>NW_026916158.1:6577500-7777500 GCF_034315485.1 Pezoporus occidentalis
TTGAGTTATTACATTATGTTATTGAATTGTTGCTTTGAATACACAGCATGCTAAACGTGGTATTTAATTGTAAATTACTACTTCATTGCTCTGTATTCTAAAGAAACAGTACAATATTTTACTGCTTTAGTTTTCCCTTTTGATTTTATACTGAGGTTTTCTACCACATATTCTTAAAATTTTCTTTCTGTAGGACCTGGCTTGCTGTTCACTGTTTCGCTCCAAGTCATTATTTTGATGAAACATGTAAGAACCAAAAATGGGAAGGTAATAGTTTAATGTTTCTTGAAATGATGTGTAGTGCTTGGAAGAATCACAGTACTTGCATGTTTCCAGAATAGCTTTTTACATAGGAAAGGTAAGGAATTTAATAGCTGTCTCCCTTCTAGGGGCATGAACATGCTTAGTACACATTGGCTTTTTGTAGAATGACAAACTAATTACTTCTTCACTGCTAAGATCGTGATTTTAACATGCTAAAAGAGCAGAAAAGTTACTATTTTGCAATTTTTATAAATGTATATCACCTTATAAATATGGTATTTCCATTTAGGACTCTGTTAATGAAAAGTTTCAGATTCACAGTCAACAGGTTGATAAAAGTCATTGAGTTTCAGGCTTTAATTCAATTTAGGTATATGTAAAACTCAAAGTGGGCCACAGAATGACAGCTGAGTACCTGGAACACAGGATGCAGATTTGATCCTTGTAGTCTTCACAGTACAAGAAATTTACTCTCGTGTTGGAAGATATTAGATTTCTGAGCTTAAAAAATGATTATCTATCTGCATAAGGAAATACTGAATTCAATATATCGTCTGAAGGCCATGGCTCTTAGCAGCTGTAGAAATCATTATAGTATGACTGCTGTTCATTTGGTTATGTGAAATGAGCTTGTGGTCTTAGTCCAGTTCTAAGCTCTTGACAGGGGCCTCGGTCACCAAACAGCACATCAGCTCTATGTCTTTTATCTTGTCTTTCATTTCAGCAGAGAAGAATGTATACGGAAAGTAAATTAAGGTACTTATATGGGAAGGTGGCATGACCAGTGAGTCAAGTGACAGATATTAATCCTAACCCAACACATACTGCATTTTCAAGGTCTCAGAAGTTGGCACAGTTGACATTTAGATATCATCCACAGAATATTCTCAAGAGTGGAGATCCTGCTAGCAAGAACATTGGGAGCAGCAGGGAGCAGGAGTCATCTGTGGGAATAGTCCTGTATAATCTTCATGCTTTAGCTTCTCTTTTAAGTATTTTAAGAGTAGAGGCCACTGAGGGAGCAGAATGGAATAAAAAGAAGGTGAAAAGGAGATGGTTCTAGTCATAAAACTTGCAGGAGAGCTATGACTTTTTTTACTGATGTAAAGTTCCCTGGGTACCTCACTGACTCCACTTCATAGGAGAAATATTAGAGAGATTTCTGAAAGGGATATTTTTCTTAGTGAAAGCATCTAGCTGTGAAGTGGTGAAAATAGATTTCCTCTCCAGTTACTATTTTAAAGGTTTCTGGCTTTGCTTTAGGTAAATTATGTTTGAAGATCCTGTTTTCTGTACCACCTTTGTGGAAGGTCTGTTTCTTAAAAAATGTCATTACAAGAACAAGAAATAGTTCTCTTGGTTTTCCTCTTTTCCTCTTTAGAGAGTTTATCCCTGCTGTCCTGCAACTTCGGGGTCTGCTTCCCCTAGAAACTGGGAATACGTACATGGAAAAGATACACTGACATAATTGTGCAAGGGGACCAAGCTATTGTTGCAAAAGCTTCAGTGTTGTGAGACTGTTTATTGCATGGCCACACACTGGGAATCTGGGAGCAGAACAAGCTATACCTAAGGTAGGAGAAAGACAGAGTACCAAAAGATGTTCAGGAACATCTCCTCAGTGATTTTCTGCCTTTCTCCAAACACCATAAGATTTTAATATGTACTTTAATACATAAGCCAACACTGCGTTTTTCCCCTTCAGACAAACTGAGCTCCTTTTTATCAAGGTAAGCTCTTAGAAGTTTCCTTGTTGTGACATTCTGTACATGATAAATATCTCTATATGCTAATGACACAACACTTGAACAGAAGTGAAAACCAAATGCTTGAAAGGTGGTTACTGTCAGTATAATGCCACTTACAGAAGCTCCTTGCTTTTAAGAAGGCTCAATTACCTTTCTGAAAGCCCTGGGACATAACAAGGATAATGTTTCCTTTCAAGAAATCTCTCTCTTCAAGCTTCCTCCTGATGGAAAACCTCTGTTGCTGAAAGGTGGCAATTAATCCTTGAACAAAGATATATTTCCTGCTGGTGTCCAGTAACACAAGAACCATTTCTATCTGCTAAATCTGACCTTGTTGTGTTATTGTCTACTGTCTTATAAACATCTTATAAACTTTTTCTTTCAAATAAAAATTTCTTTTTCATTTTACCATTATAGTAGCTCTAGGTGATGTTTTTCATTTCATGACAACATCCATGGGGACAAATGGCTAATAGTGAGATTAAATTCCCTAAAGCAATTTTCTTTGATATCCACACCCTCTTCCTGTTCTATTGGTATATTCAGAAGTTAGAGACACATAAAAGCTTCTTGGTTAGAAGTTCATCTCGTGTCAGTGCAGAAATTGTTCTTTATAGCTTATTTCCAGCGTTTTGACCAAATTGATATTTCAAAATTTATTGCAGCTGTCCATTAAGAGATAGATGTTTCTCCTCTTATTCAGCCAAAATTTCCATTGTCCTTATTTCATTACAGAATTTTAAACAATTCTTCTTGCTCCTTTCCCTATCATTAATGCGGTTGACAACTATCAAGCTGACTAGCAAGACAGGATACTTATGTTGAAGGGAATAAAAATTGATGGTTCTGGAAAATAAAGTTTTAGAACATGCCCTCAGCCATGAGCCTTCCTATTGAGTACCTTTCTGATAAAGGAGAGCTGCCCTCCAGCTCAGGAGGGAAAGTTGTGACAGTCTGACAAGCCAAGGCATGGACATCAGTACTGTGGAAACTTCACTGAAATGGGAAGTAAGAAGAGGTTAATAAGGTGTGAAAGAGGAAAAGAAGTCAAAGTACCCCCCCCAAAAAAAAAATTCTTAATCTCTTCCAGTCCTTTGTCTTATTGTTGCTAGCTGTTTTCAAATCTATTCATAGCTATTTATTTAACACTTCTGTTTGGTTTAAAAACTGAAAGTACATCAAGGCTAAATATAAGCATTTCTCTTACTCTTTGTTCTCTCGTACAAAGACTGTAGTTAGGATTCTTCACTACCTTGCACCTTGAGACACTAATTACACATGTCAAATTAGGTGAGGACTGCTACTGCCAGCATCAGAAGAGAGTTTTGTTTGATGTCTTACACCTTGCCTCCACAGACTGAAATCACTGCCAGAGGTGCAAGACATGCAAATATCTATCTACCTACCTACCTGTTTGTCTTAATAGAAAGCTTTCTGATTAAAATCTGGGAGCAAAACAGTGCTCCTTGCTTTTGACACCCTGCTTTTATAAAGACCATTCAATTAACCATTCCTGTTCCACTTCACCTCTGTGAATCATGGTCAGATGCACAGACAGTACTTACCTAAAGGCAGTTTGAAAGCTTAGTCCAATAACAGTTACGATATGACTTTTTAGCTTTGTGGAGGTGTGATAAAAAGAGAAAACATATTTAAGGTAAGTTTGACAAATTAATAAATCTTTTCCATAAAACCTCCCTAATGATCCTTCAGTATTTGAAATAAACAGCTGTAATCACCTTGTGCCTCTGCCAATTTTCAGAACTCTGGAGCAGATTTAAATTCCCTTTTGCTCTGCTGTTATTCTTCACTGCATTTCTTCACCCAACTCACTCTTTAACGTGCGATCAGTATCCCATGTCTATGGAGACTCACTCATTGACCTGTTTGCCGTGGTTAAAGGTAAGCACATTCAGGAACCCTGGGACTCCAGCTCCCATGTTCCTTTTGAGAAGGACCTTTCATTTATCTGCTCTTTACACCTGTTTGCTCTTCTGCATAAATAACAAAGATAAGCCTATATAAGGCATTTCTCCTTTGAATACAACCTGTAGCACTACAAAAGCAGAGATAGCAAAACATATCATTGTATTTGGAGAAAAGGGACAAAACTATGAGCCTTGATAAAACATCAGGGACATCTGTGTGTGATACATTTACTGGGGACTGGGTATAAGCCTTCAGAAAATGTGTCTTATAGCAAACAGGTTTCAAAGAGACAGCTGTTACAGACTTGTCACAATTTCAACTTTGAGCAATGAATACTGTAAATATAAATTGCCATCGTAAAATGCAGTAATTGTGATTTCCAGGAGTTTTACCTTCCTACTTATCCTGCTGTTTATACCCAACCAAGAGCTGTAACAATATAAGAATACATAAATTTGCTCAAATGCTAACTAATATACTGTTTAATTCAAATTGTTTTTTTAAAATAGCTTCTTAAATTCTATTTAATTTTGTTATTTTTGGATTTATTACTTATTTAGTTCATAAAACTGTTGGATTTGAAAATCTGAATTGCAGTCCCTCTATTTTTCTTTCCTATAATAAGTTGTACAGACTATTCTTGATTACTTTCCTTTAGTTCCTCGTGAAATAATAAAATACCATCTTTTTATGCTCTATTTAAATTTTGAGTGCCAGCCAAGATCCTTCTCTCCCTGTTTTAGCATCCACTTAAAGTGACTTTTCTAATTGGCTATGCCCTCAACATCTAAAACCTCCCTTCGCCATCTCTGCTGATAACTCCAGAGATTTTTAGGCTGGGAAATTATAGGTCATGCTTCCCTAGTTATGCTTCTGCCAAGAATCGAGCCCTTAGGAAATTCATGCTCTGAACTCCTTTTCCCCAATTTCAAGAAATATATAGATGTCATGAGCAGATGGTTACAAGTCATTTCGAAGGTCAACATTCAAGCAGGTTAGAAAACTGAAACTGAATACCTACATTCACTTCTGAGTTTTGTAAATTTATTTAATTGATCTTAAACTCATTTTCTCTCAGAATGATTCAATAAAAGCCCTAAAAGGACAAAATTCAGTTTTAAGTGCAAATATTAATTTGTCTCAAGAATCCTGTTGATTTAAAAGGGTCTTTGATAATGAACCGACCTTAGCGTTCACTAAAAAATATTAAAGATTTGCATGCTATAGACAAGACCATAGAAAACAGACAAATATATGCTTGCATGCATGTGCAAGTATGTGTCTATACAGACGTCTGCAGCTGGTGAGGTCTTCCAAAGGAATTTGCGCTTTTAACCATAGGTGTTTCTGCCCACGGCTTTGTTGTGCTGAGTAAGGCAAAGCTCTTTTCACCCTCCTTGAGGCTCCTTGTGATTTCAGTGTTTGCTTTTCCAGCAATATTTAACTGGAACTATGCCATGCACTATATCTGTCATACATTCAACTGATATGAGGTAAAAATACAGCAGGGTGAATCTGGAAATCAGAACATGATTGCAATGCTTCAAAGGATGGAGAAAAAATGCAGAGCTCAAAGTAATCCCATTCAAAACTGCTACACATTCGAAAAAACATGATTTCTCTCAGCAATCTTCTCTTATCACAAATCTCTGAGAAATTAAAAGCAAACAAATTGACAACTGAAATGCACCTCCACACATCCTAATTTTTCCTTTATTCCCTAATCTGCAATGGGCTAGTGTTACAAATAAAAAGCTTGGATTATAACTGTGAAACTAAACTCTACAGAGAAAACATTAGACTGCTTTCACTAGAAATGGTGCTTAACTCAGGCTGCAAAAGGAAAAAAACAGTCAACAGCAGGGAGAACTCATCATTGTGAGCTGAGTTATTTTACTCATATTTTAAAATTGTAAGTATTCAGATGTGAGATGTGATTTCTCTGTAAGTCTGTGCTCTTAGAAATGGATTCACTTTTAGAAGACATTATGATGTGTATATCCTCACAATGATTCACTAGATCTTAATCCTTTCTCTCCTACCCTCTTATTATGGTTAAGCATTATTAAGACTTCTATTCATAAGACCTTTTTTTTAGTATGTCTTCTGAGATACACCAGAGATGCTTCTATGTTAAATATGATATCACCTTTAATGTTGCAGTTGGTATTTGTATTTCATCCTGTTTCTGAGAAGTCCTGTTTTTTAAAAAATGGCTCAAAAGTTTGTCATCTGGCTCATGCAGTAAAGATGAATAGATATGAAAATACTTCTACTAATATCTCCTTCAATCAATACTTTTATCAATCTTCCTTGGTTCTATTACTTTAAAGGTCGGTTCACTCCTTATTTAGACCAGTCTTTGTAAAACCTCTCTTAACAGAGCAGCCACCTGGAATTTTGTTTGTTTCTCCAGTTTCTTCTAGTACAGTTCTGCTTGGGCTTCACAAGACCTGCATTTGAGAGTAAGAAATCTATTCCATGACATGACAAGGACAAAAAATCCTCTGGATTGCAGAGTTAGGGTTAAAATGCTTTTTGTGCAGTGCATTTTGCTGTAACTTGCAGTTCCCACTAATACTATGTTGTTGCGGTTTTTCACTCTCTCGTCTGCTGCCTAGTACAACTGTTTCTCTTGCTTCAGTTGGTTTCATCCTTTCCCTTTTGTCTTTTGTGTTTGAAGGCAAGGTCAGAGCGTGGCTCCACTGTGTGGGCTCCCAGCAGAGCAGGAGGTAGCTGGCGTGAAAGCCTGGTCTGTGCCATAAAGGGGCATGGAGGACACCTGAAAAGGAAGTTCTAACAAGAAAAAAGAAAGCTGGAAGGACCCAGAGGTTTAAGGCGTAACCCTTTGGAAACAAGAGGTCAGGTAAAGGTTTAAAATTGTATATATTTTTCTTCTGGCTTTGATGGAAAGTTCCTTTAGAGCCCAGCTAGAAAAAAGGACTCAAAGTGATGGGAGGGTTTGCAAAGCACTGATTTTTCTGCTTTATCATCAGTATTGCATACTTTGCGATATTGAACATCTTTTACTTTGCTGTTCAAAAGTCTGTGGAGAGAAGAGTAAATTATACCCTTCAATGACAAATTGACTGTATGAGTAAAGTGCACACACAGAAAATTAATTATAGCAACTTTAACTCAGAAAATTTCCTTCTTCCTTCCTCCACCCAAAGAATGACTAAGGTAATGTTGCCTATAACAGCTTGCAGCACTATCAGTTCTTACTTCCTGCAGCTACATACTGTGCTTTGAACAAGGTCATATAATGGGAGGAGGTGGCTGTTTCTTTGAGCTCTGTACCTGCTAGGGCTCCACAACAGATAGAGCTGCAGAATTCGTCAGGCACTTTGTTGGGTCTTTATAAGCAATATAAAGTACTCAGGCGAAACACATCAAATAGTCACACCTCTCTTAATTTAAAAAATTCAGCTCCATGGACTTTTTGCATAAAAGAGTCTGCTTTGGCAATTTCTTTAGGCTTTCTGCATTTTTTTTTTTTTTAATTTTGATTTAGTTTTTGTTTTTTTTTTTTTCAGCACAGCTGTAAGAGAACCAGATTTTGACATTTTGCAAAGAGCTGTAATTTGATTTTTGATTCAAAGTTAATTTTGGTTTCAAATATGACCCAACAGACATACAGATCTTACTTAAACTTATCAAATCCTGGATAGAATATTTCAGTTAATACAGACTGACATTTTTAACCAAGATGTTCTATTTGTAAAAAAGCTCTCAATTTCAGCTTTTTCTAATAAATTGTGAAGGGAATAGTTCTATACATGTCATTGCATGTCTAAGTGACCAGTGATTCACTTGACTGCTTTACATGTGCAATATATAACATAAATCATGGGGGTTTAATTGTTTATATTTTGGAATGCAAAGACACGATTTAAATTATTAAATTCTAATTATTAAAGCAGAGTATCTTTGTTATAAAATTCAGAAATCTGACAAACTTCCTGGAATCTGCTGACCAAACTCCAGCTGTTTAGATAAAATACCTAAATGTGAAATATGTGGTTTTACTCTATCCTTATTCCCAGATACTTTTTAAGAAAGAAATCCTTCCTTCATGAGAGGTATCCCTAAACACACAGGCAGCTTGGTTGACTTCAAAGGGATTAAGTAAAGGTTTTCATACTCAAGACCTAAGTTACAGTATTTTGAGCCTGAATTACTTAATCATCATCTGTGAAACATATCATCTTTGACATTGGTTGGCCTCATTTAGAAATCAGAGTAGATTGTATACCCTGAAGTTTCTAGAAAAGCTACATTATGGTGACTTTGGTGATTTCACGTTTTTACCCATTGTGAGACACTAGTATCACCCCATCCAAAGCTGCTGATAAAACTTACATAGCCAGTATTGGTTTTCTCATTGCTTTTGTGTAAACTGTTAAAAAAATAATCTATGTAAAAAAGTTTTTTGCTTTTTCTTATGAAGTGTAACTATTAATATTGAGAGATGCAGTTTTATTTTTTGGCCTCTCTAGAAAAATGTCTTATAAGATTTAAATCAATTTCATGGAGGAAAAATCCAACGCATCCAAGCAGACAGCTTGGTATGCTTTACAAAAAAATTATTCAAACTTACTGCATATATTTATAATGAAAATTATAACTGAACCTTAGTTACACCACAGCAATCCTGGAGGTGGTGGTACAAATATACTTTGACAGATTATATCTTAAATCAAGAAAACCATATACATATTAAATAAAGTCATAAAAGGAATGTAAAGTATGACATTTCACTTCCACTAGGCATAACATTATTGGTTTTGGGCAATTTTTGAATGAAAATATGAGTGAGGCTGCAAATCCTTTGCTTTCCCTGAGGCTGGTGAAGGTGAGTACAAGGCTCAGGCTAGCTCAGCAGCAGCTTGAGGGTAGAGGCTGTGTGTGCACGCCCATGTTTTGCAAACACTTATGCACAGTCAGAAAGTTCAGTTGGCTATTAGAGAATTAATTTGATGCTTTTAGCTAATATTACTTAAATATTCTTGATAAACTATTGGATTAATTGGGCCCTAAATTTACATATAATGTCTGATACTAAGTAGTTGTGCATTCATTATTCACAAGTGTTTGATGAACAGTTTATGAAAAACAAACAAACCATGAAACAAAAACCTCAAACATTAACTGTGTATTTTGTAGGATGATTGACTCACTACCAGTGACAAAATTGTTGGTCCATGATTAAATAGCTAACCTAAAAATCCCTTAATCATAGAAGTGCTGAACCCAGTTACACTTAAGTGCATTGTTGAGACAAATAAAAATATCCTAAGAAAGAACAATCAGTCAATAACAGAAATAGAGCTGTAGTAATTGTGAGTATGGAGTTCATGACCTATTTTAACATGCTTACACTGAAGAGTGGCTTGGAGCTGAATTACGAGGCTGGACCTGATATAAACATGCAACTGAACAGCACAGATAAATTGCAAATAACCATAGAAAACTGGCTATAAACAACATGTAGGTCAAGAACAGATTGCTTTTGAAACAATGCAAGGTAAACAGGACTATCCTAAGCTTCATCAAAGTACCAATCCTGAAATCAGTTCAGTTCTGTTAACTTGTTTTTCACTTTATTCAAAGTCCAAAGTGTCAAAGGTTTAAGGCTATGGAGGAGCCATTGATGGATTTTTTTGATAACCATATATGATCTGAATTGAGTTTTTAAATTTTAATTAGTAAGGTAGACAACTTGTTATAGCAGCACATATCTATAATACTGCTAAGACTCTTGACCAGTGTGACAATGTGTGGAAAGGTGCATCTTCATTCCTCCACTAGCTTGGGGAAAAGAAAATGCCAATCCATAAGACAGTACTGGAAATCTTTAGGAAAACTTTCTGTTATTAATGTCTAAAATGCCACTCACCACTTGAATAAAGAGCAATGACCTGTTTATATGAAAATCCTACAGAAAAACCTACACAAGCTATTTTAATTGATAGTTCAGTCACCTGCAAATGAGGCCTCTGGCTACAAAATGCAAATTTGCCTCAAAATAGTCTTGTTCATATGATGAGAAAAAGGTCTGCTGTGCTTTGAATCTCAATAAGGTTGGCTTGAAACTCTCTCCTCTGCACATAATGTATATATATATATATGAATATATATATAGTACAAGTATACAGATTATATAATTTAAATGTAGGCATAACATCTATTTATTTATATATATTTTATAATGTGGACTTGTAGGCAATTCCAAAAGATAAAAAAGATACATGACATCAGTTTTTGCTATTGGGTGAAAACAGAGATGTTAGCCCAGGGCAAGTACTAGCTCTTACTTTAGTTATGAATCTGCACTTTGTAAACATAAATTATACACTTAAGCAGATGAAAAATCATATAAGCCAATACTGTGGCTTAAGCTGAACCCAGGACAGCCTCTGACAATGAGCCATATCTTGCACAGAAAGAACAATGAAGTCCTTAGACAAGACTTGCTGTTCACTGCTGTGTGATGGGTATGTAAAACTCCTTTTTTGATTTCAGTGGACATTTTCTGGTTAAAGAAATGTAGTCACAGAATGGGGCCTATTATTGTTGAAGCAGTGGACTTTCTATACAAGTCAGATCAGCTTAATTAGACCTGAACCTGAATGGCATCTTCTACTGCTGGGAGAGGGGAGAACCAAAAGACGTGAAGTTGAGAAGCAGCAGACAAGTTTGCATGGCTTGTTTAAGCAGTTCATCCTTTATAAACATAACTGTGGAGAAAGAGCTGTAGAACATATTCTCCAAATGTTGATTCCTCTAACTGAATAACAGAGCCATATAAATAGATTTTGTCTTTTGTTCAATGATTTTTGTTGAGTCTCCGTGCCCTTAACCTGGCAGTCTCTGTTTACCTTTAGCAAAGCTTGATGTTCCATTAACAACTGCTGTCAGGGTCCTCTGCTTTTCCTGGATATCCCTTTTGGTCCCCATGGCAGAAAAGCTCTGTCTCATGCTCATTTGGCAAGAGCTTAAAGAAGTGTCAGCTGAAACTAGAGATAGGACTCTTGTCACCATTTGTCTTCTAGATCATTCCCTCAAATCCTGGAATATTTGCTGCATGTTGTCGTTTTCTGGTATTTTCTCCAGTTGTATTTTCAGTTATCTAAATTATAGGGTTAATACTTCTTTTCTTGAGAGACTATTCCCCAATCTAATATGTCTTCCTGATGAGATTTCTTCACATGGCTTTAAGCTATACCCCCTTACGTTACCCTACGTATTTTTTTCCAACTTAATTCATCAAATATTAATATGTAGTTCATGTACCTATTTAATCATTACTTAGCTAAACGTTCCATACTTCACTCATCCTTCAGTCTTTAAGTATTTTCCCTAAAGGTTCATTTTATCTCAGTATATTATTTGATTGCTAATGCAGAAGATTATTTTTCCAGATTTATATTACTGTAAATTTATTAGGGCAATATCTGTACTTATTTATACCTCATGCAGTGTCAGTGAATGCAAGTGTATTACAAAAGTATAGAAATTGGCTTGTTGGGCTTGTGTTGTACTTCAGACAACACTAGGTAATCTGAAGTGACATCCAGCTGAAAAACAGCAAAGAGCAATGATCCAGAATACAGTGCCTTTGCACAGGCATATATCTTTGCCATCTGGTTATTGAAGAGGCAAAGAAGTCATGTTGGCCTGTGGTGCAGAAATAAAAAGTGCATGTGTGTTTGTACATACATATATCTGAATATATGCACATACACATATGGATGGCAAAGAGCAGTGGAGCTGCTTACCAAAAAAATGAATCGGCATGAAAGCATGAAAAAGAAATTTGTAATAATTGGTATTTTTCATGTAATTACATTAATATTTTTGTGTTCTTTTTGCTGCAGTTAGGGCAATGCATAATTTCTACATTGTTTTCTTATTTATAGGTGCTAAAAATTGTTCTGTTGATGCATACCCTCTATTCTGAGCATGGCAGCCTTGTACTGTGCTCCAGCCCTTTTCAAAAACTATTAGAGGAAATCTTTCTTATTGATTTCAAAGGCATGTGAGCTGCACAGAGGGCATTGTGCACAATAGCATTGTGTAGCTGCCTGGTGAGGGGCTGTGTACAGTTCTCAGGTCAGTGGTCTTGGGTTTGATTGGGGAAGTTAAAGTTATTTCTTTTGAATTCTGTAAATTTTAATTCTTGGCTATGAGAAAGTGTTTGGAGGAAGTGGTGTGTAGGCCATCTGCCAGTGTGAAACCCCAGCCTGAGTCTCTTGGGATTAAGGGGAGAAAATTCTGACAGTTATTTCTGATGTTAAATCAATACAACTTTTCAGGCATGTGGCACTTTCAATATTCGCAGTATCACAGTATGCTAGAGATTGGAAGGGACCTCGAAAGATCATCTAGTCCAATTCCCGTGTCGGAGCAGGAACACCTAGATAATGTTCCACAGGAATGTGTCCAGGGGGGTTTTGAATGTCTCCAGGGAAGGAGACTCCACAACCTCTCTGGGCAGCCTGTTCCAGTGTTCCGTCACCCTCACTGAGAAGAAGTTTCTTCTCAAGTTTAAGTGGAACCTCTTGTGTTCCAGTTTGTACCCATTACCCCTTGTCCTATCATTGTTTGCCACTGAGTAGAGCCTGGCTCCATCCTCGTGACACTCCCCCTTTATATATTTATAGACACTAATAAGGTCACCCCTCAGTCTCCTCCAAACTATAGAGACCCAGCTCCCTCAGTCTTTCCTCATAAGGGAGATGCTCCACTCCCTTAATCATCTTTGTTGCCCTGCGCTGGACTCTCTCCAGCAGCTCCCTGTCCTTCTTGAACTGAGGGGCCCAGAACTGGACACAATATTCCAGATGGGGTCTCACCAGGGCAGAGTAGAGGGGAAGGAGGACCTCTCTCGACCTACTAACCACCCCCCTTCTAATACACCCCAGGATGCCATTGGCCTTCTTGGCCACAAGGGCACAGTGTTGGCTCATGGTCATCCTGTCGTCCACTAGGATCCCCAGGTCCCTCTCCCCTACACTGCTCTCTAACAGGTCGTTTCCCAACGTATACTGGAACCTGGGGTTGTTCCTGCCCAGATGCAGGACTCTACACTTTCCCTTGTTATATTTCATCAAGTTATTCCCTGCCCAACTCTCCAGCCTGTCCAGGTCTCGCTGGATGGCAGCACAGCCTTCTGGTGTGTCAGCCACTCCTCCCAGCTTAGTGTCATCAGCAAACTTGCTGATAGTACACTCAATTCCCTCATCTAAAACGCTGATGAATATATTAAATAATACCGGTCCCAGTACTGACCCTTGAGGCACTCCACTAGTTACAGGCCTCCAACTCGACTCCGCCCCATAGACTACAACTCTCTGGCTTCTCTCCTTCAGCCAGTTCGCAGTCCACCTCACTACCTGATCATCCAGTCCACACTTCCTCAATTTAGCCATGAGGATGCTGTGGGAGACTGTGTCAAATGCTTTGCTGAAGTCAAGGTAGACCACATCCACCGCTCTGCCATCATCCATCCACCGTGTTATTTCCTCATAAAAGGCTAAGAGATTGGTCAAGCATGATTTCCCCTTGGTGAAGCCATGTTGACTGCCCCTCATAACCCTCTTATCCTTGATATGCCTTAAGATGGTACCAAGGACAAGGTGTTCCATCACTTTCCCAGGGATGGAGGTATCACAGTATCACAGTATCACAGTGTGCTGGAGATTGGAAGGGACCTCAAAAGATCATCTAGTCCAATCCCCCTGCCAGAGCAGGAACACCTAGATAACGTTACACAGGAATGTGTCCAGGCGGGCTTTGAATGTCTCCAGGGAAGGAGACTCCACAACCTCCCTGGGCAGCCTGTTCCAGTGTTCCGTCACCCTCACTGAGAAGAAGTTTCTTCTCAAGTTTAAGTGGAACCTCTTGTGTTCCAGTTTGTACCCATTACCCCTTGTCCTATCATTGTTTGCCACTGAGTAGAGCCTGGCTCCATCCTCGTGACACTCCCCCTTTATATATTTATAGACACTTATAAGGTCACCCCTCAGTCTCCTCTTCTCTAAACTATAAAGACCCAGCTCCCTCAGTCTTTCCTCATAAGGGAGATGCTCCACTCCCTTAATCATCTTGGTTGCCCTGCGCTGGACTCTCTCCAGCAGCTCCCTGTCCTTCTTGAACTGAGGTGAGGCTGACCGGTCTATAGTTACCCGGGTCCTCCGTCTTGCCCTTTTTGAAGACTGGAGTGACATTTGCTTTCCTCCAGTCTTCAGGCACCTCTCCCGTTTCCCAAGACTTGGTAAAGATGATGGAGAGTGGTCTAGCAATGACTTCCGCCAGTTCCCTCAGCACCCGTGGGTGCATCCCATCTGGACCCATGGATTTATGGATGTCCAGATTGCTCAACTGATCTCTAACCCATTCCTCATCGACTAAGGCGATTTATTATTCCTTCAAGAAGGTCTTGTATAAAGATATTGGAAGGCATATTATGGGGCATACAACCTCTTAATTTTCCAGGCAAAGGGATTGTCGTGGTTTAAACCCAGTCAGGTAACTTGTTCACTCACTCCCAGTGAGTGGTGCCGAGCTGACAACAATCGAGGTCCGTCCCCCCCCCGCCACCGGGGCTCTCCCCTTCCCCGCTCCCAGAGGAACAGGGAGGAGGATCGAAAGAGTGCAACTCCTACGGGTTGAGACAAGAACAGTCCAGCAACCAATGTACAACACAAATCACCACCGCTACTATCAACGACAACAATGATAAGGGAAAATAACAAGGGAAGAGAATACGATACCACCGGCCAAGAAAACGAGTTCCACCCGGAAGCCCGTGTCCTTCCGGGTAACTCCCAGTTACCCCCCACCCCGGGCATGACGTGCTGTGGTATGGAATACCTCCCTGGCTAGCCCTGGTCAGGCGCCCCATCTCTGCTTCCTCACAGCTTCCCCTCCTCCCTGGCAGAGCATGAGCCTCACAAAGTCCTTGGTCAGGGTAAAAATCACTTAGCAACAACTGAAGACATCGACTTCACCAACACTGTTCTCAGGCTGGAAGTCAAAACACAGCACTGCACCAGCTACCACAAAGAAAAAAACCATGACTGCTACTGCTGAACCCAGGACAGGTATCCTCCACAGATGTTACCTCTTTACTGGGTTTCTGCAGCACTGTGTTCTCCTTCCCACATATGATATTTCATGCATGTTAGCTCTGGGCAGAGCCTTTCACTGTTTCCAGCCTCTGCTGGCAACTTCTAAATCCTGCAGGAACCTGAGACTTTTTAGTTTGTCACAGTCTGCAATATGACAAAACTATCTACAATCCAGTGCCCACACCTCCAAACAAAGACACTGAAGATAAATATTACTATTTCCTTAAATAAACAACTAAGTGAACAAATGTTTGAAAATCATAAACAAAAAACCCACAAAGAGTAAAATAAATTTTACATGGCAGTTCTCATAAGAACTGTAAAAATATCACAACTTTTAAAA
This sequence comes from Pezoporus occidentalis, assembly GCF_034315485.1. Taxonomy (NCBI): domain Eukaryota; kingdom Metazoa; phylum Chordata; class Aves; order Psittaciformes; family Psittacidae; genus Pezoporus; species Pezoporus occidentalis. Next base: position 6,592,920 of record NW_026916158.1, read on the forward strand.
ACTTTTTGTCCTCCACCAGAAATAACTCAAATCTCCTGATACTCTCCAGGAGGCTAATGTAAAGGCACCTACTACAACATGAACTTTGTAAAACTGAATACCCAGTCTTTGAAGTATATTTGAAGTGTATTTGCTCCTTAGACACTTGGAGGAATGGGAGTATACATTTGCATGCCCATATGCTGGACAAGACACCGAGGTGGTGCAAATTGCTCCTTTGCAGTCAGGAGAGGGACCAGTACAAACTGAAGCATAATAAAATCTAGGGTTCTCACTAATAATCAGGTTTATAAGAGTATAAAGTGCTCCCATGTTGTGCCAAATCCTCTCCCCTTTGCTTTATGAGGGTATTTTGATATATACAGTGTTCCTGTTTTTTTTTTACTTGACACAAGACTACCTTTTATGGACTTAACCTTATCTTTCTTGTCACAGCTAAATCTGTATTAAAGGCTGCTCAAGGAGAATTTACCTGGCAACAGATTTACTTAAATGCTATCACCTGGACCCTTATCAGTAGATGCAGCTGGGGAAAACCTCAGGGAACTTGTCTGGCCGTTCTTATGCTTCTAGGGTGCTGATGGTGTTCATTGAGTTGTGCTCCCCAGGGAACTGCAGTAATGTAGTGAGATAATAGTAAACAAGGTGAGAACCACGGGCATTCTGGTAAGCTGCAATGTCTATTTGTGAATTTTTTGCTCTTTAGGTAACTATTTATCTCTTCTCCAACAGGTCTTGGGGAAAAAATGTCTGCCAGAGGATGTCTTAACCACCCAGCACCATATTAGCTGGACTAGCTGGAGAGTTGTTTTCAACTGCAGTGTTACTGCTTCCAGTGTCACTTTATATTAATTTCCATGGGACTGGCAGAATTCAAACAGATATCTACATGTTGCCTATATTTATTGATCCCTTCTTGCAGTTGTTGCAAGTCTTCATTGCTTCAGTAGTTTTCCTGACTGTCTCTGTCTTCTTTTAGTTTTGCGCTGCACTGTTGTTCCCTGTAGTTTTAGTATTTTTCTTTTCTGTGCAGTTTCTTGTGCTGAAGAAAGTATTACCTACTGTCCACCCCAGGCTGAGTTGGCAGAAATAAGGCAAGGAGGGAAATGGGTGCAAAGCTTCACACTTGTCATATACAGGCACACCACCCCTGAAAGCTTGATTCCAAATGTGGACAGTACTTTTATTTCTTTATTTCTTTTTAAAACAGCACTGTCAATCTCACAGCTGACTGTAACTGTTGCATTAGCTTCTCAGAACCAGTAAATAAAACTGAGAAAATGGTGTCAGCATTCTCAGTATTGACCTATGTGAATTTTATTGAAGTATCTAAAGAAATGTGACTGTAATTTAATGAGCTTCTTTTGCCCCACAGAAGAAAATAATAAAGAAAATGAGCATTGTGGAGTTAAACAGAAAAACATTCTATGATTCTCCAAGGGTGGAAAAGTAGACCAGATTATTTCCTCAATTTATTCAGAAGAGGAAAAAAGAAACCTACCATAGAACATTGGCTACCAACTGTTTTCTTGGATATCTTCAGGGAAAAATGGAGAAAAGGTATTAAAAAAGTAACTGAGAAAAAATTATAGAAGAAATTATATATTTTTCTTTTGTTAGGGGAAACTGTACAAAAAATTAAGTATTGAGTTAAAAAAAACCCTAAGCTAGTCATGGTAGATGTTCAAAGACTCAGAAGTGACTGAGCTACTTATGTATACACATGGTTTTAATTCAGCTTTTTCATATATTTGTGTTAAAATACTCTTAAAGTAGTTGCTCTAGTACAAGGCTTTTATACTTTAGATCTGGTCTCCACTCTGAGTTTTTGATTCCCTGTAGAACACAAGCTGTAAATGAAAATATATAGTCCTTTCAATTTTGAATTGGGAAGATAACGTTTAAAATGCTACATTAAGCTTTCAAGCACGATATTTCTGAAAAACAAGATAAGATAAATAAGAGAGTTGGGAAGAGTGCAAATAAAAGAGAGAAGGGTTTATAACGTCTAACTGCAGGAAAGTTGAACGTATTCAGCTTAGAAGAAAGGAATGACAGTAAAGCAACAGGCTGCAGATCCATAAAGTGATTTCATGGGAGGAACAGGGACTAATTGCTTTTGCCAGATTTTAAGATTAAATGAAGGAGTTATGGGGGTAAATGAGAAAACAAAACAAGAGGCCTTAATGCTTCCTGCTATAGGGCTGTGTCTTCAGTTATTAAAAGTTTTGCTGAATAGTGGCACCACAGGTTAATTTGTTTTTTGATGAAGTTGTATTATTCAGACTCTCTAAAAAAAAAAATTTAGTTGAAGTTGCCCACTTTCAGTAGTGAGATTAGATAAAGTTATAAGGAGTATAAAGTATGTTTTAGGAGCAACAGTTGCACATGTTGAAATGTTTTGGTTTTGTGCCTAATTTTTCTTTTCTTAATAGTCTTTCCTTTTAATTAAGAAGGAGAACAAAATTAATTCTTCAGGGGAAAGCAAGAAGATACCTTTCCATGTTTTGAAAATGCTTAGAAAGTTAGAAATACATAATAAAGCAGAAAAAGTGTATTTCCTTTGCCCCCTTTCTCTTTATCTTTCTCAATTTTGGGATCCTTCAAAGCTCCCAGGAAAAGTGTATTGACAGTAAACATGTTTTTCTTAGTCACCTTCAGTGCCACACTAGCCCCTGGGGATCTGTAAATCAGGGATAGAAAACAGCCATCTAGATAATGAAAGCTGCAGGATAACTCATTTAAAAGTTACTTTGCAGAAATTATGATTACTGAGTCTTGCAGCAATGTACGTAGGCATTGTCTCTTGACTTCAATGGAGTCAATTAAAGCCACTTAATTAGGGCAGTTAGTAATCATCTGCTAAAATTACAGACTTCTTTGTGTTATAATTTTTCTATTCTAATACCATTTGAAAAATGACCCTGTGTAGACAAATTTGGTTGAGCATTTTCTTTAGTTGGCAGCTTGCTCTTATACCAAATAATTTTTTAATATTTTTTTTTTTTAATTTGGCAGGCCTTTTAATATTTGAGACTTCTTACAGCAACAGAACTTCTTGTGCAGGTGTGTATTTTCCTACTTACTGATGATTCCTCCTTTGATTCCTTGTTATCACTCATGATTAAACCTTCTGAACTGAGACCTGTGCCTCTGTTTTCCTTGCCTCCCCCCCCCCCCCCCCCCCATTAATTTATTAACCATGAAAAGCCAGCAATCTTTCCTTATGGAAGGCTGCTGTTTAATGCACTGGACTAGACTCTTAGATTGCACTTCGATTTTGAAATAAATCTGTTCTTTCTTTGAAGCAGTTCCGGTACAAGGAAACATGACGATATTTCATTAAACATATTGGGGAAAAAGGCAGTGGAAGAAGCAGATCCTTTAAATCTTCACTGCCAGCGCTGTGCCAGAGGGGCAATGGGCTCATGACTGCCTGGGAAATTTGCTTCGCAAAGTGGGGTGGGAGAGACCTTGGATCTTATCAGGAAAGGCAATCATAGTTACAAAGATTTTTGATATTGAGTCTTTCTAACTTCTACTAGGAAAAAGAAATGTTTTTATACTCAGCAGAGATTCTGTTATTGTACCCAGTCTGAATGGTTATCTCTAATGTGCCACCTGTAACATCCCCAAATGGGCAATTTTTTTCTGACTAGGAAACAATTCTCCAGAACACAAAGCAGTCCTTTTGGATGTGGCTCACATTTAGTGTCTGGAGTTGATTCTATGGCAAATATCTTTAATTTTGATTTTCTCATATTTGTCAAACAAATGGGAATCCAGAATATTACAGGAATTATTTTCAAGCAAAGCATTTGACAGTACTGAATTAAAAAAAAACAAAACCAGCAAAACATGCCCCCATAAAAAAGGGTGGGATGGGTGGCAGATGAGTTTGAAACACCTCTGCTTTCCCGCTTTCTAGGTCCCTATCAATAGCACACCAGTTTTACATACTGGCTGTACAGCCCAGGAAATTTCCTGTCAAGAGGGAATAAGATCACAACAAATGATGCAGCCCACAAGCACAAAGTGCTCATGGGAGAGGAAGCAAAAGGTGCTCCAAAGATGTCCACATAGACAAAGCACCTCCTTGTCTCCCTTTGCCTTGAGCTAAGCCAAAGTACCTCCTGGACACCTGAGTGAGCATTGCACAGCTTCTGAGACAGAGTGGATAAGGATTAGCAAGACTCCAACATGTACGTCCTTAAGAAGATACAGTAGTGATTTTCTAAGGCAATTCCATCTCCACCAATTAAACTGGGCTGGCAGGTTTTATTTCTCCTTTGGAGGATGGGGACACATTCTGGCTATGTGGCATACCTTGCTTTGCTGATATATCAGAAACTCTTTTCTGTCTTGCTGATCAGCCTGGAAAAGCATTTTACCTGTCTGAATTGAAGTGAATCTGCTGTTGTTTTTTCTTTATTATTTTTTCTTTTTTTTTGGCTCCCCCCCCGCCCCCCCCATCTTTTTTTCCTCTTGGGTTTGTCTGCAACCCTTTTTTTTCTTTCTCCACTTCCCACCCCCCCTTTTTTTTTCTTCTTTTCTCCATAGATAGACTCTATGGATTATATTTAGTCTCAGTTTGCTCAAAGTGGAGACCCTTAAATCTTTAACATATATATTGTGCAGGGAATTGTCTTCAGCTGGGCAAATTCTCTTCTCAGTTCCACGTGTGTATCCAGATGTATCAAGCTGAAGTCAATAGACATTTCAGATTTATTTTGGCCTTAAAATTCCAAATCTGAATTTAAACTCAGTTTCGTAGTATAAGCACAGCCCAAATGAAGTGGGATTTAAGTAAGCACATTTGCTCAATAAATATGTTATTTTGTTTTTTTAAGTATTTCTCAGATTTTAGTAATAGAGAACCATACAGAATGTTCCCCTTACATTCGTTTTACTTATGTGTGTGCATGGCCTTGCTCTTATCGAAAATGTGGTAAAAATATATCCATGTGACAGACTGAATTGTAAGAATTGTTACAATACAGAGATCAATAATAAATATAGCAGTACCTCAGTAAATGAAAAATCCCATCAACTTTCTATGAACCAATATTTTTTAGAGGGAGAATAAGCCATAGATCAGGCTTTGACAAATTCTTCTGTTGAATAGATGAACTTTTTGGCTAGCAGCCTCCATTCCACCCTTTGGAGAGAAAGGAAAGTACGTCATGCTACAGAGACAAAGTGATTTTTAAATGACATGAAGGAATACACAGCTCCAAACACCAGTGTTTTCATTCAGAAGCAACTCTTCTCAAATGCTGGTGCACTTTAAATTTTAAAATATGCTCATTTCCACTTAGGGATAATTCCTGTTTTAGGGGAGAAAAAGAGTCTTTTCTGTATTTCTGACATTTTGGAAAAAATAAGTTGTTTGGTGGTTTTGCACACAAACTGGTCATGGATTTGCAATTCTATGAATTTATATTTCTTTTTTTCCTTCACAAGCAGAAAATACTGTAGTAAAATCATAGAATATTAAAATCTAAAATTTTCAAAAGGTATTATAATTGACTTTTTTTTTCTTTTCTTTTTTTTTCTTTTCTTTTTTTTTTTTCCTAAGCCATCCTTATTTCATAATTGATTTGCAAATTGAAAGTTATTGCAGGTTTTATTTCTCAGGAATTTGTTTTTTTGGCTTTCAAATTACTAATGTTAATGAGCTTAAGCCTGAACTCAAGCTTTTGTGGCTTATATTTCCATTAAGTTCAAGTTTTAATGTCCTATTTGATCCTTCGTTTTATAGATGAACGCGAGAAAGACATCTTGTAATGACAAATTCAGTCGTGAAGTGACCGCTGTCAACTGGACATAAGTAAGCAAGTGGAGTAACTTGGTTTGTTATATTTATGGACTAGGTAAGACTCATTTGGCTTTTCTTATGGCTGGTTTTATGCTACTGATACGTTTATGCACTGGCAGTCAGTATTAAAAGTATTTTGAAGTTACATTCTTTACTGTGCTAATAAGACCACATTAATAAGGAAGCCACTAAATTACTGCATATAATAATCAGTGAAATATTTGTGTTAAACATTTTTTGGAAACAAAGTACTAGTAGTTTTTAAGAATGTAAAGATTTGTTGTAGCAGACAAAAGAATAGACTAGTAATTTTCAACCAGGGACCTTGGGCATTTACAAATTACTTTTAGAAGACCTTGAGAACCATTTGTTAGCATGTTTGCATACTTTCTAGAGAACTTCCACTGGAAGATATCCAAATAGGTGCCCATAAATTAAGGAATGCTGAAAAATAGCCAAAGCTGAGTGCTTTTGAAAATTCTACTTTTCCTATACAGATTTTATAAATAAAATTAGGAAATTCATTAAGAAATTTTAACTTTTTTGTTTAACACTAATGTTTTTTTTAAATTATGCAGCCTATTTTCACAACGCTCTGAAACTTTTTTATCCAAAACTGGGTGCCATTATTATAACTCTCTCTATATACTGTAGGAGAGGTCAGATTTTTCTATAAACATATATTACAAAACTTGTCATTATTTAAATGCATCTTCTCACTTATGGTAACTGGAGGATAAGCTGAAAACAATTTTTCCAAAACAGATTGAAATATAATAATATCCAAGTAAAAGAAAACAATGTAATGATAGGGGAAGGATGTGTGACTTCTGTCAAATACTGTATTAATAAACCACCTAAAAGAGAAAAAAAAAAAGAGGAGAAAGTATCAGAAAAGATAAACAGAATACTTAGGGGGATGCCAGTAAATAATATTTAAAGGGTACTATTAAATATCTAAAAACATTTTCTGAAACATTGTTGTATGCCTATAGTCTTTCAATCCCTGTTTATGTATTATTTGAATGGCCCTGTAAATCCCCATCATCTCTGTTTACTAGAGCTCTATTTTTTTCCTGTACTTGTGACTGACAAGGAGAAGTAATATAATCTCAGAAGCTGTAAAACATTATTTGATGGTTGAAGAAGTTGTTCCCAGTACACCCCGTAGAAGACAGCACAAATATCTTGCCAGCCTTTTTACTCATCTTTCCTGCCTCCAATTGATGTGGAATAATTTTAAGAAAACTCAGTATGAAATAGATTGGCTTTCAGCAAAATTTCATTGCAGCCTGAGACATCAGTGGAGAATTTCTTTATCCAAGGATATTCATTCTTTTATTAGTTTGACATTAAAATGAAAACTAATGTTTACCTTTTATAAATAAGGTAAAGACATTTAGTCTGTACCTACCTTGACAGGTCTTTATGGACACAGGATGAAAACTTGTTGATTGTTAATGATGTAACTATAACTGAACTTATCTGCTTTCCTAGTAAGCTGAATGTAACTGTATACTGGTAGTGTCATTAATGCAAAAAACTGAGAAGCCAAGGAGCATGGGCTGGAACAGAGGCAGAAGCATGGAAATGAAAGTGCTGACAACCTACTTCAGTGATGAACTCTTCTCACAGCCTTTGGTGAGCAAGAATTACTCAGGCCACTTAGTGCAGCTCCAAACCATGGCACTTACCTCTACACTTTCCCTTGCTTTTAAGAATTTGGTCCTTGAGTACAATGTAGCCTTTAGAACCCACTTTTCTCCAACTGACTGTGCTGTACTCCCTGCTCCTCTGCAGGGCCCATTAACTGTTGATGGGGTGTCTGTTCGCAGCTTCTCCTCATGGATGAAGAGCCTTAATTCTCTCTGAATAAATTCCTTTCAGTGACCCTGGACTATGGGGAAAGACCATGGGACTAATAGCCATCATCTACCAAATGAACACCTGGAAAAACAATGAGCAGGTAAAATTTCAGATCAACTGAATGAGCTCCAAAATTATTTGAGCCTTCTCCTCCCTCTCATCTCATGCGTTCAACCCAAACTACCAAAGCCTGGGGTTGCACTTCAGTGTCAGTGCAGATGCTCATTTTCAGTAAGTGGGGGTGCATTGTAGATGGGAATAGCATGCCATCACCAAGGCTCAGCTGTGGCTCTTCATGGCAATAGGAAGAAAAGAAGAATTTTATGATTAAATATGTGGTAAATTCTTCTTCAGGCTGTATTTCAAGTTTCTAGGGCAACTTGTTATTATGACTAATTTGCCACTAAATGTGCAGAATTAAGGCTTCCCTTAGGTTGTCTTGCACGGTGCCTTCCTACCCACTTGTCAGAAGAAAAAGAAGCTTTTCTAAGATGTAAACTTATTAAATGTAATAGCTGCATAATCCCATACCCACTGAAAATGATCTCACATCATAGGACAATACATTCAAAATGATAACTAATTGTCCTGGGTTCAGCTGAACAGGACAGTAATTTTAAATTACTCATCCATGCCTGTGAAATTCAATGTCTGTGTGCTGAGGGATCCCATTATGAGTAATGTGAATAGAGCTTTGGCTGGCCTGATTATTTCTGCTGCTTCTCTGCTATGTCACTATGACACTTTCTAAGTGGCTTTAAGGCCGCAGGAGAGAACCAGGTATTCTCTATACAAGGCGATTTCAGTCAACAGTTAAGTCTTTTACTATCTTTGCATACTGAGGTGCCTGCATCTTCTCAAGTATCAGTGAGTTCCATTAGAGGTTCTTATACCCCACCATCCATCAGCAAGGGCTGTGGAAAATGTAATTTTTTTATATATCGTGTTTGAAAGTTTGGTCATCATTCATAGCTGTTTATATGTCAAATACAACATCTGAAGTCCCCAAACTGTACCAAATAAGCACATGTAGTCAAAATATCTTTCAAAATATGAGATATGCTACTAAGATACCTATAGGTTATGTCAACAAATATAGTACAGAGTATAACTCTTCCTATATAGTAAATGTATTATATAAGCACACATGAAAAACATTGAAACACAAGGTATTTGAAATCTCCTTTGATAGAGAGGCTTCTCACTAAAGCAATTTCTCTCAAAGAAATGTGGATCTAATTTGCCAGCAGTGATTTGAAAGAAGAAATATATGTATTGATTTTTTTCCACACAGGATAGATTTTACTCCAGAGCAGGGAACGGGGATAGAGGACAAAAGTACTCAGTTTGTCTCCCATATTATTATTTCATCAAAGGCTTCCTGTAAGCAGAGATGTTCCCCTCCATAGATGCCATAACTCCATGCATCACCAAATGGTTTATTTTTAAAGCTTCTATAATACTGTGTGTTAAGAGTGACGTCCTAATAAACCCTGGCTGTAGCTAAAGGCAGGACAGTCATAGGAAGTCAGTTAGCTTCATTGCAGATAAATATTTTATTTTAAAGGTAGAGTTTTTAAGATGAGCTGGTATGGAAAAAAACATCTTGCGAAATGTTTCACTGTTTTTCTCCATGTAGTGAGTATGTTGGAAGACCAGTAGCTGTGTTACTCATCTACATAACACATGAACATGAGAGGAAGATAGCAAATTTTGATAGGGTGTCATGTAATGAGAAGTCCTCGGCACTATTGAGACTCACTTTGAATTAAAAAAGGTATTAATTTGAAATGCAATGGAAATATTTGAAAGAAACCATAGATTAACACTTTTATAAATGTTTTACTGTATTTTGCCTGTTGTGTTGATAACCGGAGATGGAAGCAGTTTCAGAGTGGTGATTCCCAAATTCTACTGTGTAAAGCCACTAAAATTAGAAAGTTCAAGCATTTGTCACAGGTTTTGCAACTCTCTCTGAAGTCAAAAGAAGTCACATAACTAAAAGTAAAATGCATGATTTTTATAAGAAGATCTTCTGATCAGGTATCATTTGGGACAAGGTGACGCTGAGCTTTGCCCTTGTTATCTGTTATTTTGACAATGGTACTTTGGAGCCTTGCAAGTATTCTGTTGCCACCAAGTCCAAGGAAGATATGAAAAAAATGGATAGGAATGACAGGGAAATTAATGGACTGAGGAACCCATGGGAAATCCCTAGCTCTTCTGTTTGAAGGGCTTAAGAGTAATTTTGTGCCTAGCCTTAAAAAAGGAGCTCGTGTTGTCCACCTTAGATCACAATATTTTTGTTGTAATAATGTATTAATAAGAAGGGGAAGAAAACCCACAGAAGTTTGTTAACTTGAATAACTTAAGTGTACAACAAAGCACTTAGTATTTATTATTTTTCTTGACTGTAAGTTGTTATTTTTATGATATTGTTGTTTCTTCCCCTTGTGAAGCCTATCATTCTCTGTATAGTTCAGTGGTAAAAAAAGAAACAAAATTCTCAGCTTTTCCCAGGAAATTCTGTTTGAAGTTTGAGTATTCTTCCCCAGGCTATTTCTGTTATTCCAGCAATGTAACTACTCCATTTCGCTATTGTTCACCTTGAATATTTAAGTCTCAATTTTGATATATACACAAATAGAGGGTTTTTTTTTGGATGCAGGAATATGAGAGTAGAATACTTACACTTTGAATCTAAATCAAAATGGCGGTGTTCTGCTGTTCAAAATCCAGACTGCATTCTGTAGCTAAAGGAAGATTCTCTTTACAGTGTTTTGCAGATGCCAGTGAAGGCAGAATCACTTTCTAACTTGCCGTTACACCTCTCTACATCTTTCTCTGCATTATAGAACAGATAAATGCACATTGATGGGGCGCTTCCATGCCATTTGAGTCATGGCATTATTTTTTCCTATATTTTGATTCCATAATATGATATAGGAAGCAAAATCAATAATGCCTGTTTTTAAGGCAAAGAGCACAGGTGGATAAATAATTCATAAGTCATTTGATCAATGTGACTTCAGAGTATATCCACCAACAGAGAACAATTTTCTCAGATGTACACGTTATCTGAAATTATCCAGCTATTGTCTTGGGTAAATTTTTTAAGTCCATATATTGACCACAACTAATTTTAAATAAGCACTTGCTATTTGTGCTTTGCTGCCTCTTTGTGACCTGCCAGCTCTGAGTCACCTTGCGCTGCCTGGCTGATTGTATCAGCAGCACAGCTGTTCCCCTGCAAATACTTGATGAACAAGCGTGAATAAGCCCTGAAAGAAGGGGGGGAGATGTGAAGGGGGAGAAGCTTGGGGAGTGGAGAAGGAAATTTCTTGGCTCTGGTCACAGGCAGAAAGAAATGTGAGTTAAAACTTGGCTGCAGTGAACTGATTTGAACATGAAATTGGGCACTGCTCATCCAGCTCTTGATGGACAGTCTGGAGGCAGCTACACAATCACACTCCCACAGTTCTGGTATCTTCCCTGGAACATGGCAGCCTCTCCCAGACACTCAGTCCACGGTACCAGGTTAGAGCTGGATGTAAATAAAGCATCCAAAATAGCATGGGCTGGATAAGTTTGTGAATCCACATGGATGGTAGGGCAGCATAAGTTATGAACAGCATGCATAATTGTATCCCTATATTAATCTTGCTGTTGATGGATTGCTGCTCCAAGCTGGAGTTTCTTCTGCCTTTGCTTCTGCTGGACAGACAATGGGTGGGTGGAGGTGTAGAGAATTTTTCAAATTGTCTAGTAAATGCAAATGTATAATGGCAAAAGAGAATGAAGATCTGTTTTCAAAGCACCAACAACAGTGCTAATACTCAAATATGTTCTATTTAAAGCACTATATCTTGTTAAGGTACATACATCACTTTTATGTTATGAATAGCTGTTTAGGGCATCAGCAGGTGTCTCTTTTGGAGGCCTTCAGAGCATGTGCACTTTCTTGAAAAATGTCATATTAATGAAAAAAATATCCCTGTCGTTAAGAACAATGCAGCCCTTTTCAAGTGATGCATTCTGAGGGCATAGTGTCTTGAGTAGCAATCTGTTATCCTACTTATTCTTTATTGGCATTGTGGAAACAATAGTTACAAATACATTAATCTTACCACACTCTCTTTTTTAACCATTCATTCTGAAGTAATACATTTATCTTTCAGTCCTATGCGTCTGATTTGAATACTATAGGAATCAATGGAACAATGTGAAGTGCTTTCAGGGAATAGTGGAAATGTGTTAAAAGGATGTTGGGACACATTAAATTTGAAGATATTTTGTGAAAGGCAAAGTTCAGAAAAATGTTTGTGCTGGTGAATCACAGAATTCACTATCAAAAAAATTTAATTCAGAAATTGCAAAGATGTAAGCACATAAAAAGAGGAATTAATTAAAAGTTATTTAATATTCAGGCTTCACTTGCATAGTTCCTACACCAGGTTTCTAATACACATCTCCTAAGTCTTGTCCACATCACATCTTTTATATGAATCATTTGTTTTTCTCCACTTTCTGACAACTGTTATCTTACCCACTAAAATCTTGCATCTGATGACTGTCCTAGTCCATTGCTTGGAGCGTGTAATTTATTACTATGAATATTTAACTAGTTTCTCTGTTTTAAATTGTTGCAGAATCAGGTTTCTTTGTTTCTAATGTTATTAACAGCTTATGCATCCCTGAATGTATTATTTCTTTCCAAGTCTGACTCCTGCTATGATCATACCAGGACAACAGCTCCCATGTATAGCTGATGGGTATTCAGCCATGAAATCAGTTGTGCAGCTCTTTGCTCATGTGCAAATCTACTTTTTTATCTTCTTCCAAAACTCTTAATTATTTTTACTACAGCATTTACATATAAAAGAGGAGCCAGGGTGCTGATGCACTTGTTTATCCTTCTGAAATTTATTTCGTTTTTTTTGCATGCTCTTATAATTTTGTATGTTTTGGCAAATTTCTTGGTTGGGGAACTTCCCTTGTAACAGATCTAATTTCTCATGTCCCTTCTCCATGAATAGAGCTCCAGGCATTGTATTTATTTAGAGATTATAGGTGATTTGTCATATGTCCTTATAATGTATTCTAATAAACTTAAACTGGGAGAGCATTTTGTAAGTTATGTTTAGGAGCTTCATCATCAAATCGTATTTGGTTTTTGGATTTCTGTTCTAATTCCCGTAAATCCCTTTGTAAATGTCCTTTTCTTCACAGAACAATTTCAAACAAATTTTCTGATTGCTGGGTGTTGTTTCTTCTTGAGCGGGATAGGTTCCTCTGAGGTAAGATTTCTGAAGTTTCATAACTGCTTCTCTTATCATGACTTAGAGTATTTGATTTCTGCATACTTTCATTGTCCTGAGTTTCCTAAAATTTTCCATATGAATAAACCCATGAAGATATTGTTAAGTGTATGGGGATATAAGATAACTAGTTTTGAACTCAGATATTGGCTTCACTGCAATCTTGTATGTCTCGGGCTTCTTCTAACCACAAGAAGTTTTGCCAATCATCTCAAGAGACAAAATGATTTTTAGGATATAGCCATGATAGTGAAACACTGAGGCATCCCAGTGCAACAGCAAAAAGCTCTTATGACAGAATAGCTGACTTCCCTAATCAAAATAGTTGATGAGTACTAGAATAACTGTTGGTATAATCAGTTTGCAGCTACACTAGGAAGACTGATAATATAACTGCATAGAGAGAGATCAGCACCGTGAATAAGACTTCAGCATTTTTGTTATCTCCATTTTCAAACTGTAAAATTGAGTCTTCCTATGGAAGAACGCCATGGTTATCAATAGTTTCATATTATATCATTGGGTACTCCGGTAGTGCAGTAAGAACTAACATAAAATACTAACCAGCCCAACAACATGATAGACCATGTAAGTGATACTGAAGAGCAGAAGCTAATTCTGTAACATTTATGTTCAAAAAAGCACCTCTGTTAATCTGGTCAGTAGTAAGACCAGATGAAATAGTATGAATAGCATGAAATGTTATTGTGCAAACATCATCCATATATCCTGTGCTTTAAAATATTCTTACTACATTGTTTACATTGACTCAAAGACACCAAAACTGGTGAGGTTCCACACTGGATCTGTAGTATTTGGGAATTAGACCCATGGTAGAGCAGTATTCCTAACTAGTTAGTTCAATTAAATTGTTGGATAGCCAGGATTGTTTTGAACTCAAAGAATGAACTACTTTTTTTTTTTAGGTCTACAGCTTATTAGTAGTTCAGGGCTAGGTACGTAACCCAGTGTAATCCAAGCAACGTGTGCTATACATACATTGGGTTTGCTGACTTAGGCCTCTGCCAGTGTAGACAATTCCATTTCCCCATATAGGCTCTCCTGCGGTTAAGAAAGTCATCCAGATAATTATATCATCTTTTCTTCTCTAAAGTATGCTGTGCCATAAGCCTTCAGTTTATCTGGTGCTTTATATATTTTTAACTTTTTCTTCAAATGCCCCAGTATTTGTCAGGTCATTACATCTTCTCACTGCAGCTGTGATCACATTTCAGAGAACAGAATTAACAACCTACATTGTTTTTTAACTCTCAAAAAACACAATCAAAACTAAGTTCTCACTGTTCTGAAGGCTTAATTCGTTTGTCTTTCACAGATTAAGTCTCTAATATTCAATGTAAACATTCAAATATAAGTCTTATTTGCTGTAGATATTCAGACAAAATCTGTTCCTTACATCTTTATTTACGAAAAAAAATACCCCACTAAAACCCACACAGATACACACAAGCAAACAAAAAAAAACAAACCAAAACAAACAAACCCAAACCAAAACAAACCACCAAACAAAAAACCCCAAAACAACATTTGCAGCTCATTTTTTATATTTGGATAATACTATTACGAAGTTATTTAAAGCAAAAATCCAACATGCAAAAATGCATATTGTATTACCTCAGGTATATAAGAATGAGTTACAAGATTTGAGTCTTATTTATTTTCCATAACAGCTTAAGAATATTAAAGAACAAGTTATATAGTAGTCACTTGTTTCTTTGTTCATGCTTTTGTTGATGAAGTGCTTGGAGTTTTTATCTGTGTTGTTTGGTTTTCTTTTTTCCCCTCAAACTTTGTCAAACCAGAATATGAAAGTAGGACACTGCAGCAGAGTAAGGAGGGGCATTGTACAGCAGAACACAATCCCACACCTATAGGTGATGGAGCTACAATAGGCATGTAGTATCACACTATGGTTTTGGAGCTGACTCTGCATGAGCAATGCAGTTCAACAGCTCTGGAACCAGAAATGTTGTCTGCGCCATGGCAACTGCTGTCCAAGGCAAACACTACTGCTTGGCCATTTATGCACCCACTTCACATGTCAGCCTCATCCAGTGCTAGGGGGACCAGGCAAGGAAAAGTTGGTCTCATGCAGGATCAAATCATTAGTATCACTGAATGTTTATCGATTGTTAAAACCCAGTCATAGAATCATAGAATAGTTAGGATTGGAAAAGACGTTAAGATCATCTATTTCCAACCCCCCTGCCATAAACAGGGACACCTCACACTAAACCATATCACCCAAGGCCTCGTCAACCTGGCCTTGAACACTGCTAGGGATGGAGCATTCACAACCTCCCTGGGCAACCTATTCCAGTGCCTCACCACCCTAACAGGAAAGAATTTCCTCCTTATATCCAACCTAAACCTCCCCTGTTTAAGTTTTAACCTGTTACCCCTTGTCCTGTCACTATAGTCCCTAATGAAGAGTCCCTCTCCAGCATCCCTATAGGCCCCCTTCAGATACTGGAAGGCTGCTATGAGGTCTCCACGCAACCTTCTCTTCTCCAGGCTGAACAGCCCCAACCTTCTCAGCCGATCTTCATACGGGAGGTGCTCCAGTCCCCTGATCATCCTTGTGGCCCTTCTCTGGACTTGTTCCAACACTTCCATGTCTTTTTTATGTTGAGGACACCAGAACTGCACACAGTACTCCAGGTGTCCTCCTACCATATGAAATGGTGTCCTCCACCTTAGCCAGTTTTGACCTAAGAATTTAGGGGCTGAGTTTGTGAAATTCCAAATGGGTCTAGAAATGGTAGTTGGCTGTAGGAAGTGCAGGTCTGCGTATTGTCCACCATAATGGACAGTTTTGGAGAAGGCATTGAAGTACAGTCATGAATGTTTGTTTTCCTTCCTGTTATTTTTTCCTTTTGAAATGTCTATTATCTTCAGAATGGTCAAAATCTCTTGTAGAGGATTAGTACACAGCAAAATTAGTTAACACCATTTAACTGCAGGACAACACCTCAATTCTGTAAAAGGCTGCCTTGCCTTTGATGTCTGCAGGAGTCTGGAGTCTGGTGAAAAGAGGACACCAGACGGCAACTGCTTTCTTCGAAAGTCTGAATCCATCAAACAAAACTATAGGACATTGTTGTAACTGCTGAAAGAAAAGCAAAACCCTGATATGCACACTGCTTTGTAGAGTTAATTTGTGGAGTTTACAGATCTTTAGTGAGTGGACTGAGGAACAGAAATGCTTTCTTAATGCTTCACTTTATATACCCTCCGCAGTGACAGAGTTTTGTCACAAAATCTCCCATCCAAGATCTCTGATAAAAACAGGGAAGTCATGAGTGCCCACAGATGAAGTGGCTGCAAAATGACTTTTTTGTGCATGCAAACACAGATTCCATCACTGCCAGAAGAGGTAAGAAAAGGAAGACTGAAGCTTTTTCAATATTGTCTGATCACAGATCTTAACAGACTTGTGCAAGGCATTTGTACATAGAGTTAGTGCCCTTCTCTACTGGACTAGGATTCTAATTAGATGCCTCACACAGTCATGAGTGTCCTGTCTGCAGAATTTCATTTGAAATCTTAACTTTGTCTAGGATTTTTAACAGTGATATAATGGTAACTATAAACGCAAACAGATTTCACCAAGGGCCAAGAAACTTGGCAGCTGTATTTTCTTTTTATCGAAAGCATTTTTGAAATATTATTAGAAATTCCTTATTTTGAAGTAATTTCTGGTAAAGATAAAGGTTCAGTTCTGTTACATTTAACAAGCAGAGAAATGCTTTATGAGTATAAATACATGATCAGTAAATTTCTTGGTTTATTTTAAATGTGTCTACATATTTGGAGAAATGAGAGAACAGATTGACACCTTATGTTGATATTTATATCAAGTTTTAAAGATTCATTTTCACATGGGATCAGCTTTAAAATTATGTTTTCCATTTCTAGAGTATAACTGTTATTTTATGAACATCTGAATTTAAGCATTTTAAATAAGTTATTGGTAAATTATATCTATTTTTCCATGGATGATCTGTGCTGTTTTTATTAAAGTAGAAGAGCAGACTTTTCATTTTACCTCCTTTTTACTTTAGATGTTATATTAAACTTAATTTTAAAGTCAGCTTCAGCATTTAGTTTCACTTAAAAGCATACCAGTTTTGTTTTATTTGTAGCTAGAAGTATGGAAAAGCAGTGAAGAAAAATCCAAAATTATTGTTTTGATTACATCTCAAGCCTACTTTTTAACAGCAAAGAAATATTTCAGTCCTCCTGACTTCCTGCTATCCTTGCAGAGGATAGTTACAGACTGCCAGTTATCGTATAGTCACTTGTCTACCAGCCACTGAACTGACACCACCAATTAATCTAGTTTATGCCCCTGACTAGCCATCAGACTTGCAAACTCCACAAACCTGAATGGAGAAGAAGTGGTGATCTCACTGTAAAAGGCTGCCTGGTCCCTTTTGACTATTTCTCTGGAGAGATCAAGGTCCAGGACAACAGTGATAGAGCAGAGGTGACTCTGAAGCAGGGGAGAAAGAAGCAGCACAGAAGCTTTAAATTTGCATGGTAATACTCCTTTCTTGTGCTGTTATGTGTTTGAAATTTGATTTCACAAGTTCAGACACATTTGCAAATAATTATTTTCAGTGTCTTGCTGTTGCATTCAAATTTGTTAGTACAACCAGTTCTCACTTTCTTTAGAATCAGGTAATTTCTGCTTAGAGGTGAAGCCTCATTAGCCTTCACAAAGCAATACGAAAAGGAAATGTCTGAAATGCTATGATTAGAGATCCGTAAAACTACCTGTGGAAACACTGGTACCTGACAAGTCATTAATGAGAACATTAAAAATATACAAAAATTCAATCTCATCTGAAAATAAGAGACTTCTTGTAAAATGCTTAAAAGTATATTAAAAACCTGTTAGATAGTTTAAAAATTCATAGTGAATTTTTCTTCCTAAAAGGGGGCATTGACTGACACACCAGCGAAAAATAAATATCAGTACTTAAATCAAATTGAATGGCAGGCTGTAACTTGTCCCATCCATGGAAATATTTAATGTGTAAATTGTGCAAGTATTTGAAATGGAAGTATACAAAAAGCCCCTTAGGGATATGGTGGTGCGGAGACTGCAAGTCTGATCATACCCAAAGGTACAGCAGTTGTTAAAACATTGTCTTGACAAATATATTCCTCAATGAATTTCATCAAGCATTTTTATTCTTAGAAATTAATAACAAATTCATCAAGTTTAAACCATCTGGGGATTGGAGCCTGGGAAAGGGATTTCCGTTTGCAAGGACAAATACTAAAGCTTGAGGCTTTAGATTTATGAATTTCTTTTGTTCCTGGACTGGACAGACTTGTGTCATCCATGAAAAGTCAGATCACCTTGGACTGTGAACAGAAGAGACTTATCCAGCTGGATAAAAATCAAACATGTAAGGTTCTGATTCTGCATTAGGTGCCCCACAAGTGTGGTGGGATGACCTGACTGGTCCATTTACATCCAAATTGCTAGGCAGGAGAGAACATAGACAAAGCCTTGGCAGAAACAGTGGCTTCAGGAATGAAACTCTGATGAAACTCATGGGGTAAGCTACTGATCTGATCAAACACTGCCTGAGTACCCCTTGGTGTGAACCATGCCTGAACACTTCAGTCACTAATCATCAACATGGGCATGTCAAATGATGTTCCACATGCTGTAGAGATGGAGATCAATAGTCCTCACTGTGGTACTGCAGTGGAAAGTTGGAGAATCGGCTCCTGCTCACCTGATCCCCAACTCAAAAGGCAGTTCTCAGGCTCAGAATACATCAGCTCTCCATTTGATGGACATCTTGTCCATAATCTCTTGGCAGACTGTTGCAGCTAATCTCTCTATTGATTTGTACTTAGAAACACCTTGAAGTATTCAATCACTAATAAAATCTGAAAAGTCTGGTTTTCAAGACATTTAACTTAATTGGAGACAAGGCTTGTTTATTTTCTTATGAGCAATCATAGAGTTCTGCTTGGTAAAGGCATCAGACAGACAACTGACAACTGAGTCAAAAATCCATCTAACTGGACTCAGTTTGGACTATTAGCGTCCTTACACGTCTTTGGTTTTCTTCCTTCTTTTCTCTCTCTCCTGGTCTATTTTCCCAATTCAACTGGGAGGAAAAAAGTCCGTATATCTTTCTGAGCCTATGTTTCCTTAACAGCATGCACTGCTATTATTAATATGAAGTGACAGATCTCAATGGGCCCAGTTTGGAAGGAAAGAAAAACTTTCTGATTGCCTTTCAATTTGTTTTCATTCTCTCCCTTTCTCTTATTTTCTCCACTCTACTTCAGATCGGATGTTGTTTTATCCACAGCTCCTTGCAGATTTGCTAAGAAGTCGCTAAGGTGAGACAAAGCTGTAGGTGCAAAGTCTGGGGATCAGGATTAGGTGTAAAGATGAGCTTGCCCAGTGGGGTGGCCTTCCCACATCTCGTTCCAGGTAGCTGGTTTGGTGCTTGCCTCTTCAGGAAAGACAAAAAATACCAAACAAGGTAAGGCTAAGGTATTTAACTGGCAAGAATATGGGGGAGCTTCATGTCTTCAGAGATTTTTTTACCTTTAAGTAAGGCCAAGTTTTTAGTAAAAGCACAATGTCTTATTTAATTATAAGTGCCTCAGGGCCCTTGCAAAAAAGCTGTAATATTTCATTGCATAAATAATATGCAAATAGGCTGCTGGATCTCATCCTCACTAACAAGGAGGATCTGGTTGAAGCAGTAAGGGTTGAGGGCTGCCTTGGTTGCAGCGACCACGAGATGGTGGAATTCAGGATCTTGTGTGGTAGGACTAGTAGAATAGCAAGTAGAATTGCAACCCTGGACTTTAGCAGGGCAAACTTTGGCCTTTTCAAGCAATTGCTAGGGGAAATCCCATGGGCAAGGCTGTTTGAAGGTAAAGGGGCCCAAGATAGTTGGTTGACATTCAAGGATTGCTTTTTCCGTGCTCAAGATTGGAGCATCCCGACACATAGGAAGTCAAGAAAGAGGGCCAGGAGACCTGCGTGGCTAAATAGGGAATTGCTGGGTATGCTCAAGTGGAAGAGGAGAGTTTACAGGTCATGGAAGGAGGGGCTGGCCACTTGGGAGGAATATAAGGCTGCTGCTAGAGGATGTAGGAAGGCAGCTAGGAGGACTAAGGCATCCTTAGAATTAAACCTGGTGAGAAGGGTCAAGGACAGCAAAAAGAGCTTTTTCAAATACATGGCAGACAAAACTAACACCAGAGGCAATGTAGGCCCACTGATGAACAGGATGGGTGCCCTGGTGACAGAAGATGCAGAGATGGCAGAGTTACTGAATGCCTTCATTGTCTCTGTCTACTCTGCTGCAGGCAGTCCTGAAGAGCCCTGTACCCCTGAGACATTAGATGAAGTCAGGTCGACGGAGCGGTTTGCCTTAGTCGATGAGGAATGGGTTAGAGATCAGTTGAGCAATCTGGACATCCATAAATCCATGGGTCCAGATGGGATGCACCCACGGGTGCTGAGGGAACTGGCGGAAGTCATTGCTAGACCACTCTCCATCATCTTTACCAAGTCTTGGGAAACGGGAGAGGTGCCTGAGGACTGGAGGAAAGCAAATGTCACTCCAGTCTTCAAAAAGGGCAAGAAGGAGGACCCGGGTAACCATAGACTGGTCAGCCTCACGTCCATCCCTGGGAAAGCGATGGAACACCTTATCCTTGGTGCCATCTTAAGGCATATCAAGGATAAGAGGGTTATGAGGGGCAGTCAACATGGCTTCACCAAGGGGAAATCATGCTTGACCAATCTCTTAGCCTTTTATGAGGAAATAACACGGTGGATGGATGATGGCAGAGCGGTGGATGTGGTCCACCTTGACTTCAGCAAAGCATTTGACACAGTCTCCCACAGCATCCTCACGGCTAAATTGAGGAAGTGTGGTCTGGATGATCAGGTAGTGAGGTGGACTGCGAACTGGCTGAAGGAGAGAAGCCGGAGAGTTGTAGTCTATGGGGCGGAGTCTAGTTGGAGGCCTGTAACTAGTGGAGTGCCTCAAGGGTCAGTACTGGGACCGGTATTATTTAATATATTCATCAGCGATTTAGATGAGGGAATTGAGTGTACTATCAGCAAGTTTGCTGATGACGCTAAGCTGGGAGGAGTGGCTGACATGCCAGAAGGCTGTGCTGCCATCCAGCGAGACCTGGACAGGCTGGAGAGTTGGGCAGGGAATAACTTGATGAAATATAACAAGGGAAAGTGTAGAGTCCTGCATCTGGGCAGGAACAACCCCAGGTTCCAGTATAGGTTGGGGAACGACATGTTAGAGAGCAGTGTAGCGGAGAGGGACCTGGGGGTCCTAGTGGATGACAGGATGACCATGAGCCAACACTGTGCCCTTGTGGCTAAGAAGGCCAATGGCATCCTGGGGTGTATTAGAAGGGCAGTGGTTAGTAGGTCGAGAAAGGTCCTCCTTCCCCTCTACTCTGCCCTGGTGAGACCCCATCTGGAATATTGTGTCCAGTTCTGGGCCCCTCAGTTCAAGAAGGACAGGGAGCTGCTGGAGAGAGTCCAGCGCAGGGCAACGAAGATGATTAAGGGAGTGGAGCATCTCCCTTATGAGGAAAGACTGAGGGAGCTGGGTCTCTATAGTTTGGAGAAGAGGAGACTGAGGGGTGACCTTATAAGTGTCTATAAATATATAAAGGGGGAGTGTCACGAGGATGGAGCCAGGCTCTACTCAGTGGCAAACAATGATAGGACAAGGGGTAATGGGTACAAACTGGAACACAAGAGGTTCCACTTAAACTTGAGAAGAAACTTCTTCTCAGTGAGGGTGACGGAACACTGGAACAGGCTGCCCAGGGAGGTTGTGGAGTCTCCTTCCCTGGAGACATTCAAAACCCGCCTGGACACATTCCTGTGTAACACTGTCTAGGTGTTCCTGCTCCGGCAGGGGGATTGGACTAGATGATCTTTCGAGGTCCCTTCCAATCTCTAGCATACTGTGATACTGTAAACCTGTATCAGATAATGTCTCAATTTTCTATTTATTTAAATGATGAAAGATGTTTTTTTTATAACTAGGATAATTTTCTGACTTTTTTTTAATGTTTTCTTAACACGGATAACATTTAGAATGGACAAGAGGAAACTTAGAGCAGCCATCAATGAGTGGTTTTATTGGTGACATTTTAATGTTATTTTTAGGCAAATAATGAATTACTTTGACTAATAACTGCAAAGCCAGACATGATTCATTTTCATAATTAGGCTGACAGCCATCATCAGTCCTATAGTTTTAGTTCATCTGATTATAAAATCTTGTCTTCTTTTCCCATATCACATCTTACCAAATTGCACCCCATGAAATATGATGTGCTTTCTGGGTCTTTGTTTGGAGAGTACTCAGAATAACTTTTGCAATTACAGAGCTATAGCTGCAATAGGTCAGTACCCAGCCCTGAGATTCAGGCCATAGCCAAAGCTTGTGCAATGTTGACAATCTGGAAGAGCTTTCAGCCTTTGCAGATCATAGTTATTTTTGTAGAAGAGGTAAATCTACAAAGCTTTAGGGGAAAATCAACCTGTCTTGGAGGAACTGAGCACAGCCAAACCACCTTACACTTGTTGAGCATATGCCAGCAGCCCTCAAGGGGACTGAGGTAAAATTACACTTTCTTTAATTACAGCACATACATCTGAAGGAAAGAAATTACCTTGTATGTGAAATAGAATCATAGAATCAACTAGGTTGGAAAAGACCTTTAAGATCAACAAGTCCAACCTCTACCCCAGGGCTGCCAAGTCCACCACTAAACCATGTCACTAAGAACTACACAGTTTTTGAACATGTCCAGGGATGGTGATTCTACCATTTCCCTGTGAAGCCTGTTCCAATGGCTGACCACCCTCTTGGTGAAGAATTTTTTCCTAATATCCAGTATAAACTTCAGCTGGAAGAGCTTGAGGCTTTTATCTCTTATTGCTTGTTACTTGTGAGAGCCACCTCCTCGCTCCATCCTCCTTTCAGGTAGTTGTAGAGAACAATAAGATCTCCCCTGAACGTTTTCTTCTTCAGACAACCCCAGTTCCTCTACAAGGATGCTGGAGAGGGACTCTTCACTAGGGACTGTAGTGATAGGACAAGGGGTAACGGGTTAAAACTTAAAACAGGGGAGGTTTAGATTGGATATAAGGAAGAAGTTTGTTACTGTAAGGGTGGTGAGGCCCTGGAATGGGTTGCCCAGGGAAGCTGTGAATGCTCCATCACTGGTGGTGTTCAAGGCCAGGTTGGACAGAGCATTGAGTGGCATGGTTTAGTGTGAGGAGTCCCTGCCCATGGCAGGGGGATTGGAACTAGATGCTCTTAAGGTCCTTTCCAAACCTAACTATTCTATGATTTTATGATTCCTCAGCCATTCCTCATAAGACTTGTGCTCCAGGCCCTTCACCAGCTTCAATACCCTTTTCTCGATCTGCTCCAGCACCTCAATAACTCTCTTGTAGAACTGAACACAGGATTTGAGGTGTGGCCTCACAAGTGCTAAGTACAGGGAGATTATAATTTCCATGGTCCTGCTGGGTATCCTATTTCTGACACAGGGCAGGATGCTGTTGGCCTTCTTGGCTGCTGGGGCACAAGCTGGCTCATGTTCAACAGCCATCAATCAGCACTGCTCAGGTCCCTTTCTGCCAAGCAGCTTTCCAGCCACTCTTCCCCAAGCCTGTAGCATTGCATGGGGTTGTTGTGACCAAAGTGCATGTCCCGGCACTTTGCTTTGTTGAACCTCATGCAATTTGCCACAGCTCATTCATTCAGCTTGTCCAGAGCCTTCTGCAGAGCGTTCTTACCCTCCAGCAGATCCACACTCCCACCCAACTTGGTGTTGTCTGTAAAATAAACATTGCAAAGAAACTTTCTCATTTTTTTTTGTGAAGACTATATACCCAGCAATACTGAATATTTAAGAAAGACACCGGAATTGGTTTATCATGGAAATTGATAGCAACTCTTTTATTTCAGTAATCTTTTTACTTTAAAAAAAAACAAAAAACAACAAACAAACAAACCAAAACCATTGTGATGCTGTTTCTTCTGTAGATAAAAATGTACTATCTACCTTTGGCCACAGTCCTAGAAGTAAGACAGACAAGTTATTTGAACCTTCCTGGGAGTTCTCGCAATAGCTTGCAAAGTGTTTGTCATATTGATGTGTAGGAGAATAAACATTTATTTACCATCAAACTGTATAGCTTTTTCTTTTTTAAAAAAAGGGGGGGGGTAAAAACTTTTTGGCATGTGCAAATAGCATATAAGCATATTGCCCTGGTGTTGAGGGCCAACTGCCTCACCTTCTCAACTGTGTTTTTATACTGTAGTTCACTCTTTTGCTTGTTGACAGATTTAGAGCACTTTGTGAAAACAATAATTGGCCTGGGAATATAGCTGGCATGCTTCCCCAGAAATGAGCTTGAATTAGATTGCCTTAGGTCTTTCATTAACTTGTAAAATTAATGCAATGTGCTGCTGCAACTGCCATGCCATTTCAGGAGCATGCTGAAATCTTACTGCAGGAACTGGGAGGACATCATTCACTGTTCCCCCTTCCGAGCCTTCCCTGGCTGTGCTGGAGCTTTTTGGCAGCTGTTATAAACATAAAAATTTTAGCATTTCTATAGTGGTTTCCCTCATTGGAGTTCCCAGGCATCCCCCAGGTGACACCTCTTTGCTGCACAATGGGAAGGATCTGTAACTCCAGATCTGTAGCACATGGATCATCACACTTTGATCTGTAAAAGCAGAACTACAGAAAACTTTCACTCTCCTAAAAGATGCAGTGCACCATGATTTCACCTTTGGAATCTTATGAATGATCTGAGAAAGCTGCGATGCCCTAAGATGCAAAGGTGAGTGCAAGAGTGACTTGCGGCTGGGTGCTTGATGCAGGGCATGTTGTGAATGCTGGCATAATGAGCCCAGAGATGCTGATCTGATCTGTCTCAATGAAAGGATGCTGAAGATGGGCAGGGAGGTCTCCTGTCTTGCAGCACTCCCCATTCTTTCTCTGGAAAAAAGACACAGCTGGCCAGGGGTGAAAACATTCAGCTGAGGTATGGGTTGGTTTATTTTGTTTGGTTTTCGTTTGAGTTGGGAAGGATGGGGGTGTTGTGTTCCTTTTAGGGGTTTGGTTTTGTGAGGTTTTTTTCAGTCTATTTCTTTTATTTACAAAAAAGTAAAATCCCTTTTCATGAATCTGCAGAAAGCTGGTTCAGGAATTTACTGCAATAGGATCATAGTCTGGCTATTAATATTACTGCCTTAATCCTGGATTTGGATGTGCTCTCGTGGTTTAAGCCAGGTTCCTTCTAGAATAAAACTACAAAATTGTGCACTTTTCAAAGAGTTGCTAATAGTACAGGAGTAAAAATGTAACCCATTTGAGTTTTATATGTATATATATATATATATAAAAGCTCCTATCTAAAAAAGAATATCTGAAGTGATTCAAAGATCCTGACAGAAATCCTGTGTAGGTGATCTTTAGATTTATTGTTAATTATTACAGAATCAATACCTAAGGAGCTAAAAAACTTTATCTGTGCAATAATTGTATTTTTTAAAAAGGAAGAGAGATGGAATAGAAGGCAGTGGGAGGGTAAAAACAGAATTATCATGTAAATTTGTTCTGGAAAGAAAATAAAGTACTTATTTATCTAAGGCATCCCGGTTTGTTTGGCTGACTGTGATTATCTTTCCTTTGGGGGAAAAAAAAAAAAAATCCAAAATCCAACTGGTTATATACCTTACACCTGGTTTCATTCACAGAAGGTAATTTTAGGAAATGAATTTCCCTTGTTAGGTTGTATAACTCAATACTAATTTTTTGAAATTATGTAGGGAAGAAGAGGTAGACTTCTCTTTAGATATTAAGGTATTTTAGTAAGAAACCCTGGAAGTGTATTGTTTCTGTCAGTTTAGAAAATACTGTTAAAATGTCTCATTTGAAGGACAGTCTATGAAGTCCCAAATAAACGCCCCTTCTCTGGAACACTTAAACACTTTAAGGCTGCTACCATATTACTATCATGGATGTGCTACTGAATGAATCAAAACTAAGCATGTGCCCATAGGTTAGGCCAAGACTTTAACTCAGAAAAAAAGTTCCTATTCAGGAAAATTATATATATGAAATATAATTTGTCTTGAAGTGCTTCTGAGACTCTATCCCTGAAGCAGCTCCTGCAACTAAATAAGAAAAACAGAATTCATCCAGAACACCTTTCTGGTTGGTTGTTTTGGTGGTTGGTTTTGTTTGGTTGTTTTTTTGGTTGGGCTGTTTTTTGTTTTTTTGGTTTGGTTTCTTTTTCTTTTTCCCAGAAGGAAGTAAAACAAGAGAAGTACCACATCGAGTGAGTCTTCACATTCAGAAGGGGATCTATACTGATAGCAGTTTGCTTAGTAAAGTCATATGTATTAAGTTATAATATAATTCATTATTCCCAGAAGTGTAGATATCTCTACAGGTGGTCCAGGCGGTAAATCTAAAGTAGTAGATTACAATAAAAGTAGTAACTTATAATCTATTAAACCTAGTAATAACACATGTACTACCAGGCCCCTCTATATAACGTAAATCTATGAGATGAATTAAATATTTCAACACATCTACACAGAAGTGGAGTATGTGAAAGCAAAAAATAAAAAAATTAACCTCTCCCTATCCAAACCCCAAACCAACTCAGAATGTTATCTGATATAACTGTTGAGATGTCTTGTGCAATTAGGTTAACAGAAAATTTATACTCATATTTTTAAATAGCCCTCAAAAATAATAAAAACATAAATATTGCTGGCTAGAAAATTACCACAAGTTAGTATTATCTCCCAGTGTTTTCACTGATATGGAAACTGACAAAGTCGTCCTGAAGTCCTTCCTAAACATTCTTCTGATGAAGGTTTTCTGCTACAACAGGTCTCGTTGAGACTATCAGTAAGATTAACAATTATTTTCTCGGGCTTCAGAGAAAGCCACAGTTTAAAGTCTTTGAGAAGGTCATGTTATGGAAGCTGCTGAAGTGTGAGGTAATGTTTCATTATGACTAAAAATTAACTAAAAGACATCAGGTGAAGGAAAGAAAAAAATATCCTCAAGGCAACAGGCAATGAGGAGATTTCACTGTTAACAGTGAGATCATAATATTTGCAGAATAAAAATCTCTTGATATTTAACAAAGCTAGACAATATTAGAAGTCAAAAAATACAAGGCAAAATGGTAATGCAGAGGCTGATACATCCATTGCTGACAAATAGATCTCCACACAATTTTGGGCATCAACACAAGATTTTCATTCAATATGCATCAGTTTTCAGACTAGTAATCAAAGTTATAGTGTGCACAAAGTATAAGTGCTACAATACAGAACAAGGAATAGGTGTTAGTCTGCTGATGAAAGCTAGATATTCAACCAGTATATTCTGTTATTTGCCAATCAGTCTCTCAGAAAGAAAAAATATAACAAAAAGAATATTTCAGAAATACTGAGGCAAAACACTGTATTTCTCAGAAGATTTCTATATAAGTTGAGAATCAAAAGATCAAGATAAGATACTGAAGACAAAACAAATCAAAGGGGATATGCTGAAGTTACATTTCCGAGTAAATAATTAATGATGTACTGAGAGTAAACTAGCTGCTGCTATTTGCTGGTTTAAGAATACAATTAGAAAAAATGAATTGTCAAACATGCAATTTGCTACAGGAGAGATACCTATGTATTAAAAAAAAAAAACAGTAATAGCAGAAACCACTGCTGTAACTTTAAGTGTATCAAGCAAGGCTCAAAGTTTAACTGGGGAAAAAAGTTATACTTGGGTGCCTGAATCTGAATCATAGAATGGTTTGAGTTGCAAGAGACCTTAAAGATCATCTAGTTTCAACCCCTTTACCACAGAATCCAACCTTGACTTTTCTGAAGAAATATGCATCAGCATTCCTTTAGGCATATTTCACCCTCTAGCATTCGGTTGGAGGCTAATTTCTTCCAAGAGAAAAAAAAAAAATTAAAAAAAAAATGTTTTGATTTTATTTACCTGTGACAGGGCTTTTTATAACTTTCTGTGATGGATTTGTAGCTGCCCACTGGCAGGAATAAAATAAGGTGGTCATGAGTCTGCTGTAATAAAAAAATTCTTTCACCCTGTGATATGTTTCTTGGTTTGGTTTACACATTGGCTAACATTCACATGGTTTACATTGGTTTACATTTGGTTTACACATTGGCTATATTCAGTAGATTAATATTAACCAATATAGACTGTTACAGAAAGAACACTGATACTATGGATAAAAATATGTGTGCATTCAAATATCTTTTATTTCTTCTTTGCATTCATATTTAGAGATAACTGTAGGCGCTAAGCCATCCAAGTACAGATTTGTCTGGAAAATTTGAACTTGGTGTTTTAAACTTGGATTAGAATCAATCCTTGACTGTAAGGATCTTATTTCTATTAATGTGTTACAAGAACTGCGCTGAAGGGCCAGCTGCTAAAACCCTGCCACTAGCTCAGGGAGAAGATAGAAGCAATTTAGATTCCATCCTCCTGAATATGAATCAATTCCCCAGTTAACTTCTTTCTGCTAGAATGACTTCTCACTGGGACTCATAAGCATACTTCACAAGAGCAAGGTTTTAGGTTGTTTTTTTTCCTTTGGAGAGAAGAGGCTGCTCTCTACAGGGTACTTACCCTTCATCTCAGCTTCAAGTAACGTAAGGACCACAATGAGTCATACACAGTATGGCACAGGCCAAAATATTCAGCATTGCATAGTGAAAGGTAAATACTGAGATCCTAAGGATTAAAAAAAAAAACAAACAACCCCAAACAAATCCCTACAGCCAAAATATTTTAGTATAAAACCCTTCTAGTAAAATTCAGATTCTTGATGCACATAGAACTAGATTACCACAAATACCTGAGGCAGCACCCAGATTTGCAGAGGACTTGCAGACACTCATCTTTGAGGAAAAAAGCCATTCTTTCATTAAGCTAACACCTAAAATCTCAGTAAAGGAACACGTTTTAAATGACAGGATCATAACAAAACAAAAACTCATAAAAGTAGATAGTATCACCAATATAAGGTAGTGAAATGACAGATATGGACTTGAGGTCTACAAAGTCAATACAGAAAGGAAGAAGTTGATTAATGCTCTTAAATTACAGTAAATAATGACAGACCTTCCAGAAAAACAGACTTTGCTGGTTATGGTTTTCAGTATAAGAAAAGAAGCCACAAGTTGAGAGTAGAACAATAAATATATGTAAATGATAAATGTATGTAAATGATAAATATATATAAATGATAATTGGGAATAAAAAAACGTAAAAGACAAGTTAGTGTGTTAAATAAAACATGAACAAATGGTTAGCAACATTTTACAATTTTGTTTGGCCTGTACAGGACATCGATGTCTGTCCTACTTCATTTTGAAATCTATAGTATATATGGTCAGTAAATTTATGCATTTATTCCACACAGGTATTCACACACACACCCCAAATTCAGCATGGCAGAGAGGCTTAAATAGACTATACTAGGCTGAGAAAAGACATAAACACTGGTATTTTGGTCTATTTATAATCCCCAACTGCCTTCAGTTGGGCCATGTTTTTAACTGAAGGTTTTATTTGTGACAGCTTGGAGGAGCCTACATATCTTACATATCTACATATAACATACAGATCTCTGAACGCGAAGCTAAGAAAACCTTTGTGCTCATGTTTGAATTAAGTTTATGTTCTAAATCATTGTGATGTGTGAGGTTAAACATATGCAATGGCAAACATATGCACATGGATAAATGTGTGGCGTTTACTACAGCTGTAATATGTATAATGATGCTAAGTTTTATTTCTCCTTTGGTTTAAAACTTTTTTGTTTTTAAACTAAGATTTTTTTTACTGCCCCCTCTTATTGTTAGTCTTCCATCTTGGCCTCAAAACTCAAGTAAAAGTATTGTCTTGTATATTTCCTACTTTAAGCAAAGCATACAGGTTTAATCTAATGCCTTGATTTTGACTGCTTCATAAACAAAAGATTGCCTTTAACATTTTAACAGTTGTTAAAGCAGCAAAAGAGATAAAAGAAAGGTAAAGGACACACAAAAATTGAATTAAAGCATTTCCCAGATTTTGATGACAAAGTTACAAGGAATAAATCAATTTGCAGTCACTCTGGACATCTATCTGAGACTGAGGCTGAAACTGTTCCACTGGGAAATGTGCTAAAGGATAAAAGGAATCATCTTCTTTATTTTGTGTGAAGAAACATAGAAGGGATTTTTAGAGAACAGGAGATATGCAAACCTTTTCCAGGAAAATAAGAAGGGAGAAAACCATCTATACTCTATTTCTAACATTTACCAATTAATATTGTAAAGATACTTAATGGAGTTTAGAATTTAAAGTGAAACATGTACATCAGTTATGAAAATTCAATTATTTAGAAATTTAACAAGGTTTCATATATATTGCTGTTCTATATTTTATTTTAAAGGAATGGTCAGTTCCTAATCAAGAATCTCAAATCCATGAACTCAAATCTGGCTGTACAAATATTTCCCCCTCGCACCTGTCCTCCTGCTGCCTCTGGTAAACTAAGTGCTTTGATGCTGTGATCCAGAGCAGATGCAGAGTTCATGCAATAAAACTAATCTGAAATAAAATAGACCTATATTCATATATTGCTCTAATGATTCAAGAAGCAAAATCTCTTTGTGCTAAGACACTTTTCAATGTGATAAGGACCTTAAGCCCTTAGAAACTCCCTGGGGCTTGTTTGTTTAGGCCATGTTTCCCAGTGTCTTTAGGCTCTCAGAAATAGAGCTGAGCTTATATGGGTTTTAAGATAGAGTGCCTGGGCAGTTTAGGATAACCCTTATTTTTTTCCAAACTCTACCTTCTACACCTAGAATGTCTTCAGGGACATACGTTGTCAGTGGCTTTACCTGTCCCTCTTTTTCTACAGTATATATTTATGATTATGAGTATTCTGCACTGTAGCTGTTTTCTGTCTTGGTCCTTATATTTCATCTATGGCTTTTGAAAATCTTGAAATCAACTAAGATCCTGCTTAAGTACAAAACTTTACTGAGATTTTTAAGCCTTTGATCCTTAAGTAATTTTGAAAATGTGATTTTCATTCTTCAGATAAAATGCCAAAATATTACCCTTGATGTATTACATTTTTTCTTCCTCAGTTGCAATATAAAAATTAAAATGTAACTCATCACAGGATCCCTGTCATGTATTGGAAATTGGAAATTGCTCTCTGTCCCTTCTTTCTCATGGCCAGATTCAGTCCTACTGATGCTCCGAAGAGTTTCAGTGTCCTGGCATCTGCCACAGGGAAAAACCAAAAACATGTGGAAATGACAAAACACAACCTCCGAGGATGGAGTTACACACTCTTGGCCACCCTCCTCATTATGGCAGTGTTGGGTTTTAATTTGGAACACGTTACTCATCAGGGTAACTAATAAATGACAACTTATTTAATACTTATTAATAAATAAATAAGTAGCACTATGAGATGCTGAAGAATGTCTCATGATGTAACAAAGAGAATAATGAATGGCAGTAACAGCTCAAGAAATCATCTGCATTCTTCTGCTTGATATCCACATTTTCTCTTAGGCTAATATAGTCATCCTGGTACTTAGCTTCTTGCCAGCATGAGTTCTTGTTTGCAGAAAGCTGCTCAGGGTTTCAACTGTACCACTGCTTCACGAATGTGGTTGGATGATTTGTCCTTCAAGACCTTGCTTCAGTTCTTGGACCTTCAATGTTGGCTCTTGATTATAGCTTATAGCAAGTTCACAAAGTATCACTTGAAGTAGTGTAATGGTAAAGATTTGTAAACCTGTTGACTACTTTTTAACATGTTTGGAAATTTTCCTTGGTTTTCTCTCATATTTTCTCTTTCGTTTTTTATTCACCAAGAATCCCTAAACATTTGCAGATATTTCACATTTTTCTCAGAGTCATTTACTGTCCTTATTAAAATTTTGTCACACAAACAAAGATTTTAATCCCTCATAATCATACAACAAATGGCAAACTACTCCACCTCTTCAACCTTTATAGCATCCTATAACTGGATTAACTGGCAACTGTTGTTCTCCCCTGGTGCAGTTTCAGCAGCCAGGATGGGGAATGGCCTGTCGATGAAAATAAAGCATTTTAAAAGGTTAGTGTGGTTAGTCAGGCTGGGATTTTGTTCTGTCCACTTGCTAACTCAGGCATGAAGATTTATTTTCTGTTGGTTTATCATCATGAATCAAACTTGAAAAGACCAAACTCAGGAACGACAAAGATGAATTTGTGTAGTTTTGACTGTAACAAGGGAAAGAAATAGTGAGGGGTGGCTTTTGGTTGGTTTTTTTTTTTTCTGCTTTATATTTCAGGTGTGTGTGTTGCTGTTGAAACCTATTTCCTGGGCTCCAGCTGATGGTATTACAAATGGGAGTGCTCCTTCAGCACAGTAGTTAAGGTAATATCTGTTAGATTTGAAAAGCTTTAACCTATCTCAGACAGCAGAGGAATTCTTTCATAGCATATGATACATGAGAACAGTTAAAAATTAATTTCCATATGCCAGAGCACTTTTTCAGTGTATTGGAAGAGACTAAGACAGTGATTAAATCAGTCTGGAAAACCCTGGGCATTCCCGCTGCTTCAGCTTCGGGGCCATGCAGAGGAGAGCTGCTTGGTTGCTCAAACAAATAGGTATGAGACTCTTGAATTTTATCAAACAAGAAGGCATACCAACCATCCTTTAATGTAGCTAATGAGCCTGGGCTCTGCCCCTATCAGCTGAAGAAAGAAAAGGCAGCTGCGTTCTGAAGAGAGCAAGGCTGGGGAGGTGCTCTGGGGAGGTGAGAGGCCACTCTCTTCCAAACTGACAGAGCAGCCCAACTTTCTTTGTCTTCCGGGGTTATGTCTCTGTGCTCATTTCAGAATAGTGATTGGTGATTCCTATATACTTAAAAGTATGCTTGCATACCTAAAAGCTAGTGGTTAAAGGCTCCTTTAAATAATGATGATGCATGAAAAAAAGATTAACTTTATATATATGGTTTTTTTTTGATTCCTTTTTTTTTTTTTGTACAGCTATGATATGTAGGCTCTCTCTTTCTCCAAGTTATGTAGCATAAGAATTATTTCAACCCTGATACAAAGTTTTCATGGTAAATCACTGTACTTGGTGTTAGGGGGTCTACACACACTGCTGAACTGATATCCTTTGGATCTCTGTGTAGATACTAGCAGTGCAAAACATCAAAGTTATACTGCAAACAAGTGTCTGGATACCATTTCTAAAAGCACATTGAAATGTTCTGACTTCAGTTCCATGAATATTTCCCTCCTGACCCGTACATGGAATGTAAGTGACTGTCTAGGAGTAAAAGTCTGAATACTTATATATAGTCTAAAGACCAGTAGTCACATTCAGTGAAATCTGCTTAACTGTGCAATGGTTGTGGTTGCCTATGTAACTGGGAGAGATGGCAAAATACTTAAGCACTTCTAGTGAGTTTTGTGTGAAAGCTATTTTATAATAAATCTGTCTTCAGCATTGTGTTATGTGTTGTTACAGACCAGACTATAGTCCCTTTTTAGAACACAGCCCTAATTTCATCCCAGATGAGACAATATCCCTGAAACACCTTTCTAAGAGGGGATTTTTTGTTTTCTTCATGGAGTAATTGGACAAGCAATGACATTTTGAAAAATTAGAGGTTTTGAACAGTCTCAAAATGTTTAGTATATTTTTGCTATCTCCTAACTCAGATGCAGCTTGACTTAAATGTGTTTAACTTGCTATGTTGCAGTGTCATTACTTTGGGCACATATAGCGCAGTTGAGTTTGGAGTGCTTTGAATATCCAAATCCAGCATATTCTGTTAATGTTCATGGGAATAAGCATTATTTTCTGTTCCCACACCCATTTCAATTTAATATATATATATATGCAGGTATATATAAATCTTGCAATTCTAGCATAAAAGCCACAAACACTCAAAATAGGTGAAATCTGTTCTATTCATGCTCCACATGAGACTTTGAGTGCTACTGGGGGCTTCAGTAGTGCAAAATGATAATGTTACCATTTATTCTGGGCAATTTAAGAAATAATCTAGTCAGCATATTTTTCCAAGCATCCTTTAAAAGAATGGGATTTCATAAATATAGCTCTCTTAGTGAAACATTTTTCAGTGCAAAATTATTCAACTTGGATGGAGTCTTACGGGTATCTTAGAAAGGTCACCATTCCAAGGAGAAGATGTTTACAGCTTTTTTATCAGGTGGTTTTACTGTCTGGAAGAGGTGTGTGATTCTTATTTTTAGGTCCTGTCCTTTTCTTCTGATCCTTCCAGCTCCCCCAATACCAGTGTTTCCTTGGAAACCCTGACTGTCAGATGGCATCATAAAAATATGAAATGACACCGAGCTGTCATTTGGGGGAGGTGATTATTGTGCAAACAATGTGGCAA
Organism: Pezoporus occidentalis; assembly: GCF_034315485.1. Taxonomy (NCBI): domain Eukaryota; kingdom Metazoa; phylum Chordata; class Aves; order Psittaciformes; family Psittacidae; genus Pezoporus; species Pezoporus occidentalis. Next base: position 6,627,500 of record NW_026916158.1, read on the forward strand.
TGCTGGCAAAAATCTTGGGTTTAGTCCTATTCCTGAAAACTATAATTTTAGTCAAGGTTTGGGAGAGGGAGGAAGCTGTCTCTGCTGCCCTTTGCATACCTTGTTGAGAACGAATATTACTGTGAGGAAGAGAACATTGCTATGCAGCTGTATAACCTTTTTAAGTCCTGAGTTGTGCTCCTGGCGCTGGATAGATTTGTTGTCATGAAAGCTGTATACTAGGTTGCATAACTCTTTAGAGGTGTTTATGTACAAGCTCTCCCAAGGGTGATGTTTTATCAAACCTTATTACAAAAACTCTCCTCTCTGCAAGCTATCAAATTCTTACTGAGGAGTGATTAAAATTCAGTATTGCACCTGGTCAAGGATAAGCCAGGGCTGTCTTTCATATTCATGGAAGTAAGCTATAGTACCTAGAAATTTCTGGAAGATTTTATTTGAGCCATGGGTGGTGTGGTCATCTGTAGGGTCCTGCACGGGTTGGAAGGTTGGGTTTTTTTTTGTTCATATATTTTTTCACTTCTCTGCACAGCTTGATTAAATGATTAAAAAGTGCCTTGATTTACTCTTTTCCTATTTCCTCTGCCATCTGTGCTTACCCAAACCCCTCTCTTGTGTTATGTCTGGACTTCTTAACTCCTTCATCAGACAGTGGAATTTCTCTAACAAGATTTGGAAAATGAATTGGGTTTCATTACTGAAATGTGCCACTACTACTGATTGCATTAAAGAAAATGAATGGCAGTTGGGTTGTTATACATTAAGAATTCAAAGCTGGTTTCTTCACTGTGTTGGAGGTGAGGGAAGGAAATAAGGAGAGATTCCTGGCAGAGTATTTTCCACCGGAGACAGGCAGCCTCTTTGCTGTCTTCCGCCACCTCTTCCAGAACAGATCAAGTCTGGAATAGCAGCTGCAGTCTCAATATTGACAATCTCTCCCCTCTCATCTACCAGCAGAAGGGAGAACACTGGGGCAGTCAGAGCAGGAGCAAGTCCTGGATTAACTCAACCACCTCTCAGACTCATGGCTGTCCCTTGAGCTCACACTGTTCTCCTGGACTTCATGTGGATTATGCTCCAGACTTGGATTCTATGAAGGAACCCTGGCATCCTTTGTGTTTGCGGATTACAGTGCATGAGATAAGCCAAGGTAAAATCCATGGCAGTGAAAGTACTGTTGCTCTGCTGCAGGGGTTATTTTGGTGGGATATGCCCTCCAAATGTGGGACAAGTGTTGGAGATTTCACCTAGTTGGATTTAACCCTACCAGCAGCTAACATGGTTTACAGGATGCATAAGATGTGAATGACAGTGTCATGACTGTCTAGCTACTAAGGAAGGATTTGCACACGGCAATAGTTTCTTTTCTGGGTAAGGGATAGTAGTGCTGCTGCTTGGCAACCCTGAGCCCATGGTTTGCCAAGCATCAATCTGGGTGACAGGGCAGAACCGAGCTGCCACTGGTGCCATACAGATTTATGGATGCTGCTAAGGTGTATGGGCTTGCCTTCAAACAGACCAGACGTGTGTAAGACACGCCAGGTGACCCGTGACTGAAGGAGGGAGCACCTATCCATTTACATTTTCTTGAAGTCTTGGAGCATTGGTCTGTAAGCTTTCTATCAAGTGTTGCCTGACAACATCTAGGAAGGATGTTTTGCAACATCTATAAGTATTCCCAGGCAACCTTCGCCTTTACAGAAAGAGAGATGGTTTCTGGGGTTCATGCATCGGTTTGCGATAGACTCATTTGCTTAGTTAACGCTTCATATAGACAGTCTAGACATGCTTATTTCTCAAGTTTTATTTCTTTTCATTTTGGTCACTTTGCCTCTCAGACTCTATCCATTCAGTTTTCTCCACAGTGACACTAGGTTACTTTCACAGCAATTAGCATGTACACCCTGGGTTGTGGTTATTACCACATAACTTGGGTGTAACCTCAGTTACAGGCATCTCCTGGCATTTTTTCTTTCTGGTTTGGGGTTTTTCGCTCCCCCCCTTTTTTTTTTTTACTTAATTGCTCACTGAAGTCAGCTGTTGCATTCATATCAAAACCAATAATTATTCTTCTTTCAGCTGAGTTGTACTTACGGAAATTTTTATCAAATGGGAGTGATTGCTCTATTTTGGCACAGGTCTTTCCTGTTCTTTTGATGTTGATCTGTGTATGACACTTAGAATTTTGAATATACATTAGAATATTCCTTCCTCAATTTTGCTGCTGCTGCTCCTTGTATTTGAGTTTTTAAAGGTTTATATCGTACCTGTAGGGTACTTTCTCTATTTGTAGAGATATATGCACCAGTGACAAGTATATACACTATATGTTTTATTCATCTGTGTATTATAATGGCCCATAAAGAGCTGGATTAATAAAATTTTTTGTCAGATTAAAAGTCTAAATGAACCCTCCATGCCATCAAGCTGATACTTGAGGTTTCCTTGAGAGAATAAAATATCACTGGAAATCATAGTACTGAATAAACCTGGAAATTCAAATGTTTTACAGGTGGGAGATGCTGCTGGATCTGTAGGACAATGCTTAGGGAAAAAAAAACACTTCATCACAGCCTGTAGTAATTGTGAACATGAACCGTGTGAGTGTGCGTGAGAAGTTGTGAAATTAAAGTTAGGGGAACTGAGGTATGAGACATAGAACAAAAAGAATTAAATGTATGTAACTTTTTTCTACTCCTTGCTTGAGCAAGGAAGCAGGTAGAACAGAGATTTTCTTATTCATTCAAATGTAAGTCAACAACATTACTTGCATGTATGAGTTAGGATTTAACAATGTATGTTACATAATGATGGAGCCCTGACCACAGGGATTTAAAAATAAATTCACTAACAGAAGTACTTTCTCATTTAATATCTACATAGACATATAAAAATACCACCAAACACCATCTATGAAAACCTATACAACAATTGCACAAGGGCTGAAAGAAAACAAATTCTCTGCCTTCGAATCAGGGAAACTGCCATATTAGAGCAGGCTGGAAATGCCCCTGTTTTAACCTCTACTTCTCATAGTCATTCCTTAGAAAGGTGTAAGAGATCTGTCATGGGCAACTGGGGAATGATTTTCTCACAGAAATGTTTTTTTCCTTCCTCCATCAGTTAGCAGCTGATCTCTGACCTGAAGTACAAAGCTTCATATCTTTGCTACAATTATTTTTATCCTAGGTAATGCAAAAATCTCAAATCTTCCAAAACCCTTAGAAAACAGATACAACATTCACACAGTGTGAAAAGAAAAGGAAAGGATATTTCTTTTTCTTTTTGTTCTTCCTCCACAAAAAATTCAGATCAGAAAGAATCAGACAAAAATACTTGAGGAAAGGTCACTCTACTGAGTGGCTTTGAAACTCAGATAAAAGTACAGTGATAATCCCATTATAGGGTAGCATTAGATGCTTTAATTCAATCCTATATAACGGAGTCTCTCCAGGGAACTTCTCAGCCACAGACCACACAGAGACTTGCCTGCCCACACAAAGTTTTTGTGCTGGAAGAGAAGATGCTGGTGGCACCTCAGGCAGCCAATGCCAACTGGGACAGGGGATGTGATGGTTTTCTTGAGTGATGATAGGGGGAAATTGCATGAATGTGATGAGGCTGAGGAAGAATTGTTCTATTCCAGAAATATGACACAAAGATTTACCTAAATTGCAGCTTTTGTAGACTTAAGATTTTTTTTTAAAAACATTTTTTCACACTCAGACTGTATTCTCTTTGCCCAGAGAAACTGCAGATGCAGCTGTTCAAGTCCAGTTTGGATGGGGCTTTGAGCAACCTGGTTGCAACCTGGGGGATTGGAACAAGATGATCTTTAAGGTTCTTTCTAACCTAAACCATTCTGTGATTCTATGATAATGAAAGGGCTCCATCATAACCCTGTGTCTGTGCAGCCCTCCCTGGTGGGGTGCTAATTTGGGTAGTGCTACTGTGCCAGCCCCATTGTGGGTGGGAAGAGGCACTTGGCACCTTCTCCTGCTGATTGAACACTGTGAGGCCAAGTAAGAGATTTATATTTTCCATTTAGGTAGTTAAATTCTGCATTCTCTTCAATTACTAACCTCAATTATTTTAGGAACCACAGCTTCAGTGCCTGCAGCACAAAACCTATGCCAGTATTACAAATCTGATGTCCTCTATTTATATTTATTTTATAACTGAGCAATAAGGGTCAGTTTTGATCTGTGGAAGGTTATTTTTGAGTAGACATTGAAGGAGTAAGATACAAATGGTGATAAAGTTATCACTTTGAAAATGTCTCATTATAGTACAAATATGGGGTTATAGGGTGTTTTTTTTGTTTTGTTTTTTTTTTTTTTTGTATCTTGAATTAGAAAACACCAAGTGCAGCTATCTTTGGTTCTCTTGTCTGACATGGCTTTGCCAGCCTGTAAATTTTCTTTCAAATGAGTAGACAGAGTTTTCTTATCAACGCTTAGCCACTTGCAATTACTGTCACTCTTTTCAGCTAGGTTAATAAGTCTGTGCCAAGTAAACAGATATTTATGTCATAAATAGGGATTTTACTAAGTGCCCTGAATTTGCTGATGATATTGTTTTAAACATAAGAGCTGTTTTAGAAATAGGAGCAGCAGGCACAGCTATACTTTGTTCAATTCACAAATTGCACCGGAAAATACTTAAAAAGTTGAGTGCTGTCATGGTTTAAACCCAGCCACGCAGCTCGTTCACTCACTCCCCCCCTTCTTGCCCTCCCCCTACTCCTGGAGGGACGGAGAGGAGAGTCAAAAAGAATGCAACTCCCACGGGTTGAGATAAGAACAGTTTAGTAACTAAGGTATAACACAAATCACTACTGCTACCACCAATAATAACAATGATAAAGGAAATAACAAGGGAAGAGAATACAACACCTCAGCGCCAGCCAACTGATAACTCTCCCCCCCCCAGCCCGACCAAATACCACCCGATACCTAGTCCTACCCCGTAGTCCTAGCCCTTCTGGGTAACTCTCAGTTACATCCTGGGCATGACATGCTGTGTGGTGTGGAATACATCTTTGGCTAGTTTGGGTCAGGGGTCCTGTCCCTGCTTACCCTCTTCCCTGGCAGAGCATGAGGCTCAGAAAGTCCTTGGCCAGACCAAACATTTGAGCAGCAACTAAAAACACTGGTGCTATCAGCACCGTTTCCAGGCTGAAAGTCAAAAACACAGCATTGCACCAGCTACTGAGAAGGAAAAAAAATTAGTGCTACTGCTGAACCCAGGACAAGAGCATAAAGGATTTTCTTCCCCCTCATTTTTGTGAGAGATTATAGTTTTTGAGAATAGCAATTTAAAGTAAAGTGAACACAAGGAATCATGCACAAGATAGAGCTTTTGTAAAACATTCAGTTAAAATGTATAGCGTATTGGAAATCAGTGTGATGCCATCTAAAATAGCATTGAAAGCATTAACTAGTCACACATATACAGTATGAAATACGAAGTTTTGGTAATTAAGAAATATATAGAACTAAAAAATATCTAGAACCCAAGGACAGATGGGCTTCCCTTGTCATATTTTCTTACTAGCATTTGTAGGAAAGGATCATATATGAGAAATAATGCTATAGAGAGATAGATGTCAATGATGTCGATGAGAAACTGAACATGAGCCGGCTTCAGTGTGCGCTCACATCCCAGAAAGCCAACCGTATCCTGGGCTGCATCAAGAGGAGCATTGCCAGCAGGTCGAAGGAGGTGACCCTGCCCCTCTACTCTGCTCTCGTGAGACCTCACCTGGAGTATTGTGTGCAGTTCTGGTGTCCTCAACATAAAAAGGACATGGAGGTGCTGGAACAAGTCCAGAGGAGGGCCACGAGCATGATTAGGGGACTGGAGCACCTCTCATATGAAGACAGGCCGAGAAAGTTGGGGCTGTTCAGCCTGGAGAAGAGAAGGCTGCATGGAGACCTCATAGCAGCCTTCCAGTATCTGAAGGGGGCCTATGGGGATGCTGGAGAGGGACTCTTTGATAGGGACTGTAGTGACAGGACAAGGGGTAATGGGTTAAAACTTAAACAGGAGTAGTTTGGATTAGATTTAAGGAAGAAGTTCTTTGCTGTAAGGGTGGTGAGGCACTGGAATGGGTTGCCCAAGGAAGTTGTGAATGCTCCATCCTGGTGCCTTTCAAGGCCAAGTTGTACAGAGCCTTGAGTAACATGGTTTAGTGTGAGGTGTCCCTGCCCATGGCAGGGGGGGGTTGGAACCTGATGATCTTAAGGTCCTTTCTGACCCTAACTATTCTACGATTCTATGATTCTATGTAGGTATTCCTCTGAAAAGAAAGATAGTTTCAGCTCCTCTCTGATGCCAGTATCTGATTCCACCAATGATATTTCACATCTCTTCCTAGTGCTTCCTGCTAATAAATATTTTGATATTTACCCATCTTGGGGATTTTGAGATTGTAGGAAAGTGATACATAACTCACCAGCCACCTGTGGGATGCTCAGCAGCTGTGTAACCCATTACAGTTATGGATGGTGTCCCTTGTCAGGATGTCTGAGCAAGCTCATGACTGTTACATGGGAATTAACGACCTTTTTACAGAAGGTAAGGGGTTTACAAATCGTTGCCTCAGAAAAAGTTTGCCTTGTTTAAAAAGAGCACCCTTGTTATAGGACTGTGGGGCAGAAGTAGTGGTGGCTCCTCTTCCTCCTTGCTAGTCTTCTGTACTCATTTGGTAGAGGAGATTTTCAGCTGAGAATGTATTTATATATAACATCAGGCATGGTACATGTTTTTCACAAGGTTTTCCATTCTATTTGCTCAAAATAAAGCAGCAGCGAGACCTCTCACACCCAATAGTAGCAGCCTGTGCTGGGGGGTCACAACGGAGTGGGGGAACAGCCCTAAGATCATCTGCCTGTTGTGTCCTACTTCTGGCAGTGGCTAGGAGCAGATGCCCAGGGCCAGAATGTAAGAACTGGGCAAACACTGAGAGATAATTCCTCTGGATATCCTCTCCCAGCTTCCAGTAATCTGCTGTTAAAGGGCTTACTGACCTGGAAGAGGCAGCTACATCACTGCATTTAATAGCTCTCAGTGGAACCTTCTCACTGAAAAGCCTCATTATGCCCTTGCAAAATGGGATGCAATGACTTGACCAAGCAGTCCTAAATCAGAAATTTCTTCATTGTTAATGCTGGGTTATGCCCCCTCAGAAACATTCTTCTAATATCATTTAAAATGTTTTACATGTGTATGTACTTATGCAGTGGTTCTGCATGAAAACCCAACCTCACAGCCACCCTGAAGTCATTCTAGTGTCATCAGCATGGATCAATATACTCAACAAAATACTTTGGCACTGGAGTCCAAAGCTGTGTCTGAAGATTGTTCGTGACCACAGCGCAAAGCACTGGATGAGTTCCCTTAGACAATGTTTCTGTTTTGTGGCAGTGTTGGCTTTTGCACTGAGAGAGAGAGGAAAGAGTTAACATTTTAAAGGCCAGTGGAGATTCCTTTTTTTTTAAACAATAAATTTATACACTTTCCTTCTCTTACTACATATGACTCATGCATAGATAAAAAATATCTGTTTTTTTTTGAAAGAAAAAAAAGAGAAGTTACTGTGAGGGAGAAGCATGAAAATGTGAAGGGACTCCTTTGGCAGGAATGAAATACAGCAGGTTATGTTTTGACATTGCAGTGTTCTCTGCAGATGTTTCAAGGCATAGGTGCACATAGCATCTCATACAGGTTTTGTTGCTATATCATAAAAGAAAATACTGCTTTTCTCCCACACATTAAGCTCTGGCTTTATTCTCCAGTTTGTACTGAAGAGCAATGGATTGATCCCAGCTTTGCTGGACTTTGAAGCAAAGTGCATTGAAAACCTCAACCCAGAGGTTACTCCAAGGTATGGAAGTTGGCCTGTGTGTATTAACCAACAAATAGCTTTGATGTGGCTTGCAGTTAGGAAGCTTTTTATGTATGATAAATCCTAAGGCAAGGCCTCTTCATATGTTCATAAAACGTTTATCAATTTTGATGACAAACTTGCGGCAATGTTGTAGTCAGACCTATTAAATTCTTACATTGGTGTCTTTCTAAATAGGTGTTGTGCTACCAGGGCTCTTGGACTCCAAAGTATAATGAGCAAACGTTACAATAAAGATGGTCCAAACTGCTAAAAATAAGTTGTTCAGGGGTTTTAAGTCACATTCGTACTTCCAACAGAGAAATTAATTTGATTGTCACTGACAGAGGCTTTGCTCCCTGTGGATGTGTGTATAGAAGTGTTTCTTCAGGGGACAATTAAAATATACAGTGCTGAGAATAAGGGAGAAGAGTATGGACATAGTATAATAATAACAAATATCAGATTGTGCCTAAAATGTTCCTTTCATTACTTGCTTCTCTTTAGATCTCTTTCCTGGTTTGTCTCTTCATCTGTGTTTGTTTTGCATGCAGCAGCAGGATACAGTGTCTTTATGAATATATTTCCGCAAGTAACCTCACTAGAAATAATTCAGATTTGATCATACATTTTCATGGGACCCAAAATCCAACCGAGTAAAGAACCTTAGATCCAAAGTGTATAAATATTGAAAACCAAACCCAAATAAACTAAAAAACAATCTCCCTCTGATAAACCCAACCCTCTGTATACCCTGCTGATACTCTTATTTCTCTCTTCCTTTACTCTTGATTGCTTGTAAATGCGAATTGAACAGCAATACTGCTTCAATAAATTCTGGATCAGGCTCCCACTGTTCCTGTATGACCATCAAGAGGATCTCTTTCAAAAATTTCTCAGGTTTGTTATAGCTTCCTAGAAAGAAAATCTCATTAAACCCTTTGAAGCTAATAGAGAGGACATTCTGAAGAGCAGGAATGAAAGATCTGACCCAGCTATATGTCTGTGTAGCTGCAGGTAAGCCCCTGCCTCTCAGAGCCTAGGCACAGATGCAGTACAGCATCTCCAAATTCCTTTGAGACCTATGAAAAACTACTGTATCATTCAAGTTACGCTGGTCTGTTACAGGCCTTTGACCAACTTACAAGATATATATACAAGACTGGTTTAATTGAAATGCTTAAATACCATAATCTTCCTCTTCATGTACATACATTATTTCCAGTATTTAGAGGCCTTCAAAAATTCTGGAGAGGGACATTTTTACAAGGACATGTAGGGACAGGCAAGGGGGAACAGATTTAAACTGACAGAAGGCAGGTTTAAATTAGATATAAGAAAGAAATTCTTTACTGTGAGGGTGGTGAGGCACTGGAACAGGTTATCCAGAGAAGTTGTGGCTGCCCCATCACTGGCAGCGTTCAAGGCCAGGCTGGACGGGGCTTTGAGCAATGTGGTCTAGTGGAAGGTGTCCCTTCAAAGGGTTTGAAACTAGATGATTTTTAAGGTCCCTTCAAACCCAAATCATTCTGTGATTCTATGATAATTATAAGCTATCTAAGCCCTATAGTTATTAAGAATAACAGACAAAAGTGTCTTTGGAAGACGGGTATGAGTGGCCATAGGACACCGGAGCCTGTCACAGGGCACTGGAGGAGGGAGCTGCCAGGCCTTTGAGAAGGGTTTTGCCTCTCTCTGCCCTTGTAACTCTTTGAAAGTTCTATTCTGTTGTCTTCTAAAACCCTGATTTTAAGCCAGGCCTTGGGTGAACAACTGGGGTGTGTGTGTCTGTGAAATCTCTCTAACTTGAGGCACGAGACATGTACCCTTGCATGTTCCCCTACACTTGCCTCAAAACCTGCATGATTTCCTCTCCTGAGCTTTCTGTAGTTCCATAGTCTACTTTGTGTGCAAGTTTTCATCTAGCATCTCAGCCAAGTTAATTCCCAGGGCTTGCTGCACACAATCATCACCCACTTTGCTGTTCAGGTTGCTCTTCAGAACTTGGTGCCAGCAGTTCCTCAGCACGAGGCTGTTGTTACAGCTGAACCCAGGACGCCCTGAAATTGTGCGCTGGCTGTAGGGACTGTTAATTATAATTTTTCTATCTCTTGCATTTATAGGTAGAAATGCTTGGGTTTGTATTGGTTTTATTCTGGGTTTTTATTGCCAAAATACAGTGTCATTGGCTACATAAAATAAATGGGCTAGTAAAGCACTAGTACTTGGCTCACTAGTCACTGCTTTTTAACAGGAGTATTCAACATGCAGATGGGATTAGAGAGAGGTTACCTAAGTTCAAGTGAGAATTTAAATGTAGATTCATAGATTTTTAAAGCCAGATGGCACCACTAAGATCATCTTGTCTGATCTCCTGCATAACACAGGCCATAGAATTGCACCCATTAATTCCCATGTCATGTGCAATGTAAAAGAAACATGTTTCCTGCAGATGTTTTACTTCTTCATCAGGCAAAAATTTGGACTGACCCCAAATCAATATTGAAATTAGTGCTATTAATAACCCAGATTGCTGTAATATTAAAGATGAATGCTTTCAAGGTCTCCACTGGAAACTTGTTGGCTTGGTTGTAAAATTATTATTTATTAAATTTTATTTTCATAAGATAGATGGAGCTGTACATTTGGTTTTAGTAGTATTTAGTAAAAACTCTAGAGGCAGGATCTGACAACCTTGCTCTGTGATGTACTGGCATGTCAGAACAGCATATGGTAAAAGGAGGAAAAAAGCAAGACACAAACCCAAACCAGAGCTTTTTAGAAACATCCTGAAAATTGTCTGGGTGAATAAACAAAGGGGTTTTGCTACCAAAAGTACAGCAACAGCAACAAAAAATTTTGTCTGAATACGATTTCCCCTTCTTTCAGAAAATAATTCTTTTGTTTGTTCACTTTGGGAGCTTTTAATGGATATTGTTTATTTTTCCAGCAGGATTCCTCACTGTCTTGGGAAAACAATGAACCTGTGAAACTTTTCCAATAGCAAACCTGTTTTTGATGAGCCCTAGCCAAATCTTAATGTTGCTGCGTCAGCCAGCCAGTGCAAATGTTTCACAAAGTACTGTGAGCCCATATAGCTGGTCTTTGCTCACCCAAAACAGCATTTATTCTTTTGAATGTTATTTGGTCTGTCAGGAGCTAGGCAAGTGAATAAAACGTTATGCAACATGAATATGATTACAGAATTAAATGTTATGTGTGTAGCTGGTTTTAGGTAGGAATAAAAAAAAAGTGTGAGTATTGTTAATTTTTCAGCATTAGCTGAACTGAGTTATATTGGGTCTGGCTCAGTCCTGAGAATTTTGGCCTTTCGAGTAGTCCTGCTAGAGATTGGAATGTTTCAGCACTGCTCCGGAAGGGGTATTGAAATGAGCAGCTGTGGAGTGGTAAATGGTAAGGGACAGCAACTGGACAGGGAGTAGAGGATTAGTAGATAGTACTATTAATAGGTAGTAGACTATTAGCAGAAGAATGGATGACATGTGTGCTGAAAGGCCTTTTGGAGGCTCAGCCTGCAGTGCCTTTCCTTATCTCTCCTCTCTGCAGTGAGAGCTTGTGATAGTATGGTAAAAGCTGGTGTGAAAGCTGGTAGTGTAACCTAGCCTGCTGTGCCTCAGCCTCTTGCAGCTTCAGCTTGAGAAGGTATAAAACAAATCCTGTTCTAGTCATGCATCCTGTATGAATGTCCTTCACATAGTCACAAAGGTAATTGTGGGCTGATTGTTTTTGCATGGCTTTCAGGGAACAAGTGCTAAAAGTAATATAAATAAATAAAACTCCGCAAAACAAACCCAATCCTCAAATGTATAAAATATGTAAGACTTATTCTGGGACAGTCTGGGAAGGGATAGTCCCTCAGCGGAGATCTCCAGAAATAAGCAGCAATCCTTTCCTGACTGTGGCCATAAATACCTTGGTATTCCTCACTTGCTTCCTGGTCAAAATGTATTTCATTTGCAATCCACTGAATAATCTGCACAACCTATAAGCAGTCATTAAGCTGAAAATACATGCTATAGGAAGAAGGAAGAAAATATTTTAGTGTTAGTCCACTGTATCTACAACTCCTGACAGGATGCCTTTTAGAAATGAAGGTTTCAACATGGCTTAGTACACACACGCTGTAATTTGTCTGTCATTTCTCTGAAAGTTCATTGACATTGTCAAGTTGTGTTTAACTCAGTAGGGAAATATGGATTTCATCCTTGGTGATTTCATGAAGCATTTTGATGGCCTTAAGATTTCCGATTAAAACTGCAACCTTCAATCTCCTCCCCACCTCCTCTTGAATTACTGTACTACTTCATATGACTTCATTATACAAATTATCCAAAATGAATCATGAATGGATTCTTTCAAACTATGATTGTTCTTCAAAAGTATTAAATGTCTGTTCATGCTGGAATACCTGCGTATCTGGAATCTCTCTGAATACATGTGTGAGTGGGAGTCCCTGAGGCTATAGACGAATAACAGGCACTGACAAAAATCAGCTGTTGTGTTGATATCAGATAGCACATCTGTGTGGTCTTTGGATGAGTAAATATTCCATCACCATGTCAAAATAAGAATCTTTATATCAAAACATTCTTTATTTTTCACTGTTCTACTATTTTTGTTTTTTTTCAAACTGATGTCACGTGCACACGCACCATTGTTATGACGAAGTTCTGGTAAAATCGAAAGACAGTTTTTATAAACAAAAACTTGTGCCATTAGGAAAGAATGCATTTTTTTTATGGTACAACTGAGCATAATTGAAGTAAAATACTGGTTTGAAGAATCCTTTCTTCAGCTGTAGTCATTGTATGTGAATTGGTTCTGCATTGTGATCCTACCAAAGGATGTGAGACTTTAAGGCAACTTTTAATCATCAGAATCCAACAGGGCACTATGCTGACATTGTCTTTCAAACTGAAGCTTGGTTATCAACTTGGAGGAGGGCAAGAATGGAGATGATCTCTTCTGCTGATGCTGCAAAATTGACTGTTGGCTAAACTCTATGAGTAGGTTATTACTGTGTGCTTTTGTTTTACTGCTTAGACTAGACAAAGCTGGCTGACGGATATGGGATATGACAGAGCATATTACTGTTAACTTTTAATCTCAAGTGCTGGTTTCATCAGGAACATGGGACACTCTTTAATAGCAGTGCTTCATACTGCAAAATGTACTCACTCCTGTTCTGAAGGAGATTTGAGAGGATCCCACACTGATATGTTGTCATATCCCACTGAAGTGGGAGAAGCAAGGTATGTGTTAATGTGACAGATATGAAGAGAAGCAGGACTCCATGTGAAACCATTCTAGGGCAGAACCAGCTGCCATAAGTAGAACACTGTAATTGGAAATTTACTCTTAGGCTTCTCCAAAACTTGCAAAGCATTGCAAGACTTATTTGAGGGGATGTTTGTTTTGAGAATTGATGTGGTTAAACCTCCATTATGTGTAAATAAGATGATCTAGATATAACACTGTGAAAATACTAATAGATCAAATTTTCTTATTTAATGTGATGCATGTCAGCCTACTGAAGTTCAGATGTTGCTGAAGACTTACTGCTCCCCTGCTTGTAGTAAATCATTGCAGATAACTCACAAACAGATAGAAAAGAGCCTTCATATCTCCACTTCACCTCTTTACTTTTACTATCAGCCCCTTAAAGAATTCAAGAGTGGAGAAACTGTACCCTTCCAAGAAACTCTAACAATATTTTTTGTAGCTGTATTGCTAAAACCCCACTTAATGAATTAATTTTTTCTTACAGATGGAATAACTCCCTGCAATCCATACATAAGTATTTCATTTTAGGTAGGTACCTGGATTCCAGTGATGAGTGGTGCAAACTTTAATCACATTTCATAAGCATATTTCCCTTATAATCCATTTTTTGGTAGACACAAAATAACATTTCTGCTTATTTTGCTTCATTTTTATCTTTGCTTTTGCCTGTTTAAATACAAAAAAATGTGAAAGTGGAGGAAAGCCTGTTGCCTGTGACAAATTAAATATGTACAGAATAATTAATGCACAAGATTTATTTTTTCCCTACTTCTCTGTAAAGATATGATAATGTTCTGAACCAAAATCTTAAACTTCATATTACTATGATCTGTTCTTGAAAACAAATGCTACTTTCTTTTCACAACTATTATTTAACATGCAACATATTACAAGGCCTAATCCTGCAGTTGTTATTCCAAGCTTCTGTTGAGCTTCAAATATTCAAGGAAATATTCATATAATTCAGTTTAATATAGGTCTCTCCAATGGACTGCATAGGCTTAGCTTTGCAACCAGGTTAAACCTATTGATCTCATTTTCCCATGTACGAAACCTAAACATACAGCTGAGTATATGCAGAAGTGGAGCCTGACAATCTTATTCTACAGGTGTATCACTGCAAGCAGAAACATTTTAGTGATCTGTGGCTTATTGAGAAGTTCCACCCAAAAATTTAGCTATAGTCTAAAAGGACAAATCAAGAATTCAGATTCAAAGCAGGAACAGTATTTAATTTATGAAAATAAACTCAGTAGCTTCAAACACACAGATCCTTTTTCTCTCTCTCTGCTGAATATCATCTTTCTATTGTGTCCTGGGTTTAGCAGTAGCAGTCAGTTTTTCTCCTTCTTGGTAGCTGGTGCTAAACTGCTACTGCTAAACCCAGGACATATTGTTTGTCACAATACTATCTGGAGTTTCATGATACTCAGGCTTTGGCAGCATTATTGACTTTAAAAGTTCCTCTTTCCTTCATGTTGGGGATTCAATTCCCAAGATAAGTTCATAATTATACTATATAGGTCTGCTCCTATTTATTTCAAGAATAAGATACTATTTAGAAGGAAGTATGATCTCTTACCTCTTCAAGGATTGTCTAAATGTGTTTAAAAGTCCAATTGTAACTACTTGTAAAAGTTAGGCTGATGGTACTTGATACCTCTTTGAAGGAATCATATGAAGAATATGCCCAGCATAGCAATGACTGGACTTCATAAGCCAGGAGATCCAATTTTGCTGATAATTTTTCTTAATTATGGTTTTGGGGGCATTTTACTCAGGGCTATTTGGCTATATTGGTAGTAAAAATAGTATCTCATCATAGCTTTGATATACCCAACAGCCAAGTCTCTTCCATCTATTTCTACTCATCTCCAAGGACCCCACAGTCAATCTGCCTGCCAAGGTATAATTACACTTTGTAGCCCAAGGAGAAACTGACAAATGTCCATCGGTTTGTATGTTCTAACACTTTAATGCCTTAGTATCTGGGATCTTACTAGTGTTTATTTGAATACCCATAATAAACAAAGTTGAATTTTTTTGCCCTTCATTTCCTTCTTGATTGTAATAAATCAAATTCAGGCACTAGTCATATTACATTCACTTATTATTATGGTAATTCATATTAATAAAGGGCCTGACCTCGCTGTTTCCACTGTAGTTATTAGAGAGGGGAAATGGGTATCAGCTAAAATAGTAAAAAATGAAACATCATGCCCCAAAATTGCCTGTGATTTAAAAAGGAAAACTTATATTTGAGTTCCAGCTACTACACTTTAAAGTACTTGGTGATACAGAATTTCTGCAAAGGGCAACAAATGCTGCATGATTCTTAGAGTCCAGCTCATGAATACACTTTCATATTGGTTTGAGAGCCTGAACTTCAGCATCTCATCTGGGAGCTTCAGTTTTTGTGATCAGGGGCACAGCAAAAGGCCTGTTGCCAGGAGCTCCCATTTTAATTGAAAAGATTTTTTTTTTTTTTAACTTTTTTTTGTTTGTTTGTGATTTCAGGGAAACTTTTAAATAATTTTCATTTTACTAGAACTGAAAGGGTGTTTGTTTTTTTTTTCCAAAATAGTGAATATTGGTACAATTTTCATCTGAAGATTTTTATTCATTTTATCTCCTTCTAATCTGGCAGTCTATTTTCTCTCCCACTTTTGGATTGAGCTGTCAGAATGCTAAGTTTTAGTATCTAGAAGTGTGCAGAGAGAAAGAAGAGGAAAAAAAATGCTATATTCCTATGTTCTTTTATATCCTTAACTTACCAGGAGAACTCAATATAAACTAGAACTTCAATAAGGAGAAAATGCAACTATAGAACAGCACATGGAAAGAAAGAATATAGTAAATAGCTATTAAATGCAATATTCTGGTGGATTAGCATATGCATAAATCAGTAATGATTCTTGAATTACATGTATCATCTTTTAGATTCTATCAGAAATGTTAAGTAGCTGAGTACTGGTAAACAGTGGCTAGGTCATGAAGGGGTTACAGAAATCCCTAGCTCCAAACCAGGGTGCTACAAGTGTAGGGCATGAATGTTTCAAAAAATGAATGAATATATTAAGCACTTATCCACTTGGAGGCCAAAGTCACAGGGATCCCACTGCTAGTACTAAGTGATTCAGTGCTTAGCATGCATGTGAACACTGTTATAAAATAACTGGAATTAGAAAAATTAACAGCAGATTATACAGTCTCACTTTATCCATGAATTACAGAATTAGTAGTGACTTGTAATGTCGGATGCTGAAAGCATGGATGGTAGTATAGACCATAAATACGGGAATTTCTGCAAACCATTGTTGTCAGGACACTGCAGCTTAGAAGACACTATGTAGGGATTCAAGGATGACATCTGAATGTCTAGCGCCTTTCATGTCTTCTTTACCCTCTTTAGTGTCTCTCTCTGGAAACTACACCTTGAAAAAGTGACTATGACGATGTGCATGGGCAGATGCATTGGCAAATTTTTAGATCCAGAGAAAATATTCCACTTCCTCTGAGGAAGATGATGATCAGCACAGCTAGTTATGGCAGCTCCACACTCTTCTTTAAAGACTGGAAACATCGCTTTCTTGTGACTCCCAACATTTTTGCCCTTTCCCAGGAATGTTTGTAGATGACAGAGCCTTCATGTCCCTAAATCTTTTGAAAATTCCCCTTAAAGAGTACTTGAAGCATAAACTTGATATTTACTTTTCACAATGAAATATGTTATTTACTTACTTTCTCTCTTCTGAATACCAGAGAAACATTTTTTGTTTACAATTAATTAATAATGCTTGGCATGTTTTGCTGCACATTTTATTGCATATATTTTTAGAACTTAATTTAATTCAACATCACATTATGAATATATATATTAAATCCCCAAGTCATGGTTCTTTTTTTTTTTCTCCTGACATGCATTTAGTAAAAGAAACATTTCCAAAATTCCCATCTGTTCTGCATGTAAATTCAGCTAATTATAGACTGATTGACAAGGCTATAAAAGGACATTTTTGTTAGATGATAGGTTTAGAGGCTTGCTCCACTAAAAATTAACATGCGTAGGCATTCCGCAATTTTCCCATGGAAACTATATGTAGGAGTTAGGGAGATGCAAATACTTACAACAAAATGTGCTCTATCACCCATATAGTATCATAAAGGGTTTGGGTTTGTTTGCATGTATTCACCCACACTGGAGCAAATGTGCACATTGCGAGGGATCAATAATCCAACCATAATGACATATCTTCAGGAGTAGCAGACATCAGTCTTGCCCACACCTTACCTGAACCAGCAGGTTATAATTTTTCAGGGCTCTGCTGTTGGCTTGAATGAAAGCTGCTTATAGTTCAGAGGACTGTAGATGGGTACACAGGCACCTACGAGATGGCCAAAGTAGATGAGCTGGTTTCTAGCCTCATTGAAATCCTGAAGCCCAACTGGGAGTACTGAAACAGCAAGAAGATTTGTCTTTTGACAGAACATTGAAAACCTGGGGTTTTCAAGCCAAAAGATATCAGGTGCTTTGTTTTCTTAAAAATATGCATATAGTGGCGGTGGTGGCAAAATAAAGAGTGAAGCAGGAAAATGCAGTGGTACCTAGAGAATTGTTGGCCTTTCTTCCTGCATATGTTCTCATTGTTAGTGATCATACCTTATCCAGAAGGGTGATAGATTTTGCAATTGAGCACCTCGGATGTACTGCAGCACAATACTGATAGCTGTAATAATAAAATCTGGGCGTTAGCAAACACCCTGGAATTGATCTTTAAATGCTAGAATTTTGTCTAAATATAGCCATGATACAACTGAGTTGCTCAGTTGTTTTGTAATAAACCAAGCATCTTTTAAAATAATTTATATTATGTTTCTTTGTCCTTTCTGTTTGTTGTTTATTTTTTGTTTTGTTATCAATGTAGATCACTTGCACTCTAGGAAAGGAACAGGAGAGTTTGTATTAGAATATAACTAAGAGAATCTGGGAGAAACATTATCCAGAATTTTTGACAGAAACAGAAGGAAACTGAATGCAGGAAAGGTCAAAAAGAAATCAGACAATTTCTTAATTGTGTTCTTAACAAGGGTAATTAAGCATTGGAACAGATTAATTATGGATGTGGTTCATGCACCATCAATAAGGTTCTTTAAAATGAGATGGAATAACTTCCTAAAATGTATGATCTAATTTCAGCATCAATTATTGTGTTAGATGAAGGGCCTAGGAAATAAAATCCCAACCTATGGAACAGAAGAAATGTTCATAGTATTTCTGATAGCCCTGAAATTTTTCTCTGGAAAAATCAAGTAGGAGAAAATTCAATTGTTCTACTAACAAGAAGGTTAGAATAATAACGTTAGAAAATTAACACATTTAGGAAAGCTGAAAACATATCCATGCTAAAAGTATACCATGCAATATTCATTTTTGTCTGCTCAATTTGAGTTGCTGGGAGAGAAGGAGGAGCTAATCCGGCACAGCAACACATTTAGGAATAGCAGGGGCATTTGCAAGTTAGCATCTTGCAAAAAGTGTACAGATCCTACTGTGAAGAGTACTCAGGTAAGATGTTTTGTATACACAGTGTGATTCAGTATTCACAGAGCTACATTCCCAAGCCATTGCCCTCATTAAAGTTTGAAAGTACACCTGGTTTACGAGTCTCCCAATGCCTGTACTCCCATAAATCTTTTTTTGCCCATAGATAATACACATTTTGTGGGCTTCTTTTTTTCTTTTTGTTTCCTCCCTCCCCCCCCCCAAGATATATTTTCTGCTTTGGAAACAGTGTTAATATAGTACTAATTGATCACATCAACAAGGGCTCCTGGCCACACCCTGCTGCTTGCTGGTTTTTTTTTGGATCTTTCTAAGTTTTTTTAGTTTTTCTGTTTAACAGGGTGGGAGAATGAAAAAAGAAGAAAACAGTAGAGTTGAATTGCTCTTCCGATGCTCAGTCATGGAACCACATGACTGCTATCCTGTCACCCCCTTTTCCTTCAGTAAAATCTGTGGGTAGCACAGGATGCAATTCAGGAGCATCACTATTGCAGTAGCAGCCCTAACAGGAAAAGCTGAATCTGTAAATGATATGTTTTAGTAAATGAAGTGACTTTTTATGAATCAAATGGCTCATCCCCCAGCAGGCGACAACTGAAAACTCTGCTCCAGATGGAGAATGTCAAGCTCCTCATATCATAATTAATCTAAAACAAACTTCTAGCTAATTAAACGAGTCATAGTTCACAGAACAATGTCAATAAGGACCAAAACATTAGCTAAGATCCACGGGAAACCTTAAATCGGGGAAAACTAATACCATTAGCAACTCGAGAGCACTTCTACAGAAAACAACACTAATAACTCCAGAAAGTCAATCCAAAGTGACTATTAGCTTCTTCAATATTGTGGTTAGTATGACAGTACACAGTGCTTGCTGTGTACAAACATGGGTAACACCATGTTTCCAAGTCCACAAGATTTGGTGACATGCATGAGTATCATGCACTGAAAGGGGGAAAATCATGAAACATCTGCAAATATTGAAACCAATAGGAAATTTATAATTTATTATAGAAACAGTCAATCAAATAATTTGAAATTAAAAATTGATAAAGAGTGATACAAAGATTTGTAAAAGCAACTGCTACTTGATGAAGATACTGTTCAAATTCTGTATATAAATTTCTTTCTTTTAGTTTCTACACTTCAGCTGTTGTATTCAGGCAGCACATAAAATAAACTTTAACCAAAAGGGAGGTTCAAGCACCTTTCCATAATGGAAACAACCGCTTCAGTGCTGCTTAAAGCTGTAGCACAGAAAAACTATTCATGAAGAAATGATACAATAGAGACAATAGCTGTCACTTTGGCAACTGTCACTACAATTTGTTAGTAGCAATTCACATTGGTTTGGTGATAGTGATTTACAATAACTTCCACCTTCACAACTGAATGCATCTGTAAAATGATTCTGTGACAAATAACATGTAATGCTTATATTTTTTTGCAGTATGCTTGTTAGAATATTAAACCACCCTGCCATCAAAGAAGCATCCAAACTATAGGGCACTTGTCAAACCACACATTAGAGAGAAAGCACAAAATATGTAACAGAACTATCAAAGAGAATGCTAGATGCTGGGGACAAAGAAATGAGGGAGCTGAAGGTAAAAGAGTTTTTTTTGCAAGTTTTCTCTACATTTTTAGTTTTAAATTTTAATGATTTAAAAAATACTTTTATTTCTTTATTTTAATGGTTTACATTTTTAATTTAATCACTATTTTTTTTATTTAGTCTGTACAGGTTCAGCCCTGCTTATTCAGTTGTTTGGCAAGTTTTCACTCTGGAAAGACAGAACCCTTCCCAAGGAAAATTTGGGGAAGTGATCCCAGTGCCCCACCCAGTGCAGGACTAACCCCCAAATTTGATCACATTTCTCATTGCCTTATTGAAGGGGATGGAGATCACAAGATTGTGATTGGACTTTGTGTCCACTGCCTCTTATCTTTTTCCACCCCAGAGCTGGACAAGTTAGTCCAGGTGGGATGTCATGGCTTCATGTAGAGGGGAATAACTTCACACCTTGACCTGCTGTTTGTGTGTTAGTAAAGCACATCAATTGTGACAAAAAGCTCATGAACCCAGTAAAGGCTGCTTGGGGACCTTTCTGCCAGTGTACATATCTGCTTTCAAGCAAGCAATCAGAAATATAGGAGTTTTATTCTTTTTTTTTTTTTTCCTAGGAAATTGTACTTCACTATTTCAGTGCTCTTTGTTTCCATTATTTCAAGGAACTATAGTTTCTTAAATGTTGTGATTTTGACACTCTGAAAGCATGTAACTGATAATTGTACTCCAACCTAGATGTTTACTGTACCTGGCTCCATGTCAACAGCCAGTTATTTCCCAATGAATAGCATGAGGGTCTCAGTGCAGTAAAACCAGCAGGTTTTGAAATAATGTAACTTCTGTGTGAATGAGACTTTAATTTTACTTTCTTTCTTATAACCAGGGGTACAAAAATATTTGGGTTTTTTCCTCATTGGTTTTAATTTACATCAGAACCCTTAGTAAACACTGCTTAGTCACCAGGGGGGTTAATGTATTTAAATCAATAACTAATTAGTGTCTTTAATGTATTACCTTTCACTTCAGAAATTTAAGAAATCTAAGCAATTAAGTTTGTACACTGATATCCTACTGTTTTTCTTTCTGCTTGGCTAATTTTTACATGTAATTGATCATTTCTAGATTGCAGTATCACATTGATGTCTTTAGCTAGTTGGTCTGCTTGTGTAATTTTAAGGAATGTAATGATTACATTTTTGAATGGAAGAATCTTTCATGTTAACTTCCATTTTTTCTAGAAATGAAATATAAAATTAATGGGTATGAAGCATTATAGTTTTAAACCACAAGGCAATACAAAGGTGTATTTTTCTCTTACTTGTATCTTGCAATTGTTTTGATAAAAAAAAAAATTGTTTTTATGAGAAGGAATATTTGTAACATACGAATTATATCACATCCAGGAAAAATGGAAGCCCTGTTTTTTTTTTAAAATGTATGACAAAATGAGCAACCATTTTGGGAGGAACAAAACAATTGATACATGCCTGCTAGTCTCATTTCTTTATATAAGTGATTTATTTATATATGTGTATATATGCAAATCCTTGACATTGAAAAGCAATGTAATTTACAGTAAATGCAAGAAGCCTTGTAGCTGTCAAAGGAACTTACATTGTACAAATAGATATTTCCATTGCATTAGGCTCATGGTTTAGTATTTTGGGATTTTTTTAAGAGTTTTCAGGGTTTTACATTAAAAACTGAAGAAATTAGCATTAATTTAATTAGACTTGCAGGACAAAGTGGTTTACCAAAACATCCCAAACATTTTAGCATAAAGCTAACCATCATTGTAGCAAACAAATTTCATCTCTTCATATTGCCAGTAGCAAGCTTTCTGTAATTTGGTGGGAAATATGAGAGAATATATTGCTATTAACTATTTTAATCATACTAAAACAGTCTGGAGAACCAAAATATTTAGCAGAAATAGCTTCACAATGGCTCAGCAAGTGATATGAAGCCTTGGGTAGAGCTGCCATCACTCTAATCTTATCACAGACCTAATTTATAGATAGGTCTCTTAAGCAGTGCACAGACCTGGTGCTGGATCCTTCTATTGCCCTAAGCCTCTGCTAAACAGAAGTACAAGAAAACATGCAGGCATGCACATAACTACTGGAAATGTCCAAATTGAAGTAAACTCATGCCAAAAAATCTTTCTGGAGCAGAGGCAAATGATATTTCCTGGGGTTTATTTGTTGTGAGATTTTTTTCTCATTGATGAAACGAGGGTAAAAGTCTGGGCTCAGGGAACTCCAAGGCTCATGACTTTCACCCTAGATAAACTAGTGGTGCCTTCAATACTCTAATCCCGGCTTAGTCCCTAAATACTAGTGTTTAAATGAAATGATCATATGTAACTCATAATTATCTTATGGTAATTCTGTCTCAGTAACATATAAGTTATGTTCTGCACTCTGCATTCTTGTGTGGGACATATATAATATTCAGTACAGATATTGCTGCACAGATTTATCTTCTGCTAGTCTTCAGGAACATTTCCTAAATAAGCCCAGTATGGAAACAGTACATTATGGAGTATGACTGTAACTAGATTTAATTTTTACCCTTGACGGAAAAAGTGACTGGCTGTTGTATTTTAGGACAGAGTCTATTTTAGAGTAAGCAGCCCAGAAGGTATTTCTGTTATTACAGCACTGTCAACCTGAAATTGTACTTTCTAATATCAATTGTAACAAATAGTGTGTTAGCTCATTTTATTAGTATTCACCTTATTTAGACATAGCATTAAAAAACAAACAAACAAACAAGCAAGCCCCAGCAAACACCTGCTGAATGTTTCTGGATGCATATTTGTCATTTACGTCTCTAGAAAAATTGGTAGATTTTTTTGCTTTTCTCCCCAAAGTCTTAGGAAGACGTTTCTGAGCTGTCTAAAAAAAAGTTGCATCAGAGATTATATTTCAAAGATACTACCCAAAAAGTAAGGTTATTGTGCCTGTTTCTATTAGCAGACTAAGCTTATTCTTAGAAACAACAGTCCAGTAACTGTGGCTGATTATGTCATTAATTAAGCAATGCTATATGAATCTCTGATTTTGTAATCTTTTATTCATATGAATAGTCCAAAGTTCAATGTAGTCTAATGATTAAGACCCACTCAAAGCATTTGGTTCTGCAAGATGTTGTTTTGTGCTACAGCTTTCAGCTCCCTTTGACTTACAAGTGGCTGGAACGTTTCAAATTGCAAGTATGAGTGCAGCTAAAAATGGAAAGAGAATAGATAAAATATAAAGGAGTATTTGGACTCTCACTCCTGCTATCACAACTCTGTGTGCACAACAGCAATACTTGAAGAACTGGAGGGAAAAGCGCTGGGGTTTCCAACAAGCCAGTGCTTTTTTGAATATTGCACATTTGTACAATACAAGTGCAGACTTGCCAGACTTCTGGTGCCATGGTTGTTGCATGCTCTGTGCTCAGCTTTTTCGGGTATTTGGTTCAGAGCACGACCCTGCCATCTGCACCACAGATGAAACCTCTGCTTATGCCCCTAATTTTATAGTTTGTTCAAGTACAGCCAAGGTTCAGCATGCAGGCCAAGGAGGGGTGGAATGGCCTTGAAAAGCAATGGAAGCAGACACAGGTACTTGCTTGGTGTTGACAGAAAAGTCTGCTATCCATCAGCTCCACACAGTTTTTCTTTTGTTTTTCCTTTTTTTTTTTTTCTTTTTTCTGTATAGACAAGAAAGCTTGGAAATGTGGTTTACCCTATAAAAGTATTTTTAATAAGGGCATGCTACAATAAGCCAAATCAAATGTAAGCAACATTTTTTTAGTCTAATCTGCCTCAAGAGAAATGATAGATTCATCTCTTGAATGTATCTTTTCCAGCCTCACTGTATTTTCTAACAGTTTACTATAAGACAAATATATTGTGTATCCTATGCACAAATATATAGGAGTTGGACTTATGGATCCCTCCCAAGTTGAAATATTCTATGACTCTATGAAATAAAGGCTGTAGGTAAATACTGACTTTTAAAAATAATATTGCCACTAGACAGACAGATCTTTTAAGAAACTGCATGTATTTTCTGTCTTGCATGGGACTAGAAGAACATGACTGATCAAATTAGATCCACAGTCTGACTGTTCCTGGTTTTCAGCTGAACTTATACTACAAGGAACTTCCATGCCATACTGAGAAGATCTGATAAAAGAAAAAGCAGAGGGATAAGGTGACAATAAATATCAATGTCCTGTTGAACACAGGCTACCTGTCAGGTCAATTCATTCTAAGTTGCCCAGGAAAGGTTAAAGAAAATTAGAGGAATAGCAAGCCTAAATAACTCCTGGAAGCTCCTGGGACAGAGACAAAGCTTTTCTCTGGACTGCAGGGTGTTAAGAGTCTCAGGTTATCTGGATTGTCTAAGTTCCAAGTTTAGATGCTCTTCTTTAATAAGAAAAATGTTTAATCACCCCATTTTGATGGGAAAAAAATCCATTCTTCCCAAATAGGTCCCATTCCTGAATACATTTTCCCCAAAATACTCCTGAACTGTACCTTTTCATCTTGATTTTGAGATGAAAATAAATATTAAAGTTTTGGAATTGTCCCACCGGCTGGAAAATCTATTTTTGAACTAGATTTGTACATAAGATCTGCAAAATAAGTGAGAGAGATTTCATTCCCTACCTGGGGGATAAAACCCAGCTGTTCCACAGTTCATAGCCATGAAGAATATCTTAATTAAAAGACACTGACAGGGGCATCTCAGGTGGCACATTAAACTCACCTGTACCTTACCTCTATACTTAGCAAACATTTTTATGAAAAGAATGTTTAAAGTTAATGATAGCACAGGTAGCTCAAACTCCAGAAGGAAATATATCCTTTTTGCTGCATAAATTCTCCCCTTTCAGCTTTGTTTCCATATACAACTGTGTAAGCCAAGTGTAAAATGCAGCTATTTTGCCTTTGTAGTGTTTTATGTCTAGTTTGAACAATTTTAAAAGACTAATGCAAGACAGCCAAGAATTGGACCTTTTTTGTCTTCTGTTTGTTCCATGGTGCCTGGTTTTATGTGATACCTTTTACACGTAAACAAAGTCACAGAGGCTAAACAGTGAAATAAAAGCCTGACATGTCTACTAATTCTTATTCTCCAGAATAATTTTAATGTCTTAAAAGTTTTGTCCATAGGGTCCCCATGGGAGGAAAATGTTGGATTCTTAGCAGATTTATTTTCCCTAAATTTGTGAATTTAAATCAGGTTTGATCTAATAACTGTCAGCTGACCTGATTAAAGTGTACCTCTCTTCTAGCTGATTTAAATCAGCTTGGCTACTACACAGTAAGCTAAAATACATGCTATTTTAGATGGCCATCTGGTACACTAAATTAATTTATTTTTGAGAACTTTGCTTTAATTCAATAACCAGGACCATGCAAAGGACAGTTGAGGAGGAAACTATTTTTTACAAACATGCTTTGAAGAACTGAAATAAATAACCACCTTTACCTTGGCTTTCATGGTGAGGTAGGTGGTGGGTTTTAATATTTTCTGTTTTGGAGAGAGAAATGTTTGGAGTATAAGCTGAGCAATGGTTTTAGACTTAAAAGGACCAGATAACACATGAATCATTTAAAAGGAGCAATATTAGGGCCCTGGCATGTTACTGACTTAGCAAATTGTTCCATGTATTTTCAACTTCATGAGGAATGCCAACAATGGATGCCACGCAGCATATGGGTACAGAAAATTACAAAGCCCAAAATAAAGAGAAGAGAAAGGAGGCAGGTACCCTCACAGGACTAGTCAACCTTCAGGCATGTCCACAAAATTAAATGGCCTGAATTTAACCCTCAGCAGAACATTCTTCACGAAGTGAAACTTCAGAAATCAGAAAAACATGAAACTGCTACCTAATCTTTAAAATAATGTTTATTTTCCTATTACCCATAGGAGATAAAAGTTTATAAAAATGATGGAAACCATTCATAAAAAATACTAATTATCATACATATAGTATTGGCACATCTTTCATAATTCAACTCTTATTGCAGATAAAGAAGTATTTTTCTACAATAGCTATGTTAGATCAGGTAACAATGGCTTCCATTGCTTGCTGTTCCCAGTTCTCATCCCTCTCCAGTATACCAAGTCCTTTTTCTACCAGCATCTTTTTGTGGCACCTCCATGACTCTGTCACACAGATAAGCTCTCCAAAATACATTTGTAGACCACCTGTTTGAGCAGATGAATGAAAAGGTATGAAAAGCTTGGTACTGAGTAAGAGCACACCATGAAAAGAAAATACTGAATTGGGAAATCAATTGGCACAGGACTCTTAAGTTAGACTGTTTTTCAGATTTGGTGTGCTGCAGGTGTAGGAGAGAAATCTGTATTTCAGGTTTTTACGTGGGATATGGTATAAGCAACTGAGAAGTGAGAGGAGGGCTTGACTAATATAAAGAAAATAAGAAAGGAGTTCGAGAGTAAGAAAGGATTTCCCTGAAAGCTTTAATTACAGTTTTAAAGCAGAAAACTTAAACAGGCTTTAGAACAAGAAATGTTTAAAATAATTGTATTGTGACCTTGCATATTACTGCTAGTGTTACAATGCAAAATCACGATAGAAATTATATAAATACTGTAACTTGGTTAACATTTTAAGTAGCTGACTCATAAATTACCATTAAAATGGTGCATATTTTAGGATCCAATCAGGTCTTTAGCTGTTGCTTGGCTTAGAATTGTAGATCTGAAAGACAGAGCATCAGAGACAGCTCATGTCTGGCTTTTGTGTGGTGTTCAGAGCTCTCTTGTCACATCTGTCAGCTGTTGGGCAGGAGCTGCACTTGATAGATGTGCTGCCATGAAGACCAACAAAGTGTGGTGGATGCTCTTGCCTAATGAGAAAACAAAAAGTACTTGTTTAAAAGTACAAACTGAGTTCCTTGTCTGCTGTCAAGCTCACAGTAACAGTTGTGGCTATTCCTTACGAATAACATAAAGGTCAATTTTTATCACTGTTTAAGGTTAAGAAAAAGAAATAACTGTGATCTTAATGATTCTTTTGATATGTCTTACATGAGACTTTAGTTTTTGTAATTTGAAACAACTTATTTTTGATTTGTAATTCAGTTATTTTGTACTAATTAAGATGAAAACTAAGAAGGTTAACACCTTCTTCATCAGTTTTGAAGATAACAGAAGGAAATCTTTTACCAGACTTGGTATAAATCTGTTTATTGATTATGATTTTTCAAGAAATTGATAGATTTTTACTTTTAATCCTAATCTGGGAGAAAAAACATCCAAGGTTCCAAATACCACCACAAGAAATCTATTTCTTGCTCAGCTCTACTCAAACTGCAGATTTATTTCACTATAAATTAGGTTGCCCTCAACTAAAAATGTTTTTTTATTACTGGCCTGATTTTTTTTTTTTAAATTCTGATTATTTTATTGTGTACAGGTAAAGAAGTGTTGGTGTAGGAACAGAGAAGATGGGACAGTGAATCTCTGACAGCTTCCTCACTACTGAACCAGCATCCCATTGTTGTCCCTGTACCCCTGGCCATCCTGCACCACGAAGGAGCATCTTTTGTTGCCACATTGTGGCATTTTGCTCGCCTCACAGCGTTCCTACTTACCTTTCCTTTGCAAAAGTGTTGCAATATTTTTTACAGTTCCCCCATTTTTCTGGATTTACAGACCTAATCAGTTGTGCTGCTGCATCACCCTCCATGCCACCAACATGAACTTGGAAATCATCAAAGGTCACCCAGCTCTGAAAAGTAGCAGAAGTGAGGAGTTAGTGCGATCACCCTGAGCATCAGCAGCTTGCACTGGCTTGCTGTGATGACCTGTGTTCTCAACCACCTTTGTTTCATTAACACAATGCTATAAGAAAGTGTTGCTGCTTCAAGGCCCTATAATCAAAATGGATGGTTTTCATCTGTTAAAACCATTAGTCTATTGGAACATATGTAGTTAAATAAATGTGGCTGACAAAGATTTAATGGGTTTCCAAAATAAGAAAGAAGCAGAGAGAGAAAAAGAAAAGAAAGAAGGAATATTGGTGGGTTTTCATATTTGCTACCACTTTAGGAAAAAAAAACAAACCAAACATAAATCTGCCATACAGGCAGAACAGGATTCATTTCAACTGGTTTCATATTTCTGATTAACTACCTCATATTCTGGTAAACAGAGGTTGTGAAATAAATTCATTTTTCATCCCTCATTTAGATTTTATCAAGTTTTAAATGGATCCATAGTGGCTGGATAAAACATTCAGACAACCCAGTACTGCACAAATATGTCCAATAAGCTTTATTCAAACTCATCTTGCAACCCTTGTTTTCCTGTATGCAAGAAAAAAAAACCCAAAACATACCTTTTTGGTAAGAATGATCACATTTTAAAGAGAGAGAAAAACGTGCAGTGTTAAAATAATCTTTAGAATGCTAGGTTGCAGAAGTCCACATATGAATACAACATGGCAGTTGTATGGGGCTGAAATTAATGTAATTCTTCAATTTCTATTTAAGCTGCTGCACAGGGAGAGATGCATAATGGTTGCAATACACATGCACTACAGACTACTCATTTTTTTAAAAGTTCAGGAGGTAGTAAATTGTAACTTCATTTTAAACTGGAATAGATGGCTTGGAGTTGATTGTGGATACCTGCAGGTGTCAGTAGATATCTATGCATGCACGGGACTGGTTGGATGAAATTTTCATTCCTTCGATTAGCTGCCAACCTACAGCATCTTTAAACATTACTTTGGCCAGTCCATTCCTATTTCACAGAATACCAGTGTTCACATGTAATACAAAGACTGCACACAGGTAATTTAAGCAAATTATAATAACAGAGAAATTTTTTAGGGGCTAAAAGCAATTTTGCCATTGCAAAGTATTCACAAGCTTCCAGTAATATTTTCTCTTTTTAATTGCAAATGTCAGCTTGGAAGGGCTCTGTTTTTACTGCAGTTAGTAGCATATTAGCTTTTTCCCTCCAGGGCAAGAAATGAATTTTTCCCCTCCAATCAAATGTAATATAGAACATTTAAATAATTTCTTTCACAAACACATTTTTCTGTCCTGCCTATGAATGAAAACAGATTTATTTTTCGTGCTTGATTTGTAGTTGTTTTTTTTTTTTCTACAACCTTTTCTCTTCTACAATTTCTATTTCTAAAACATAAATTATCTCAAGCAATTTCTTACTGCAATTTTTAAATTCCAGTTTCAGAGCAATTTTCTGACTAACTTCTATCTAGCAGGGGGAAAATAGAGTTGACTGAGAACCTTAGCAGTGATAAGTATTCAACTGACTTCTGACTGACTGATAGCTTGCAGCTCTCCAAGTCACAGAATTATAGAATTATAGAATAGTTAGGGTTGGAAAGGACCTTAAGATCATCTAGTTCCAACCCCCCTGCCATGGGCAGGGACACCTCACACTAAACCATATCACCCAAGGCCTCGTCCAACCTGGTCTTGAACACTGCCAGGGATGGAGCATTCACAACCTCCCTGGGCAACCTATTCCAGTGCCTCACCACCCTAACAGGAAAGAATTTCCTAATTACATCCAATCTAAAAGTCCTATTGTGATTGCAGGATTAGATATATACTTTTATTTCAGTTTCGTATTTTTGATCAATGCCCTCTGAGAAAGAAAGAAACTAATAATTTCTTGTCACTAGCAAGCTGTAATTATATGTATTTATATTTAACCTTCCCATACACTATTCATTAACATTTACTTGACACAGGCAGAGTTTACATTTTGATATACTGCTTTTATGTAAAGGTTATAATGACTATGGTAATCTTTGACTTGCTGCTATTCCCTCTCCTGAAAGAGCCAGGGTTATGTCAAAACAAAAACCTGGGACAACAAGGATTGAGCTATAGATTTTACTTTATTCTGCTAAACAATCTCACTATGGTAATCATAAGAATACTAATTAAAAAAAAAAGACTAAAATAAAACCAACAGGAAATCATTAA
The DNA here is from genome assembly GCF_034315485.1 of Pezoporus occidentalis. NCBI lineage: Eukaryota > Metazoa > Chordata > Aves > Psittaciformes > Psittacidae > Pezoporus > Pezoporus occidentalis. The sequence continues at coordinate 6,657,831 of NW_026916158.1, forward strand.
CAAACGAGTTCTATCCTTAATGCTGTAACACTGTGAACTACTCCAACATACATAGAATAAATTCAATTGTAAGGGACCTCTGGAAGACATCTGGCCAAACCTTATACTAAAGCCAGGTCTGGCTTCAAAGATCCAACTTGGAAGAGGCTGTTCATGGCCTTGGTCACACAAGTTTTGAACATTTTCCAAAGAGTAAACCTGTCAGTGCCCACTGAGGAGCAAGAGAAGACACCACTCTAAAGCACATTTCTTTTCCATCCTGTGCTCCGGAGGGACACTACTTTTCTTTTCGGTCCCCAAGAATGGGATGGTACAGCTGGAAATGCTGAATCCTCCCCCTTTCTGATCTTCCTCAGAGGCATCCATAGAAAATAAAAATGTCATGCACAATTTTAGGTAGCAATAAACATAAATCTATTGTCATGACTATGACTATGCTCATTATGGTCTAATTAGAATAAAAGCAAGAGGGATACTTTGAAAGACTCTTTCTCAGAAGGGAGAAATTTTATATATTTGATTTTTCCTTCTTCCCCAACAGCTCCCTCCTCTGTTGTCTGAAGCTGCAAAGAAAAGAAAAAAAAAAAAAAGAGACGTGATATAAGTGCATGTTGGTATTCATCTCTGACCACTGTAAGGCTATTTTAATCTTGCCAAGGTGGATTTCTTCAATGACACCAGTTAGTGGAATTGGATACAATTAACAATTCACCACATATTATACATTTGGAAACCTATATTAGCACCATGCCCTTTCAAATGGCTCTTTTGTCTTCTTGTTCAGGTTTTTGGCTGTTTTTTTTTGGTTGGTCGGTGGGTGTTTTTGGTTGGTTTTGATTTTTTTTTTTTTGCGTTTTTTTTTCTTTTGTTTGAAAAGTAAGGAAACAACTGTTTATAAAGATAGTTGTTAATATTTCCTTTTTGTTATGGTTTGAACCCAGCTGGCAACTCAGCACCATGCAGCCTCTCACTCACACCCCAAATCACACCCTCCCTGGGAAGGATGGGAAGGAGAATTGAAAGAATGTAAACCCCACAAGTCAAGATAAGAACAGTTTAATAACTAAAATAAAGTAAAATATAATACTGATAATTATAAGCAAAATAACAAGGTGAGAAAATACAAAACTAAGAAGTGGGAAAAGGGAAAAAAACCCGATAAGCACAAGTGATGCACAATGCAATTGCTCACCACCTACAGACTGATACCCAGCCTGACCCAAGCAGAAATTGGTCCCTTCCAGGTATCTCCCCCCAGTTTATATACAGGGATTGATGTGCTATTTTGGCTATTTTTGTTTTTGCTCTTTTGGGTCAGGCATCCTATCTCTGCTTCCTCCTAGCTTCTTGTGCCGCTCTTCAATGGCAGAGCATAAGAGACTGAAGTCTTTGATCACATTAAGCATTACTTAGCAACAACTAAAACATCAGCGTGTTATCAGTGTAGTTCTCAGACTAAAACCAAAACACAGCACTGTACCAGCTACTAGGAAGAAAATTAACCCTCTCCCAGCTGAAACACGGACACTTGCAAAACATAGCACTGCACCAGCTACTGGGAAGAAAAATTAACTCTATCCCAGCTGAAACAAGGACACTTGCAGATTTCAGTCTTGTGGATGGATCATGCTGCTAATAGAGAGGAGAAACCTGGCTGTCCTGGGTTCAGCAGTAGCAGTCATTTTTCCCCTTCTTGGTAGCTGGTGCAGTGCAATGTTTTGACTTTCAGCTCGGGAACAGAGCTGATAACAATGATGTTTTGGTTTGGCCAAGGACTTTGTGAGCCTCATGCTCTGCCAGGGAGGAGGGGAAGCCGGGAGGAAGCAGAGACAGGACACCTGACCCAAACTGACCAAAGAGGTATTCCGTACCACAGCACGTCATGCCCAGGATGTAACTGGGAGTGAGCCGGAAGGGCTGGGAGACTGCGGGGTTGGAGGAGGTATCGATCGGAGCTTGGTCGGGCTGGGGGGGGCGAGTTATCGGTCGGCTGGTGGTGAGATGATGTATTCTCTTCCCTTGTTATTTCCTGTATCATTATTATCATTGGTGGTAGCAGTAGTGATTTGTGTTATATCTTAGTTACTAAACTGTTCTTATCTCAACCCGTGGGAGTTGCATTCTTTTCGATTCTCCTCTCCGTCCCTCCGAGAGCAGGGGGAGGGCAAGAAAAGGGGGGGAAGTGAGCGAACGAATTACCTGACTGGGTTTAAACCACGACACTGGCCTTGAACACTTCCAAGGATGGGGCAGCCACAGCTCCTCTGAACAACCTGTGCCAGTGTCTCACCGCCCTCATAGTGAAGAATTTCTTTCTAATATCTGACCTAAATTTACCCTCCTTCAGTTGAAAGCCATTCCCCCTCGTTCTATCCCTACATGCCTTTGTAAAAAGTCCCACTCCATCTTTTTTGTAAGCCCACCTAAGGTACTGAAAATTATGCTGGACTCTCCTTGGCTGATGCTTTTCAAAAAATTCTTATGTGATCAACAGTCATAATGCTGCAGATAACTGATATTTCTAATTGGCATAGTCGTTATTACCAGCTAATTATCTGCTTAAAATCAGTTGTGTAAAGCAGGTGAAGTAATAACCTATGAAAGATTATAGATGATTAGTAAAAATAAAGTTCCTTGAAAGACTGAGATGTCAACTGGCTGAAAGTTATTTCTTCAGTAAAATTTCAGCAGTTCAGGAGGACTGGATGGTATTATCAAGAAATCTAAAGTTATTAAGCTACTTAGCATGTAAAAAGAAAAAGGCAAGTAAAAAACCAAACCAAACCAAAAACCCCTCTAGATTATATTTGATCAAATAAACAGAAAAACTGGCAATTGAATAGCTGATAACAAATGAGAGTGAGAAGCAGAGTGAATTTTTCAACACAAAAATAGAATTTGTTGCGAGAAAACTGGAGAAGGGAAAGTGTATTTGGCAGTGTTATTGACCTGGGATTTTTCACACATGATCTTAACAAATTAGAGATATTCTGGTAGACAACACGTTAAATAAAACAGTGGTTACGGGGGGGGGGGGGGGGGGGGGGAGGGAAGAAGATCCCATTAAATCAAAATTCACTTTAATTCTTGACAGAGAACAGCTATATAAACATACATTAATGTTTCACAGAGAAATTTGCTTAGAAGCATATAAACTGGAAGAGCAAGTACAGTGTCTGAATCTGAATATCCTATAAAATATTATAGTAAAAAAATCTTAGTGTAAATTATTAAAAGCAGATAGAAATCATAGAACAATGTAGATTTTTAATAACTACCTTGTGCCACTGTTATACATTAAGCCTAACATCTTCTTAGAGCTACACTAGACTGTATTTCCAATGAGGATTTAAAATAGTCCCACAGCTTGGGCACACCTCATGTGATCAGCAGCTTTCTTAAATCAGTAGTATACACAGTAGGCAGATCCAAGCGACACCAAAAGATCCCAGATACTTTGTTCAGTACATGTTCTCTTCATTCTTTTCAAAGTCCTTGATATACCCTACAATAAAAATCTCCTATTACATTTTCACTAAAAATGGCAGATTGTCATCATCCTATCACATCCTACCATGGTCTGAAATAACTAAATAAAACTAGAGACAGGTCTCAGAAACATTAATCTGCGTGTCAGCATCCCCATATCTGCCAACCTCCAACTTTCAGGAAGTTTAGGTTGGGAACTGGAAAGCGGAGGGAGTTGACAAAATATATTGTGTGATATAAACCAGAAATGCTCCAGCCTAGTCTTTTAAATTCTGGAGGGTTCATGTTTACAGACATGCTTTGCTGTCAGCAGGCAAATGCTGAAATAATTGTAGTATTATACAATTATGTTATATTATCATATAATTGTATTATGTTATATTATCATATAATTGTATAATTGTAATATATGGGATAAAAAAATGCTTCAAAACAGTGTTTTAATTCTCAAGGCTCCTGTTTGGTCCTTGATGGACAAGGCAGATGATGCCCTGAATGCTGGGAATGCTCAGTAGTCAACGTCATGCCCTCAGTCCTTTACCTGCCTTTCCTTCACTGCCACTTCTCCAGCCAGCTGGGAATGGGGGGCACCCTGTGTACACTTTCTAAAGGTAGTATGGTTCCTGAGGACACCTAGCTTCATATGGGGGGAATTATCTGGGGATACTTCAGCCTTTGTGAGTGCAAACGTGAAGGAATGGGATAGGGGAAAGGGTATCCTGCAAAGCCTTCATGGGCATGGCTGTTAGGGCTGGAGCAATGGTGTTAGGGCTGGAGGTCCCCCATATCTCCATGTGGTGACAATGACAAATTAAAACCAGTGAAGGAGAACTGTCACATGCAGAATTACAGTGCACAAGTTACACTAATCTTGCCCCCACAAGGTAAGATGCTGACTTCACATATCCCTGAGCACAAAGCCTGCCAGTGCCATGGCCCTGCCACAGGCTGCTACAGAGTGTTTTGGTGTATAAATGGCTTTTTTAGCACAGCTAAGGTTACAAAAAAGTTTAGTAAAAATTCTGCAAGTGTGCAAGAAAAGAGATGACAAGCATTTGGGAAGTGCTGGTGTGGCTTTAAGAGCCAGGGAGGGGGTGGGCCAGTCATCAGTGCCAGCTGGGGGTTTACAGTGGGTTTAGGTTTAGGCTTAGGCTTGGGTTTAAAGAAGGGGAGGGTAAAAAGATATATGTTTTTTTTTCCCCTGCTTCTGGAGAAGGGAGGAAAGGTGGTTTGGTTGTGATGTTCATGCTGATGAAGGTAACACTTTTTTACAGGTTTGGTTTTTTTTCTTGTTTGTGTTAATAAGTGTTTGTCCCATTTTCTGATACTGAGGTCCTGGGTAAAAGTCTCTGCTTTGACAATGCATTAGATATTCTTTAAGGTGTTAAAACCAAAAAGAACTTAGGTTTTCAGAAGGATTTTGGCACGTGTGTCTTCAGACAGTGAATTGTTGTTTGCTAACTGGTATGGTTAATGAAGTATTTTTTGATAATTAATTTGTCAGATTCAATTGATTATTTTATACTCTCCCACAAACCAAACAAAACACACCTCCCCCCAAAAAAACAACAAAACAACAAACCCAAAACCCACCAAAGAAAACAGTTTGAAAGTTAAAAAAAAAAAAAAAAAGAAAAATTAGTCCCTGTCTGTTCCTGTGTGTTGGTTTTAGGGGTTTCAGCTTGAACTTTCTGGGAGAAGTGTGTGGTGGTGCCAGAGGTGTTCTGTCTAGTGTTGTGTTGTAACTATTTATGATATGTGAGCATGAGGCCCATTTAGTGTTATGTAAACTTGTTTTGGGTTAATTCCACCCTGGGGCATGATCCCCCCAGATGTACAGCCTCAGTAATCAGGGGGCTTTCTCATAGGGAGATTGTGTTTTCATTCCATAATCTCAAAGATCTTGGAAAATCAGATGCTTAGAAGAGAAAGTACTCATGGTGGAAGTGAGCATTACAGGAGAGGTTTGCTCTGTGTTGGGCTGCTGTAGGGATTTGTTCTTCTGTGGCCTGAAGCCAATACAAGTGAAAGATAACAAATATCAAGGCAGCTAAGCATTGGCCGGCCATTTCTGTAGTTCATGTCTTGATGATAAAATACTGGTAATTTGTCAATTCTGATATTTTTCTTAGCAAATTCCAAAATGCAATGGAGTTTTGAGAGCTTGGTGCTCAGAAGTCAAGTAACAAATGCTCTTCCCCTGTGCTCCCTGCATGTGGGTTTTTTTTCATGTTAATTAATGTGGAAGCTTATACTTCTCTATTTTTTGGTGTTTCTCCTCTAAGGCTTCTCTGTGGTTATGTAAGCATTAATAAACCTCTGCTTGGTTGTTAGCTGCTATGACACTATTAACAATGACAGTCTGTTTCTATGGCAGACATGCAGAATTTCTTACGTGTAAATATTGGTTGAAGAAAAATAAAAAGCACCCACCATATTTTCTGATGATAATAAACATGAAAGTTGTGATTAGAAGCTTCCTAAAGCTGTATTAATATATTAATTTTGCTGCTGTATTCACCTGCTGAAGGCATTTGGCCCGTGTCGTTTAAGAAACATTACCCACCTGTGAAAACTGTCAGCTTGGTTTAGGGCTATTCCTCAGACTTATCCAGGGTATCGCTCCCAAGCATATGAAAGAGTTAGTCCTTGTTGGTATATAATAAAATCTGGAGTAGTTTAGCTTACTGACTAATCTGGTCTGTCTAAACATTTGGTGGGGTTTGTTGGTGATAGATGGGTTAAATTCCTTGGGTGATCTCTTTGGAATGCTGCAATTTTCTGCAAAAAAATGGATGGTGCTGGTTACTGTATACGACTTAAGGGAATTGTCAGCCCCATGAGGGATGAAATGCATATGTGCATATATCTACATCATTTTGATGTCCTCTAGAAGACCTGCTTTCCCCCTTACTTCGCCTCCCAGCGTTCTTCAGGAGTGACATCACTACTGATGTGCTGGCTGTGTTGTGTGTGAAGTACAAAACCTGAAGGTGGCCTGCAGTGTTTTGTTATGTTTTTGTCATTAACTTTCACTAGGGTGACATACAAGAAAATAATTCTCATGAGTTTAGTTCTGGGTTTTTTCCCTGCATGTTTTATGTATTTACCACCCATTTTTAATAACTGCAGTACTTTGCCTAGAGGAGATGCTGCATGTCCCCGTTGTGCTGTTTTTATTTAAAGGGGGTCAGTATGTGAGAAAATGACTGAATGTTTTCTCGGACCTCTGGCTGTTTCCTTTGGACTTTTTGTAAAGAGGAAAGCTGAAATATATCTGGAAACGTTTCAAAGGGATGTGGGACTGTGCTCTCACTTTTTCTATCACTAGGTGGCACGCAGCGCGTAGGAATGTGCTTCTGCCTGGGCTGAAGCTTTGAGAAACTGAGCCCTGCCAAGCAGCCGGTTGATTTACAGAGGCGCAGAAGTAACTGAGTAATGACAGGCAGTTCACTTGGAGAAAACCTGGGTGAAAGGGACAAAAGCTGAGCAGACAATTAACTCTGAGGAGACGTCTGTGACGCGTGCTGAATGGGCAGATAGCAGGGAATGGGTGCAGATGACAGGCATCAGACTGACAGCTCTTGAGTGTATGACACAGGCGGAAGTGAATGTCTGGTGATAAAACAGGGGAGATTGCTGTTTTTGTTCTTAATATTATTTATTTTTACTGTAGGTGCAACAGGTACATAGTAGCTATCAAAGAACAGCCAAAATCAGTTTCTGTTCAATATTCCAAATGGTTGTTGTCAAATGTGTTCTCTGAATGGCAGCAAAGAGGTGTCAGTGACAGTTCATGCACGTATTAAGAATTGCACTTATAAGCAGAAGAAAAACGAGCAGTTGGAGTTTCAACTGGCAGCAGCTAAGCTCCCCCCTGGGCCTCCACTGGCCAGCATGAGCTTGCTGTATCATATTTTAAGGGGGAGTTGCTGTTTGTTCAACACTTGCTTGGGGGAAAAAAACAAAAATCGTACCACCCTCTGGGCCCTTAAACTCAAGGAGGCGCTCTCACTGATTCTTTTGTGAGTGATGCTATGTCATAGCCTTGTCTTCTTACATGCATGGACTTTGTTGCTGTCGTGCATGGGAGCATTGCTGGTGATAACTCCCACAGGCTGCTGTCTCTGATAGTAGTGTTGATTTGTCCTTTGTGCTCCTGTATCACTCAGTGTTTACTGGGGAAGTAAGAAAGAGGAGGGGGGAACAATAGAGGGAAAAATAATCTTCAACCTCAAACAAACCCTCCCCATGCCCAGCCCATGCTCGTTCCCAACAAGTGCAATGTCTTGCTTAATTTTCTGTTTACTACTAAATATGCTATGGAAACTAATTAAGGCGAGATCTTCTGCAGGGAGCCAGAGAATAACATTCATGATGAAAGTATTGGGAACTTGAGTGAGTTAGGACCTCATTGATTATGTCACGTGTATAAAGGCTATCAAAGAGTAATCTCTATTTTATTTAATGTTATCCACAGTACTTTTCCCCCCTGTACTTGAAATATTATGCCTTCACTGGTACCACTTACTGCATTTTGGATTAAAACCCATCCAAGACCAAGAGACAATTGTACTTAGTGGCCCCCTAATTGGGATGTGTCTGCTGGGGTTGGACAGATGTGGAGATATTGGCTAATTGCCTCAAAATGAGCTAGTCAGGTAATGAAAGAAGTATTGATCTGTGTACCAGTGAATGTTGCTCCTTTGCATTGAGGAGATTGATTTGTGATACTCTGGTGTCTTTGGCTTAATGACAATAAAGGAGCTGGTGAGTTGTTCCTTGGAACACATTCCTTGGAATGTGATAAATCTGAGTTTTGTCAAATGTCTGCAATTCCTCTAATATGATGTGAATGCAAAGATAAATCTTTGATGGAAGCCCTATTTTATCAATATTTTATACCTTCCCTCTAGTGGATACATTTTTGGCAACTTAATGACAATCCTAAACTCAGATATCCTGGGAAGATCAACTGACTACAGAAGACTTAAGTTTTGACTGTTTCTGTGCATACTTGTCATGAAAACAGTATAATATACTTTATTTCTGGTGCCATTAGGAGCTTCAAAAATGCATCGCATATTGTCTCAATTGTAAGCAGCTGGATCAGCAAAATCTTTGAAAAACATGGTTGCAGTATCAGTGGGACTTCTAACAGGCTTCAATAGTTTTATCACCCCTTGAAGAAAACCCTAGCACTGCAGTGAACAAAGGAACAAAGTCACAGATTAACTTTAATGCAACAAAATACAGTTTCTGATAGAAAGAACTAAAATCAAGCCTATTTGCATAAACATGAAGCATGATTTCTTTTAAGATAGCTAGTTAGTCAAAATTCCCTAGAAAACAGGGGAATATGGTCTTTGTAGAAGTGCAAAGTGACAAGAAAATGACTGAACTCTTAAGAGTGCTGAATGAATGCCTTGAAATTGTATTGCAGCACTTGCAATGTTCTGAACATCTGAAGGAGGAATCTCAGATCTAACTCTCCTTTCTGTCCCAGCAGTCAAGTTCCTATTAATGTTATAGGTTTTTGATTGGGGTGTTTTAAAGTGAAAATATTAAAATAATGCACATGTTCAAACGTGTTAACTGCGAATTTATGATTGGGTTTTTAATAGCATCACATAATCAGACAAAATAACAAGGTAGTACATTGCATGCACAGGGACTGTCCACATGAGGTCTGTTTATCCTGGAGAGAATTAGGGCTTTTGTTTCTTTTCCTGATTCACCTCATATTTTCTTGCTTTGATCATTTTAGAAGCAATTTCAAAGCAGTTTTTGTGGTGCATTACATTAAAAAAAAGGAGAAAAAAGAAAGCGTTGAAATAGAGATTGGTCTCCAGTTTTGGTTTTGGCTCTTCCATCATTGAGTATCTGCATGTACATGTTCTGAAATACTCATGCACTGTAATACTGTCACTCTGAAAGTGATCTCTTCTACTGGGTCTGTACACAAGGAGATGTGTCCTTGGCAATAAAATCTTGCCTTTTTAATTAAATACTTAATTTTAAACAAAGGTCAAGTTCTGTTCTTATCCAGAAAGTATGTTTTTATATTAAAAAATAAAAAAAGCATATATGTTGGCACAGCAACTCCTTCTTCCTTCTGCTGCTACTCCCATACCAGGTCTTCTAACCTGCAGCAGCCAGGAGAGTATTCCTTAAATGAAAAGAGAGACTTCATTATGTTCCTGGCAATTCAAGTGGCCTGCTTATATGGGTGTACTGGAGAACTTCAACTGCAATCAATCATTTTATTACTTTAAACTTACACAGTTGATTTTTAAATGTTAACATCTAATATGGTTATCAAGCTATTGCTTCCTCTGGTTATGAAACCTCTCAAGTGAGGTCAGGCATGTTCATTTAATCACCAATTTTATAACTGGTTATTGATGTGACAGTGTTGAGTCTGGCTGCTGTGCTAACCAGTTATTTTTGTTTGGCATTCAGCTCATAACATGCACTCAGATCAGTACTGTACTGTTTTACTTTCAGGTCCATAATCCTGGGGGAGTTAGGGGTGGGGGTGAAAAGAAGGAAATAATGAAAAAGAATATTAATTACAATTTTAATTTGTTCAGCAGAGCTTTGGGAAACACAGAAACTTTCACTCCCAATATATTGAGCAGAAGCAGTGCATGTCAGTATAAATATGGCTGCTGCAGTGATGCATGCTGTTATTACTCATTACACTAAAACCTAGAATAAAGGCAGTTTAATTAAATGTCTTTTCTATTCCATGCTTTTCTACAGAAGATGTGCATTCCAAAAGAAAAGGAGCCTCTCTATGCATCTGTCATGACAAAGTCCATACCTTGGCTTTCCATCTATGAAATTTCTTAAAAAAAAAAATGATATTGTTTCATATGTATCTGTTCTAGACTGTGGTGAAATGTGTGGGAAAAGCAATGCACGTCGATTTTTGGCAAGGAGATGGATACTTTATTCTAACTGTAAGAGTACAACTTAATGTGTAGTGCAATACCTATCTGCATAACTATAAAACAGTAATGAAGTTTTAACGGGAGTAGATTCTGTACAGAGCAGTTCTGGTGCAAAAAATCTGGGAGATAGTAATTTTCGGGTACTAGACCATAGGCATGCATATTATGAGGACAGGAAGCTCATCCTTTGAGCACTTATCATAGCTTGTTCTTAGAGCCTGAATATTTATCCGCATAAAGTAAGATCACATTTCAGTAATTTATACCAATTTTTGGTATAAATAAGTCTAAATGGGATGTAAGGTAGTAGATTGGGCAGTGGTTTTGCTTTAGGTCTGTAATACAGACAGAAACATTTTTTGTGCAAATGATGTATATATTAAAAAGGAAGAGCAAAGGGAAAAATAGGTGGTTATTTTAAGTTGAGGAGTAATGGGGAGGAAAACCAGCACAAAGATTTCATGTGTGTATGAAAAGCAGAAATTAACTGAGCAGATGTGTTGCCCTGGTTGTTCAAAATATGAAGCTAAACAGCATGGGTGGTGAAAGCATTGATATTTACAAGAGTCCTGTCTGCAGAAGAAATGAGTTAATACTGTGTATTTGTCAGTTTCTAGCCTAAGAGCAGATCTTCATCCAACAGCCATTGAAGTAAAGGGCTGAAGTAAATGGCCTGGTATAGGAGGTGGGTAGGGAAGGAGACAGCAACAAAGTAGTTTTTACTGGAAAGAGCCACTGGGTCTGGACTTGAAAAAGTAGTTTGAAGCTGACTCGCATACCTCTATCTGGTTTGAATATCTGTCTGCTGAAAAATGAAGTCATATGCAAGGTATGTAGTAAAAGAATGAGGTTGAAAGAGCCCTGCTGGAAGAGGAAGGAAGTCTCTGTAGTCCTAACAAAACCTGTTGCTGTGTGTATCTTCCAAAATTTTATTCTGCCATCTCCTTAATAGCCTTTTTAGTAGGAACAATAAGGTCTTGCAGTAATCTGATGCTGGATCTGTGTGAAACAATGGGATGTAGTATATTTATATCAAGGTAGTTTATAGTGAAGTTTGTCTGAGTATGCTATAGATTGCAATTAATGACATTTCTCAGCAGCAAAACCCTATACTATTCTTTGCTCTAAACTTAAACATTCACCAAAGAATCAAATGAGGTGATGTAGCCTGATTTCTCCTTATTTAAAGCTGAATCATCTATTATGTAATTCGTATGAGCAGCTCTTTTATTGAGAAGTACTGCTGTGATCAGTGCCACTTTTACATTAGAATCTTTTTATACAAGCATACAATGTAAACCTGGAAAGAAAAATGTATTATTTCTTTCAGTCACTCATCCCTGTAAACCCTAAAGACAAACAGCTGAAATACCTGAGGGTGAGGCAGAAGTGTTTATTACTCCAAATTCTGGTGCATAAAGCCTAGGAGATCAGACTGGTTTCTGAATGCTGAAAACAAACTGACATACTTTAGGAAAAAGGAGAAGGGTGGAATTTAACTTGAGAGTTTTCACAGTGGAAAAACAGAGTAAAAAACATGTTACAGAAATAGAGATGAGATTTATCAGGGATTACTTCATTTAAAATCCTAGGTAAATTGAAACCTTCCTGAAGAAATGTGTTGGGTCCTGTTAAGTTTTATTTAGTAACTATCAGTATAATACTCAGCTCTGAAACAGCAGCGGATACATAGGGACCTCAAGGCAATGACATTTTTTACCCCTGTTTTATAGATGAGGGAATTAAGGTAAGAAAAGAAGATAAGAGGCAGTGTCAGAAATGGAGCCACGTGGGGTTTTGGGGGGAGGTTTCCCAGTCTTATATAATTAGGAAAAGTCACTAATCTTGTTACTGATAATTTGGTTCATCCTGGAATAATTGTTTTCAGTGTAGAAGTACAGAGAGGTGGTTGCTATTACATAGACAACTTCCCAGTCCCTAACCATGTGCGCTGGCTTGTGGGGTGAGTAAGTGGTTTGGCAGCTGAGGCAGGTTGAGGTTCAGCCTTTGGCTGTTGCATCACCAGGTCTTTAGGATGAATCCCAAGGATTCATTCCTTGGGATGATGCTGAAGCATATGCTGGTGAAAGCTTTGCATAGCATGCTCACAGGGCATGCGAGATTGTTTAAACAGTCCTGTGCGTACAGCCTGTCTGAATAACAAATCCTTACATTTAAAACTACGGGATTTTACAGTTCGATTGGGTAATTTTGGATACCAGTGCTTATTTTCACTGCATGTAATCCAAATGCATTCCTGTATGTACTGAGACAATAGTACATAACCCAAGGCAGATGCTACAGTGGAAAGCATCATATCTGTACCTGGTAATTCCTTAATCAGATTCCAGTATTGATTAAAGCAAAACATGCTGGGATTGTGGCCCATTAGGGGTCTGTGTTGAACTTTTACTGGTGGCCCAGAATATATGTGCTGCTTAGAGTCAGGAAAGGGACATTCTCTCTAATGATACCTACTAGTGGGTGGGTTTGGCTTTTTTAATCTCAGACATTCAATTCTCTCTCATTCACATATCTGTTTCCCCTGGATGTCAAAATCCTGCAGGACTTTACAGATATTTGAGATTCTTATTTTTTTCACCAAATATTGGCCCTTGAATGGCATAAGGTAGCCATGCCCAGCAGACGGCCGTGGGTTGCTGCCATGCTGGAAACAAGTGTCCTAGGAGATGTGTATCTCTTGAGTTACAGGTTAATCAATCTCTACTTTCAGCTATATGGCTGAAAGATCAGGTATTACTATCGTGGTCAAGCCTGATTATTTGGGTTGAGGATAAATGGGGTATTTAAACACAGGGGCAAATGTTCATCTTAATTGTGAAACAATTCGAAAAGACCTGGTTCAGCCTAAACAGTTTAACAGCCAGAAAAATCTCTAAGAAATTACATGTGTGAGTGTACTTGTTGAAAGGAGTAGCAAACTGTGAAGAGACACTTAATAGAATAACTGTCTCCACAGCAACCATAATTCAAGTGAAAACATGGACTGTTTTTTATGACAAGACTGACTATTCATATTTCTTGGGATAGTTGATCACCAGAAGGAATTTAACAAATTAACCCAAATTAATCTTTGAGAGATGCACATACACCTCCAGAAAAGTGGAGGCAAACAGATCCTTATCAGATGGGTTTGGGCCAGGCTTTTCTTACACAGTTTCAGTTCTTGAGCTGGCATGGTCCTTCCTGACTTTTCTCCTCCACTAACCTGATTCCTCACACAGTGCATCTGTATTGAGGTCTTCTGTGTTTGGGTTAACTGTATTGGGTTAATTGTGAGATGGGTTAATCTTCCTCTTTGAGTTAATTGTGAAATCTCACAGTTGATTCTTTATTTTTAAAGCTGTTTTAATTTTGCCAAGATGCAGGTGCTGTACTTGGGGGAGGAATTTTAGAAACTGCCTTTGTTTTGTAATGCAGGTTGTGAATTAATTACTTTGGCCTTCCTGCACTAGTGGACCTTTCTTTGATATGGTTAAACACCTGAGAGGTAAGCCTTGGGGCTTTCCTCCCTCTGGGGTATAAAATGCAGATTATTTCTTAAGCTAAAAAAGCCCCTACCTTTGAAATGTGCTGTGTGAGGAAAAATGTACAAGGTTACTGCAGCCCTAGGGTGATAATAATGTATGCTCCACAAGCTACACAAGTTTGACATCGTGGATTTTTTTTATATAAAAAGCTGCTGCAAAACAGCACTGTACAGAGTTTATCAGTGGGCTCCTCTTACCAAGATCTCTGCGATACTGTGAGCTTCATGAATTAATGCATCAAAATTAATACATCACTAAAGAGTCTGAAGTGTTGTAGTTTTCAGTGGAGAAGAACTTTATTTTCATCTGAGAAGGGACTAGGAGAACATTTTGAAGTGATGGGATTTGCTCCTTCTGCTCAGATGTACCTGCAGTGACCCTGAAGGTGCACTATTCTTCTGATGGCTGGAGGGACCCCTACCTCTGCAGGGAGTGTTTGTTATGTGGGATGGGAAAACTATTCCTTTCTGAGACATTTTCCCCTGTTAGGAGGAAATGATGACAAGTAAATCAATTTCTTTATTCTGGAATGTCTGCCTGGTTTAGTGAAAACAACTGAAGACTTGTAAAATAATTTTTGTTCTTCCATGAAAGCAACATTCTTTAATCTAGTTCTTGGGCCTTGTATATATCTGCTGACCACTTCCAGGGGAAAAGAGATCTATACATCCTTATTTTTTTAATCATTATATTAAATAAAAAGGGTAAGCTTTAAGTGCTTCCCTTATTCTCTTTTACCTTGCTGTTTTCTGCCTTGCAAGATTCTTCCTGCACAGTGGAACAAGGCTGTGTGAAAGAAAGATATGTTGCTGTGATCAACAGCAATTTTTAGTGTCACTCTGCCATAATCCATCCTGCTATACAGTCCTTGAAAGAATGACTTTTCACATTTTTGGGTATACCTGGATTTTATCAATGGAAAATGGCTTTCTCTGGAACTGCAGCTTAGTTACAAATTGACCTTCCCTGAACTGTAGTTTCTGACTGTTTTGGTGTTATTTTTCTGACATTGATTGGATTTATGATGGAAACTGAAAAAATATTAATGTATAGGGGAACTCTCTGTATTGCTAATAATTTTCTGGCTTTATTCTTAAACTTTGAGCTTCTGCATGTCCTAGTTTTAGAAGATGTGTCCTCAAGACTGACTACTAAGCTTAGTCAATGTACTGTACTGACATGAAGAAAGTGAGTTTCTATCCTTGACCTGTACCAGTGATGCCTGTGGCCTTTTCATATCCCAGGACAGTATCTGAAGTATGGTACAAGCTGTCTGACCCTGCCTTCCTTCCCCCTCCTTTCCAATGTGTTCAGACTTTTGAGCCTGTGATAGCTGTGGTTGTGACGCAAATTCCTTCTTTGAGGTCTCTGGACAAATCAGTACCTTGCCAACAAGGACTATGGTACTATAAATACACACAAGTATCTACACTTTATATCCTTAGGACCCTGGCCTGGCTGGGATCACAAGTAAGCCTGTAGAGAATAAGCCTGTACATGCAGGTAGTTGTGGAGCCACTTAGTGATGACAAATTAAGTGCCAGATCTTTAATCATAATCTTTAATCACATGTCCAGCTTCAGCTTAATTATTCATAGCTGCTGGAAGCAATCTTGAAATTATGTACAATTGCAAGAAAACACTTAACTGCAGTCCAGGGCTATACATTTGTGTTTAAATAACTTAAGTGCTCGTTCCTCAGAAATGTTCTATGCATTTGGGATCATGTGGATAATCAAATAGAGAGGCTGTTAGGGGAGAAACAAGAGAAAACCTTAAGACTTTGCTAAAGAGAGGGAGTCTCTTTTCCTAGTTCAGTGGTAGGTGGACTAAACTGAACTTGGCCAAAATCTTCAAAGATGTTAAATTTAGTTATTCTAGGTATTGAAAGCAGTCTTTGTGGCTAGGTGGTTTAGTTTTTGGGATTGTTAGTTTATATGTGTGGGGTGGTAATGTTTGTCTTGGTGGTGGTTTTGGGTTTTGTTTTGTTGGGTATTTTTTTGTATATTTGAATAAATGGTGTTTTGTTTGTAATGAACTCGTTTAGAGTAATTTGAAACAGCCAACTCCCATTCCTTGGAGCATTTCATTCACAGCCAAGGGTAGCAAACTGCAGTCCAGAAATGTGATTTAAAACTCACAACCATGAGTCATTTCCCCCCAAGAATAACTAAACCGTAAACAACTAAGCCCCCATTCTAGATGAATGATGAAGCAGTTGAAACATACCTCCCATAATCATGAAAAACAAAAATGCTGTTCTTTGTTGGAAAATAAGTGCATTAGGTCTGATTTTAAATGGTGTGTACATGGGTGCTTGTGGTTGTGTTGCATATAGTTTTAACCTTATATATGCCTAGAGCACTGTACATCTTGCTCTTTCCAAGAAGACTCTCTGTATAGTAGCACACACTTTTACAAGACAGCAACAGCAGGGAAATTAAGTCTCTTCTAGTTCTCTAATAGAGCTATGACTTTTTTTTATATTGGAATTTGATAATTTTTCTATAGTTTTTTTTGTCCTCTTATTTGGTGTTATCATTGTGGAAAAATCCTAAGGGAGTTTATTAAATTGAGTTTGGACAGGAATTTCATCTCTTCCAGAATGTGTTTTGCTGTTTTGTCAGAGAACAGGGTTATTTTGACAGTGGAATAATGCAGACAGCTGTGATTTAAAGAATGGAAAGAATTCATGACAGGAGTGGAGACCTGTCCTTGTTGGGAGCCTGCACAGTGTGCTTCATCATGCGTATTGATTCAGCCCATCAAATTGTGTTGTCATAAATGTAATTTATGCTCTGACCTTCAGCCAGTTCTCAACTGGAATAGAAAAACACTGTACAGATACTTACAGACGGGTCTACTTATCACTTGATCCAAGGAAATGCAGGATAGAATTCAAGCAGCCATGAAGTCTGGAGGCAGGAAGGACTTGGGGGGGGGGGGGAGGAATTTTGCTCAGTAGGTGTTGCTGCAAATAAAATTCAGCTATAAAACTCATTGAAGAATAATAACTCAAAGGGAAAGAAAAAAGCAAAACACCTCTCTCCTCCTTCCCCTTTCAACTTTCTTTTTTTGTTTTTTTTTTTTTTCTTCCCCTCCCTCCCTATTGTTAGATGCTAGGTCTTTTTAATTTTAGTTTTGTTTGGGCCAGTTCAGAGATCTGAGAACTTGTGTAGTCACCTGTGAATGGTCAAAGTACATGGGAACGGTTAGTTTGTTGCAAAGGTTAAGGATCTACCTGAAGGAAGAAAACAATGAAACATACAATTGAGATGGGTAAGCATCACTGTAAAAGCAAAGAAAGGAATAGGCTGTGACTCTTGGTAATTAAAGGACTCTTCTTGACTTTTACAGAAAAGTAACCTGTTAGCTAACCTTTTAGCAGGATAACCTAGAGTGGGAAGGTGGGAAAATCTGTAAAGAGTCTTCAACTTTAATTCAATTACAGTGTGTAAATAAGCCAACTATATGTTACAGTGCATGGTGGTGAGTATGGCTTGTGTGAGTTCTGACAAGATTGAATAGATGTAATTATGTGCATAATTGTATACTGATAAATGTAAATTAATGTCAAGTGTCAGTGTATCAGTTTGTTATGTGATACCCTGATATGTTGAAGTTGATAAGAATTTAGGGTGGCTGTGTGTGTTTGAGGATGAGCAAACTTGTAAGTGACTTAGACTGGGCTTTTTTTGTATTGGATTTAAAAACCCTCTTATTTGCTGACACACTGGCTATGAAAACTTAACAAATCTTTCAAAAGCGGTTGTAGAAATTCCACTTCTTATTAGAACTGTTTTTCTACCTTTAAGCCAGACTCCCCATATCATTAATTCAGTTGCAGACTGATGGAACTGTATCTTGTTACCATGGTATTGGGGTGGGGGGAAAATAATGCAATGGTAAGAAATGCTAGATTTCCTTGTGGCAGTACATTCTGTATGTTTGTGTGCCTTCAGTGTCATGGTGCACGGCTGATGTACAAAATCTTATGTTTTGGGGTGAAAAAAGACACAGACATCTGTCTGATTGAGTTATTGCCTTTAATGGCTGGGAGGTTCTGTGTCTTAAAGTGAAGTGACCTCAGGACATGAATTCATTTACATATGGACCTTTAAGTGGTGTAAAGAACACATGAAGTGCCACTAAAAGACCCCCAAACCAACTAACAAAAAAAATTAGTAAAAAAATCCACCAAAACCACAAATCCCACATCACCAAAATACCTGCTGCTTTGGAAACGAAAATGCAAATCCAGTCTCTCAGTGAGAACAGAAAATGTCACATTAATTATTTGCCCTGAGAAACTAATGGGAATAGGGAAAAGTATAATCTCATTACCAATTTCATCTTCTGGCATTTCTTGGATGCAGTACAAGTGATTGTATCAATCTAGAGACAAAAGAATTATTGTGCAGAAACCAACGGAAATTTAGCTGACCGTTTCTATGAATTTATTTTCATAATTAGGCTCTCCCGGTGCTCCAGGTGATGCTGTGGGAAGGAGGGTTCAGTGGAGTCCTCCAGAGCTCAGCTGCTGTATTCCCTAACAATCTTGAAATGTACTGCCTGGTGCTATTTCCCAAAATTTTCCTTGCTCAGGCTGTAAGTCCTGATGCAGTGTAACTATGATTGATGAGTGGAGGTAATGGGCATTTAAAGAAATGATGTTGTTTCTTTCTTTGTGAGGAAAACTTAACAGGGTCTTAAAACCCCACAAACGGTCATGGGAAGCCTATAAATAGGTATAGTCTCATTTATCCTGTCATGGGTATGATGTAAACTGCGGTGAATATATGAGCGAATTTCAGGGATTTATCTTTTCTTTTGTGTGTTTTTTTTGGTGGGGTTTGTTTTTCTTTTTGTTTGTTTTTTGTTTGGTTGGTTTTATTTGTGGGGAGAGGGTTTTTTAGGGTTTGATTTTTTTTTTTTTTTTTTGTGTGTGTTTTTTCAAGCTAGACAGAATATCCTGAGTTTTGAGCTCATCTGTCTCTTAAGCTGTACAATCTGAGAGCAGCTCGATTAAAAGCAGTGCTTTGCTGGCAGACAGCTTGGGTGCTGTGGATCCAGGAAGACACTGTACTGACCAACTTGGATGACTGGGCATCTTCAGTCCCCATCTCCTGCTGCATGACTGTCACCTTCTTTTGGGACAGGGTCTCCTGGCCTCTCTGCCTGCAGCCTTGCCCTTACTGACAAATGGAGGATGCTGGTGGAACAGGTGGCTGTTTCTTTCCTTTCAGCACCAATTTATCCCAGATGAGCAGTGTGAAAGTCTAACCTGTTAAAAAGCTGGTGTATCTACAGACCTTGCAGACAGGGTCCTGCTTGGCCAGCAAAAATAATATTTTCTACTGGTTCCAGGCATAAGTATTTTGGATATTTTGCTTTCTTCTTTTTTGCCCAAACATTTCTCAAAACCATCTAGAAGATCTATGCTGGGAATACAAAGTTTTGACAATCTAAGCTGGTCTGGGTGACAGTACAGACATATTAGCATAAAATTTAGTTTGGGCTAAAATTAGCTCTAATGTGGAGGAGGATCTGTTGAATTACCATAGGGGTTGGCATATGTGGTGAGTCTGGTACCCCACTTACCTCCTTCAGAGTTACCTTAAATGACAGAGACCATCACTCAGCATCTGAGCCTCCCCAAACTCCTATTTCTACATATATATATATATATATATACACACACATATATACATAGAATCATAGAATCATAGAATCGTTAGGGTTGGAAAGGACCTTAAGATCATCTAGTTCCAGCCCCCTTGCCGCGGGCAGGGACACATATATATATATATATACATATGTGTGTGTGTAATGTGTATATATAAGAAATACATTACACAACAAATTTATAAGTGTATGTCATGGTTTAAGCCCAGTCAGGCAAACAGCTGCTCGGCTCCTAAAGGGATGGGGAGGAGAATTGAAAGATTCAAGGTATCTAGAGGGTTAAGATAAGAACAGTCCAGTAACTAAGCTAAACTAAGGTATAACACAAATCACTACCGCTACCACCAATAATAATAATGATAAGGGAAATGCCAAGGGAAGAGAATACAACTGCTCATCACCTGCCAACTGATACCCAGCCCAACCCAACCAGTGGTCTAACCCTTCTGGGTAACTGCCCCCAGTTTATATAATGGGCATGACATGCAATGGTAAGGAATACCTCTTTGGTTAGTTTAGGTCAGGTGTCCTGTCTCTGTTTCCTCCTGGCTTCCCCTCCTCCCTGGCAGAGCATGAGACTCAGAAAGTCCTTGGTCAGAGTAAACATTACTGAGCAGTAACTAAAAACATTGGTGTTATCAGCGCTGTTCCCAGACTGAGAGCCAAAAACACAGCACTGCACCAGCTACGAAGAAGGGGAAAAAATTACTGCTACTGCTGAACCCAGGACAGTGTATAATCCACAAAAAAGGTTTTAGGCTTTTTGGAAAGCCTTCAACTCTTAACCAAGCTCCTAATCCAGTGACATCATTTGTTCCCTTTTGAATAACTTGCTGGGTGATGTGTGTTCTGAGGTTATACTCTGGGTCAGCCTAATTTGCCTTTTTTCTTTTTTTGTTTCTTTTTTGTTTGCTTGTTTGTTTTGGTGATTTTTCTTTTTGCTTGGGGTTTGTGGTGTTGTTTTTGGTTTGTTGTTTTTTTTTCCTAGAAAAGTTGTGGATAGCGGGGAAGTGTGCATTGCTTTTAATCTGACACATGCTAATGTGCAGATGTAGGAATGTGCAGCCAGCCCACTTAAAGCTCAGATTTCCCTCACACTGGCACTGAATGAAGGATCCTTAGTGTTTGAATATTTGGTGTATTTCAGTGCCTGCTTAAACACCAGTGTTACTTACACGCAGGGTTTGTGCTTATGTTAAGCAAGTAATTATTATAGAAGTCCCACTGCGTATCCAGTCCGTGCTTCATTTTGACTATCCCATCACTAATCTAAGGGACAAGGGGAAGATCCCAGGCAAAGGAGAACGTCTCCTGCTGCTATGGCAATAAAAGCATTTACCATGTAACACGTTTAGAGATTCTTAACATCTGTCACAAAGCTAAGATTATACATATTTACTGGTGTTGAAACTTCCTGTGAAGGACTGCACACAGCTCTCCTGGGGGCGGAGCCCTGCAACTGTACAGGAAAACTGCAGGTGGTTTTTCCGCAGTAAAAATAGTGACTGCAAAGCCTTAAGTTATTATGACTTCAGCTTCATGACATCATGAACAGCTTTTCTTGAGCTCCCACAAACCTCCCAGTAACCTCCTGAAACAATCTTTAACATAGAACCACAGAATAGTTTGGGTTGGAAGAGGGCTTAAAGATCATGAAGTTCCAGCCCCCCTGCCACTGGTAGGGAGACCTTCCACTAGGCCAGGTTGCTCAAAGCCCCATCCAACCTGGCCTTGAATACTGCCAGGGATGGGGCAGCCACAGCTTCTCTGGGCAAAATGTTCCCACCCTCGCAGGGAAGAACTTCTTCCTAATATCTAATCTTAAATTGGCCATCATCTTGGGAAACTTTGAATGTAGACCTTGCCGGGATGTGGAATGGGGACTTGTATTCACTTCACTTGAAAGAAAATATATCAAACCAAATTAATGATTTATCAACATTGATTGAATAATCATATGTTTAAAATAAAACAAAAATATACAGGGTATAAAAGTTGTGAGAGATGACATTGCCCAGCTTCTGTTTTCAGAGTGCTACACGGTACCAAATGGGTGTGATTTTGAATCTTAAAAGGTAGTAGAAACAATTTATGGTTTAATTATTTATTCATTTTTAAATGGGATTTGGCCACATGCCTTTGATTTATTTGGGAAAAATATTTAGCTTAAGGTGTTTCATTCTAGTGATTAGTCTATAAGGGCCTTGCTGTCTTGGCCTTGCATTTTTGGTTTTGTTTTGTCTTTGTGTGTGTGTTGTTGCATGACTGACTCAAAGTGACCATTTCTGTTTTGGTCAGAGGCTTTTTGGTATCTCCAGGAATGGAAATGGAATGTTTTCCATGCTGCTGACTGGGGAGTGCAGCTGGTCAGTGGGAAAGGTCTTCATCTGGAGCAGGAAATTTGTGTAAGAAAGACCACAATTGAAAAATAGGGAATAATAAGATTAGTATGACTCTGATTTCCCTGTCACAGTGTTTTTGAGCATCTTAAAAATACTTCCTAATCTGCAGTCTACCCTCCCCAACGATTTAATTGATAAGGGGAGTTGTTTGAATTAGTTATAGGAGATTTTTTTGGGAGCTTGGGAATGCAAAGTTACGGGGGTCATGATGATATTTAAATTCTCCTCTTTTTTTTTTTTTTAATGAATAATTGTTCTTACTGAAGAAGGGGTAGCAGCAGGTTTGAACAACAGCTGAAGCATGTCAGATGTGGTGGTAATGAATAAGGCCGCTTGGCTGCTGGGTGGCCCATGTCCATGGGTCACCCTTCCACTTGCACCTTCATGCTACTCCACATGGTTTTAGCTGCTGCCAGCTTCTGTTTGCTCTCTGCCAAGTCTGCTGAGTTTTCTCTGTGTTGGGTGGAGGTTTATGTTGTCAGCTGAAATGGATGGGAGGGGCTCATGGAACATGGCAAAACTTCAGCTTCACATGACAGTCCAAATGGAGTACAGCAATGAAGAAGCACCATGCAGTGCTCAGTTCTGTTGTGCAGATTGCAATAAAACACCCACCTGGCTTGTCTTTGTGCATGGGAGACAAATATCTTATTCCACTACAAAGAAATACCTTATTTTTTGTTTACTCATTATTGAGAATGTGGCTATGCTTAATATCTGATAAGTTTTTGGTTTTGTTTTTGTTTTTTTTTCTTGGTTGTTTAAATTGCTTTCAAACTAATTGGATTGGGTGCAAATTAACAGCTGGCTAAAATATAGGCAAAGCATTCTATTTCCTGGCGAAGCAAATCTACTGAATAAACATTAATTTTCTAGTTGTAAAGCCTTGTCCTGCAGGTTAGGTGGGTTTTTTGTAAAGTCCTTAGTCACTTCACTGGTACCAGCATATAAATCACATAGCATACCCAAACTGCAAAATCACTGACAAGGAAATCCAGTACAAATGCAGAGATTTTATTTATTTGCTAGTTTTTTTTTTTTAACAGTATAAGATGATGCTGAGATCCTGTCCATGCTGCTGCCCCAAACATGGACATGTCACAATTGAAAGGGACCTGTACTCAATGGCAGTGAAATCAGACAACAGAAATGTAATTGCTAGGATTGCCTAAAGGGGTAGAAGGTGAAGTACCAAACTATATTTCAATGGATACAGGAGCTTGAATATTATCATTGGGCAAATACTTTTTGATGTCATGACAGTAGCATCAGTTGGTGCATCTATAAAGCAAAGCTGTGCATGAATCAGTGTAGCGACGTAGGTAGCAAATATATTACAACAGTAACTTCTGGGCTTAATGAGGGGCAGAGCTCAGGTTTTCATTAAGAAAACTTGTCTGCTTCAAAAAGGCAAAGGAAGGGGAGTGATCATGCCATACAAGTAAAAGAAGATCAAAAGGATTCTCCCTTTCACCCAAGAGACCCTGAATAAGTAAGGGTACAGCCCCCAAAATCCTGGGACTCTAAAGTCTGTTGTATGAGGCTGAAGTGACCCGTGATTCCTCAGGGGAATGCTTACAGTATCCTTCTTAAAGACATTTGACATTGATGCAGCTAAATATCTATGTGTCCCTTTTGCACAGAGGTTGGACTATCAGAGCATCTGGTGCCTCTGCAGTGTGGCCAGGAACATCCTGGAACTGGCCCAGTATAGGGAGTGTACTAAGGGTGCAACAGAATGTTCAAAAAAACCTCTCTTGGGCTTTGGGCTCACAGGAGCCATCAGTGACAGTGATGTGCCCTCCTTGCATGAGGTAGTTCAAGTGAAAGAAGCAGTATGATTATCACACTCAACTGCAGTTGCTACTCAGACTTCAGACTTCCCTTCAAAGGTTTTTGGTTTTTTACCCTCAGCATTAAAACTGAGGTACGTTTGCAAGCTACTGTGAGCAGGGAGAGTGCTAACATTTATTGATGGTATTTGCTGTATGATTGTTTTGAAGTCTATGCTCTTAAAATCCTGAGCAAAGTAAAGATGCTTGAGTAGCTTGTTAAAACTTTAGTTTTCAGACTGTACATAGTCAAGAGTAACAGTCCTTTTGATGCTGATGCAAGTCAGTAATGACTGTGGCTAAGACTTGCCTATGGACACAGGTGAAATGGCTTGAAATACTTTTCTGTTGTCTGCAGTAGCATTACCAAGCCAGCCCCATCCTTTGGTTCTTCTGTGGTTCTGGAAGTGCAGATGCTGCAGCATCCCAAGGCAAATCATGTGATCATTACTCCTTACTTGGCATGTGATATGCCTTACCTAGAACACTGTGTCCGGATTTGGTCCTTCTCTGTTTAAAAGAGCAGAAAAACTAAAGAAGGCCCAGTGGAGTGCCACCAAGGTTTAAGGAGTTGGGAAATCTAGTTTTCCAGT
Source organism: Pezoporus occidentalis (assembly GCF_034315485.1). NCBI lineage: Eukaryota > Metazoa > Chordata > Aves > Psittaciformes > Psittacidae > Pezoporus > Pezoporus occidentalis. Next base: position 6,682,339 of record NW_026916158.1, read on the forward strand.
ATCAGAAACATCAGAAAATTTAGGGAAATGGAGTTTATCCCTTCATAATGATGCAGTGTGGTAGGGTCAGAGGCACTCATTTGGTATGAGTAAGGAACAAGGAAAAAAAATCCCAAACAAAACAAATACACTCCCCCCCCTCCAAAATAAAAAACCCACACCACACTACAACCAATCAAAGAAGAAAAACCAAAACAAAACAAAAAAAAAAAAAAAACAAAACAATGAAAAACCAAACAAAGCCCCAAAACAACCCCAAAACAAACAAACAAAAAAACCCCAAAACCACCAACCAACCAATGAACCAAAATCCACATTGGAAAAAATGGCCTGGAAGTGAAGGACTGTCCCTTGCTGGAGATGTCCAGCACAGGAGGCTTTTTTTCTTTTTCCCCTTTGTCCTCATCCCTCTTCACAGTCAAATGTTCTTACAAGCTTCAGGTTAAAAGCTGTTCAGAGTGTGGTCACCTCTTGATTGTGAGGTGGTTTTCTGTGTGTTAATTTAAGAAATTACAGTGCAGAACTTTCCAAAACCAACACCTTTAGGCTTCTGCTTGAGGAGCTTGATACAAGAATCCTATTTCAAATTTGGCTTCATCTGCATTGTGGATGTATCATCAGAAAACAATTCTGCCTGTGTGTGTATGGCTGGCTGCCTGTAGTGAACAGCAGTCATGTGGACTTGAGCAATTGAGTGCCTCTAGCCTTTGTGTCTGTTAGATTTTAAAATTGAGCAAAGTATTTTTTTTGTTTTTATGTATGAGACTATGTCTGGAAACACAACAACTGTTATTGAGATATATTCATTGCTTTTGATAGGAATATAGATGCTGTTTTCAGTTTTTCTGGAATTAAAATCCCCTTGGTTTGGTGCTTTGCTCCCCTTCTCCCCACCCACCCCATTCCTGTCCTACTGTCCAAATGGCACAGCTAATCAGTGCTCTACGTTTGAATTACTCTAGAATGAAGTTTCAAGGGGAAAAGCATGATAGCTGTTTCATTATATCTGTATTTATTCCAGAATTACGAAACAACGTTTTCAAATTCCATTTTCTTGCGTCGCTTCTTGAGATAACACTTGTATATGATAGGCTGAGATACAATATAAACTCTTTTCATATATTAGTTTGAGGAAGCAGGCATTGAAAGGTTCTGCATTTGGTCATGAATATGTATATATTTGCATACCTTAACTAGAGCAAATGGATGTCAGTGCTTAGTCTTGGATTTTCAAAGGAGCTCAGGATGTTACTTTTCTCTTTGAGCACCCTGAACTTCAAAGGAAGCATCAGTTTTTTTGCAGTAACTCAGTAGTTTCATAACCATCAAGAAGAAATACTGATTATGTAGTAACTCAAGTTCAGTGACTGTCTTTTTTCAGCCCATCTCCTTGTAGTTATCTTGAAGACTTTGTTCTCTGCTGTTGTGTCCTCAGTTTGTCAATTCTTAAGTAATATTTTTGAATTTCTGTCCTTTTTAAACAAATGGTCAGCATCTTATCTGCTATCTTGACTGCTGTGGCTTCATTCATTCTGTATCCTTTATCTCTTAGACTCTCTTCTAGTCCTCTTTGAAGTTGCTAAGTTTGTTTCTGTTGTCTCTGGCACTGACAGCCCCATCAATTTTGTATCCCTTCATTGGTCCCCTTTTTCCTACCACATAAAGATAGACTTTTATTTTTATTTCTGAAGACTTTTTCTCTTGTCTGGTGTCAGCTCTTATCACGTTGCCCTCTTGATATCAGCTCCAAGTGCTTCAGTGATTTCCGAATGTGGGTGGTTCCAGACCTGTAGTGCAAACTTGTGTGTCCATCACTCCCTTGTTGGAAGCATGGGCCTTCCCACTGTTAGCTCCTCCCTGTTCTGCAGGGGCCATAGCTTGCTTACATAATTAGAAAAATGCAATAATTAAACTGCCCGCCTTTCCAGCCAGAGAATGTGCACAGGGGAATTGCAGAGGCCCATCATGCCTCTTCTCTGCCATGTTCAGAGAACATACTATCCTCTGCAACAACAAGGAAGATGCCAAGGAAAACTTGATGGTGGTGTAGCTAGTCCTGCCTTTCCTGGTGAGGTGTCGGTACCCTCCCTGCAGGGAGGATGATGCTTCCTATTCCACTGTGGAAAGATGGACAGTTAAGCCAATCTATTCAGTGAACCTTTGTTATGTGAGGCTCAGTTTGATCTTTACATCAATAAGTTTGTGCTATTTTGTTGAATCACTTTTGCTTTATTACTGATGAGTTTGCTGTTGTCATCACATACCTCTAAGGGGTTTCTTCAGCTTCTTGCAAAAAGCAACTTATTCTAATAAAGCCATTAGTTTCATCTCTGCTACTTGAGAATTATCACAGATCTTGTGACTGGTGTGTAGTTTGAAAAACTTAGGCCTTGCAAAATGCTCAACTTTTTCAGAGGCAAGCACTGCCATCTTCGTGACTCACTCCCTCTAGGCAGAGCATAAAGCTTCCCCATGTGAAAGAATCCACCTCTCATTTTTACTGCTTGCACTAAAGTTCACCTATTGCTCTCTCCAGCACAGCATACAGGCTTCTGAGAGCCTAGGGGACATGTTCAGTCAACACGCACTTGCTTTGAACAGCATCCTGATTCCTTAAACTATTTCCAAGGAAAAACAGCTGCTTGCAGTATCTGAGTAACACTTCAGTGACCAATCTGGTTTGTTCAAATAATCACAGAGTATAAATAACTTTTAAAACATTGCATGGCAAAAAAATATAGTCATTGCAAGATAATTAACATCATTTAAATATTATAATGTGCAAAGGTGCATTTGATCCCATTCTTGCAAAAGCCTGATTATATTATGGTAATGAGAGTCTTCTGAGATGCATTATTGTTAGAATAAAACTTCTTTTGAATTCAGCACAGAAATTATGCACTTCCTTTGATCAGAAGAAATGTCAATTACTTTCATATTTGAGCACTGAGATCATATAAACAAGTCTAGTCCTTTCAATACTGAGTGGTTAACATAAAAAAGTAATTAAAGTACTTCAATAACATTTATCATAAAGCATATGTGGAGACTAATGACAAAGTACAGAATCTTAACTAACTTCTCACTGTTCTCTAGGTTAATAAAAGATTTTTACATCAGCTCGATAGTAGTATGCATAGTGAAAACACTTTCTTCTTCAGCAATGTTAGATAATCTTTGTTTTCCAACTTTTCTAAAAGGAGAAAGGCATCTCTGTGGAATTTAAGTAGCGGAAAATGTACAAAACTGGATCTTGAGAGGGGCTTCATGTGAAGACATCTCTGGTAAGCTGTCTTCCTACTGAATAAGGAAACTGGTGGAAAACATCAACTGGACTGTTCTAAAACTGAATGCAAAATAGCAGGAGTGCATCATCTGTTATATCATGGAACTTCTTAAAGGAAGAGCCTGGTAAGAGGACATCATAATGTTCTTGGCCTGCGTGCAGAAGGTGGGAAACTTTTTGTAATGCTGTTCGTGGGGAACTGAGGTGCACATGTTTTTAAAGTTTGCTCTTTTATCAGCTAATAGTAAATGGGCTAATTTAGGGTAAACGGCCTATGTGTGTCCAGACTAGCATGAAACAGGTTATCAAGAGCTCACTGGAAGGATCTACTTAAGAATGGAAAGCTTTTACAGCTTCTTTGCTGGCCTATAGCAATGTTCATGTGCAGCTTAAGAGCTACTGGTATTGTGTGTGAGGAGGAATGGTTTAATTAGGAAAGACAGAGGACCCACTTGCTTCTCTTCCAGTCCTACCATAAGAGATGGGGTGCAGGAAAGATGGGCTTCCATTTTCTTAGCTTTAACCCTGAGCAAATGTCCCTATCTCTGTTAGCTAAATCAGTGTTAGTGTTGTAGTAGTGAAAGTAGCTGAAATGGCCATCTCATCCAGAGAATCTACTGCAGAAGCAAGAACGAAGTTACACTGCAGTTGACAGCAAGTACCTGTAACTTGATCTGTAATGTAGTAACTTCACTGTGTAAATTACTAGGGAAAGTTCTTCCTAAGAAGTAATTTAAGTGCTAGTAGCTAACTGCTTTTGGGACAAGTATGTAGTTCATAAGATATGTATATATACTGACTAAAATTTTGTCTCTGACCAAAGTTGAATGTTAAAAAAACAGGAAAAATACTCACTCTCCTCCCTTGCAAAGTACTAGGCATGTGGGTTTAGTGCCAGTCATGTGCTTTGCTGTACAACTTTTCATCCAAAGTGCTGCAATATGTAGGATTTTTTTTTTTTTTAATTCTTGGTATGAAAGTACATGGACAGAACTGGCTAAATGGGCTCTAGTGGTAAGGATACTGGTGTGAGATATCAATGGTGCCATGAGTGAAAAACAGGAGTCTCATTATTCAAATGCCGTTTTCACGCTGTGCAACACAGGGTTTGCACAGTGCATCTATCTCAGCAAGCAGACATTGCTTTGTGTCACTGGCCAAAATTTACATGGTCTGCTTCAACAGACATACTTACAGAATAATAAACAAGATTTTTGTATGTATGACTTCAGCAAATACTTGTTGAAGGTAACTGCTGTATTTTAGAAGTCCTGCCAACTTCGATTAACAAAGGTTTATTCTGAATTGCAGTAAAATTAGGAACTTGTTTGCAATCTATTTGTATTGTAATATACAAATCAGAACATAGTTCTCCTCATGTCTTACTGACTGTAAAACCTGTCATCTGGCTTTCCACAAGTGAATTTGAACTCTGGCCATATTCTCTGCTCCATTTAGTTTCTGCTTTTTTTTTTATTATAGGTTTGGGGACACTCACCATTTTTGAACAGCTGGGGAGGCAACAATTGTTTCCTGGCCTGCATGCCCTTGTCAGACCTAACAGCCATCAAGTTCTCAATATTTCTTTTCAGATATGCTTGTGTCATATTCTACAGGGTTTTTTTTTATGTCACCTTCTTCCCATGCCTTCTGTCTGTGAGTACCTGATAGTTATGATTCAAGGGCTAGGGTGCAAATCTCCTTGAGGGAGTTGCCTCTGACCATTCATGTGCAGTACTTAGAACAGAGAGATTGCTCCTGGGGTAAGCATGTGTGTGCACATTGGGTGTGAGGGCTCTGGTGTAATTACAGAAGAGTTGTATAAAGACATATATACATGCCTTTAGCAGGTCTTCCATAAAGCTCAAGAACAAGTTCTTGGAGTATTTCACTATTGATAGTTTTATCTGCAGATCTGAAACACACTATGACACTCAGCAAGGCTTCTGCAGAGATACTGCTGCATCTTCTTTTTCAAACCCTTCTCAATTTTTAAGCAAATTGCTGAGAGCAAAGTTTTGGGTTAATGAAACAGAGCAAAGCACATTGGCAGTGGTAGTGCAACTGGCCAAAATTATAGTTCCTACTGTGGCTGGGACAGAGTTAGATGCTTTTGTGCTATAGTGAGAGAAGAGCTATTGTACTGCTGGCTAGAGAAGGGAAAAAGAACTGTGATAAGGGGAATGAAGGATAAGGGAGTACTACTGAGTTCATTAGATGATTGTGCTGAATTCTTTTGACATGATTTTCTTTTAAGGGGAAGGAAGAAGAAAAGTTCTTCATGCCTTTATAAAATGTCTTGTGTAATTTTTACTGTAGTAAAATCCATTTCTAACATTGATGTATTTTGACTCATCATTTGAGATTTAAGAGCTGTATGTACTACTGAAAACTGTAATTATGAAAATGTTTTCATGACAGGCTAGTCTTGTAAAGTAGAGGAAAAGCCATCATGTGCTGTCACAACCTCTCCATTGGCAGAGTGCTGCATTTGCTAGTTCTCTCTGCTCACATCATGGAAAAAGGGAATTCTACCTTGTGCTTCTTTTAATAGTCTTTATCCCTGTGCTGACCTCTTTGTGCTACGCTGCCATGCTCCCAGCCATGGGAAGAAATACAGGGCAGCCCTGTGCAATGTGCCATCTGCTGGGAGGAGGTGGGTCATGGACAAAATAGTGCTGGAAAGGTGGCCTTCAGCCCTGAGTTTACAGCAGAACTCTGTTTTATTTCTTCTGAGACTGCAAGCTGGCCTGGGTCAAGTGAACCACTTAGCCAGCAAAGAACCTTGCTGGTGGAGAGCGTGCTGCAGCCAGAGGGTATGGTCCTGCTGCAGCAATAAAAGCTATAGGAGAGTACAGTTACACATGTAGGTGGAAATGTAGATTTGAGCTGATTTTAAAAGCAAACATTTGTTGCCCAGGAAGACAAGAGACAGCAGACTAGCAAAGTAGCCACCTGCTTGTTCTCTTGTTTGAAATGTAACTTGGGTGTCCCCTCATGTCATGAATGTTTTCAGTTACGGCTAGGTATCAAATACTAATGTTATTTGGTATAATGGGGCCCTTTATGCTCCTCTGAAGGACCTGCAGGTCTATAATTGTTGCCTGAAAGGTTTTAAAATTTCAAGTATTTTTGCTCAATAGTTGTGTGAGGTTCTTTGAAAGAAGTCCTGCCACAGGAGAGCCTGCTCTTATGTCGATAAGCAGGCATATAGTAACTCCTTCTGACATTAATGGGATCTGTGCCTGCGTGAGGACTTGATAATAGATTCTATATAACAAAGCTCAACCTTGAGAATATAAAATGTAATGGGGAAAAAGATAAAATCACAAAAGGCCTGGTTCTGATCTTAACTAGAATCAGTTTTAAAGTGATGGAAAGTTATAGTTTCCCACAGATTCATTCCCTGTGTTAAAAGCTGATGGTGTCTTGGATTTCTTTCTTTCCTGTAATCAGTCTTCCTCACTCTGCACTCAAAGGCTGTGTAGGCCCTTCTGGTTCATCACCCAAACATGAGTTGAGGGCAGACTGCAATCACCTCTGTAGCTTCTCTGTCCACTCCTGCTGAGGCACCATCCATCAAGTGAACAGGTTGGAGAAAGCACAGTAGCTGTCTGAGCTGCTGACCTGAAATAAAACACAGTGCTGAAAAAGACTGGCTTCTTGCTCCTTTTTTTTTGTTTTTTTATTTTATTTTTTTTTCTTCATTACTAAGCTAAAGCTTGCTGTTCGTTTACATGACGCTGGAAGAGGTGGGCTTTAGTGCACTGGCTTTCTGTGCCAAAGAGGCTGGAAATAGTAGTGAGGGCTGCAGGGTCTGGGTCTGCTCAAGCCTTGGGAGGAAGTGTCTTGTGTTGCTCAGTCATCTCTGTGTTAGTTGGTGTAGCATGGTATCATCAGGAATTCAGGGTTGGAAGAAGGTCATCCACAGGCACCTGGGGAAAAAACGGCAGGTTTGATTTTACTGACTTTAGTTAACTACTACTTCCAGGTTATAAAACAGCCTCTACTTCATTGTGTGTGATCCATATCCTGATAACTATCTGAATGCTGGCCTTTTTCTTGAATAGGGAATGCCAATTCTTCTATGTTGTGGTGGCACCATTTGAGAGTGTTTCACCTGGGATAAAATATGGAGGTATTAATTTGTAGCTTGTTCATGACTGGGACACATATTTAGGGAAAGCTGATTAACGTATTTATGAAAGATAGAAGACAAAAACATGAGAGGAAAAAAAGCTACTTTTGTTGCTAGCTCTTTTGCAGTTGTAGTACAAAGTCAATGATACAAGACCCATAGGAAGTAAGGATGTAAGAGGAACCCTTTCCTTCTTTCCTCCCCCCAAAAAAGAAAAGTAACAGGAAAAAAACTTTCTCTTCTTTGAGTTTTGGAAGTATGCTGCATATGATAAAACTGACCAATCTCTCTTGAGTGATGTGAAGTAGAAGTACCAGTGCATCTGAAGTTTAATTTATCTAGTTGGAAAAGTGCATGGACCTTTCTTGAAGATATTCTGCTTCAAGGAACAGCCAGTGATTCTGGACAAGACAATGAAATGATGAATACTTCTGTAAACATCCCTGATCATTCTGCATAAATATGTGAACATTCATGGATTGCCTTGATGGAGGATAAACACAAGCTCCTCAGAGTTGAGGCTTAAGAAACGCTGCATGCAGGTTGTATGCAGTGGGGGAGCCAAGCTCCTGTCAAGAAAAAGGCAAAGTTAATTACTAGTGTTTTTTTTTTTTCTGAAAATGTTTGGAGTTTCTGAACTTGACTTCTAGATATCGAACTTAAAAAGAATGGTAGCAGCTTGGTTTTCATGTTTTCTTTTGTTTTACGAGGGTTCTTGTGGCTTATTCATTTTTCACTGTTTAAAGGTGAATTCATGGTTAATATGGATATCTTTAATTTTCTTTTTCTTTTTCTTTTTTACAGTACACCTTGGGGTTCTTATTTTCTACAAACCTTTTGATCATGTTTTGAGAGCTGCATTTATATTATTCAAGCTATCTTGATGGAATAAAAAATGGGAATTAAGATTTGTCCTTAATGGGCCTATTTCCTGTGGAGGCTGTTTGAGGCACAAACACACCAGGCTTTGCTTTCCAGTTTCTAAAGCGAGACTTCCAGGTGTGTCAGGATTACACATGGAGTATTAGAGGATTTAATGTGCTTCTACTATCAAGATACAAAGTTGCAGTAATGTAGGTATTTGATGTAATGCACTATATTATATGTGCTCTAATAGAGTTCATTATAATACATGTTTTCAAAGTAGTGTTATTGATGAGCAGCTGCTCTGCAGAACCCAGATTGCCTCTCCAGTGTGCTTTCTGCTCATAAGTTGTTTTCTCTGTGGGAAATAAATTGTTTTCACTGTGGGAAGTGTTAGTTGTTTACTAATAAGTTGTTTTCTCTGTAGGAATAGATTTTGATGTTAAGATAGAAGATGGTACTTTGTGCTGTTTAAGGAAAAACAACGTGTCTGAAGTTCTTCAGCTATCGAGACTTTTAAAACAGAGGATTTATAATGCCTTGCATCAATCTTGCACCTAATATGCATTTAGAAGATGTGGGGAACTGTATCTTAACAGCTGCTCAGAACTAGGGGTTTGTGCTGTGGTCAACTCTGAGCAGTGCAGACTGCCTAAATGAGGCTGGTTACTGATGGTAGGTGAGGATGGTTTTCACTGGAACTTGTATTCATCTACATCTTTTCCAGGGTAAATAATCTGTTTGTGTTTGTAGGTGATACATAGTCCTCAGCTACCCATGCATTGCAACTAAATACAGTGTGTGCTTAACTCCTTCACATGCTCATCTGTCTTCATGAAAAAAAATAACAAAATCACCTTTGTGTGGTGGTATGAGCACTGAATAGACATTTACTTCTGAAGGTGTTTGGTACTGATAATCAGAACAGACACTAGATGAAGTATCTTCAGTAGAATAAGTTTTTCATATCTAGAAAAATATAACTGAGGGAGAACAATATTCAGAAATTAATTTTCTTCATTGTTCTTTATTTCAGTAGGTCAAAGTAACTTGCTGATGACACTTTAAGTGAAACAACACAAAATCATCCACAAGTTCCTCAGTATTTAAGGAAACAAAACATCTCAGAAAATGTGTTGAGAGTATTTTATCTAAAGAGGTACCAGAGTTTGTTTCCTTTCTGCTACTGGAGGAAAGCATGCAGCTCACTTTTTCAGAAAATCAGGGTAGATCTCAATGGTAATTGACCTGGGCAGAGCCACCTGTTTAAGTGGAGATGGATGCTGTTGTGGGGATGTAAAATGAAGGTCAGCTCTTCTCTGAGGGAGTCCACTCTAGTCCTAAGTGTGCTAACTGGATACATATCTTGTCATCAGTATTCTCCTATCTTGCTTCCTTCAACATTTTAAAAGTTCCATTGCTGACCTGTATGGTTGTTCCAAGAGCGTATGGTCATTCACAAAACCCTTTTCAGGTCACCTTATTTGGATGCAGGTTGCCTAGAAATTGTCCCTCTTCCACTGGCTCGGGAATCATACAATAGTTAGGGTTGGAAAGGGCCTTAAGATCATCTAGTTCCAACCCCCCTGCCATGGGCAGGGACACTAAACCATGTCACCCAAGGCTTTGTCCAACCTGGCCTTGAAAACCTCCAGGGATGGAGCATTTGCAACTTCCTTTGGCAACCCATTCCAGTGCCTCACCACCCTTACAGTAAAGAACGTCTTCCTTATATCCAATCTAAACTTCCCCTGTTTAAGTTTGAATCCATTACCCCTTGTCCTATCACTACAGTCCCTAATGAAGAGTCCATCCCCAGCATCCCTATAGCCCCCCTTCAGATGCCGGAAGGCTGCTATGAGGCCTCCACGCAGCCTTCTGTTCTCCAGGCTGAACAGCCCCAACTCTCTCAGCCTACCTCAGATGGTTCTATAGACATCAAGGTTACCTATTCTCAGTAAAACAGCATCTGCAACTCCAACATTTCCTCTGAATTAGGAATGGGCATAATGATTCTTCTCATTTTTATTGTCACATGGTGCGCTGGGTTCATAGAATCATAGAATGGTTAGGGTTGGAAAGGACCTTAAGATCATCTAGTTCCAACCCCCCTGCCATAGGCAGGGACACCTAACACTAAACCAGGTTACACAAGGCTCTGTCTAACCTGGCCTTGAACACCTCCAGGGATGGAGCATTCACAACTTCCCTGGGCAACCCATTCCAGTGCCTCACCACCCTTACAGTAAAGAACTTCCTTATATCTAATGTAAACTTCCCCTGTTTAAGTTTTAACCCGTTACCCCTTGTCCTGTCACTACAGTCCCTAATGAAGAGTCCCTCCCCCGCATCCCTATAGGCCCCCTTCAGATACTGGAAAGCTCCTTTGAGGTCTCCACGCAGCCTTCTCTTCTCCAGGCTGAAAAGCCCCAACTTCTTCAGCCTGTGTTCATACAGGAGGTGCTCCAGTCCCCTGATCATCCTCATGGCCCTCCTCTGGATTTGTTCCAACAGTTCCACGTACTTTTTATGTTAAGGACACCAGAACTGCACATAATACTCCAAGTGAGGTCTCACAAGAGCAGACCTCACTTCGACCTGCTGGTCACGCTCCTCTTGATGCAGTCCAGGATAGAGCTGGCTTTCTGGGCTGCAAGTGCACACTGAAGCTGACTCATGTGCAGTTTCTCACCAACCAACACCCCCAGTTCCGCTGGGCTGCTCTGAATCTCTTCTCCACCCAACCTGTAGCTGTGCCTGCGATTGCTCTGACCCAGGTGTAGGACCTTGCACTTGGCATAGCTAACTTCATGAGGTTGGCATCAGCCCACCTCACAAGTGGGTCAAGGTCCCTCTGGATGGCATTCCTTCCCTCCAGTGTATCAACCAAACCACACAGCTTGGTGTCATCGGCAAACTTGTTGAGGGTGCACTCAATCCCACTGTCCATGTCAGTGATGAAGATGTTAAACAAGACTGGTCCCAATAGCGATCCCTGAGGCGTGCCACTCGTTACTGGTCTCCAGCCAGACATTGAGCCATTGACCACAACTCTGTGTGCAGCCCTCCAGCCAGTTCTTTATCCACTGAGTGGTCCACCTATCAAATCGATGTCTCTCCAATTTAGAGACAAGGATGTTGTGTGGGACAGTGTCGAATGCTTTGCACAAGTCCAGGTAGATGACATCAACTGCTCTACCCCTGTCCATCAGTTCCGCAGCCCCATCATAGAAGGCCACCAAATTGGTCAGGCAGGATTTCCCCTTAGTGAAGCCATGCTGGCTGTCACCAAGCACCTTGTTGATTTTCATGTGCCTTAGCATGCCTTCCAGGAGTATCTGCTCCAAGATTTTGCCAGGCACAGAGGTGAGACTGACAGGTTTGGAATTGCCTGGGTCGAATGAAGTGTTGTAAATGAGTACTTACAGCTGCAGTAGGCTGGAGTGATATATACTCTATGAAGCAATGAGGGACTGCTTGCTTCCCTCTGGATTTGTAGAGCTGGGGGTACATGTCATATTTATGCTCCGCCTCTCCATACAGTGTTGGTACATTTCCAACTTCTGGCAGATTAAAATGATGGTCCTTTCAAAGGTGGTACCTGAGAGCTACCTATGTGTTGCTTCTGCAACTTTGTAAGACTTAGGAATGTCAGCTGAAACTTGTGATCTGATGCCTCCTGAAGTGTATTTGGAGCATCATCAGATCATACCTGTCCCAGGCGTAACACTGTGGACAAGACATTTCCTTACATTAATACTTCTTTGACTGAGTCCCTTCACACCCAAAGAAATATCTTGAATGGCTTGAAACTTTCTCTATATTGGTAAACTAGTTATACCAACTGGAGAGCATATTAAGATTTGACAGCTTGCCACATCTTATAACAAAAAAAAACACATCCAAACCCCAAACACCCTAGTGATTACGCTATATGATCTTGAGAGGGGATGTAACAGCGTTGTTGGAGTCCGATGAGGCTTGTTTCATCTTCATACAGTTTGCTGTGTTTGACATCTTAAATACAGATTGAAAGGGGAGGTGCCAGCTTTAGCAAAGCCAAACCTGCAACCATGCTTTGCTGGTGAAAAGCATGTTGATAGAGCATGGGTGATTTCATCTAAGTAATTAGCCCAGAGTGACGTATATGGTGAGTGAGCTGAATAAAACTGAGATTATTGAGGCAAGTTAAAAATATCTTCTCCAGTGTATGGATGAAACAGATGGCACATGAGTGATGATGAAGGCTAAAAGAAAAAAATTACATGAATTATGTCACTTAGGCTCATATAAAGGAGGTAGAAGAAAATAGATCAATGGAGAGTGGAGTGAGCAAAGCAAAGTCTACAAATGGACAAGCATAGGTCACAGACACCATAAAAGGGATGTTATGATTAAAACCATAAATTTCAGAAGTGATATAGTAATGAAGCTAAGACACAGAAATCCCAGTTGCAGAAGTAATAGGTTTTCCAAACTTCCCTCTCTTCCTTTAAATAAGTTAAGCTTGAAGGAATAAGCCTATACTCTAAGCAGAAAATCAGTGCAGAAAATAAGTTATTGCTCTACAGAATATCAGTAAAAGCACTGGTACTGCAGCCACAGGTTTGGGGAATGTTGCATACATCAAAAACTCCGATTTCTGCTGGCACAGAATGTAAGATCTAAAAGCAGAGGTGCTGTGCAGCTCATGCAGGTATTCATCATTTATTTGGCTGTGACTATAAATCATGGCTTCAGGAAAAGAAAACAACAAAAAAGTAAGTCTTGCTTTAGTTAGAATTAAAAGTCTTCAATTTAATTTATTATTAAAAAAAAAATGTATTCTGTAGTTATGGTGAAAACCCATACTTTTGAAAAGTTTATCAATTGTGTATCATTCTTTTAAAGGAGATTTTGAGAGATGATAGGGCTGTGGAGTGGCTGCAAAGAAGTACAGAGTGATTGCTGTAGCTGAGGGCAGTCAGAGTGGTCAGTTGTGCATGCTCCTGAAGCTGTAATTACCAGAGGGACTATGTTGTTTTGACTTGGACTAAATGTGGGCGTGACTGAACACATTTAAGAAGAGATATTTTTGTCTAATAGCATTTATATCAAAACATCTTAAAGTCACTCCCTTTAATAATAAGATAATGGTAGTTACAGCAGCAATAGAAAGGAAAAATAAGTTATGCCAGTGCTTCACATGGAAACTCCAGACACAACTCTGCCTCGCAGCTTTGTGCAGAATAAACCAGGCTCAGGATAAGCATCCTGATTTATTGTCTTCCAGAGTTCACCCCTACTCCACATTTCTCCTGGCCAAGGGAGGTGGCATTCCTGTAATCTTCAGGTATTGCCTACCTCTGAATGCACACAAGACCTCTTCCTGCCTATGCATCTGGGTGCAACTGCTGTGGATAATTTAAAGCCAATGAGCAGGGCAGCTATTATACATTTAATTTAAAAAACATTACCCTTTGCTGCTGTATATTAATTCATTCTAATTCTTATTAGGTAGGATGTTTTGCAACATCCTGGAATGTTTGGTTTCTTTAGGAGGAGGTGGATAAAGGCTGTTTTGATGAAGGTACATGCCATAGAACATGTTGAAGGTTGTCTTGAGTTTTCTGTGCTCCCACTCACTCTTCAATACACCTTTGATACCTGCTTCAGAAAGCATGGAGGCTGCACTACAGATTGGAGCAGCAGTTTGCTCTTCTGTAAGAAAATGATGCAAAATTTGGAGCCTGCAGGCTCTGTTGGGTTAGCCACATGATATCTTATTAAAGACACCACAATATTTTTCTTATACTGGTGCAAGTCCAAGGTTATTCCCACTAGAATGTGTACTGGTATAATTTATACAAACTACAGGTCTTGTCCAATACCCTCTTCCATGTAGGGAATATGTCTTAATGGTACCAGGGATGCATAATGTTATCTGAAGAAAAAACAAGTGCTTAACCTTACGTGTGATTTTTCAAAATTTTGGAATATGAATATGACCCATCTACAAAGCAGGTTTTTCCTAAAATGAGTACATGATATCTAAACTGCCTTGTGAAAATTACTGTATCTGATGGATTGCTGCTCTTATTCTTAACAATCTGCTATTAGCTATACAAAAATAATCTTAATTCTTTGGAATTTTAAAGGAAGCTTGGTGTGTATTTTCTGTGATGCTTCTGTTCAGGTGAAATCATAAATGTAAGATTTTTGAGGTTTTGTACATGTTAATTGTATTGTTTATTGAATAGAATGAAACTACTAGAGAGGGTTTTCCAAGGAAAAAGTAAACATCTATCTCCTAAGCTCCATGAAACAGAGCAAATTGAATGTGTACCTGCAGATGTGTGACACAAAGATATTTTGGATGGGGGAGGATGCCATGTAACTTGGGGAAGAACCTGTATGACTCAACCTATTCCCAACAATAACTGGTGAGTATGGTTCCCATTTGCTTGCTTGTAGCACTCCCAGAGCAATCAGAAATCTCACAAATTTTTTTGCATGTAATAGAGAATTTGCACGTAACAACTGCAGTTCCTGTTATAATTCATTGGGTGCTGGAACACCAAGCCTGAGTGAACACAGATGTTATCAGTGTTGATGCTGTTGGTGTTATCAGTAATTTTAAAAAATACCTGAAAAACGACACCTTAAAAAAACAACTGACCATAAAAAAAACAAACAAACAAACAAAAAAAAAAAACACAAACACAGGAAAAAAAAAAAAAGGAGGGAGGGGCAGAATAAACCAAGGAAAACTCTGTGTGAGGTGGAGGAGAGTGGCAGATGTGCAGAAGAAAAATTGCAGTAATTAAGCAGCTGTGTGCTGGTGGGCAGGGTCTTTCTTCCAGGCTGTGGGAGAGTTTTCTCAGTGTTAGGCTGGGGACTTGCTGGGCTACAGCAAACTCTTTCTACTTGTTTCAGGAGTTTTATGGGTGTGAGTGCTGATGGAGAGGGGCTGTCAGACCACTAATATTCTCCAGTTGTGGCTTTCCAGCCCCTCCAGGCTCCAGAGGTGCAGTGCTCTCCTCTTCCCCTGCTCCCCTAGCCACATACTCCCAAAGATGTGGGGGTGAGTAAGAAGATTTTGGGAAAGAGTATTTAAAAGCACTGAGCAGCAATGCAGGTTCATGCATTTGAGAGGAAGTTAATGATCTCTGTCGTGGTTTAAGCCCAGTCAGCCACGCAGCCCTCGCTCACTCCTCCCCCCGCCACATTCCTCCCCTCACTTCTGGAGGGATGAGGAGGAGAATCGAAAGAATGTAACTCCCACAGGCTGAGATAAGAACAGCCCAGTAACTAAGGTATAACACAAACCACTACTGCTACCACCAATAATAATAATGATAAGGTAAATAACAAGGGAAGAGAATACAGATGCTCACTGCCTGACGACCGATACCCAGCCCAACCCAAGCAGTGATCTAAACCTTCCAGGTAACTGCCCCCAGTTCTACAATCTGGGCATGACGTGCTGTGGTATGGAATACCTCTTTGGTTAATTTGGGTCAGGTGTCCTGTCTCTGCTTCCTCCTGGCTTCCCCTCCTCACTGGCAGAGCATAAGACTCAGAAAGTCCTTGGTCAGACTAAACATTACTGAGCAGCAACTGAAACCATGGTGTTATCAGCACTGGTCCCAAGCCGAAAGTCAAAAACACAGCACTGCACCAGCTACTAAGAAGGAGAAAAATGACTGCTACTGCTGAAACCAGGACAATCTCAATGTGGCAAAATGCAATTTTAATTCATTTAGTTCTGTTTTTCCAAACTGACCCATACAAAAAGATTCTTCTCTCAACCACAGTACGTGAATGAGACATTTTAGGTCACTGTTCTTCTGTTTTTGCAAGCATTTGGAAAAGTACATTAATAGAGAAAATGGTTCTGAGTGGTGTACAATGGCCATGTACAATGTAATGTGCATATAGAGAATGCATTCCCAATATACTAATAAGTATGACTTATCACTACTCAATAGCTCAATTAAAATTTAATTTTCATTTTAATAATGTATCTGTCAGGAAAAATTACTGGGACCTAAAAAAAAAAAAAATTAAGCTTTTGAATTTTCTCCATTGTGTTCCAGTTCCTTTGGATGTTTCTGTGTTGCTGCCTTTAATAGAAACATTAGAAAAATTTCAGTTACCTTGAGATAAATTGGTTGCAGTTTATATTGAAGCAAAAAGAATGTAAAAGCACAAAGTGAAACCTAAGAAGAGGTAGATAAGTACTTTTGCTGACTTTTCAGATTACTTTCAGTGGCTTGGCATGTTTCTTCTAAGGTTTGGTCAAATGTATTCCTTATTTAGAGAATTTTCCTGTAGTATAGTTCAAAATCTTGATCCAATTTTCAGTTTAGCTGGAAAAGCGTTTTGTATGAAAGACATGGCAGTGAGGGGTGCTTCACAAGGAGCACAGCTGGGTGTTTGTAGCAGGAAACCGAGCCTGCATGTGAATTGCAAGAGCACTTTTGCCTTACCATTCTGAATATGGGTATTTGCTGATAACCAGGGACACAGTCAACCAGGACTGTTGTAATTCAACCCCCTTGAAGATTTTTTCAAAGTATGCCAGCTCTTATTTTACATGCGACTTCCTGTTTCGCTCTGGTTTCTTGCTCTTTCAACTTGGTCTGTCGGGATCAGACAGTGTTTCTTAGTTCTGGTCTGCAAGTTGCCTGAAAAGGAAGGAGGGTAAGGAAGGAAGCAGAGTACAGAGCAATTTCCTATAATGGTGATTGCAGTTTATTACCCCACCCCCCCCCCCCCCCCCAGCAATCTATTCCAATATTACTTTTCCTTTACTACTTCTTTATTTAGATGTTTCTTGGATTATTTGGAAGTTACATATATATATATATATATATATATATATATATATTCCTGCATGGAGAATAGTTTATTCTTTCCATTCTTCCACTGATTTGCCTTTTTGTAAACTGCTATGTTTCCATTCAACTGTCTGTTGTTCAAGTGACAGTTTGTTCTACTTCTCTCTACAGGCTGTGTTTCCTAGAAGGACAGCGCTCCAGATGCTGCCTCCGCAGTGACGCTTAGAGAGGGAACATCTTTGCTGCTCGTTTCACTGCACTTCTTGCTTTGACATCACTTTAGATTTCTCTAATAAAAGGACTATAACCACTTAAAGTTACAGAGCTTGGGCTGGGAGTTCATGTTTTCATTTGACTGTCAGCAAATAAGGAGGAAGGGGAAAGGCTAAAAATAGGAGTTTCTTGGTGTCTGAGCAGAGGAGCAGATGGATAGCTGCTATGGTTTCCATTAGGCTGAGTTAAAGGGAAACTTAACAGCCAGTTGCAGAAGTTGAGGCTGGTAATAATGTTGAATTAGCAGATTTTTTCTTTAAAGTAATTATCTGCTACTGTGGACCAGTAGAAAGAGACGAAGAGCTGACAAAGGGCATTTTATATATTTGATCATGAAACTCACATTGCTAAATCTAATTATAATATCTGCATGTTACTGGGGATGGTGGGACTGAGGAGTTGGGAAGAGATTGCTCTTGAAATTCAGAGCAGTATATCATATCTGCTACTGTGGGCAGTAACTGCAGAAGTAATGTGGTAATTCCTATTTAGCAGTCTTCTAAGAAATTAGTCAGGTTTTCTTAGGCTTTATTTTGTAGATGCAATTAGGAAAAATAAAATCTAAGTGGATTAATGGCTTATTTTAACTGTGTTCTGAATTGTGGATGACCAGATACTTAGGATTCAAATAGTCTTAATTTTGTCTTATAAATGAATAAAGGTAAACTGAAATAAGGCTATGCTAATTCCAAATGTCTGAGAAGTTCCCTGGTTGGTAAGGCAGTTTTAACTGATCCCCTTTAACTAAATATTTTTAGTTAATCTAGATTATGCCTCAATGTCCCTCTGCTGGCAAGCCCTGAGAGCAAAAACCATGTTAAAATTAGCTTCTTGGTAGAGATAAAGCAGAATATTGTTGTTCGTTTCAATGGGATGACACCATTTTATAGCACTGAGGTTTTCACATTGCACTTTAAATATGGAGGGCTTTCCCTTTTTCTGGGATTGTGACCAGACAAATATTTTTTCTTTGGATGTCTATTTTTCTTCTTAACTGTTTACAAAGTATTTCTTATGAATGAATTTCAAAGGCTGATCTGTGAAAATTTTAATTTTCTTTTGGAATGAGCTTTACCCTTCACAGATAAGATTCAAAATGTTAACTTTTCAGTGTAGCACTGACACTTGCTTAATTTACAAATATGGCATTATATGTTGAACTGTGGGGTTGTGAATTGCTATAAATCAGGCTAAGTTGGAAATAAAACCAGTAAAAATGGGAAGGTAGTAATTGTTCATCTCAATTCACATCATACTCTAACAATATTCCTTCTGCAGGAAGGAAAAGCAAGTGTTGGAAGGGTAATCAGAAATACTTTGGATCCAGTAATATGACATCTGAATCTGGAAATAGTTTGTCTGCTTTTAGAAAGCTATTGACTCTATTGAATAAAATAGTAAGACTGTTGTTGCCATGATGATGGCTGGATGAGACACACAGAGGTAAATATTTAGCTAGTGATGAGTAACTGGAGCTGTTTATAGACCTGAGCATAATTTCTGAACCACTGCGCAGAAATGCATTGCTACACATTTCCATTTTATGCAAGCTAAATATAGTTAAAAGATTTTTCTTTTCCTGCATATTAAAATTCTAGGATTATGATTTTTTTCCCTTTGAGGAACTATTATTTCCTTTTCTTCAGTTCTTAGATAATCATCATTTATTCTCCCCTTGTATGGTAACAATTTTCTGGTGGCTTTCTTAGAGCTTCCCAGCTTCCCATGTCAAGTCTGTATACAATTACTGTCATTTGAAGGACGTAAATGGCTATGCAGTTATTCAGGCAGCAATTAAGTAGCTATTTAGGCTTCTTAAAATATGCTTACATTTTTGCATCATTACATTTAGCAATATATAAAATTATACCATGGGACTTCTGAGTAGTCTTCTGTTTGAAACTACACTGGCACAGCCCTGATGCAAGGAGCTGATTCACCCTTCACATCGTTCCCATCTATCCCTGTGGGTTGCTTTTCCAGCTTCAGCATCTAAAGCTAATGTTCTTCCAGCCATTTCTCATACACCACGGCAAGCCAGGATTTCAGCTTTTGTCCCCATAAAAACTAGATCCATTTTTTTGGTGTTTTTTTTTTTTCCTGTTACAATATGTGTTTATGTGGATTATAAGAGAAGTCTTGCCTGGTGAGCATGCCAGACAAAACAAATACTTCTACATCACAGTATCACAGTATCACAGCATGCTAGAGATTGGAAGGGACCTCAAAAGATCATCTAGTCCAATTCCCCTGCCGGAGCAGGAACACCTAGATAATGTTACACAGGAATGTGTCCAGGCGGGTTTTGAATGTCCCCAGGGAAGGAGACTCCACAACCTCCCTGGGCAGCCTGTTCCAGTGTTCTGTCACCCTCACTGAGAAGAAGTTTCTTCTCAAGTTTAAGTGGAACCTCTTGTGTTCCAGTTTGTACCCATTACCCCTTGTCCTATCATTGTTTGCCACTGAGTAGAGCCTGGCTCCATCCTTGTGACACTCCCCCTTTATATATTTATAGACACTTATAAGGTCACCCCTCAGTCTCCTCTTCTCCAAACTATAGAGACCCAGCTCCCTCAGTCTTTCCTCATAAGGGAGATGCCCCACTCCCTTAATCATCTTTGTTGCCCTGCGCTGGACTCTCTCCAGCAGCTCCCTGTCCTTCTTGAACTGAGGGGCCCAGAACTGGACACAATATTCCAGATGGGGTCTCACCAGGGCAGAGTAGAGGGGAAGGAGGACCTCTCTCGACCTACTAACCACCGCCCTTCTAATACACCCCAGGATGCCATTGGCCTTCTTAGCCACAAGGGCACAGTGTTGGCTCATGGTCATCCTGTCGTCCACTAGGACCCCCAGGTCCCTCTCCCCTACACTGCTCTCTAACAGGTCGTTCCCCAACCTATACTGGAACCTGGGGTTGTTCCTGCCCAGATGCAGGACTCTACACTTTCTTTTGTTATATTTCATCAAGTTATTCCCTGCCCAACTCTCCAGCCTGTCCAGGTCTCGCTGGATGGCAGCACAGCCTTCTGGCATGTCAGCCACTCCTCCCAGCTTAGTGTCATCAGCAAACTTGCTGATAGTACACTCAATTCCCTCATCTAAATCATTGATGAATATATTAAATAATACCGGTCCCAGTACTGACCCTTGAGGCACTCCACTAGTTACAGGCCTCCAACTAGACTCAGCCCCATAGACTACAACTCTCTGGCTTCTCTCCTTCAGCCAGTTCGCAGTCCACCTCACTACCTGATCATCCAGTCCACACTTCCTCAATTTAGCTGTGAGGATGCTCTGGGAGACTGTGTCAAATGCTTTGCTGAAGTCAAAGTAGACCACATCCACCGCTCTGCCATCATCCATCCACCGTGTTATTTCCTCATAAAAGGCTAAGAGATTGGTCAAACATGATTTCCCCCTGGTGAAGCCATGTTGACTGCCCCTCATAACCCTCTTATCCTTGATATGCCTTAGGATGGCACCAAGGACAAGGTGTTCCATCACTTTCCCAGGGATGGAGGTGAGGCTGACCGGATCTATAGAATGATATTGAGATATATGATATTCAAATACTTGCAAGTGAATCTGGTAAAATGGTGTGGCGAGTCGTAAAAAGGTTGAGAAAAGACCAGCTGGTGTTGATGAGCAGCATTTGGGATGCTCTTGGGTGCTAATGCAGGTTCTGTGCCTCCTTAGAAAATGGGCAATAGCATTTGGGATGGCATTTTATAAGTTTTGTCATTGTTTTGACATTGTTATAAAAAATATTTATTTATCAAATATGCCCAAGGCAGAGGAGCTCTTCAGGAACTAGAAAAATCTTGATGGGCAAAGGCCTTCCAGGAACAAATGTCAAACCTGAAGCAGGTATCTTGGGCCTGCTGGGCTCCATGACAAAGTATGATCTATAGGTATAATCTTAGCCATTAATATATCTGTAGCTATGGTATAGCTGATGGAATTAGCTCAAATATCTTTTAACAGCTCATCAGGGATCTAAAGACCTTTGAGTTTAAAGATTTTTCAGTTCATTAAGAAATCAAAGTAAGTGAAAGGTAACTACTAAATAATCACTTACTTCTGAAGGCAATTTGCCATCACATTAAGTCTAATAATGAGAGGGAAGGACACTTGAACTGCTCTTATAAAGGCACTTTTGAGACACATTTTTCCTTCCATGGCAAGCAGCACATGTTTTAACTGTGTGATGTTTCCTCCCTGTAATATCAGCTAATCTTGCCAATCTTCTCACTTTATCTTTTGGGATCGATTGAGAAGCTACGATCTTACTTCATCCCCCCCTTTCCCCATGTTTAATGTGGAAGGGAGACATGGGAGTTTAAAGGTATAATATATGGCTCTTATGGAAAGTGAGTGGTTTAGTGATGATCTCCTACATCTCTGTAGAGAAATTTTTACCTATAAGGAGAAAGCTGGGTGGTGTACAGGACTGTACTTCAGATTAAAATTTAAAAAGCAGAGCACAAAGCTGCATGAGGTTTTCTCCTAACACACATATATTATGGCCTCTTGAGGCAGTCCACCTTTTGACCCATATTGTCAGTAATATATACATAACAGCACAAAACCTGACGTATTAAGATGATTACTTTGCAGATATGAACATTATGAACTTTTTTCCCCAGTGCCTGTGTATTGTCAGACATAGTGAGAGTAGAAATGGATTCCCCACCTTTTTTTTTTTTTCCTTCTTTTCTATATGTGTAACTCTCCTAAACTCCTTGTAGACTAACAGCACTTAAGTGTTTCAGTCTAAACTGCACTTCTTAGATATTTGCAGTTACACTTACTACCCGAGTTACTGAGCTGTTACTCCCTGGACAGAATGAAATGTCAGATAAAAGAAGTGTCAGTGTTTAATGGCATGAAATGAAATTAACTATGGCTTAAGATTTTCTTAGTATTAATATTCTGGTTCTAAGAGATTGAATTAAAATTTCCTTTTAATTCTGATTCCTGCAACTACTTTAATTTTCCAAGACATTTACTGGTTAGCAGTGAGGCACATTGAGTTAAAATAAATCAAGTAAAAAAAAAAAAAAAGAGTAATTTATTAGATTTTAATGGGTTTGTGCTCCTTAGTTTGTTTTTGGCTGTTTTGTGAAGTTATTAAAACAGTCAAATTATTTTTCCTGCTGTCTAAAGTACTGTTGTGATGAGATTTGTAACAACCGTTTTGAAATATTTATATATGTTGGTTTCTTAATATCCACGTTGTTAATTCCCTGAAACATTTGTATGTACTTTTTGCTGTGTTAGTTTTTATTTCTGAGAGTGCACATCAACTTGGTTGTACTATTAATACTGATAGCTAATAATCTTTGTTTCTAAGTTCCCAGGAAAATAACTTCCTGCTTTTTCATGTTTCCAATCACATACGTAAAGCATTAATTCTTCTGAGGATAGTGGTGTTTTGTTTATTTTGATATAGCTCTAATATATATGTTAAAAAGGATCATTTTCTGACAATAAATACTGCAGTGCATTACAGGTAAGCAGGCAGGTTCTCTCAGCATAACCATAGGAGCATATATTTAGATGAGACAGTAGGAAGAAATTCTTTCTTGTGGGGGTGGTGAGGTGCTGGCACAGGTTGTCCAGAGATGTTGTGGATGCCTCATCCCTAGAAGTGTCCAAGGCCAGGTTGTATGGGTCTTTGAGCAGCCTAGTCCAGCATGATCTTTAAGGCCCCTTCCAAACCAAAACCATTCTATGTCTGGAAATGAGCTTGTGAGGAATGTTGTGGCCAAAAGGTTGGCTGCTTTCAAATTACAGTGGTTCAAAAGTAACTCTTCGCCCCTCATGCTGCTAGCTGAAATGCGCCCTCCTGTACCTGAAAAAAAATGGGCTTGTACCATATCTTTCCTCGGTCAGGAGTCCTGCTGATGTTGGTGATGTGTTGCTACGGTATGATCTCTCACATGTTAGTGGGAGTTAGAACCCCTCAGCAGTGCTTCCTGCTCAAAGTATAAAAGCTGTATTAAGCTAAAAAAATGTATCAGTTTTAAATCAAAATTTTGGAAATGAGAAACCTAAGAATATCAGGCTTTTTCAAAACATTTCTCATGGCTTACATATTCTGACTCAAAAAAAGTAGACTTAGACAGCCTTTATTAAAAATATTTTAAAAACATCAAAATTTATCAAACTTGTAGAAATACACATTTTCTTCTTACTCTTGCAGAAATGGTTTACAGCATTCCAGCCTCACACTTTCTGCAGTTATTGTTGAACCACATAGGACTATGTTGTGTATATCTTTTTTTTTTTATTTTTTTTTTTTGGTCAGACTGCTGTTTCTGAATGGAACCTTGACATTTAGGGAAATGTGATCAGTTCTCCCAGACATGCTCCAGAAAGAAGCAAGAAGGTGGAATTTTGAGGAATAATTAGATATATAAAGAAATATAGATAGACACACATGTGTGTACATATGTGTATATACATAAAAAATAACTTTTGTCTCTTTCCACACTGACTTTAAACTGATAATGGTAGTATAGAAATCGCCTGGCTATGCCATGTGTGATGTAAAGTCAAGCAAGCCTGTGTTATATTCACTTTGAGTGGCGCTGGTCCCATCTGTCCTCCAGACAGCCTCTTTGTTTCATATCCCTTATGTGTTGTAGTAGAAAGGTGCATACTTATTTAGGGATAATTCTTATGTTTGCTTATGGAAAATGCCTTGTAGTGTATCTAACTGCTTCAAGTGGAACTTGACAGCTTGTCTCCATTTAACCCCAGGACCCCACAGTTCTTAGCTGCAGCTGTTTTCATGGTTGTCTCTGTTCTGTGTCATGTTTCTTTTGAACCTGTAAAATCTTGTACAGTTACTTTAGAATGAAATTCCCCCGTTTTAAAGTATCCCCATATATACAGCAGGCTAAAAACCACTCCTGCTTTCCGGTTTTGTCTCTGGATTATTCCACATGGATGTTCTGTGCTTCCCATTCACACTGGTGCTTTGTTCTCAAAAGCCAAAGTTGTCTTATGTTGGCAACTGTTTGCAGAGTTGGGTACCTGTTACTGTTAGATACCTGTTACTGTTAGATCTTAAAACTACATTGGTTATATCCTGAAACTAAATTGGAATTAGCTTTAAAGTTGAAGATTTGCTTCCTCACTTTTCTAAGGGCACATTTTCTACCCTTAGAAACCCAGCCTGTAAGTAATCTGTATTTTAAACCTAGGAAAAAAATCTAAATAAAACTAAGATATTATATCATAAGTGATCATTTAATCACTCTGGGTAAAGCAATGGAATAGAACATTAAGGTTATTGGAAAAGCTGATGTAACTCTGAATTTTATTTGCACCAGTTTCTGTGCTTCCAGCTCCTTGTAGCTGCAGACAAATGTGTCTTCCCTGAACCTGGTCCTTAACTTCAAAACCTTAAACTGAATGTTGATGTTTAATGTTCTGGGATGTAATTCAATACCTAATTTATTGTATATTAATTATTAAATACTGTTTGGTATGGAAGTGGGAGGAGGAACCCCCAGGGTCTTTAGTTGTTACGCTTTAATTTAGTTATTACCATTTTTCTTGATACAATATTGAAATTTTCTTCTCAACCCAACTCTCTTTTCACTTCAAAACTAGGCATTTTGTTCACCTAACGAACAGTGTATGATTTAGCCTGAGTTTTATGTACCTTACCCTGTTCTTTATGTTCATCATTAGTTGCAATCCAGAACTGAAGCACATCAACCAACAGCCTCTAAAAATGTTGGAATGGGCATGCTTACGGGCTTCTGAAAAATACTCAGCTGTTGATTACAGAGATCTTTTTGAGTAGGAAATGTTTCTGAAGAGATCATTTACAATGAGGCTGATCTGACCATGTTATATGCTAGATCTGTATGGCTTTTTGTTTGTTTTTCTGCAAGGGAAAACAACAAAAGATGATACTGAAAATAGACATCCTGTCCGGTGGTTATAGATGCATTACTATAAACAGTGATACTTCTGTGGACATTTTGGGTGTTACAGTGAAATGAATCTTTTGATAATTATTTTACTCTAAAGAAGCAACAGCTTAAATGTATTTTTTTTTTTTTTTTTGGCATGAGTAACCTTACTGATAGTACAATATTTGCAGATTATGAAAATTGCTCAGCATCTTCCATAGGTGTATAAGTAACTACATATCTAACAATATATAAGTTTAAATGTGATCTGTTCCCAACATTATTGCAGCTTTTCCCTAGGTGTGGGTCCTCCTCTGGCTCTACCAACAGGAAAGTAAGAAAGTGTAGTTCATCGTAACACAAGAGGCAGTTTCACCTCCCTAAGACAGAAGGTGTCTGACTCATTGATTTGCTCTTGGAGAGAAGCGGAAAGAGACTGACTCTTTTTTTTTTATATATACTTTAGAAAGTGGTTTTAAGAGGGTGTTCCATTTATCTGTGGTCTTGGATTATGTGTGTCTTATGTGGGTTTTGTTTTTTTTTTTTTGACACAGTAATTAAAGTAAGAAAAGTGTGGGTGTTTGTGGGCTTTTTTCTTTGGTTGGCTTCCCCCCCCCCCCCCCCCCCTTTTTTTAGGGGGTGGGCTGGTGGATGATGGGGACCAAACCAACAGAATAACAGTAGATCACACTTTAGATCCATATGCTCAATAACTTTGATTTTAGCTTGAACTTAAATGCCTTGCTTGACTTCCTCGTAGATGCCTTGGAAAGCTTGAATCCAAATCCTATAAAATTTTGCATTGGTATCTTATCTAATTTAGTTATAATAAACAAAATGATAATTTTAAGAGGAACTTGAAAAATAATACCAGAGTTTTAACTGTGTTTTTCATTTCCTGTCATTACCTATATTATTGGCTTCAATTCTGATCAAGTCACCTTGAGACAAAGCAACAAGGCTATCCTGACTTCTCTAGGATTAAGATAGGACTTGCATATCATGCACATAAAAGCTATGAATATTTGTTACTAAAAGCAAGCTAATTTTGAGAACTCCATTTCTTTAACTTATAATCTTGGAAGAAGTTTTATTTTCCTACTTAGCATTGTTTTTGTGTGATGCGTATGCTCAACTGAGATCATGAGCAAAAAGAGGCAGCACGTAGTTAACATTTGTATAGCTGTATTACATTTCTTCAAAAGGCTGGAGGGTATTTGGGCCTCCAACATACAGGGTAGTTTTACAGCCACATAGTAAGCTGGATAAGATAATGGATTGAATGTAAACAAAATCATTTTGTGGATGTTTTTAAGCACTTCTCAAGCTTTGAATTCTGGAGGTCCCTCCTTAGACCAGTCTGGCAGAGTCCACTTAAATGTTGGTGTGCCCACCAGGATCAGTAATCACCTGGTTTTATTCTGGAGAAGCTGTTAATCCATTTACATGCTTGATGTAGATATAGATTCAAGTACAGTGAAGGTTTCAAGATACAGCTTAAACATTACTTTTCCAACACCTTCATGGGTATTAAAATCATAGCATTTGAGTCCAGCTCTCTACAGACAAGGTATAAATAGGTTTCAGTGAGAAAACAGTGTCATTGCCAGTTATTAAAAAAAAGATTTATAATTAAATCCAAGATATAGCCCTTCTCTTAAAAACAGAGGAGTGAATTATTATTTTAGGTTTCATCTGGGTCATTTTCAAACATGAATAAAACATTTCCCCTGTACAAATCATTCCCCATGATGAAACCTTATTGAAGGATTGCAGAAATGACCAGCAAAGGTGAAGATACTCATGCAGATTTCTTGATAATGGAAAGCCATTTTAGAAACAAGGGTAGAAAGAAAATGTGAGGAGAAATACAAGTAGAGGTGAACAAAATGTCATCCTGACTAAATTAGTCAGGGTCTGAAGGCTGATTTTGGGCAAAATATGTTCACTCAAATATTAAGAGTGTCCTCATGAGGAATTCCTGCTGTTCATGACATCAGTCACAGAGCAATCTTGTATTGAAATTGCTCTGTGAAAAGGTGATTTTAAAGTCTGTGGTGGTTGTTGCTATATTACTCATAAGGGTATAGTGGAATGAGTAAAGCTTTGACTAGATACCACCCTTCAAAATTCATGTTACATTAAATCATGTTGCTGAGTCATAAACCAGACATATGAACAAAAGATCAAGATACACAGTCTCTTATTGCTGCCTTATTTGTGGCTGAGCTTATCCTACCTGCTTACAATTAGTGCTGCTAAAAAATAGTTGCGGCTGCTTGGAAAGAAAAATCACAAAAGCATCTATAACTGACAAAGTCATATGAGTAGCATTTTGGGATATCTGCTACAAATACTTATGGGCACTGCCTCTTGGCTGAGATACTGGTAGGATAAGTCAATCAGCATTGTGGTTCTTCCTGCACAACAGTCCGTGCTGACTTGATGTATGTTGCTGGATGCAGCAGCAAGTGCCCTGATGCAGTGCCTTATTTAGGATCTGGATTGCCAGAGGTGGAGTTGAGCTCCATGGGAATTGGCTGAATTGAAAACCTACCACAGGCCACAACATTTGGCCGTGATCTTACATGGCTTTGCTAGATATTACTCGAGAAAGTTTAAAAGTTGAAGAAAATGTGGTATCTGTAGCACTTTTTTTTTTTTTTTTAACAGATTTTTTTTTTTTCCTTTGTATGAGTGAATTTTGCTACAAGTATCATGTCAATAGCATTAACAGATGCGTGGAATCTGTTGACCCTCCTTAGGTACTCTATGATGTGTAGCGTAACAGGGAAGTGCTTAACATCAGTACGGCTCAGCTGGCAAAATAAGATTAGTTCTACAACGGCAGTCTGAAATATTAATTCAAACCCCTCATTCCAAAACTGTATTTTTGACATTTCCATTATTTTTTATGTCACCTGGTACATTTTGCTTAATTGCTCTGTGTGTGTATAGGCATTGCTCTGTAAAACCTGGAAAACTGTAGTCTGTAGCAGCTAATTAACACTACTTAGTAGCTGTTAAACAGGATAATTGCCTGATGTTAGCATCACCTAACATTATTTTTAATGCTAATTATGCCCAATTTACTTTCCCTAAACTCACCCAACTCCAAGTATGTTTCCAAACCATGGACTGATAACAAACATTTGAATGCATGCCAGCCATGGTCTGTGTAGATGTAGCTTGAGGATTTTGTGACTGCACTGGTAAATTAGAGCTAAATGTACTTTGCTGAAGTATAACGTCAGAAGTGCATGAGACCAGCTCCTTCTGAATGTAAATGTAGTAGTGTTGCATGCTATTTGTTCCCTGTTGAATTTAGCATAGGATTGAAAAATGTGAAGAAAACAACCCACACATTTCCACAGGTCAGTCGATAGCTAAATCTTTTGTTAAAATATTTCCCTGAAAATTGTTCCCACAATGATTATCGCTTTTTTTTTTATATGTACTTTACACTGTCAGTCCACAGTCTTGTTCACTTAAGCCTTCTTGACTTCACCATGAGTTCACATGTGGAGAGCTTGCAAGATTATACATTTATAATTATATTTTTTAAATCCAGCCTCTTGATGATGTCTGTGAATTCCAGGTGTTTTGTGTTTTGTTGGGTTTTTTTTAAGAAATATTTTAGTTTTATTTGCTCCATAGCCTCCTGCTAGCATCAGTGAATTTTTCCAATTTTTATAAATGACTTGTTCTTCAGTTTCTGTACAGGTTTATATACTGAATACAGAAGCATAAAGTAGAAAAAGAAAGGTCTATTGAATATTAATATTTTAAATCCAGTATCAAATTGAAATAATTGCATTAAAGGAAAATGTCCAAACCAAACAATGGTCATTGGAAATAGAAATAGGTGCAAATAAAAATAGACACAGATTCCTTTGGAAGCTGTGGTAAATGGCTAGTTGATGAACGGATGGTTTAGTTGGTAAGTAGGGATTTATTAGCTTGTGTAGATTATGATGAAAGATATCTGAGGAATTAATTGGTCTTATTTTGTGAAAATAAGGCAGTCCATTAAAACTACTATGTGTAGTGATCAAAGGAATACTAATTTGTCTTTCCTGTGATTTTAGCACTATCAAAACCAGCCTAAATTCTAGCCAAGAGAGAATAATTCAGATAATTCATAACATTCTGTTTGCCCATATATGTATCCTTGGAAGGATACTTGTGCATGTGTATGCACATAAATAGCATGAGCCACACCATGCCAGCAGCTCTGAGTCACTGATAGCCCTTCATGGGGCTGCAATTGCAGGCACAAGTGAGTAGCTAGGTATCAGTAGCTGACATGGAATTTTTACAACTAGTTTCAGGGGTGGAATCACATTGTTGAGAAAAGTGGTTGCCTTCAAAACAGCTCTTAAGACATGGAATATGCAGCCTTTCAACAGCTACATTTAAAAAGCAGAAAGCATTTTCTGAGACAGTAAAGTACTGATATCACCAGTTAGGACACATAGAAATAAAATGCCTGGCTATGCACCTTTAGAGATGCAAAAATAATTCAGAGTAAGACATGAATAAAATAGAATCATAGAACAGTTTGGGTTGGAAAAGAACCTTAAGGTCATCTAGTTCCAACGCCCCCCACCATGGGCAGGGACCACTCATCCTAGACCATGTCGCCCACGGCTCTGTCCAGCCTGACCTTGGACACTGCCAGGGATGGTGCATTTACCACTTCTTTGGGTAACCTATTCCAGTGCTCAGCACCCTCAGATATATCTGTATCTAACCTGAACTTCCCCTGTTTAAGTTTAAATGCATTTCCCCTTGTCCTATCACTGTAGTTCCTGACAAAGAGCACCTCTCCAGCATCTTTATAGGCCCCTTTCAGATATTGGAAGACTGCTATGAGGTCTCCATGCAGCCTTCTCTTCTCCAGGCTGAACAGCCCCAGCTTTCTCAGCTTGGCTTCATAAGGGAGGTGCTCCCTTATCCTCATTACACAGCTCTGGACTGGCTCCAACAGCTCCATGTCCCTTTTATGCTGATGACACCAGAACTGCGCATAGTACTCCCAAGTGAGGTTTTACAGAAGCAGAGTAGAGGGGCAGGATCACCTCCTTAGACCTGCTTGCTGGTCATGTTCCTTTTGATGCAGCCTAAGATACAGTTGGCTTTCTGAGTGCACGCTGCTGGCTCGTGTTCAGTTTCTCATCAACCAACACCCTCAAGTCATTCTCCACAGGGCTGCTCTGAATCACTTCTGTTCCAAACCTGTAGGTGTGCCTGGGATTGCCCCAACTCAGGTGTACAACTCGCACTTTGCATTGTTGAACTTCATAAGTGTGGCATTGAACACCTCTCAAGTGTGTCAAGGTCCCTCTGGATGGCATCCCTTTGCTCCAGCATATCAACCGCACCATACTGCTTGGTGTCATCGGCAAACTTGCTGAGGGAGCACTCAATCCCACTGTCCATGTGGCCGATAAAGATGTTGAATAGGATTGGTCCCAGCACCTACTTGTTACCTGTCTCCAGTTGGACATTGAGCCATTGACTGCAACTCTGTGTGCGGCCATCCAGGCAATCTTTTATCCACCAGGTGGTCCATCCATCTGTCCTGGGTTCAGCAGTAGGAGTCATTTTTCTCCTTCTTGGTAGCTGGTGCAGTGCAGTGTTTTGACTTTCAGCTCAAGAACAGAGCTGATAACAAGGATGTTTTGGTTTGGTCAAGGACTTGTGAGCCTCATGCTCTGCCAGGGAGGAAGCAGAGACAGGACACCTGACCCAAACTGACCAAAGAGGTATTCCATACCACAGCACGTCATGCCCAGGATGTAGCTGGGAGTTAGCCGGAAGGGCTGGGAGACTGCGGGGTTGGTGGAGGTATGGGTCGGTGCTTCGTTGGGCTGGGGGGGGGTGAGTTATCAGTTGGCTGGTGGTGAGGTGTTGTATTCTCTTCCCTTGTTATTTCCTTTATCATTGTTATTATTGGTGGTAGCAGTAGTGATTTGTGTTATACCTTAGTTACTAAACTGTTCTTATCTCAACCTGTGGGAGTTGCATTCTTTTCGATTCTCCTCTCTATCCCTCTGGGAGTAGGGGGAGGGAAAGAAGGGGGGGGAGTGAGTGAACGAGTTACCTGACTGGGTTTTAACCACGACACCATCTAATTTATCTCTCCAGCTTAGAGACAAGGATGTCATGTGGGACAGTGTTGAACACTACATAAATCCAGGTAGATGATGTTAAATAGATCTTTTTTTTTTCAGGACAGAAATAGCAAAAACTAAGAAATTACTAACTAATGTGGAAAAAGGTAGATGGAGTAGGAATCTTTGTTGGCAGCAATGTATTTTGTGTAGGTTTGATAAAGACACAAAAATACATTTTGTCTTTTCAAATGTACTATTTCATATTCAGATCAATCATCTAAATATGCAGTTAAACAGGTATACAAGTAATGAAACCATTGAGAGATTAATAGAGTATCAGTATTTAATTTCCTTAAAAAGTTAGTGCCTCAACTGAATCTGTTCTTGAAAGGCTTTTTCAATACTGACTTCAGGATTGGTTTCAAAATGAGACATGATCTGCCCTGTGGAGGTACTTTTGAAAATGTTGCCGCATCAAGTTGCATGAATACTGAAGCTTTTGCATATTGTATCTCCTCGGTGATAAATTAAAATGAACCTATACAGCCAGACTGCCAGATATTCTTGTATATAAAAATGCACATAGGGAAAGTCTGAGTGAGAAAATAGTAGGTGAAGTCAAAAATGTTGCACTGTTATCTATGCATTCTTGTATTTAATAAAGTTGCCTTGTAAAAAGACTGTATTCCCTTTCCTAACCAGATCAGCACATTTAAAAATTAATTTCAATTTTTATTATTCTGTGACAGACAAGGTTAGGTTGTAGGGTTTTTTTTAAGGTTAAATTCTTTTAATATGGCAAAAATTAATGCTTGGGTTTTCAAAGGGCTCAGTACTTTGGATAACAAACTACCTTGACAGCAATCATGTCTGTTAATGTGGAACTGTTAACCCCCTTCTTGACACTGATTTATAAATCTTTGTGATTTCTTCCTTTTGACAAAACAAAAGGGGGTTGCACTTCCAGTTCTGAAACTCTGCTGTAGTTGGATAACAGAACTTTTCATTCTTGGTGCCAGGGAGACAATCCTCTGTGGGTAAAATAAACTTTGAACAAAATATGATTTTTTTGGTAACCATGATTCTGGAAAGCAAAGGATCCTGCAATTTCGCAGCTTTTGAAGGTTCTTCTTTGTCATCCTTGAGGCATTTCTTTATCTATATTGGGAGTATTTGATTTTGATGTTCATATTTTCAGAGCCCAGTCTTACACTTTCCTCTCTGCCTGTCTCCTTACTAATATTTCATAGGACCTTCTGTATATGAAATGAAGTACAAATCTGAATCTTTTGTAAAAAAATAAGATTGAGTTTGCCTTAACCTGTTTTCCCTTACCTCTGGTAGATTTGCAGGTGAGCATATTTCTTGCCTAGTGTAGAACTTGGAAATTTTTTATTTTAAATGAAAATCCAGACTAATGCCACTGTAATACCTACTCATATCTCTAATGTAAGAAGTGAACTAGGATGGAAATTAGTATTGCAGTAAGCAGTACCATAAAATATGTAGGAAACTGAGAAGGGTAGAGTGCCTTCATGAAAATATCTATATGTATGGTTAATGGCTTCTATTAGACTGAGAAATATACATGAGTAAGAAAACATATTCCCAGACATGAACAAAGATCACTGAGCAGGCTTGCAGGCTTACAGGATACATATGTGCCTGCTTATTAGCATATAGCATTGATAGATTATGTAATTTTTAACATGTGAAAGGAAAATTAATTGTTTGTTTTTCCTTCCTTCACCTGCTTCTGTAGTTTTGAAACGCTTTACCCTGTTGTCCTTCAAACCTTCCGTCGTTGCAAGACCTTCAGCAGATCAACCTTTTTGCAAAGGCGAATCATCATATGCTGTGGTTTTCAAAGCTGCTCTCATTTCAGTTAAGCATTTTCAGCCTGAAAAATCCGCCAGAGAAGCCCAATTTATTTTGAATGATTTGATATGGCAGCTCATGTAACAAGAAGCTGCTCCCTGCAAACCAGCTGAAAGCATTGTGTGATTGTACTACTGTTTCTTTACACTTACAGGAGTGGATCTATTGGCTCTTGTGTTTATTTATACTGCTTTTGATGGTGCTTTTGGTTTAAAGCCTCTGGTAATTTTCCAAAGTGTAATTAAGAGCTTCTTAGACAAAATTGAATGGGTAGACCAAGGTGGGGAGTGCATGGGGTGTGCTTCTTGCAGCTGTGTGCAGGTCAAGAGGAGAAAACAGTGGAAACTTACTTCAAAGACCAGAAGAGCAGATGTGATTGCAGCTTTTCTTCTTATGGAGGTGTTAGCCACCTGGCATGAAGGAAAAGTGGCATGGAGGTATTCAAAACCTACTTGGAGAAGTCCCTGAGCCCCTTGCCCAACCCTAGTTCTGCTCAAACAATCTCAAAGGTCCCATCCAACCCAAAACTTTACATGGCTCTGGCATGACTGTGAGGTGACTGTAGGCAGGCCAGTGCTGACTTTACTCCAGTGATGGGGGGACAAAACCTTTTTTTTATTCTGGAGTGTATTTCTTTTCAGGTATCTGAGTGTAAAAATACTTTGTTTTCTGAGGTGGCATTTGTTGCACTTGCATAATAATGTAGAAATCATGTTTTTGAAAATTACTTGTAAATTAAAGGGTATTTTAGGTAATGAGACTTGTTATGGAAATGAAAGTACCCTTCAAGAGCAAAGTTTATTGTCCTGCTTGTGCCAGTATCTTTTTTTCTTGTGTTACTTTTAGGGCAATGCCTCTGGCAGAAGACTTAAGACTTTATTACATCACAAGAAAAACTCAAACTGAATTTTAGCTGAGCATCCAAAAATGCAGTTGCTTGAAAAGTCCTGCTCTGCTCTGTAGGCCCTGCCTGCTTGCTAAAGTGCCTTTAGCAAGTCAATTTGTCACCAAAGCAAATGGGCAGAAGGTTGAATTCATTGACAGGCACAGAGGAAAGAAACAAGTTGATGGAGGGTGGATGTCCCTCAGCTGAAACCCTTGTGAGTAGGAGCAGATCCTGCCAGGTGCCTGGAGCTGTTAATGCCACTGCCTTCAGGTCTTAACGAACACATTCTGAGAGAGAGCCTGCAGGTATCTTGTAATGATGCCGTTATCTGAATTACCTGGATTTTCTGTAAGGAAGCTGCTCATATTGGATCTTTTCCTTAACTGATCTTCATTGGCCAAATATGAGGGGTAAATACAACTCTAGCTTTCCTAAAATTTGAAATAATCAGTGTAACTTTTCAATTGCTTCAGCCCATGCTGGAGGTGATATATGTGTAGTCCTATTCTCTCCCTCACAATGTCACAGTGGAGGAAGGTCACCTGATGGATGCAAGGGGACTTATCAGTCAATCTCTTACTAAGGAAATGAATAAGCAAATACAATTTCCTAAAGTCATTTAAGAAATTCATAGTAATGTTGTATAACAGCAAAATTTTTTTTCCCCAATAAAAAAAAAAATAATTTAAAGCAAAGACTGATTGGAATCTTAATATGTGTTTAAAACTGGAGCCCAGTGCTGTGGTTTGTTTTTCGTCTCCAAATATATTGGAGAGAGGGCTTGGCACACCGTGCATGAGCACATTGTGTAACAGTGTATTTTCTCAGATAAGCTCTTTTCTAAAGGTGCACTTACTACTAATAGCACATACATGGGTTTATTTTGTCAAGTGCGGGGTGGGAAATAAAGTTGTCTTTGTCCAGCCTTGACCAAACTGCTTTCCCAAGTTGAGTTTAAAGTAGGACATGGTCAAGTGAACATTGCAGCTGGGAAAGGCAGGCAACATTGCAGAGGGACCACCTGACAGCTGTGGTAGCACCTGCCCATGAGCTTGCTCTGCTCCACCCCAGTCTGGAGCCAAGCAAGTCAAAGGTAATTGTATTACTATTTAGCCTGAGCTCGGAGTGAGCAACCAAACAGTGGTATTGCCTGGTGTAGCAGATCAGAGCAGTGAGCCCAGCAGCTGTTGGGCTGTAGCAGATTGCAGGAAGACACAAAGAATGCCAAGTGTAGAGCTTGGTGATACTGCTGTGTGCTGTTCAGGATAGTTGCAAGTAAATTGCCATGGTTTTCCAGACTTGAAATTCCAGAGGGTGGAAAGTGAAATTGAGTTCAATGCTACAAAATCCAGACAGGTAGCCTTGCGTGTTGTTCTGGTGGCTGCTAGTGCCATGTTTTGTTGGAGTAGCTTAAAATAGGGGAACTGATGAAAATGAATTTTCTCAGAGACTTAGAAACACTGTGAAGTGTTGATTTTTTGCCAAAAAGTAGCTGCAAGTATGAGTGTTAGTGATGTTAAAAAAAGAAACAAAATAAATTCAGCACAAAGAAAAATACACAGAAGACAATTCTATTATTCCATTTTAAGTTATGGCCTTGTCTGTACGCCAGTGTAGCAAACAATTTTCATTTTGGGTGAAGAAACAGTTTTCCATGGAGTGGAAGAAGACCTTCAGAAGCTGTACCTGCCGAGGTCTTCATCAGATGCTATGTACAGATTGATAGGCTCAAAATGATGCAACCTCTCTTATGTTTCTGATAATACTAGAATATGAATATTAAATATGGTCCATACTCTGTCCTTTGCCTTGACAGATGTCTTGTGTGGGATTAAATTAATTAGTAAATGTCTTTTCTGTCTGACAGTTTAGAATTTTATGCTTTGGAGGTAAATGGGTTTTGAAGCAATCCAATAATAGGATTACAAGGCTGAGAGGAAACAGAGCTGAAAAGTGAAAAATCAAGAGGCTGGGCCATTAATATCTTGAGAAGTTAATAGGTTTATGACAACAGCCTGAAATCTAAATAGTGGCTCTGCAGAGGTGTCTGTGTCAGGCTGAAATTTTGCACCATGTGCTCTGGTATGCAATACTTATATAATATATATTGTATATTAAACATTTGTGGTTAAATATCTCTGTAATAAAGATGTAATGCGATCATCATAGACTTTCCAGAATTACCTGAAGGGGTGAATAGTCTCAAACAATCCCTCCAAAATAGTATTAGGCATACTAGTATCTGCTAGTATGCCTAGCAGATACTGTCTTGTATGGCCTGAATTTAGTTGTGTATCCTGTATTTTGGTTCAGTGCTGGGATGATCAGGCCATGATGGAGTTACTGACTCCAAATACCCAAGAGACGATAATGCCGAAGGACTATCAATGAAGGCTGAGGTTGGTTCTTCTAAGCCTTGTCAAAGAAGATGTCAGTGTTGGTGACAGTGGTTTCAGTGATTGTCAAGAGGAAAAGCAGAATATGAGAGGGTCTCTGGTGGCTTTAGGAACTGGACAAGAGCCTGCAGATGGTTCAAGAGTTCAGATGGTGTCTGGAGAGAGGTCAGAGGAAAGAAAAGAGAAGGAAAGTCATAGGGAGGGCTAAAAGATTAGTGATGAATGGGAAAAGAAAGATATGCGGGTGAGAAAAGCTATGTGATCGTGTTATTAACTGAAACAAAAAAAGTAAAAGAGGAAGCTAAAAGCTAAAATAAAAATATTGCTGAGATTTTCCAAACCATTTTGCAGAATCTGGGATGATACTACTGTCCATCTGTCAAAGGGGCTGCTGGTATTTTGCTATTCCTGTTATTTGTCTACATGGTAATTTAGTTTCCTGGAGTTTGTAACACATTTGTTGTAAACACAATGTTTCATCTCGATATGGTGGTAGCTATGTATACCTAATTACCAGTTGCTTGTATACAGATTTATTGAGACCTTTTACCACAAAATGTCTGGAAAATTCTAGGGGTATTACTAAATAAAACATACAGATTTTAATGTGACTGATGCTGGTTTTCTGAAAGATAAATCACTTTCAAAACTGTCCAGAGATGCACTTCTCTTCAGCATATTCTGTTATGTAGTTTAGTAATCCTCTACTCAGTATGTGGCTGTTATGGACCTTATTCTATATGGTGTTTAACACTCCCCTGCATAGTAGGGGAAAATTAAGCACAGTGATGAGTTTTTGTGGAGTGCATCTGGAAGCAGGTATGTGGAAGTTACCTGTGTAAGTTTGAAATATTGTCCAGCCCTAAATCTTTTTGTGGAATTTGGTCTAAAACTGTTAGTTCTGATTCTGAAGCAACTCTGTGGCTGTGTGTCCATGGCAGAGATTGAGATATATGTGTGTACATATTTATATACACATTTTAACATATATATAGAGAGAGTGCTATTTCTTTGTGCTAATTAGAATACTGAGGGAAGAAATGAGCTATACCTGATCCAATGTGAATACAGCATAAGACCCTTTATTGTGTGACAAGCGCATATTTATATCATTCTACTTCCTTTACAGGTGATCACACATTCTTTGATTGGTTGCCTCGCATCTCTTTTATCTACTAAGTGCTAAGCAGTAACTTTCCACTCTTTTAATCCCTTATCATCTGGATTTAGCAACACTACTAAGGGTTACAAATATTCACACTGTTTGGTCTGTCTTTCAGATGCACATCCTGCTTTATCTTGCAAACCGCCTCCTTTGTTTTGATAACCGATCTTTACCCTTCATAGTTCTCTTTACAGTTCCCAAGGCTTAGGCCCAAGCAAGGCATTAACACCTGGTGTTTTCTTCATGGTTCCCAAGGCTTGAGCCTGTCCAGGGCAACAGCACCTGGTATTTTCTTTACCATTCCCAAGGCTTAAGCCAGGCCAGGGTGATAACGCCTAGATCCATTTTGTTAACTATTTCTATCTGTCACCCACAGAATACCTTGTCAACTACAAGCTGTGATGATGGGGCTGTGTTTCTGGCTTAGCAAGCATCTCAGAGTCTGAATGCTGGGGAGAAGCATGTCACTAACTCTTAGGCTTCTCTGCCTAATTGCTTCTGACCTGCTTTGCTTACACCTATGCGTGATATAATCACAATAGGTACTGGAGGACACGTAGATTATGCATCCTTCTGTATATCAAGAGCCTTCATCAAAAGTATGTAGTCCAAGTGAGCAGGGGTGCTTTTTGATTTTTCTAGGACAAAATAGCTTTTCACTGCTATCTCGTGGCTTGCTCCTGGATTTCTGCTAGCTGGTCCACTAG
Source organism: Pezoporus occidentalis (assembly GCF_034315485.1). Classification (NCBI taxonomy): domain Eukaryota; kingdom Metazoa; phylum Chordata; class Aves; order Psittaciformes; family Psittacidae; genus Pezoporus; species Pezoporus occidentalis. Next base: position 6,720,807 of record NW_026916158.1, read on the forward strand.
CTCAGAGAAAGGTAGCATATGTTTTCTGACTGGCCAGCCTGAAGCTATCTGTAGGCTGGCTGGCCAGCTGGGTAGCAGGCACATGCATTCACACTGGCCAGCTGGGAGGGATATTCAATTTTGGCCATCTGGCTGCTGTCTCTTAAGAGCAAAGAAATAAGTCAAAGACGTGAGTATTGAAAGCTGGAGGGCCTAACAAGTGGATGTAAGACTGCATGTGGACAATGGACTTTTCAGATCTGTTTTGCAAGCTTCTAAGAATCTAACTAGATTTTTCTTTTTTTCAGTTGGAAGATTTTGGAATATATGTTTTTTACACTATTGACATTTTAACTGAAAGAGGAAATTTACTTTTATTGATGTATAACATTCGCACTTTCTATGCTGTTTTGTAAAACACGAAGGAAAATACCACTTTGTACAGATTGAAATACTGTTCTTCTTTTTCTATAAAGGACTATCTATGAGAACTATCATATCTCATGATGAGATGAGAACATCTCTGTGTTGCAGTGTAAAAGCTAACACTTTGATCCTACATCTCACTTCACCAGATACTCTATTCTTAAGGCTACATCAGATGTGAATAGTCAAACTGAATGCTTGTGGAGGGGATTTCAGCCACAAGGCAAAATGTGAAATGCATATACACTGAAACGTTTTATTCTAAGCTAAAGACTGTTTACATGTACAATTTAAGATACGTGTTTTAAACTGACTACCACATTGTTCAGATAGACAAAATAGACAAAACACCATGTTTTTAAAAATATCTATCTATCCTCTTTTAATCATTGTCCTCCATTTCTGCTGTCTAGAACGCTGGGCTATGCAATGACTGTTAAAACCATACAAACAAAGGCTATTGGAGGCTTAGCGATGCATAGGCTGTTTCTAAATGTTTCTAAATATGAATATAGTTTCTCTTTTTACTAGTATTTGGTGGTTTGGGTAGTTTGGTTGTTTTTTTTTATCCATGAGTCACGGATGACCGATTTGGTGACCTTCTGTGATGGGGCTACAGAACTGATGGACAGGGGTAGAGCAGTTGATGGCATCTACCTGGACTTGCGCAGTGTTCGACACTGTCCTGCATGACATCCTTCGCTCTAAATTGGAGAGACATCGTTTAGATAGAGGGACCACTCAGTGGATAAAGAACTGGCTGGATGGCTGCATGCAAAGAGTTGTGGTCAATGGCTCAATGTCTGCCTGGAGAGGAGTAATGAGTGGTATTCAGTAATGAGAAGAACTTGGGGGTATTGGTCAATGAGAAAATGAACATGAGCCAGCTTCAGTGTGTGCTCACAGCCCAGAAAGCCAACCGTACCCTGGGCTGCATCAAAAGGATTGTGACCAGCAGGTCAAAGGAGGTGATCCTGCCCCTGTACTCTGCTCTTGTGAGACCTCACCTGGAGTATTGTGTGCAGTTCTGGTGTCCTTAACATAAAAAGGTCATGGAACTGTTGGAACAAGTCCAGAGGAGGGCCACGAGGATGATCAGGGGACTGGAGCACCTCCCGTATGAAGATAGGCTGAGAAAGTTGGGGCTTTTCAGCCTGGAGAAGAGAAGGCTGCGTGGAGACCTCATAGCAGCCTTCCAGTATCTGAAGGGGGCCTATAGGGATGCTGGGGATGGACTCTTCACTAGGGACTGTAGTGACAGGACAAGGGGTAATGGGTTAAAACTTAAACAGGAAGTTTACATTGGATATAAGGAAGAGGTTCTTTACTATAAGGGTGGTGAGGCACTGGAATGGGTTGCGCAGGGAAGTTGTGAATGCTCCATCCCTGGCAGTGTTCAAGGCCAGGTTGGACAGAGCCTTGGGTAACCTTGTTTAGTGTGAGGTGTCCCTGCTCATGGCAGGGGGGGTGGAACTAGATGATCTTAAGGTCCTTTCCAACCCTAACTATTCTATAATTCTATGAACCCAGGGCACCATATGACAATAAAAATGAGAAGAACCATTATGCCCATTCCTAATTCAGAGGAAATGTTGGAGTTGAGGATGCTGTTTTACTGAGAATAGGTAACCTTGATGCATACAGAACCATCTGAGTTGTTCAACATACCCATGCTGGGCTGGCATGTCTAAGAGCAATTCCAGAAGATCTGCTGCCTTCTGGTGTGAGACTTGGTATCCTGTTGAGGTTAGCATGACACTAGGTGCAACTGAATAAACCCATTCCTAGATCTCATTTCTACTTGAGGTACTACCTGGGAACAAGCTCTGCTTTTAAGAGTCGCACTTTATATTTTGCCATTTTTCTCCTGCTGCTTTTTATATCTCTCAAATGACACAGATTTTCAAAGTAGTAAGCAGTTTTAGTGTGTCGTGGTTTAAACCCAATCAGCCACACAGTTTCTACTACCCCCCCTTCTTTCTTCCCCCTCCCCCCCTGCTCCTGGAGGGATAGGGAGCAGACCTAAAAGAATGTCACTCCTATGGGCTGAGATAAGAACAGCCCAGTAACTAAGGTATAGCACCAACCACTGCTGCTACCACCAATAATAAGAGAAATAACAAGGGAAAAGAATACGATACCACCTGCCGAAACGAGCCTGACCAAGATGAGAGTGCCCTTCTGGGTAACTCCCAGTTACCCCCAGGCATGACGTGCTGTGGTATGGAATACCTCTTCGGCTAGTTTGGGTCAGGTGTCCTGTCTCTGCTTCCTCCTGGCCTCCCCTCCTCCCTGGCAGAGCATGAGCCTCACAAAGTCCTTGGTCAGAGCAAACATCAGTGTTATCAGCTCTGTTTCCAGGCTGAAAGTCAAAACGCAGTGCTGCACCAGCTACTAAGAAAGAGAAAAAATGACTGGTACTGCTGAACCCAGGACATAATGAAACAGGTCTATTAATAAAATTAGTGTGTGATAGCACAGTGTATGTTGCCTGATATTAGTTCAGTCTGAATTCAACAGTGCAATTAAGACTTCTGTCATTGACTGCAGGAGAAATGAGTTTATAGGTTCTTAACAGTAGATTACTTCTTCTCTCCACTTCTTTATCCATCTGAATTGTGGTTTGTGTGTTTTTTGTACAGTTTCTTCTTCTTGATACCTCTTTCTTCTCTGATGTCTCCTGTCTACATTTTCCCATCACTTTAATACATACCATCCACACCACTGATAATGTCCTTCTGGAAAGAAATTTATTGTTCTATACATGGTGTACTGCAAAAACACTCAGTTTGCTTCGAGTAGAATTTTAAAAGGAGCTGGATATGATTTGAAAATCCTTTTGTGTTTCATTACTTGACTTGAATGAGTAGGCATTTCCTGAAATTTATAAAGTGCACCATGACCATGGCACGGACAGTCTTTCCCTGTCCTGCCCATCTCCTGGTGGGAGAAGTGGGACTGCACTGTTGCAGGCAAGTGAAGAGGAGTGATCTGTTCATTAATAGTGTGTTTGACAGTTGAAAAATTCTCTCTAGCTCCTTGTGGAAGTCTTATGAAAAAAAAACCCAAACCAAAACAAACAACAAAAAAAACCCCAAAAAAACAAAAACCAAAACCAAACTAAACCCCAAAAACAATAAAAATAACCCCCCCAAAAAAAAAAAACTCTGAAGAAAAAATAAAATAAAAAAAAAAACAAAAAACAACACACCAACCCCACAAGCAAACATACCACTTTTTCACACACCCCCTCCCCAAATAAAACCCCAACCAAATGCAAAACTTTTAAATTGCCTTTAAAGCATAAGGAAACTTTTAAAGTGTTCAATTAAAATGTAGCAAGTAGCTGTGATTGTGCACATGGTGGTGTACTCCTGCCTTCAGGAGGTAGGAAGCTGCCTCTACCTTGTGGAGATTCAGATGATGAGTCTCAGATGCTAAAACACAAAGGTACTTGTGCAGATGGCACATTGAGTATGCTGCCTACACACTGTCTATGGAGTTACGCATTTTACGTTAGAAAAGATATTGTTGGGTGGGGTTTTTGTGTGTGTGTGTATGGTGGTGGTTGGTTGTTTTGTTTTTTTTTTAAGGGTTTTTTGGTGTTTTTTATTTGGGGGGTTTTGTGTTTTTTTTGCATTTTTTTTTTTTTTGGTTGTTTTATTTTTTTAATAGGATAGGTGGAGCATAGACAAGACAGGCACATTGTACTGATGCAGGTAAATCATGCAGATAAATGATCATTTCTCTGTCCATAAATTAACAAATGGTATTTCCTATCAATTTCAAGCTTTGATTGGATAGCTAAGACTGTAAACTAGTTTTAATCTGCAACTATTGTCAGTTATAATAGACCTGTCTTCTGCATCTTCATCGATCAGTAGCAATTTATCATCCACTTAACTACCACCTCCCCCCCCCAAAAAAAAAAAGCTTTCTTGGCAGTGTTGAGTTAACCAGGAAAGCAGACTCTTCTTTTTGATCCTGAGGATATGCGCGGCAGTGGGAAATTTCCACTGCCTTCTCCTGCCTGAAAGTGAGACCATACCTAATGACTCACTTGTTTTTAATGAATGCTGCTTAAGCAAAAGAGCATTTAAGTCAGAAGGACCATGCAAGGATGATTCACAAATCAACTTCAAAATTGCCTAGTCATTTAATGATATCAAACTAAAATGCATTCCTAAATTTTTGGCTTTAAACACTTCCTTTGTGAATAATTGCATTCTCAGAGATTTGCATTTGTTGCAATCATTAAGGGAGATGCCCCTTGAGGAAAAGTTGCTGCCTAGCTCTGTGCTCTGTGATTTCTCTAACTAAAGGTTACCAAATGTTTGTTGGAATGTTCATAAGCAAGGGACAAACAGCAAGCAAGCAGTTTTTCTAGGATGAATAGGAAGTAAGAACTGGATGTGATCCTCCAGGGAAAATGGAGCCACATGCTTTAATGACCCCGTTGGCCGGTTTGAGGTAACATCTAGATGCTGAAGGACTGAGGGAAGCAACAGGGAACATTTGAGGACTAATGCATATCTAAACTGTTGGTATCTCTGTATCTACTGCCTCTCCACTCCCCAGGGGTGTTGAGTGAGCTTTCAGAGTGCTTTTCAGGGGTGCAAACCACAGCTGTCCTAGAGTAGCCACCTGCTTTCTCCCAGCTTCTCCAAATGTGCTTAGTGGAAGCATTTGGTACTTTAGTACTAATTGTTTCTACCTATCTGAACTTACTGTATTTTGCTGTTGATGAAGAAATGATATTGATAGGCAGTGGAAATATTCCTGAAAATCTTGTTTCTGTCCATTGCAAATGCTCTTGATAGAATTCCTGAGCTGCGACCTGTCCCTGGTACAGGGTATGAATGTGCTCTGAGTGTCCTCCTTTTAGATAATATTTTATAGATGCCTGAATTCTGGTAGCATTTTCCATATAAACTGGAAATGACAGTTCTCTAAGGAGATCAAGTAGTCTGTATGGAAGCACTGGTGCAACTGCTGACGTTATTTAGCAAAAGCTGGAACTACAAAGAGTGGCTGTATGCCAGGTTGTAAATATAGAGATATCAAACAGAAAAAAACCTCATCCTGAAACAGCAGGGGATGTACAATACAGTGACAGATTCAGACGGGAAGCCAGGAGGCTGGGACTGCAGGGGGAAGTTGGACAGTTGCAGAGTAACTCACACTGTGGCCAGATCACTGTATTTTGCAGGCACTGTGTAATAGGAGCTCTTCCCATCAGGCATATTACTGGAATTTAAGGTAGGAAATTAGTCCCTGGAGAATGGGAGGAAGATGTAGATGGGAAGCGTGTTAATGTGAACAAACTGAAGTCAGCTCAGTGCAACAACATTAACCTGCCAACATATACTAATTTTATAGCTTGTGCTACAGGAATGAGCAAAAAGAGATACTTGGGTCTTCTATTCAGGTCTAACTTTTTGTCAATTGATTTGGTAGCAGACAGGCAGGCATGGTTTGCTTCTGCCTCTGTAGCCATAACTGTATCTTTCAGCCTATATTAATACATAAAGACCCAATTAATCTTGTTGATTAGTATGAAAATATGTCTGTGGATGAGAACCTCTGGACTGAAGCTATGGGTTTTGCTGCCTATCTATACTATTTGCTTAAAGCTCTGTTCAAAGTGAACATTTAGAAATCGATGCTGCACACCTTTCTTTCATAACTATAGAAAGTATACATATATCTAATGAAATATGAAAGGTCCTATACCTTATTCATGGATGCTGAAAGTTGCTCAGCAGCAGTCTTCAAATGCACCTCTGCACATATCTAACTCTACAATTTATGTAACAAGTAATGACATGCTAACATCTTTGAAAGTTAAGTACTTGTGTTAATTATTCAAGAGAGACATTTCAAGTGACAAAGTGAATGAATATTCTCTGGAAAGCCACCTATCTTCTGTTGATGAAAAAAGAGAAGTGTGGAAGCTCTGAAATATTTAGCTATACAACTTATAACTTAGTTCTTATGTACCACCTCTTTAAATGTATCAGACTCTGATGTCTGATGAAAGCAGATGTAATTTCTTTTTTTTTACCAGAATTTGTGGCAGACTTAACAGGCTATGCTGTCAGTAGAGAATTCTTTATGTTTGTGGGTTGTTTGTTTTTGGGGGCATTTTGTTTTGTTGTTTTTTCTTTCTAATGCTTTTCCATTGTTGAAATTGACTGACAGGTTCTGCTGAAATAACAATGTATGGAAATTAAATTAGTGAAAAAAATGAACATCAAGACGTAGAGGTTCCCATGCTTGTGTTTAGGGTTTACTTTGATTTTGTGGAGAATCAGCTGCCTGTCACACAATGCTATAGGGGCAGGCAGCTTCTTGAGAGATCCTGGGTGCAATACAGTTGTTCTGGTCAGAGCATTTTCTTCTAAGCCTCTGTAGATCAGGTCATTTCACTACTTTTGTCATAACTCAAAGTACCCTGGAGGAGCACAAAGTTGCTCACTGGGAAGAAGCAGCTGAGGGCAGAGGCATTGACTTATACTGTATTTACTCTGTGTAGTTGATGAACTATGCTGGAAACAAATGTATTTTTCACTGGTTAAACACTGGTCTTGATTTATATTTTACTACTGCCATTATTGTTAGACATAGTTTTTATGCTATATACATAAATATTGATGGTGTTTGGGTTCTTGTTTTGACTGGTCTGCTGGTGTGTAGCACTGTGTGCTCTCTGCAGGCAGAATCCTTGTGGAGACATAAAATTAAACAGCTCTCTTCAAATTTTAATCAATTTGTGTAACTATAAAAGAAGATATACTTTTTTTACAAAGGTCTTATCAGCTTGAATTAAAGTTCTTTAGAAATAGTTGTGTGTGCATTACTATACTGTTTAAGTTTCATGCCTTTTATATTCCAGCAGACTTATGCATGTTGCAGTATTCCCAGAAGTAATAAAAAGCCAGAATAGGAAGATCTTATATGGCAAAAATGCAGACTCTTACAGTTAATTTTTTCTTCTAATTCATTTGGAAGTCTTTTCTCTTACAAATGGGCAGGTGCTACCCAGCATGATCTGTAGCATTTTTCATGTCATCCTGTTACATGGCAAAGGAAAAGTAATGTCTTTCAGGGAATAAGATACCCACTGAACATGAGAACTCTTTTAAGGTTTTTCTAGGCACACAATTTTGGTAACTCCTTCCTCATGAAGATGCTGTGGAGAATGTGATTTTCAAGCTGAACTTTTTTGCCTGCTTCAGTGTTTTGAGTCTGTTTACCCTAATTTGATTCATTATATGCTTGTCATATTTGAAAGGTTGATTCTGAACAACATGCCATCTCATTGTACAAATATTAAGGCAATGTCAATTTTCTGGTTTAGTCTAAAAGTAATTTTTTTTTTATCTGCTGCTTTGTGATTAATGATAACATCAATTTCATCATCAACTGTACTCACAAGATAAGTATGCATGTGGCAGTAATTTAGATTCTACATAATATATAAAGTTGATTGAAGGTTGGCACAGAACAAAATTTGCCTGAATATATATTTAACCTTTTCCATTTAACCAGTAGTTTTCATTGCTTAGCATGTGAGACTCTTCTATCCGATTTCTCATTGACTTTACTGTCAATTTTGTCCTGAATGTTAGAACTAAGTCAATATTTTCAGTTGTCAAGGAGCCAGTCACCCATCAGTTATATACACCAACTACTGGAAGTGACAGCTTTTGTGTAGCTGCTCTCCCTAAAAACAACCTGATAGTTTGACTTAGAATCATAGAATCATAGAGTAGTTTGGGTTGGAAAGGACCTTAAGATCGCCTAGTTCCAACCCCCTTGCCATGGGCAGGGACACCTTACACTAAACCTTGTCACTCAAGGCTCTGTCCAACCTGGCCTTGAACACTGCCAGGGATGGAGTATTTGCAGCTTCCTTTGGCAACCCATTCCAGTGGCTCACCACCCTAACAGGAAAGAACTTCTTCCTTATATCTAATCAATATATCAAAAGGAGAGTGACCAGTAGGTCAAAGGAGGTGATCCTGCCCCTCTACTCTGATCTCATGAGACACCACTTGGAGTATTGTGTACAGTTCTGGTGTCCTCAACATAAAAAGGACATGGAACTGTTGGAACAAGTCCAGAGGAGGGCCATGAGTTTAGATTGGATATAAGGAAGAAGTTCTTTACTGTAAGGGTGGTGAGGCACTGGAATGGATTGCCCAAGGAAGTTGCGAATGCTCCATCCTTGGCAGTGTTCAAGGCCAGGTTGGACAAAGCCTTGGGTGACATGGTTTAGTGTAAGGTGTCCCTGTTCATGGCAGGGGGATTGGAACTAAATGATCTTAAGGTCCTTTCCAGCTCTAACTATTCTATGATTCTGTGATTCTAATCTAAACTTCCCCTGTTTAAGTTTTAACCCATTACCCCTTGTCTTACCACTGCAGTTCCTAATGAAGAGTCCATCCCCAGCATCCTTATAGGCCTCCTTCAGATACTAGACGGCTGTTATGAGCTCTCCATTCAGCCTTTTCTTCAGGCTGAACAGCCCCAACTTTCTCAGCCTATCTTCATACAGGGGGTGCTCCAGTCCCCTGATAATCCTCATGGGCCCTCCTCTGGACCTGTTACAAGAGTTCCATGTCCTTTAGAGGACACCAAAAATGTAGTATACAATACTCCAAGTGAGGTCTCAGAAGAGCAGAGTAGAGGGGCAGGATCATCTCCTTCAACCTGCTGGTCACGCTCCTTTTAATGCAACCCAGGATACGGTTGGCTTTCTGGGCTGTGAGTACACGCTGAAGCTGGCTCATGTTCAGTTTCTCATCAGCCAACGCCTGCGAGTCCTTCTCTGCAGGGCTGCTCTGAATCAGCCCAACATGTAGCTGTGCCTGGGATTGTCCCTACCCAGGTGTAGGACCTTGCACTTGGCATGGCTGAACTTCTTGAAAAGGAGTCTGTGCTTCTACATCCTTAAGTGGAACTGTTGTGTGCTTATGATTGTAATGCAGCTTTTTAGTATTGCTTCTCTTTGAGAAAGTGAGCAAACATATACATTTTGCCCTCTGGGGATAGAGTGGTGATAGGTTTATTAGACGTGTATACATACATGCAGTTATGCATACAAACTATATATTTGCAACTTCCCTAGCAAGAACCATAAGGAAACAATGATAATCTTTGTAGAATGGTAAGGCAGTGTTGTCATTATGATAACTGGCATTATGACATTGATTTATAGATAACTATAACAAACTCATGGTGCCTTATTTAGAGATATTTAATTATTAGCATCTCTGTTGGCTGAAGTACCATGCAAGTAGAATATTGTAGAATCATAGAATGGTTTGGGTTGAAAGGGACCTTAAAAATCATCTATTTCCAACTCCTCTGCTGTGAGCAAGGACACCTTCAGCCAGACCAGTTATCTCACAGCCCCATCTAACCTGACCTTGAACACTTTCAGGTATGGGGCAGCAAAAGCTTCTCTGGGCAACCTGTACGCAACCTGTACAAGTACCTCACTATCCTCATAGCATACAATTTCTTCCTTATGACTCATGTGAATCTACACTCTTTCAGTTTAAAACCATTACGCCTTGTCTTATCACTACATGTCCTTGTAAAAAGTCCATCTTCAGTTTTCTTGTAGGCCTCCTTTAGGTATTGGAAGATTGTTATAAGGTCTCCCCTGAGCCTTCTTTACTGGTTCCTGTTGAACGAGAGCAATTTTAGTAGCTGGAAAGGATTTATTATGGTCATAGAAATTTTGTGGTGTTTTAAGGTTATGCGTTTCACTTGTTTCAGTGAAAGCAAGGTTTCCCAAAGGAGTCAGGCTGACACCCTAGGAGAATGAAACACTTTATTTTCCCAGCCATGAGCTTAGACAGTGCCAGGAAAAAAACTTCTCCAAACCTGTTTCTACCTTGAGAAGGCTTGTCTCAGCTGAGAGCTCTGATTAAAGCTTTAGTTTACAGCTGCATGAAAAGTGCTGTAAAGTGTGTGTGCTTGGACTTTTCTAGTAATGTAAGCATCTAGGAAAGTCCATATGTACTTGCAGTGTCATTCAGGTTGGAAGGGGGTCCAGATTTCTTTGACATCTGAAATTCCACACTTGCCAGCCCTAAAATATTAAGTTTTAAAGTCCCTATTAATAGTGCCTTTTAGTGGAGTCTCACATGGAATGTTCCTTATCTGCCTAATGGCCTTTCTTGGGACATCCCTACCAAATTAGACTTTGTATAAAATACAGTGATAGATGACAAGACTCACTAGCTGGGCAGCTGATTCCTTGTATTTAGTAGACCCATTACAGTTCAAGTCCAGCTATGTGATTCTTACTTTGTATTAATTTTGTCTTTAGCATTTATTGTTAACAAATACCCTTCTTTTGTCAAGATTATTACTAGAAATAATAAGATGGTTCTTTGGAGGCATGCAAAAGAATTCATCCAACTTGGTAATTCAGCAGAAACCACTGGTGTTCTCCCACTTGCATTCCCTTCATAATGAAAAAAACCTTCTAATATTTTCAGTATAATATTAATCTCAATTATTCCATATCTAGTGAGGTACTGAAATCCAAACAGAACAATTTTTTTTTTTTTTTTTTTTTTTTTTTTTACTTACAGAAGATCTATTTTACAACTTTGTTTCACATTGTAGAAAAGCTAGTCAGTGCTGTGTTGGGTTTCAATATAGAATGAAGCTACAATTGTCTGTGAGTAGCTGATATATCAATTTAAATATACTTGGCTATTAATTAAGTCTCCTTCTTTTTGCATGCAAATAGACTTCTCTCCAGGGAATTAATTACAGAACAAATTTCAAGCTAATCTATCTTTGCAGTCCAATGTGATATTACTCTCTAAACTTTCAAAATGAAGCTGCTCCTCAATTAATTGCTATAAATCTTTTTCTTACAATTTGTCATTATACAGTTGAAAACAAGAATCAGGTTGTTACTTGCTCCTAAACATACCAGTGCAGTGCAGTGTCATTGTTTGAAACAATTTCATAGGGATTTGAGAGAAGAACAGTTGATGGATTTGGATGTTTTTAACAGGCACACTGAAATTTGGGTTTGATTTTGATTTTTTTTCTTGAACATAATAGTAATTTTCCATCAAATCAAGGCATACACTTAATATTTTTTTTTCTCTCCCATCATATCAATTTTTTTAAAAAACTAAAACTTCCCAATAATCCTTCTACTTAAATTGTTAGTGATTATTTCCCTCAGGATTTGAATATTCTTTCCGTCAGGAACACCTGGTCTCCTGCAATGAAGACTAACATTCTGGGTCTTAGATCCTGCAAAGCCTTATCCTTGTGTTTATATTTAGTAATGTCAGTAATAGTTAGCCCTGTTGAGACATTACTACAATAAGTTTTCCAACTTTTTTTAAAGATATGAAAAACTGTTTGTATGTCCTAGACTGTTATAAAAAACTCCTCAGTCTTGGCAATGACTTCATTTATGCTCTAAAAAAAAAAAAAAAAAGCAGCAAACAGAAAACCCAAACAACCCCCCACCCCCCCCAAAAAAAAAGAAAAGAGGAAAAAAAACCCAAAACAAACCCAAACAACACCACAAAACCAACAATAACAACAACAACAACAAAAACTCAAAAGAAAACAATTAAGGAGAATGGGGGGGGGGTATTTATCTGGAAATACCATCAAGATCTGGAGCTAAAAGCAATGATGTTGTCTAATAGTGATTAAAACTATTGGTCTGGAGGAAAAAATAACAGCTGAAGAATGCACTTACTAATGTAAACCCCTCTGAAGCTGAAGTAGGAACTCCCTAGTGCCACCAGCCATTCCAGTTCTCCACTGTACGAATCCAAAGGGCAAGGATAGTGTCAGAGCTTTTGTTCAGTGTAACTGCAGTCTTTTTCATTGGATATAGCTAACCTCATTTGAAATCTTTAGCTTCCTCCCCCCTTTCACCTTCCCCCATTTGATTCATTTTTGCTATGAGTGTTAACCTTTAGGCAACTTTATTGAGTGGAATCACTTTTCATTTGATCCTGCATTTTGACAGCTTTCTGGGTTACCTGAATTTTCCTCCCCTGGAAAGGTTAAGTAGAGGTGACCTCAATCCCATTTTTCTTATTTCCCACTTCACTATGTTCTGGCATATCTCTCCTTCAAGGGAGAATTTGTCATTGCTGGTCTCATTTACTTTGTGTAATAACACAAAATCTGCTCTTTCTTAGTTCTTACATTTTCATCTCTACAGCTTTCCAAACTCCAGTAAGCTTATGTCCCCAGCCACTATCATAAATGCTTCTAGAACAATATGAGTAACAAAAATATTTGTTTTTAAAAGCATTGTTAAAACTGTACTGGAGCACAGTTCATTGCAGTTCAGAACACACTCTTTTGTGACAAACTTTTTATGTGGTTCACGGAGTTATGGCTATTCACCATCATTGTTATGTATTAAAATAAAGGAGTAAATAATGGCTGCATACTAATGCTCAGTTTGCTTTAGCTGTTTTGGCTGGCATGGAATTTGAAAAGCTTCATGGTTAGGAAGCATGGAAAAACATCTTTTCAACAGCCAAAAATTTCAGTTTCGTTTCTTGTACCTTTAGGGTAGTTATCTCTTTCTGAGCTGTTCAAAGGTGAAAGCACAGTAGAGATATGGCACTTATTTATACTGTGCGGCAAAGCTGCCTCAAGCCTTCTTTATGGTAAAACCAAAGGGGCCAGAATATATTCTGCATTTACCTTGGGACAATATTTTTTAAACACCTAAAGGTAAAAGTGAAAACAAACAGGAAAAATAAAAAATCAACACCTTTTTTAGCCTTGAAGACAGAGAGCTCGTAGACCACCAAGAATGAGAGCTGCAATAAACCTGTGAGTTTTATTGGTTACTGAGAGAAGTGAAAATGTTGAGAGGACAAAGCAGGAGATGCCCTGGTTGGAGAAAAACTGCTTTTGTTTGGGATGTTTTTGGTGTGCTGTAGTCCCTGGAAAATTTTAAGAGTACCTAAAATGTGACCTAACATTGTAGTTGTGATGTGAAATAAAAAAATAACACTATTAAAAATATGGGTATGTATGATCAAATACATATATGCACATACATTTCTTTGCCAGAAGGGGGTATGAATGGAGGTAAAACTGCTTGTCTGCTCGTCACTGAAAATAAACAGAATGAAAATTAGTTTTTGGCCTTTGCAGACACAAGAGGAATGTGCAACTGCAGCACAGCATCTAAGCTACAGCTTTCCTAAATATCCTGATCTGTTCTTTGAAATTTTGGCTATTGAATGAGCTTGAAAAACATGCAGCTTTAGTCTCTGAAAACTGTATGAGGAGGTCTTTTTGCAAATATGGACAATGAAAAGTTGAAATGGTGAGAGAATGAGATGGACAACTGCTAACAACTACAGTGGCTTTGTTTCTGCTTTGATACCCATGCACACAATTTTATCAGTTTTAAAAAAATTATTTTCTTTTCTCTCTTTCATGTAAATGTTGGACTTCTGCAGGGGCTGCAGGAATGAAGAGGTCTCTTGCTGTCATACAGCTTGAATGCTGTGAAACAAAGAAGCCCAGCAGAGAGATGTACTGACATTCACAGTGTAGCAACTGTCAAATAGTGTGCACCAGCTAATCAGCACTCAGAGCTGGTACTGTGGCATCCCGTATTTAGAAAATAAACTGGTGAGGCAAGTCAAAAAAATGAAACAAAACACAATAAATCTAAAAGGTATTTCCTGACCAGAATGTGAACTGCTGGCAGATGTCAGTTACTGTAGGTGCAGAGCAGCCTATCTGGGGCATTCTCTCAATATGATATAAAATGAAATTGTATTTATATTTTAAAATGTAATAATGTGTACATTTCTAAAACTATGAAAATTGCCTCTTAATGCATAATTGGATAGTCTAAGTGTGAACGATAACTCAATAGAAAGTGCAACTTTAAACTTATCTTTTAATTACGTATTCCAGGAAAAATTACGACAACATGCATTATGTATGACAGTTACCATTATTATGAGGAATCTGGAGTGGGTGTTTTCTGTTGAGGAGGAGATTCTGTTCCTTCTCTAGATGAATTTCTTTAGAAGAAATGGTTTAGATTTGGATGCAGACCAAGCACTGCATGTAGGGGAGATGAGCATTTGTAACACTTTATTTTACCAGATTCAAATTAAATTGTTATGAAATTTAAATTTCCCATTCACAATACAGACTACATGTCAAAAATGCATTGAGGTATCTGCATGTGTGCGTGTGACCACCACTGACTCCAAGTTAGACAAAATTATGAAGTTTTGATTAAAATTGATGTAGTTTAATCAGAATATCCATATCTGAATCAGTTATTAATCAGAATGGCCATATCTGAAATGGTCCTTCAGTTTTCAATAGAAATTTTGGCCAGAAGAGGTGATACAGGTAGAAAGTTGGACATGGATAAAAATGTATTTCATGTATTTATAAGACCTCGTTGATTCTTCCACTCTTTCACATTGGAAGAACTCCACTCATTAATGATATATCAGAAAGTTGCAAAATTTTCACATAGTTTTTATTCTTGAAGGATAATGGATGTTTCTGAAACAATACCAAAAGCTATTTGACAAAAAGAATTAAAAATAAATAAAAGAAAAAAGATGAGAAAGGGAATCTCCCCTGTGAATTTATGTCCTTTCAATTTATCTGGAAGCAAAAATGAGTTCTTGTGACAGGAGTGAAAATGACTTTGAATGACTCCTGAGTTAACCTCAAGGTATTCTGAATTTTTAATAGTGAATATATGGAATGGAGCATAAGAACTTGTTGACTGTTAAAAATAATATTCTGGGTTGTTTGGTTTTTTTTTTTCCTTTTGGTAATTGCTGGCCTTTGTTGTATTTTCTCTGTGGTTTTTCATCAATATGTTCAAGATTCAGTTACTCCTGGAAAGAAATTACACTGTAATAGATTGAGACTTGTGTATCTTAAAGATATTTATACAATACCTGGTTAAGTTAGGCATTTGTAGGATTTACCAAAGCACCTGCGCAGATTAGGTATATAACTGCTATAGTTTAATGTCCTCAGAGCTACATCTGAAGAGTAATAACATTTCCTTCAGCCATCCCTAAACATGCATACAGATGATAAGTTCCAAGCTCTATACTTTTGCAAGGATTTTGTTGCTTTGTAATTTTAAATTTGCCATTTAGACTCCTACATGATGAAACTTGGTACAGTCTTGTTGGTTCTGAAATAATTGGCATTGGTTGGCTCATTCAGGGCAGACCAGCAGTGTGTGTGATATTTTCTAGATACAAAGACCATTTCTCATCTCCCTCATTTACTTTTGCTGGCAGGTATCCAGGCTGAGTAAGGCTATCAGTGTGCATGGAGAAAACCCCTACCTTCCTGCCCTTTTAAAATACCTTTTAAAAAGAATAATTTTATTATAATAAGGGAAATGACATTTCTACCAGCCCTTTCTAAGCAGAGGCCCTGCGGGGAGCTTCAGGACATTTGATCTAAGCTTGTCAGTGTGAGCTGTCTTTTGCCTCTTTTTTGACCACTTGCTTCTAATTTGGTTGGACTCCAGTAGTGTCTTGGAGCGAGCAAGGCATTTTTTTGTGACAGCTATGTTGTTGCCATCCCTTGACTCATTGTCCAAACAGTTGACTGCACTTTTGCTTCAGTACAAGTCATAAATAATGTTGTTAGTAGTTTAAAACAGGTAGATCATTTGTAATAATAATATATCTAGATGCCTTAGTTCCTAAATCAAAGCATGCTAATCAACCTATGACTGGTACATTGTCTTCCACATTACAAATGTTAAATCTGCCTCACTCCTGAATTCTGGCATTTATGAAATTAAACCTGGGAATGTGCAAATTTCTGACAAAGAGACTGATGCTTTTAACTGTGTCTCTCCCATCACAATAGTTTTACCAAGCATCAGAGTTGCTAATTAAAAATAAAAGGTTTTCTTCTGTTTGACTGAAACTTCATTTCTGCTTCTCTAATCTTTTTAAGTAAAGCTCATTTCTTGCATCAATATGCTTCTAGTAATGCATAAAAACTACAGAAGTCAGAATATGTGCAATTATATTGATAGTCCTTTGTATGTGCAAATTGTGATTTCAGTTTGCATATGGTGAGAACCCAAGTAGAATATTATTGCTTGTTGAATATTGCCCTCATCTCTGAAATACAGTGTTTTAGTATTCATGCTGATGGTACTGATTAAATTTGAAGAGCCTGCAACTGCCTTGTGCTCCATTCAGCATTTCTTTCAAAGTGTAAGAGAACTAGTTCATCATTCTTTCCTACTTTTGATTAATTATTTGAAATCTTCCCTTTCTCCAGCAGTATGTAAGATGTTTCCTGTTTGCTTCCAGTGGTTCAAATTCTTCAAGCATAAGAATTGAATGCCATTACGGTTCAGCTACAAGAGTTTTACATTAGCTAAAATATGAAAAACAAATTTATAGTAGTTTATATAAAGACAGACATTGTAAATTGTATCGGTGTGTTGTGTTTAGAGAAATCTTTCTTTCTTACTGTCCATTTTCTCAATGTAAAATGATTCTTTTACCTCTCATGAGAGCATGTTCCATTCAGGGAAATGCATTAGAGCTTAAATTATTCAGTGTACTTTGTTTTTGATGTTTTAAGATCAAAATCAAATATAGCAAATAAATCTCTTCTTATATTTTAACAATGGAATAAATATGGATATTTTGCCACTAGAAATTATGCTTCTTTTCTGTTTGTTTAGCTTTTACTTTTCAAAGTAAAACGGGACTTCCAGTTTTTGCTGCATTCTGACTTCTGTTTAGGTGTGACTTTTTAGCCTAAGCTTAGAAAGATGTGTTACAGAAAAAGCAGTATGTTTTTCATCCTCCCATTTCTTTACAATATATGTTGGTATATACTTGTTGATGAAAGAGAATAATATACATGCTTTGTGCCATATTCTTCATAGTGGATTCAACAATATTGTTCAAAGTAATAGGAAAACAATTTGAAGGAAAATCTTTTGCTTATAATAGTTAATTCTTTGTGTGAATAAGAACTCAGATTGCTATATGGATAAGACTTCTACTGTGCTCTTTGCATAGAAGCTTGCTTTACAATTTGGACTGTGTAGATCTAAATCTGACCTTTCTATGCTGATGAACTGTGTATGAGTAATCAAGGCTCCCTTTTTCTAGTAGCCAGTTGGTATCCGAGATCCCCATCAGAATTGTGTTACTGTAAACTGAAGGCTATTTGCAAGAGAATGCATTAAGCAACTTCTGACTTTCCTGACAGTATTTTTAGGGAAAACTATACTTATTTGCCACTGTCAGTAGATCTGAGGTAATACCTAGGGGTAGGCATGAAAATTTGAGGTTGGATCCTGCTACATTGTGCACAAGTACATTTACAAGCAGTTTCTTCTCTAAAGACCTCAAATATTATTGAAATTTTACAAAATGAGTAAGCTAAAACTCTTCATAGTAACATGAAGTCTGTGATGGATTTTTCAGTAAAATTGACTGGCTTTAGAGGAGAATGTGCTACAGAGTGCCTGGTTTCTCTTGGCAAGGAAGATGACAGTGTCCAAAAAACAAGGCAGAGTGAGAATAGCATCTTGTGTGCTTCTAGATCAGTCTGAGATGCTCATGCTGTGGCGTTGGACCACAACCTTTAGCTGAGGTTTAAAGAAATTTTCATAGGCAATTCTAGACTTTATGGAAATATCTTAGGTTGTGAACGAATTTAGAGACTTGATTACCCTCCCCTTCTGCAGACTTACGAGCAGGCGACGTTTGAGTTGTAATCCCTGTGTTAGCAAAGCCTCAACTGAGAGCTGTGGCATGGGAACTGGGGATTATGTCCTGCCTGTAATATGTCATAGCAGCTAATTTTAATTGAGAATTTTTGGACTTTTCACTACAGATGTGTTTATTTCATGGACATAAGTACTGGGATTCCTGAGATAAAGGTGCTGGAGATGGGAGTGCTCTGCATGTTGCTGCCATGTTGCAGAATTGGCTGTAATGACTGTCAGTCATGTTATTGCCTTGGTTTTCTTCCTTTCTCTGTTCTTTCATTTAAACAAAATTTGCTGCCCTCGAGTATCAAAAATCAGTATTTCCCTGTTTAGATTTAACTTTCTCTTCAGAGATGACACTACTAACTCATGTGGTGTCTGTTAAACAGATTGTTTGTTGTATTTACCTTCATTTACTTGAGCCTCTGTCAGTTTTTAATCCTTCTCTGACCTTCTGAGAGTTTATGCATGGTGTCAGAGCTAATAATATCTGCTAAAACAGGCATCTGCTAGAAATCATGTGCTGTGCTACAAATCACTCTAAAACAGGTTTGAATTTAGCTGGAAAATTGAGGAAACACTGTTAATGTAACATATTAGCTGTCTTCCTAAAAGAATAAAGAAGAAGTTGATTTTTATAGGACTGGTTAATAATCACCTTGAAAGTACAGTTCAAGTACAGGAAGACACTTAAAATACACAGTGATGGCAACAGGCTTTTTTTGATGTTTAATTTTTTCCTTTTCTAAAACCTAAAGAAAATATTGACATTTTTAATTAAGAATTGTCAGGGAGAACCAACTACTGCAGTTACATGGGGAATCTAAAAAAAAATCATGTGCTGATTTTGGGCACAGAAGACTTCTGAGCTTTGCAGAACTAAACTACCTGGGAATCTAGCCCTTCTTCTTCTTTTTTTTTTTTTAAACAAGAAGACAAAAAAAACTTTTAAGACACTGATCGTATTTATGAGGGTGAATAAAACATGAAGATGCAGACTGTGTTTTTGTTCAAGTCTTTGCATTAGATTTGTATATAAAATTCTGATGAAGAGGGTCTTCCCCTCTGTTTTTTTCTGTGCTGTGGAAGCGTGCTGGTTTTGGCTGGGGTAGACTTAATTTTCTTCATAGTCACTGGTAAAGGGCTGTGTTTTGGATTTATGCTGAAAACACTGTTGATAATTTGGGGATGTTTTAGTTACTGCTGAGCAGGGGTTGCACAGTCAAGACCTCTACTCTTCCCCACCCCACTGAGAGTAGTCTGGGTGTGGATTTAGGAGGGGACACAGCTGGACAGCTGATCCTGACTGACCTAAGGGATATTCCAAACCATATGGCTTCATGCTCAGCATGTAAAGCTGGGGGCAGAAGGAGGAACGGGGAGTTCAGGGTGATGGTATGCCTTTTCAAGTAATCGTTAGGTGTGGTGGAGCCCTGCTTTCCTAGGGATGGTCGAGTATCTGCCTGTCGATGGGAAGTGGTAAATGAATTCCTTGTTTTGCTTTGTTTGCAGGCATGGATTTTGCTTTACTTATTAAACTACCTTTGTCTCAGCCCACGAGTTTTCTCACTTTACTCTTCCAGTTCTTCTCTCTCATCCTACCAGGGACAAATGAGTCAGCAACTGTGTGGGACTTAGTTGCCAGTTGTGGTTAAACCGCAACAGAGAGTAGAGAAAATAATTATCTTTTGTGGAGATGTAAAAAATACAAAAGCAGAAGAAGGAAGTATTACTGCAGAGGGCTATGGGTTAGCACAAGACAGGATTTGGTATCCTCTGCTTTTTAAGAAATGGAACCATGTTTCTGTAAATAGTTCTGCTCTGAGGGTCTTGTAGATTTGGTTGCATTTAGGAAGAGTAATTTTGTTCTGCCTTCTCCTAGGAGATGACCCTCTGTGATTAACAGGCAAAATATCAATAAATTGGTATTTGGGAACAGCATTTGGTAAAGCATAATTTACAAATTCTGCTAGTTATTGGTATTTACCTCACTTCTTACTTTACTTACACAATGTGCTTTACTTGTTGTAAACTTGTTTGTATTAAGAAGAAATGTCAATAGATGTTTGAGCCCCAGTACTAAAGAGTTCATGAGACCTGTTCACAGGGATCATACACCTAGTCTTGCCATGGTGGGCCAGATGTGCTCTCAGCTCTTCTGAGCAACCAGCGCTAGTGGTATGTGGAATGTGGAAGGGATGGGGGACAGTAAACCATTGAGCAGTGAGCAAACGTTGGCAGCTGGCAGGTGGCAGACATGTCTTCTGCTTTGGTGCATGAGGTTTCCTCCTTGCTGTCTTCCTAGCTTCGGGCCTGCTGGGGGTGCCCTGCCTAGTTCATCCAAGGTGAACCATTCCTGCCACAGCTCATGGAGGAAGTGCTCCACTGCATTCCCCTTGGAGACAACAGTAATCAACAGGCTGGTAACTAGAGCACAAAATGTGAACTTGTGCACAATAAATTGCGTGTGCTGTGTGTGAAGCTTGCTTGGCCTGATATGAAAGCTGCAGAATTCTTTGCTTAGGACTGTATTTTGTATTACTACGTATCAATTTAAAGATATAACTTTTGTCTTCATGGTAGATATGTGTTTGGAGATGTATGTATGGGTCTTTGCAGCATGGATATACAGATGGAGAACTGTAACGGCTGCTGCTGTCAGTGGAGCATTGTAAAGCTTTCACTCTGCTTTGCACTCCATTTAAAAATCTTTGGCAATGTCTTCTGGGCTGTGATTTCTATAATAAGTGTTTATTACATTTATGAATATTTATGCAGTATATGAAATTTGAGAAGAAGGGAACTGTTAAAAATATTTCAAGGTTGAGTGTATATATAAGACAAACAGAGGGAACATTTCATTTGATACATTTAGTTTGAATTTGCCATTAATCAAAAGTTTAAACAGTTATAGTGATTAGTGTGCTTCTGGTTCCTTGGTATTATAAACCCCTTGAAAACAAATGAATGGTAGTGGCAGATTAAAACAATCAGAGCTCCTATTCTGGTCACTAAATCTCCAGCACAGGTACTCAAATTACAGCCTGCTTTCTGCAGCTGCCTTTTCATTTTCATTTTTTGTAAATCAAAGTATTCCTTTCTTTTCTTTTTCTTTCCTTTTTTTTTTTTTTGTTAGTTTCTAGATTACAGCCAGTGAAAACTCAGAACTGATAGCCTGCTTCCCTTTGCTTTAACTTGATTTAAATTATTGTCTTAAGAAAAATGTTGTATGATGTGACATGTCCCTTCCTGGATCTGAACTAAGAACTTGTTCGGCTTTGAAAAAGTGTAAATCCAGGATAATTCATCTATTTTCATTCAGTTAAATTAATCCAAGTTCATAGGTTATGGGGAAAAGTATGGTGCTCTCAATTGGTGGTAGTGTCAGAGTCAGAAGAAGAAAATGAGTGGGAGGAAATCTGGTGTAGGAATGGAGTGTTTGAGGTTTGGTGCTAGAAGAGCAGACCCCTGGGAAGCATGTAGTAACAATAGTTCCCTCTTGTCTGGAGCAGCAAAGTACTTGAGAAAAACATGTAGGGCTTGGTCCCACGTATGCAAATGTTTTGTGATGAGAATGAAAAATGTGATTTTGACAGGATGTATAGAATCACAGAATCATAGAACAGTTAGGGTTGGAAAGGACCTTAAGATCATCTAGTTCCAACTCCCCTGCCATGGGGGGTCTGTATCTAGAAAGCAGTACCCTTTAGCAAAAATGGGGAAAGCATCTCAAGCTTTCTTTTTTTCCTATAGGAAGAAATATATTTCATATGGAATAGTTTTTATTCTCTTTACCACTGTTGTTAAATTCACTGTGTATTCAGTATATGATTCTGCACGTATTTTTGTTGTCATGCAAAGCCTGCTTGCAAGTCTGTTTTCTGGAGGAAAGGGAACCCTATCTGACTACAACTTCTCATAAATGTTCCTTTTTCTGGCTCTGGATTTAATGATGTTTTTCTTCCTGTGTTTTATTTATTTATTTCTGTGAGGCTCACAGCTTTTTTTTCCTCAGTCAAACAGCTTTTCAAATGAGTTTTTTCTGAGCTGCTATTTTTCTCTCTGTGTTACTTTCCTAATGATTTATTTTCCCCCCTCTAAGTCCAGGTTCAACAAATTCTCTATTTCACAGTGAAATACCCTCTCATTTCAAAGAGGGATCTGAATGAGGACTCCAGAGCTCTTCCTTTAGAGGTCAAGAGTCAGAATCAGAGTTTATTCCCTGGCCTTTTGTAAAGATTTGCATTTCTTTATTAGACTGAGCAAATCTTGCAAATCTAAACAGTGTTCCTCTTGCTGTGTTTTCCTGATGGAGCACTTCTGAGACCTGGCACAACCCATTCAAAGGCTCCTTGCAAAGGGACCCTGTGGAACCCACCCAGCCTTGTGTCTGGGGACATACAAGATCTCTCTGGCATGAACTCAGTGACCCTGCAGAACAGCAGGGGTCTCTTGGACAATAGTTTGCTGGCAACTGAAAACTCATTCTCAGTTGAGTATTTGATGCATACTTTGTACTCAAAGCACTTGTCGTATCCCAGACTGTCCCCTTGAGAATCATTGTACACAGTTGCCCCAAAACTACTCCAGAGCACACTTTTACAGGATGTGAAATCACTGTATAAACCTTCAGTAGTCTGGATAATAGCATACAAAAAAGCCTGCTACATTACAAAGATAATCTGTGTATGGAAGTTCCCTTCCTGTTTGCTCACTGCAGGCCATTTCTCGTTTCTAGGTTGTTACTCATGCCAATAAAGATGTGCAAAGAGTGAGACATAGAGAAGTGCTGCTAAAATACATGGTTGCGGGCTGTGGGTTAAGCTCAGGGGTATGGACAAATAATCCCTAAAGTACTGGAGCAGTGATTATGGTTTGTGAAGCTTGCTGTGCGTGAGCCATGTGAATGGTCCTGTGCTAACACAATAAATGCAGAGGTTTTTTTGTGCATTGAAATAAATGTCTGGAAGGTCTCATACTGAAATACTGCTTTAACCAGTGTGCTGCCAAAAACCCTTGACTCATGTAAATGCCATATTGGGGAATAAGTGGAATAAGTCTAATGGAATAAGAAAATGTGCTCAAGGAATTTCTGGAAGTCGCAGTGAGTGAAGAAAAGATGTATTTATTTCGCAGTTCTTTCTAAGGCTGAGTCATGTTCCCTCAGTTTTGAGCACATAGTGGAGTGCTTTTGAGCAGTGAGTTGCCTTTGAGACATTGTTCTTGAACTGATTTGTCTGTTCACTTAGCACTCTAGACTATAGATGTAAAATTCCTTCTAGGTTAAAAAAAAACAACAAAATAAAGGTAAAGTTAGTTGTGGACTTTCCCTGAGAGCCTGAATGAGCTGCTGCAGTCCTTTGCAGTTCAGTAAGGGTGTGTGTGCAGTGGGAAAAACAAGAAGCTCTTCATTTGATGAAGACAGAACCAGTAACAATACTGATGGTGTCAATGTGTAAACTTTTCTGGCAGCATGTTTTCCTTCTGCTGAAGGATTACGGTCTGTGTGAAGAATTATTCTAAGTCAGCAGCTCTCTTCCTATTTACAGATCATGCTATTTAGGTCAAGAAATCAAGGCTTATGTTTTACAAGAAAATAGTAACCAGAGTGCAGTGTCATTAGCGCCTGCTTCTAAAAGTCCTCCAAGGGTTGATATGTCTGTTTTCTGGCCAGTACCACTCTGTCTCTCAATAGCTTCAGATCTGTGCAACCTTTTAATGTGGAAATTACTTAAAAATAAAAACTATTTTATTTTCTTTCTCTCTCATACTTCTGCCATTAAGACAGGGTGACCCCACTGTGCTTCAGAGAAGTTACTGAAGAGCATTTCTAATGTAATGTGGTTTTTTTCCTTTCCTGATTTATGTGAAAGAGCCACAAAGTGTAAGATATTTTTGTTCCTGTTTGCAGTAGGATTCTGAAATATAATTTTCTTCAGAAAAACTGCATTGCTCATATGTTCATGTTTCTTGCCTGTTGTCAGAGGAGACACTTTCACATACACTTACACATAGATACATACATGCAGATGTATGTTTAACTAAATCCTTACAAGTAGCTCCTTTTTTTCTGATTTGATATATGAATGGATAAATATTGCTTAGTAACTGCTACTATGTACATATCAAATGCTATCTATATGCCACTACATGTACAGCTACACACTGCTACATATTGTTGCTGTAGCACCAAGAATATCTTTCAACAAACATTTAGTTTGTAAGAGTGTGGAACTCTTTACTAACTCTTAATTTAAACAGCACTTATTTTATGCATTGGTATGCATCGCTGAAAGATTTTTTAACTACATATAGCTTTTGAGATCTCTTCATGAATTATAAAAAAAATTTTTTTTTTCTTCAAGGATGACTTCAGAAGCTTGTATTAATTTAATTAGGGATGTTATCGTTATGTATTTTACAAGGTAGGAGCAAAACTTTGGTTGTATAAGGCCATTCAAGAAAATCTGCAGAATTGCTGTAATTTTCCATTGATTACACAGGAATTTTTCTCAAGGGAAAGATGGATTTCTTCTTCTTTCTGGTTTAATTTCTGATGTGACTAGAAAATTTAGGGAAGCGTCACTTTGGGGATCTCTACCAATCATTTACACAGGTTTTGAATATATCCTAATACTGTAAGCAATGCCCTTGGTGTATTAGAATAAAGAGATTATGATTGCAAAATAATATGGGAAAATATGGGAAAGCATACTAGGAGTGTAAACGTACGTAACACTAAATTACAGGGCACCCCTGAGGGTAATCCTCACCACCCTGAGGATTGCTTGCAGCGAAATAAGCAGGTTCAGTGCTGTGTTGATGCACATGTGTTGCTGCTTTCAGGGCTGGGCTTGGTTTGGGAATTTGTGCAGAATTTGCCATTTCTTCAGTGTAGGAATGACCAGTTTTAGAAACGCATGTTTTTAATATGCAGATGTTTACAAGATTAACTTTTGTATCTGATCTCAGGCATTTAATCAGCTGCAGGGTGTCCCATGCACAGCATAATGCATATTAGCTTTTTTTTTCCATTTAATTTTTTTTTCTTTGCTTTGTTTTTTGTGTGTGGGTGTGTTGGTGTTTTTTTTTTGTTTGCTGCACTTAGCTGAAATTAGGTTGAGTGATAATAGTGCCCGCAAGAGGCATTTTGCTATAGTCTATCCCAGATGAACGATTAGGGTGATGGATTAGACTGATGGGATCAGATGATTTTTATTCTGATACAGGCTTTCTTAAGAAAGGCTTTTTAGCAGCCATTAGAGCTGAGACAACAGCATTTTTAGTCCATGAGAAATTTGAGTAATTTCAATATTTTATTCCCAGCTCAGGGCAAGAAGTTGAAAAACCCAAAGATTTTTAAGACACAGAATACTTATGAAGTTTATCCAATTCTATTGAAATGTTAAGCTGAAATAAAATATTTTCATATTCTTAAACAGAAATACTTCTATTTGTTCAGTTTATTCAAAATGATTCTTTGAGAGGGAGCTTTCACCACTATTGAGCCTTCTATTCAGGGAAAAACATCAATCCACTCAAGTTCTAGTGATAACTTTGGGCACTGGATGTCTCCATTGGGTGTCTAAAAATACACGTTTGGTACATGGACATGGGCAATAACACAGTTAATTCTTTGCTTTGTAGGGGAGGAATTGTGATATTATGCCTCAGTGAAAATGGTCAGGGGGATGTAGGGTGCCACTGTTGCCAGGGATATCAAGCAGGAGACAGGTAGAGCTGAAGTAGGTGGCTGAGATACTTTGATGCTGGTTTAAAAAGTAAAATATATGTGCATTTTCTGTGAGAACTTTATTCTAATAATGACATATTTGTTGCCATGGTTTGGTTTACTCCAGATGCTCTAGGAAGCGGCACTGGTGACTGCTTACTTGCTGTCTTTAACCAGAAGCTGTTAACTGTAGGAGCTCTGAGAACCTCTGGAGTCTACCTACCACTCAAGCAAGATTTGATATTGCAGCATTGTGAAAGTTCTCACTGCACATGCTCTGAAACACTTTGGCATATCTTTATTTGTGCTTAGTACTCTGGCTTTTGGTGGAAACTGAATCAGAAAGTTTATTGTTGTAATGTGTCTGAAAGTGCCAGCAACGCTCCTTTCTGAATGCCTCTGTTAAATGCAGCTCAATTCCTTGTTTCAGTCTGTTGGCAGTGACTTGGTCAACTATTATGTTTCTCAGGATATATTTATGTTTTTTTTTTTTTCTGTGCCTTTTTTTTTTCTTTTTTTTTTTTTTTTTTTTTTCCCTGTGCAACAGCTGTTTAAGCAGCATTTCTCTTGGCATGGAGGTAAGGAGTTGAGCACTAACAACTTAAAAGTCGAGTCACTGTCAGAAGAGTGAAAAGACCATGGCGTTCTCATTTACAGTTGTAGCAAAGCACCCCCCGAGCACTGTGGGGATGAGGGAGGGTCCTGATGGGAAATAATATGTTAGTTGTTTAATGAAATAACAGCAAATGAGGGACAAGGAGGTACAGCTGGTAAATGGATCGAAATCATGCGAGAGAGATGCCATCAGCCTAGGACAGCCCATAATTTATCATTAGCTGCCACTGGTGTGTATCTATCATGTATTTATGGTTGCTGCGCATGAGAGCTATTGTCCCCCAGCGCAGGAGAGGTGCAGCTTTACGGATGTGAGAATTATTGTTTCTAGAAGAAGGTGCTGCCATCCAGGAATGTGGAAAAATTACTCAGTGCAATTAAGGACAGCCCAGCAGCCTTTATCTGGCTTTAGTGTAATTGCTGAAGAGAGGCTTTTTTTTTCTTTTGTTTAGTTCTTAACAGTAGATTTGATTCAGCAGTGGGCTTTCAACACTGTGGTGTTTTGTGATAGCATTTTGGTTTAATCTTGATTACCGCATGCCCCTAGAGTCATTTTTGTATCTTGTTGCTTCCAGTCCTGCCTCTGTTGTGGACTGGAAAGTTTCTTTTATCTCTTTTATAAAATATTAACAATGAAAGGAATTTGAGAGGCAGTGCTGCCTTATTGCCCTGCTTTTTCCATCTCTAGCACTGTTGCCCTCTAGGGGAAGAGTTTTGTCTTGTTTTGGATGGTTTCCTGAGTTAAGGTAAGCCTTTGGCTTAGATACAGTTCCCTGGTTTTCACAGATTTTGTATTTGATTTTCAGGTGAACATCTGGGCTGCATCAATGAAAGTAAGACACAAAATCCTCTGGGGGGGGTGTTGGCCTTAGCATGACATTCCTCAGTTCTCTGTTCTTTAAAAAGAAACAGCAGTATGACTCCATTTCAGAGCGTTGTGAGAATAGATGCATGGAGAGATTTGAGTTGCTCAGATACTACAGCAGTGTGAGCCATGTAGGAAAACAGAATATGCTTTTAGATGTTTGTCTCAGCTTGTGTTTTGTAACAGATTCCTGATAATTAGGTTTTCTGTTCAGCTGCTTTTTGATAGGATTATTACTTGCCCATCATTCTTTTCTTTTTAATAGGCATTTTTTCCCCCTCTTCATGCCTTCCATCTTTTCCTTTTCCCTTCCCATGTACACTGTGCCTTGTGCTGAAATCTACTGGGGAATTATTAGGATTTTTTTTTTTTTTTCATATTTATCTACCGATAACTTGTTCTTCATTTGGTGATTTGATCAATGTCAGCTGTTTGATCAGTGTTGACTCTTTGACTAGGGGCATCTAAATTATATTTAGCCAAATCTGCATGCTAAGCTTCAGAGTTTTATTGCTTTTTTTTTTTTTTTAAATCTCCTTGGATACTCTTTTGATGGAATCTTCTGTTTATTACCCCTTTCCCTCTTGTTTGTTAAGTACCCTCTCTTTGAGTGAAGCATTTTCAGAAGGCTTCAGTTGTACTAAGATTTAGTTTTTTTCCTTGACAGCTCTAACTTGATGAGACTATTCTCTTGGTAGAGAGGAAGACACAGCTTCATCGTAGTGGGAAGAGGACAGGAGAGCTCAAGCCCAAGTAAATCTACAGCTTAAGCCATCTTTTCAGAGGAAAACTCAGAGTTGAGGAGGGAGATGAAAGGCTTGCCTGTGCAAGTATGAGATGAGGTCAGCAGGTGTTGTATTCAGAACCATTCTCCTCCTATCCTCAGTATTGTGCACTTAAAAGAATTTAAATTTTGCTGTTCACAGTATTTGGATGTACCTCCAAAACCTCCTGTAGGAATTGCTTACAACAAGTGCTTCATTATAATTATGACAATCTAAACATTTCTGTTCTTTGCTATCACTGGCAGTACTACGGATTCCATTGCTTTAGTTTAACATAGATTTCCAGCTTGTGTTTTCTCTCTCAAAGCCCATTGCACTCATTCTTGGGAATATCAAAGCACCAGGCTGCTGCCACCAGACTGTGGCACCTCTTCATGCTTTACTTCAGCACTTCAGTAGATGAGAGACACCCTGAGTCCATCACACTCTTTTGAAAATTATTGATTTTTATACTGCAGACAACTTAAAAGTTACCAACTTTAATTAAAATCATCAGCTTCTATTACCTTTCCCTTCAGTTTCTGCAGCTTTAAAACATCTCCATCTTGCTATAAACTCAAATAAAAAACCTAATTTTAGTTACCATTGAGAAGAAACCCTTAAGCTCAGTACCAAAACATAATCCCTTCTTCACTGGCAGGCCTATTTATTTATTACCAGCCTTAATCACTTGAAATCTTTGGGAGGCAGCTGACCCAACCAGACCAGCCCAAGGTCCTCAGTCCTGCTCTGGCAATGCTGTGGGAAAAGGAAATGAATTTCATTTTAAAACCCATTGTGTGAATGTGGTTTTGTCTAGACTGCCTTTAGAGCTGTTGTGTGTAGAAGGGGAGTCTGGCAGTGCCCTGTGGTGGGCAGATGAGCAAGGTCAGAAGTCCTGTGGGTCTTCACTGTCTCTCTCTTTGTGAATAATATAATATCATTTTGTTTTCCTTCCTACATATAACAGCAGAAGAGCCTCCTTTACAAAGTTGTAGAGGAAATTTGATAGCAGCTATGCAGCCTAGGAAAAGAAAAAAAATGTGGACGTATGTCATATTTGTAGATGAATTCTTCTTTGTTCAAATACATGACTAATCTTTCCAAATATTGTCTTTAGGTTACATGCTGTTGCCAGTTCAATACTGCCATATCTGTGAATCAGTCCTTATATTTCTTTCTAGTTCATTTGGTGCTGTAGGTGATGAGATTGGTGCTTTTTTTAAAAGAAAATTTTTTTTTTATTAAGTCTTCAATACGTTGGCCTTCTTCAGGTTCTTATTCTGTCAATATAATATTTTTCCTTATGTTTCTAGAGTGTCCCAAATTGCTCATAGACTCATACTGATATCATTTTCCTTTCTACTCTATTTCACATTTATATCCTTCTTTAGGTGCTATTATTCATGCTCACAGGTTTTAGTGTTCCATTTTTGCTGACAACTCCCAAATCTATTTTTCGGTACCTACTGACCCAGTGCTGTCTCTCCCTTTGCTGTGTGATTGTCTTTATGACATTATGGTTCAGAATAGATGTCATCAAACTTTTTTAAGTTGGATTCAGACAAGAATGAATTGTAGCTTGAAGAGCTATCTCAATATTACTTTATATTTCTTATTTGCCATTGACTTTGATGGATGCATGGAAAGTCTTACATGCCTCACTGTAAGATCTGTAACTAAAATATATTGTTATTGTTTCATCATGGAGGTCTTGATAGCAATTAAGTGTTACAGTAGATGGTGCATAATCATATAGAGCAGGGCCCTACAATACAATTCTTACTATCAAATTAACGCACTTAGACAACTGGAATGGATTCGGTAGTTAAGGATGCTGGCCATGCAGCTCTCTTGTTAGTATCATGTGTCTGTTGTGAAGTCCAGCTCAACAAAAAACTTCAAACAATTCAGGAAGCAGCTATGGGCACATAAATTAAGCACCCAAAATTACATGCCCAGCAGTTTCTGTGAATGCCCACCTCCCCACTGGCAGCTGTGAACCGAAAGAGAAATAGCATCTGCAGAACCTTGCAGAAGTACCTGCAAAACCAGGAGTGCTGAGAGGAAACACCTGAGTTGCCGTCAGAGAAAATTACAGACAGGCTAGGTCATATAGAAGTGTATTTATGGAAATATGAAGCACTGACCAATATGCTTAAGATGCATAACAATTAATGGAAACTTAGCAGCCTTTTATGACACATTGCATATTGCCTGAAGTCATTTGGATTTGGCTGTACAGGGAGAGACAAGATGTCTGGTTCTGTGTGACTTCCTGCTTAGTCATTTAGGAAGACAGAGAAGTTTCATGGATGCTGCCTTTTGAACTATCTTGCTTAAAAAAACCCTCCACAGCTCTAGTTTGTAATGCTAAGGTGATTAAAACTGAGTTCTACTTTATGATTTCCTGTGTGGTTAAATTCTGAATTGACAGTAGTTTTCTTCAAATTTTTAACTTTGCTTCAGTCTTTACCCTTATTTTCTCTTTTACTGATCTCTTCTGTATCTCTCAAACCTGTACTGTTCATGTACATGTTCTGTATCTCTCAAACCTGTATGGTTCACACAATTCCTTATCTCATCACACCTATTGAGAGACCTCTCTGCTGATTTCACTGAAAAGAATGCTTGCACATTTTGCATAGTAATTTTTTCCATCTGGGGGTTCTCTCTGGTTTCCTAAGTCTGGGGTTTAGAGCTAGTTCCTTTTGAAAAGGAGCTGTTACATTCATATGCTTCATTTAACTGTTCTTTAGATTTCTGCATTGTACTTCTGAACATCCAAGTTCAGGATTCATTCAGGCTTTAAAATATTTCAGCATGATTTACAGAACAGTCTGAAATCAACCCACTGTTGAAACACCAACATTGGCCCAGTTTATAAATTTTTATTTTCCAAAGAATTGTGCTTAAAGTTAGGGACATCTCTGCCAGCAGTGACAAGTTGAATGGCAAAGGAAGTTAGACTCAAGAGGCGAGAAGTTCAAGGTTATTTTACCCTGTTATTCTGAGGAAACCTGGAATGCAGATGTTGTGGCTTGTAAGAACTGGCCTCATTCTCCTCATTAAAACCTGGCGTGTGTTGACATGTGTAAGCAGATGGCTGGAAGGCGGAGGGAAAACACTTAATACCTGGGAAAAGTTTACAGAAGAGCTTTTCTTTCAAGAAATAAAGTGAATATCAGGAGTTGTCCCTACAGGGACATGGAGCCTGCCTCATGGGAAGGGGACCCAAATCATGGAGGGGCTGCAATGTCTGGGGTAGTAATGTGGAGGCATTACTGAACATTCAGCCTTGTTAATGGCATTCACATCCTTCTCGCTTTCTTTGATTTTAATCTTTGGGTGTATTTTCATTTACTTTTTGTCTTCTGGCCTGTTTGTTTAGTTTTGCATTTTAAGTGATTATTCCCTAATCAGATATTTTTTTGAAACTATCTGTAGCTTCATGTTGTTTACAAGGAAGATGTTGAGCATTGAACACTGGATGCCTTTTACCATCTTAACCTTAATTTCTTGTATGTTTGCTTGTATTGTTCCAGAGTTAGTTGTTTAATGAGACATCTTGAGCCACACAGCAGTTGAGCTTTGATCATTTGGGACTGAATAGTGACTACCCCTGTGAAGCCACAGCAAGTAAGCCAGTTCTGATTCTTTTGAGTAGCTGTAGGGGTGAAAATCTCTCAGTGGTATCAAAATATGTTGTTCCCTTCAATTTGGTATAAATTAATTTACTAATGTACTTAACACTTTCTCTGAGATAAGTGGTAGCTCCTCTATCTTAACTTCTCATTAATTTGCACAAAAATTATAACACACTGAACATTTGGCTGCTGAGAATTTTCTAAAATGAGTATATGGTAATTGTTTGTAAGTCCATGGAATTTAATTAAACTGTGTTTAAATGTCTTAGAAACTGATGACTGAAAATCAACTAAATAAAAATGTTTACACATGGGCACATAAATATGCATACGTGGTTAGGAAGCAGGCTGTTTACAATGCTGGGCTCGTCTGTTTGCAAAGGCAACATCTAGTACAGCATGTCTCTGATAATTACATTTTGGCTTAATAAACAGAAATGGGAAGGATGCTTTTTTTTAGTTATATTAATGCTTTCTTTTTTGATGGATCTCACTAACGTGGTGCAGAGAGAGATGTTTAGTTTTTATATTTCAGGGGCAAGTGTAATAACTAGATTTTCAGAAATGGTGGGTGTTAAAAGAAGGAACAAGTTTTCATTCTTTGTGTAAAATGTAAAGCATATTTCAAACCTGCTCTATCCTCGTGAGATTTCTGAAAGGCACATTGAATTGATTGTACATCAGAAGCATGTCTTACTTTTATTTGTCAGTTTTCACTCTGGAAAATTTTGTCCATATCAAAATTATTACATTGATATGTCACTGATATGTGTATATCATATATATGAGTATATATATATATATATATATATATATATGGATATTATTTACAGCCCCCCATTACATCTTTTCTCTGTGTTTGTACTGCACTTAAGGACACAGAACATCTAAAATTAGTTTTCATGTCTTGCTTATGCATGAAAGAAGCAATGTTTACATGAACGTGAACGAATTCATGTTTAGCTTCAGCACCAGCCCTCTAAGTCTGCACTGTTCCCTGTATATCCACTGGGCAGCTGACCTGCCATAATTACTGTGTTGCAGTCATTTTGATGTGGTGACTCATGCACATACAGCTTTTCCCCAGTTTAAAGATCTTCATCTTGTTCAAAATTTTGCCGCAGGTGTGAAGGAAGGGACTGGATCTAGCCCAGGAAACTTTATTTTTCCTCTCCCTTTTTTTTTCTTAACATTTGTAAAAAGCCATGCAAGGTGCGGCTTTACACACACTCCTAGTAATGGGGTTTTGACAGTCTTTAAAATGCTTTGCTAAAAAAAGTCCAGTAGAGCAGGACATTGCCACGGATTTATCCACGTAAATTGGATTTCTGGATTCAAATTAACTTTTCAGAAATGTCACAAAGCAGTCACAAAAGAAATGTAGTTCTGTTCTGGTTAGACAGAATTTATTCCTTGTTGTTATTTAAAGAAAGAAAAAAAAAAAACAACAAAAACCCCACAACAAAATAAAAACAAAAAACCAAAACATTTAAATCACTTGCTTCAAGACACAAACAGTGAATTTTGCAGCAAGAACAAAATCAACCTTTCGAAGCAGTCATAACTCTTTTCACCAAAAGAAAATGAAAGGGATCACAAACTCTTCCTGGAGAGTTTAGAAGTATCACTTTTTGACTTGATTCTTAGATAATGGGAAATTGTATTGACCAGTTCAAGCTGAGTACTTGGAAGGAATGCTGGAGCCTCCATCATGGCCTATTTTTATTTCACACTAAGTTTATTTATAGCTGAGGCAGAAAGTTGCAATTCTGCAGCCATAGACTTTTTTTCTTTTTTTTTTTAAGATATGTGAAAATCAGTGAGCTGTAGAACACTAATGAGAAGATGCAGTGCCTTCCTGCACAACAGCCACGGTAATCTGTGTGATAAATAAGAAGTTACTCATAGACGCCTCTACTGTTCTTTTCCTCTTCATTATTACCATGTAGCAATTTTTGTATTCTGTTGGGATTTGAGCTGCAGGAACAACTGAATGGCCTGAAGTTCAACAGTGCTGCTGTGTGTACATACATATGCATATGCATACTTGGAGAGAGACAGAGTATGCTGTTGGCTTCCTCACTTGTCACCTTTCATGTCTGGGTCTCCTTTTTAAAATATTAGACCAATTCTTGATGTTCAAGCATCAGCTCTGTAATTTCCTGAGTCATACCCACCTGTCAGGAGCTGGAGGAACAATGCATTAATCTGGTTAACAATAGTTTCCACAATACAACAACCCCTTGTACAACACATAAGAGGAAAGAACAACTGACAGCTTAAAAGCGGTAGGGAAAAAGGTCTGTTCCTGTGTTGTAAAGGCCTGAAAATTTGTGTCAGAGTCATTTCTGCATTTCTATAGAGCCCCAGTGAATTCTCTGCTCCTGTACAGTGACTGCAAAACTAGAGCAGTTAAAAACTTGCGTAAGATGTTTTTTCCAAATAATAATGGATACCACTCTGTTTGCTATAGATCTTGGTAAGTAATTTAAAAATGTATTCACAGGGAAAAAAGTGGTTAATAGTGTTATTTCCAAATTTTAATGATATTTCTCAGGGGCACAGCAATGCATAGTGATATCTTTTATTATCTCAGTAGACAACTTGAGCTTACATCAGGAGGAATTTGGATTAAACCAATGCCCTCTCTGAATCAAGGGACCTGGCTTCAAGAAATGCTGGGTGGGGAGAAGAGGAGTTTTCTTGGCATTTGTTATTTCTCCTGTGTTAAGGAAAACTTAGTTGCAATTAAGAAAATGAAGCCCAGTGCATGATGCTACCAGCATCAATCTGGGGCTGTTTATACATCTACACTAATTAAGAATTGAGAAGATTTCTTCTTTCAAGCATGCTGTTGACAACAATGTGAGTTCACAAAAATCAGAACATAAAATTCATAGCATTGTGCTTTCAAAGCACACACTGCAGCAGGCACAGGATCCTGGGCAACTTTCTAATGTGTTTCTTGTGAATTGAATCAATAAACTTAAGTAAACAAAGCATTGAAAGCAAACAAGAAGCCAGGGGTAATTTTAGGAAGTTTGTCAAGGCTTCTGTTAAACTGATGGAAATTAAATGAGTTGGCTCCAGTGATGAGCAGGGAAGATAGCAGAAACCCTATGTAGGGAGTTAAAAAGAGGGTAAAGGTCCCAGAAAATGATTTGTTTTATAACAGAATAATTATATTCTTTATGTGATGAAAGGATTTGAAGTCCTGACTGTTGCTCTGAACTTAACCTGAAAGTCATCTTCATTCCATGGTATATGACCTGATTTTTTATTTCTCTCCCCCCCATTTGAAGACGCTACAGCCAGTGCAGAAAGGTAGCTGTGTCCAGCACGTTAGCAGGACACACATGGTCACAGTGCTTAGAAAAGCTTCTGATCATGGCCAGTGGATATTTTCGGGGCTAATTAAATGAACTGATGGCTGCTTAGTGCCACTTCCTAAGTCCTTAGTCTTTCACAGGTGTTTTAGCTGATTTATCTGCCATCATGAGGAGATGTGGCTCTTGAATAAGCATCAAATGTACATAAACTGGTGGAAATTGGTGAGATTTTGGTCTTAGCCTATGTCTTCATTTTTTTTCAATCTGCTAAATGCATTAAACAGTGAACTCCAGACAAGCTGCTGTCCCTGTCTGCTGGCATTTCAGTCCTGCAAAAATGCTCTGATATGTCAACACCAAGAGCAAATACAAAGAAAAAAAATATTTAGTTTGCTTTATCAGCATTATTGATTTCTTGATAGAATGTTCGGAAGATATCTTTTTTACATCAGAAAGGAGCCTCATGTGTTTCAGAAGGCTTTAAGCATGTGCCACACTGAAGCAGGTCTCTCTGTCCCAGACCTTTGACGTTTGAGGGCTGAACACTGTTTTCAGTGATAATCACTTGCATGGTAGACAGCTTGTGTGGTAGGTATTCTGTGATTCTACTTATACTCTGTGCTTACAGTTTTGTGTGTTCATGGGGAAGATACCTGCAAACATAACTACCTGCCACTTCCAGTCCAGTGCAAGCAGACAAATATATTTTCTGAGGTCCTCTCTATTTGCCCTTTGCATAAAAGCAGCACAGCATGCTTTTGCTACTGTAGACAACACCCATCTGCTATGCGCCTTAGTCTAAGTTAAATGAAGGAAGGTTGCAGATATGAGGAGTTTGGGTTTTACTCTCTTGTTGCTACATATTGCCTTGGTACATATTGCCTTGTACAGCAGAGTGCAATCAATTCCCATTTCATTTCCCGCTCATCCCCTCCACACACTGCTAGATCTGGAAGATGTGCTCACTGCTGACCATATAAATGTGCTTTACCTTCTCCTGGCTGCTAAGAGCTTGTAGGAAGATTCATCTGTTGAAAGAAGTTTCACTTCTATTTGAGTCCTTGAAAATTCATATCCCTTCTGAAAAAGATACTAAACTAATGCTACATTTACCTCACTGTGCACATGCTTTGCATGTTTATTGCAGATGTCTATAAAGTGGTGATCCTGATGTTGTTAAATATTTAACTATGGAAGAATTAAAGATGATCTGAATTTAAAAACTTTGGCCAAATAGTCAGTTAAATGTTTGGTGGAACTATGTATGTTGTAAGAGTATTTTTAATTTTTAGAATATTTTCCTTCTAAGAAACTCAGTCTGGGTACAGCAAAATTTGTCAGATGTCTCCTCTATAAATTCAAGGATAACAGAATTATCCTGGGGTATGCATAATAAAGTTATAGCTCCCATCACCAGAATGCAGCTTCTTTGGAGGTAAAAACAGCTAAACATACATCACGACATTACAGGGGAGAGGGGGAGAGTAGACATTTTTTCTGACGCCAAGAGACTCAAGGGAGCTCAGACCTGTTAATACAAGTACTTCTGAGCCCGCCTTCCTGGTAGTGAGGCTGAGAGATTCATATGTGAGCCAGGATTACATTTAACCTGTATTTCATTAAATATGCTGCTTTGCTACCACTATCTGTTCCTGACCCTTGCGAACATATGAAAAGGAGTCTTAAAATTAACTGTCATAGCTTTATGCTGCTGCTTTTGCTCTTTTTTATTTTCTTTCTTTTAAGGACTTGCAGTATCAAATTATCAAAACCCAACTTTTATAAATAAATTTTTGGAGGAGTGGGTTGTGGGGGGTATTTTTGTGCAAATATCTCTTCAGGATTCTGATTTGTGGTCCACCAATAAAAAAACAAAACAAAACAAAAAAGACCCCAACCAATCCCTCCCCCCCCCCCAAAAAAAAAAAAAAAAAAAAAAAAAAAACAAAAAAAACAAACCCAAACAACAACAAAACCACACAAAAAACCAAAACCCAAACAACAAACCGAAAACCGACCAACCAAAGAAGCCCCTTTCAAAATCATAGGGAAAGCTGCTGAGTTTTCAACATCTAGATTGAGATGACTTTTAGGGTTATACCTCAGCATTTGTAACTTAGTAACTTTCATGGTAACAAGAAATTAGTAAGTAATGGAAATGGTTAAAATTATTTGAAATTCAGAGATATGGAATCTTCTGAATTTGTCTTATGGGATCATTATCACAGCTGTTGGGAGCTCTCATTTCACGAGTAAGAGTCTGATTTTGTACAATTTCCTTTTTTGACTTCAGTGGCTCAGGATCAAGCTATGGAGATTTGAGATAGAAGCCCTGTTGGAGCCCTATCTCTATTGGAGACAGAAGTGTTATTTTTGTCAATAGCAATCATTGGTAATGAGATGTATCTCTTGGTTTCATTTGAATTTTAAAATATGTTTAAAATTATTTTTAAAACTTTATCACCGGTGTCTGAAGCTAAAGATAAGGCACAAAGTATGAGACATGTTTGGAAACTATGCTTTTGAGATAGACTAGATAAAGGGTCTGACTGTAAGTGGAAGAATGATGTCAGTGTCATTCTAGTAATTGAATTAGTAAGTAAATATGCAGGTGATTAGAATTCTCAGTGCTGTTAATTATTTCAGCATTTCTTCCTGCAGTATGGGAAAAATATGTATTACTTTCACACTCAATTTCAGTTCTGTGAGTTAATGGCTTTCCTTGCACAAGAAGAGAGATAAGGGGATATTCATTGTTTGCTTTTCACTGAGGGATAAGTACTTACTCTAATAGGTTTCTACTGGTATATTACTGGGCTTTGTGAAAAAACTAGCAATTCTCCCTGTAAATTGGCAGTTGAAAACACTCGTTGAGGACTTATAACTGTATTTTTGTTAGTGTTTTAATGATACCATTGCCATTATTATGAAAACAGTTTATACCACAGTGAGTTTTCTTGAACGCACTTAAATTTCTGTTAGAAAAACACTTGTTTGGCCCTCCAGAGCCCGGGTGAGCCCTCGGTGGCTCTTGGCCAGTGGGATGAACTTTTGAAGTAGCTGCAGGGAACATGGAGAGAGTGGTGGTTCCTGGTTTTATTGAGGGGAGCCTTAGGTGACAAATTTGTACATTACAGTGGACGGACAGATTTCCAGCACCATATTCTGTGTATATGTATTTAAAAATACATATATAGAATGCCATATACACTGGTTAGGCTGTATCACAATGGAGATATCTGCATGCTTTCTGCATTTTCCTGTGCTTCATTGTTTTACATGGAACAACAGAAACAGATTTATTCATGTATTAAGCTGTATCAGTGGCTAGTTTTCATAAAGTATGAGACTACAATATTACTCTGAACTCCTCCCCAATCCCTGATCACAAATGAAAATAGGTTGCTTATTCAAGTTTATGAAATGAGGGGATCCAGCTCATTATTAATAACCGCAGACCTGTCAGACATTAAGCGCAGATGCAGTAATGAGCACATTCCCTGGCAGACTGACTTTCACATACAAAAACCACTCCATGTATTAAATATACACTTGAGAAACACTATAGTAAATGTTCCAGTTGTTTCAGTCATATGCTGCTGAGAGTATTCTGTAATTTAAGGCTCAATCATATGTTCTCTAAGGAAACCCACTGATACCTAATTACAGGAAGATTACAAAAGATAATGACAACATAATGAATTACAGAACCTTTATAACTTATTAGTGCAATTTCCTGCTATGAATCAAGACATCTAGATGAAATTTTAAGGATAGCTTTACATGACATTTACTCCTGTCTTCCACGATGAGCCTAAGGGGAAATACAAAACTGTGTACGATTGGTTTTATGAGGATGGCATAAGTTCTTGTGCCTACTACGGTTTTATGAAGTTGGAGCCAAGAAGGTACTAATTTTGTAATATTTCCTAGCACTTTACTGTCTCCACTCGTATCATGGTGTCATATGTTACGTCTGCTCTTCCAGTTCATACATTTCTGTGGTCTTACATTTTCATCTAATTGGCTTTGCTGTCCTACCCTACAGGTTAAGAACATTGAAATAAAATTCCAAAGGAAACCAGTTATGGAGTCTTGATAAAGCCAAGATTACATTTCATATCACTACTCTTCCTTCATGTAACCATTCTTTTTTTCTTTTTTTTTTTTTTTCCCCAATTACTATGCTGTAATCATGGATGAGACCATGGTATACCAATTCTGGCTAAAAGTCTCAGCTTACTCAATTAAGTAAGAAAGCTGTCAAGGATCTTAACGAAGTCATATTTCACCCCTGATATGCCCCTAGTTGCAATGGCTGTGACTCAAGGTCTGTGACTCGTGCAGGTCTTTTTATAACTGTGTCCTACATATACTGCTGAATTCAGTGCTGACTGGAAGAGTTGGTTTTCAGTTTGAATAGCTTAACCAGAATTTTCTGAAGTCTTTTGAAGCTTTATTAGCTCCTTGCATAACTCATCAAGCATTCAGCAATATCCGAGCAGATTAGTTATTATGGTTATCAAGGATGGAATTAGTTTCAACCAAATAAAGACACAGATCAAATCTGAAAGAAAAAAATAAAGCCTTTACTTAAAAGATGAAACAGTTTTAAAAGAACTTGCAAGGAATATTTCCTTACGATGATGTATTATGTCTCATATTAAGCAGACAACAAACAGTATGAACAATAAATTTTAAAAAAATCTTGTATTTGTTTACCTCATTAAAAGTCAATATAAAACCAGTGTTCTTTATACACGAGAAGAAAAAACTGCTTGCCACAAGCATCAAATGCAGGAACGAAGGTCATAGTAAGAGGTGAAATAAAAACTTCATGAAACCATTTTATTGAGCAGAAGCATAATAACAAATATCATTTGTGTGTGTTTCTGTTGAGTAGTTGACAATGCTTTAGATTTTATTCTCCATGGAAACAAGCATATTTTCATAAAAACTAAACCCTGAACTCTGTTTTTCAGTAAAATGTTACTCTCTTCCTGTTGAAATAAGACCCTTTCCAGTAAAAAAAAAACACCAAAACCCACCAAAAAAAAAAACACCCCACCACAAAACACAAAACCAAATGTCCTTTAATACCTCCCTCTCCCTGATTCCTTTTGGAAGGGGGATTAAAATATTTTGCCCAATCCTGTTATTGTCATGTTTAGTTTTACCATATTATTAACTTCTTGCAAAATACTTGCAAAAAACACTTTTGTAATTGTGTTTCGCTGTCTGATAATTGGGAGCTTTACTGGGCTGGAGAGCTTTATCCCTGTCTTCCCAAATACGCCTCAGTGCTTTTTACACCTGTTCCCATAGCTGGAAACCAGCCAAGGGAGGGTGAAGTAGCACACTGTCCCTTGTCATGTCTTTTCTAAAAATTATTCAAACCTACTTGAATTCTGTTGTGTATAAAAGGAGAATTGAGGAACTTCCCTGCTATCTAGAGTTAACCTATAGTGGAACTAACTGCAGGATTGACATCAAAGAGGATTTAGATAGATCTGATTTAGATAAATAGATAGTAAAGGCTTTTTCTGGGTACATGAAAAAATCTTCAGAAATCTGTTCCAGATCTAAATGCTGATCAGTTATGACTTTTTAAGAAAGTCAAGAAAGATTTAAAAAAAAAAAAATAAATCTTGATTAGTGAATGCTTTTCTTTCATAGGAATTTTTAGATCAGATGGTTTGGACAAAAATTAGTGTTGAAATTTGAGAGAAATAAAATGTCAGTATGTAGCATTTTTCAGAACGATGACTCCAATCTGCTGATCACAAGTGTTATGCTGTATATACAAAACTAAGGATGAAATGAAACCAGTTTCTTCATGGTCAATGACCTAAAGCGTTCTGTCCTGAATTTTTTTTTCCCCAGTAAAAATGTTTAATTATAATTCTTAATGTTTGGAACTTCTGTTATCTATCATCTCTAATAGTCATATGGCCTTTTTCCTTTCTGTCCCATACAATGAATAACAGAGTGTCTTTGACCTTGCTTCAAAGTATATTTTCTGCACCATGAATCACTGTCTCTTCTGTCCTGAAATGAAACTGTCTTTAAATACGATGAGACTTTTGTTTGGTTTTGTAGATAATCTTCATTATTGGGTAAGTGTCTAAGTGTTTAGACACTGGAAGTTCTTGGCTTATGTTGTTTTTACTTGTAACTGTCAAAATTTAAGTAATGTTTTTCTCTTTCCTTTTTATTTCTCTATTTACTCTTAATTAGAAATGAGGAATGAGGGTATAAACCCCAATGTAAAACTTCATATTTTGATAACATAAACTTCATTTATGTCATATGAGATCCAGTTTTCTTCATTTTGAAAGGAGGCTTCAGGCACTGTTGTTAGTGTTGGAACAATTTGCCCCAGATGGCAATTGAAATATATATATACTGGTGACTGAAAAATTAATTCCTCAACTAGTCATATACTGGCTTGCAAAGAAATCGGATCAGCCCCTAAAGAGAGCTTAAAAGCAACTTAAAATAACTCAGGGCAAACTACTGTAGCATGTTGCTGAGCTCTGTTTCTCCAGCTTCTATCAGTGTGCTGCAACCACAGTTATTAAGCTGAACAAAGCATAGATTTTATTCATAGGCAGGGGAGATTTTGGAAAGCAGTGAGGCCAGTTGCGAATGACCAGTGATGCCAGGAGCCTTCCAAGTTGTGTGTACCCCTGGCTAGAGAAAGTTCTGTAGCTCCCTACTTGGTGACATCTCCAGTGAAAAGGACAGGGAATAAAACTTGTAGGAGAGATGAATTAGTAGCAGTTTGGGAAGGGAAGGAAAATATAAAGGGAAATAAAAGGGAAATAGAACCCCCATTTTCAAGAAGGGGAAAAAGGATGATCCAGGGAATTACAGACCGGTCAGTCTCACC
The DNA here is from genome assembly GCF_034315485.1 of Pezoporus occidentalis. NCBI lineage: Eukaryota > Metazoa > Chordata > Aves > Psittaciformes > Psittacidae > Pezoporus > Pezoporus occidentalis. Next base: position 6,762,844 of record NW_026916158.1, read on the forward strand.
TCCATGCCTGGCAAAATCTTGGAGCAGATTCTCCTGGAAGGCATTCTAAGGCACATGAAAATCAACAAGGTGCTTGGTGACAGCCAGCATGGCTTCACTAAGGGGAAATCCTGCCTGACCAATTTGGTGGCCTTCTATGATGGGGCTACGGAACTGATGGACAGGGGTAAGGCAGTTGATGTCATCTACCTGGACTTGTGTAAAGCATTCGACACTGTCCCACACAACATCCTTGTCTCTAAATTGGAGAGACATCAATTTGGTAGATGGACCACTCAGTGGATAAAGAACTGGCTGGATGGCTGCACGCAAAGAGTTGTGGTCAATGGCTCAGTGTTCAGCTGGAGACCAGTAGCGAGTGGTGTTCCTCAGGGATCGGTGTTCAGACCAGTCTTGTTCAACATCTCTGTTGGTGACATGGACATTGGGATTGAGTGTGCCCTCAGCAAGTTTGCCGATGACACCAAGCTGTGTGGTTTGGTTGATACACTGGAGGGAAGGAATGCCATCCAGACGGACCTTGACACGCTTATGCGGTGGGCTGATGCCAACCTTATGAAGTTTAATCATGCCAAGTGCAAAGTCCTACACCTGGGTCGGAGCAATCCCAAACACAGCTACAGGTTGGGCAAAGAAGAGATTCAGAGCAGCCCTGCGGAGAAGAACTTGGGGGTTCTGGTTGATAAGAAAAAGAGCATGAGCTGGCTTCAGTGTGCGCTTGCAGCCCAGAAAGCCAACCGTATCCTGGGCTGCATCAAAAGGATTGTGACCAGCAGGTCAAAGGAGGTGATCCTGCCCCTCTACTCTGCTCTTGTGAGACCTCACCTGGAGTATTGTGTGCAGTTCTGGTGTCCTTAACATAAAAAGGTCATGGAACTGTTGGAACAAGTCCAGAGGAGGGCCACGAGGATGATCAGGGGACTGGAGCACCTCCCATATGAAGATAGGCTGAGAAAGTTGGGGCTTTTCAGCCTGGAGAAGAGAAGGCTGCGTGGAGGAGACCTCATAGCAGCCTTCCAGTATCTGAAGGGGGGCTATAGGGGTGCTGGGGATGGACTCTTCACTAGGACTGTGGTGATAAGACAAGGAGTAACAGGTTAAAACTAAACAGGGGAAGTTTAGATTGGATATAAAGAAGAAATTCTTTACTGTAGGGGTGGTGAGGCACTGGAACATATTGCCCAGGGAACTTGTGAATGCTCCATCTCTGGCATTGTTCAAGGCCAGGTTGGATGAAGCCTTGGGTGGCATGGTTTAGTATGAGGTATCCCTGCCCATAGCAGGGGGGTTGGAACTAGATGATCTTAAGGTCCTTTCCAACCCCAACTATTCTATGATTCTAAAGCTGGCAAGCAAATCAGATTAGGACTTGCAAAACGTAGCAAGCAGGAAAGGTTCTGAATGTACTTGAAACAACCGACATAACTACATTGGTGGGAAGGACTCTTTTTTTTGGAAAAGAAAAGGAAACAACTTCCTTTCATGGGAGATTGTATTTTTTTTTCTGTGTATTTTGAGTGCAAGAGCTTTAAATTAATTGTTCTCAAAGAATAGCTTGAGTTGAACAGTTAATACTAACATAGTATTCAAGAAATCTCAAATTGTATGCTTATGAATCTAAGGCAGTAAGATCCCAAATTAATAATTTTTTTTCTGATTACTAGTTTCTAGCATTCTAATGCTGATCATCTGTTCTTTTACACTCAGATTGCTATAGCCTTTACCAGTCCATTGGTAAATCTTAAATTTTGTAGGAGAATCTAATGAGCATGGGGAAAAAGATAACCTCTGTTCATTATCTTCTGTATTCTTTTTATTCCTGAGACCTGGCCACCTTTGTCAGAATTCTCAAGATGTCAAACCTGCATAACCATGTCAAAAAAGTCATCTTACCTTTTCAGCTTTAGAAATTACTCTTTTAAATTATAAGATCTGGACCTGTTTCCGTATGGAGAAGTCATACTGAATTAATAATAAAAATTATAATTTGACTTATTTTTCTGGGAAATTCCCTAGAAGAAAGTAATTATGATTTTGGATATAATGAGCTATGAAAATGTGTAGGTTTCAAGGTGTCAAAACCTTCAAACCTTCTACTGAGCTGGGATGCTACAACTTATAGAGGAATAAGGTTCTTTGGTTTCTTTATAATGTATATGACTTATAAAAAAAAAATAGTGTGTTTTTTCAAGGAAATTTAAAGAAACTACCTCAGTTGTATCACATTCTACTTTCTGGATTAGAAAATAAAAATAACTGACAGATTGTTCTGACATTTTGGGCGAAAGAAACCCAAGAACTGTGTGTAAGCTGTTGATTCTCCTTCCAGTAATTTTTCCAAAGAAAGCTAGTTTATTCCTCAAAAAAGAGTAGATGAATGTGTGCATGTTAGGCAAAATCTTGCTGAAATATATGGTGGCTTATATTGGTAAATAGAGAAGCTCGGGAAATTTGAAGCCAGATTCAATAACTTACTTATGAAATAATGATAGATTTACCAAAAGCAGTTACAGGAAAGGATTTTACTGCTGTGTAATAATAATTTCAGTCCAGAAGTGCCAGCCTAGAAGTGTTGAGTTGTATGTCTTGCTGGAATACCTGCAGCAAAGAAGGAACATATCACCAGGTATTCATCAAATTCTTTATTTTTTTGCATCTGTTCTGAAATCTTTTCAGCTGTGCTCGTAATTAAGGCAGCCATTTCAAACAGTTGTAGTAGGAACATTGTATCTGATGGAAAATTGCCTATGATTACATGCTAGTTCAACTGCTTCATGATAAGAGCAAATGGTTGCATGATTGCTGAAGTATAGCTGAAGCTGGAAACCAGAAAGCATAACCCTTGGCAACTCCAGGCTCGTACTGCTTTTATATCAGAATGAAGTAATTTATGGGGGGAGTGTTGTCAGATTTGTTGTGGGTCAATTTCCGGTTTTTATTTATTTATTTCATTCACTCTGCTGTGCCAAAAAAAGCACCTATGGCGTAAATGGAGTGGTTTCTCCTGTCACTATTTATTTATCATTTCCTTAAGCACCCCAGATATCTGGAGCCTGAAAATATAGTTATTTTTGAGCATGCATTTGGGTGGAATCCAGTGGAAGCTAAGATGGTGCATGAGGGCTCTTCTCAAGTGAGTGTTTTTTTCTGTAAAAGCCTCAGTTAGGAATGAAATTCAATGCCATTTTGCAAGCTTTATGAAAGGACATTTCCCAGCCATTGCTAGAGAATAAAGAATTATTCAGTTTATGCTTACCAGGGGTGATATATATCCTAAAATCAATTTTAAGTGTCTTCTGACACATTAAACATTCAACATTAAAAATTCTGACACATCTAGAGAGTCTTTACATGCATATCAATATTTTATTACTGCTTCAGTTTGAGAGGTTAATTTGAAAAATATGCTTTCATCCTTATAATTAAGACTTTTTTATTTGTGCGGGTTCTTCAATAGTTTGGTTTTATTACTACAATTGCAAACAGATGGCAGTGTGTTGTCCTCCTTTTTCCTTTCTTTTTCTTTTTTTTTTTTTAGTTCTGTATTTCTCTTCCGTCTGACCTCATTCACATTATATGAGAGATTTCCCAGTCAACTGTGTGCTGTTAGCTGAATGGGTAACATTTGGTTTAACATTTGAGATTCAAGACAGGTCTTTGACAGAATGTAGTATCATATACAAAGATGACATAAACAGATCATGAATAATAAAAATAACACCTGAAATTTTCTTGTAGCTCTAGAATAATTCACATCTTTTCAACATCTGTAGAAAATGTCTGGGGAAAGGTTTTGTCAATGTGAAGCCAAAGCAAAAACTAAATAACCAACAATATTTAATTATCTTGCAACCTTTTTCTGGTATGTCATGTGATGCCACCATGTCTTCTCTGTCTGCTTCCCAGTGGATCTCAGTTATAGAAAATATGATTAAAATCCCAAGAAAACTAAGGTAATGATTTTCTTAGGAAGGTGGTGTGAAAGAGGAGCTCTGAGCACCCACTGCCAGACATTCACCAGGCTGCCGTGTCACTGCAAGTTGAACACTCAGAGTAGTGCCTGAAAATTGTCCCAGCATGACAGTGCACCCCAAGGCTGGCCTGTGCATCCAAAATTTCATTTTGAAAAAAGCACATGTAAACATTCTACCATGTTTAGGTGTAGCTATTGTAACTGCAGCCTGTGATTTCCTTGTGTTTGCTTGACAACACTATGGCAATAGATGAATCTTCCTGGTCTCCTCTAAACATTTTGCTAGTTGAACAAACTCTTGATTTTAAAATATTGGAGAAAAAATTATGTTGCATGAGCTGAAGCTAATCCTGTAGTAATTTTATTTGCTTTTTTTGGGGGGTTACAATGAAGATGGATTTGATCAGAGAAGTCTAATCAACCTATTGTGTCTGAGCAATTTTACTTTGTAAATGCTAAGTTCAGAATTACTGAAATTAATCAGGGTTTTCCTCTCATTAATACCAGAAGAAAAAAAACAGTCATCTTTGACATAGTCCAATGATATTTTATCTAATAAGGAATATTCATGCCTTGTTTATTTCTGCAAAATTCCTCACCCCTTAAACAGCTTGTAGCATTTTAAAAGTATAGTTGTTATTATTATGACTATGCTGTTTCATTGTTCATTCTTGTCCTCTTTGAATTGAGGCAGCCTTGGTCATATACAATGTGTATAATCAAGATGCATATGGGGAGAGATTTGGAAGTCTAAGGTATTCAAAGAAACTGCATGCTCAAGTTTTACAGATATGTTAAGTCAAGCAAAACCAACTCTCAAGAGGAGGAGGGCAGAGGACATTAAATCTTGTGCTACAGAAGAGTCAGTTTCTGGTTTTAATAGGCTTTAATTTATTACTGTAAATATTGGGAGAGCGGTGTCTCGGTGGCAGTGACTAATACTCAGACTGAGCAGCAGGGAGGGGGAGTGAACAAGTATGCTCCTGCTCTTTCTGCAGCCTGCAGCTTAGCAGCAGATCCCATTTTATGCCCATTGTTACAGAGGTGGCTAACAGGCCAAAAGGATCAGCCTCCACAAAAAGTTCCACCTCTCCCAACAGCAGCATGTGAGTTGGGCCATTCAGCCTCATTGTGCCCTGACACCTGTGCAGATGGTGCACTCCTAAAAAAGGTGGTTCCTGTTTATATCTGAGTTGAGAATATATACAGTCTGGCTTGCCTCCTATATGTATTACCAACTGTTTACCACAAAGCTGTTTTTTGCAAGTACATAGAGGTGATAGCCAAGGTGGTTTTGGTGCTGAAGCCTATGCAGAAAGGTCCTCTCTGTGCATTACTTTACAGGAAAAAAAATTAAGCTTTGGATTTGCTCTGGCATATTTTCTAGTTGGTGTTGAGAGTTACTGCTCTGAAATACAGTAGTTTTGTTTGATTTTTCTGCCTTTTGAAATATCAGAGTGACTGTGCAGTGGTTTATCCTCCTATAAATTTGATTTAGTGCTTTTACTGACTAGCTTTCTTCTTGGAAATCTACTGTAGGTAATGTGACCTCAGTTGTTCTGCATAGAGTATTTCACTGGCCATTATGTGCAGTTTATGATTTAATCCATTTTAAACTCTTCCTGTAAGTACTTATATTTTTTCACTTAATTGTACCCATTTGATCCTCGGCAGTCCTTCAGGAGACACAGTTATTGGACCATTATCTAGTCATGAAGCATTGATTTGTGCTATATAAAGAATGTATGGATCCTGCTCTTTTGAAGTGTGAAGACCTCTTTGTACTTGATCTTGTAAATGGAAGAACACTTTTCCCTTTGTGAACTTCAGTCTGAAATTTGTCCAGGTCACTCCTTTATTTCTGTTCAGTGATACACTGTTTATAACACCCTTATAAATAGTATTTACATTGTTCGTCATGACCTTTGAATTCTGATATCATCCAATTAATTGACATGCCTAAAACAAAAGCTGTTTTCAGTATATGTTTGGATTCTGTTCAGGAAACCATTTTATTAAAGTGGAGTTGCCGGTTGATACGATAAGGTACCTGGCACAACAGCCAGTTATGTAAGATTTTCTAAAGGCTGGGGATAGCAAACAGGGTCTCTTTGGCACCATCGGATTTAGCAGTGTGAACTACACAGCTGGCTTGGTTGTAGTAAAAGTCTGGAAGGAGCGTCAAGAATTATTATGCTCCCCTGGTTGAGTAATTTAGCTCCCAGCCTAGATATATCCACTGCTTGGATGTGGCTGCTGCATACATTTCTTGGGGCACTCAACATCTTTGTTGCAGGTACATGGAAGCAATTTCTGCGTGTGCACACATCTGCTGGTATTTATGAAAGGAGGGTGGTGGACAGAAGCAGTACTGTTGGTGGGCTTAAACACATTTTCAGATCACTCTGAAAAATTATCATGAACTGTGTATGTCAGTTTTTGTGTCCACCTGTGTTTTTTCACCACACTAATGTGAGGGCTCTCAAAACTATTTGGATACCAAACTACTAATGGATCATTTTCAAGATTGGGTATATGTGTTTGAGGAAAATCCTTACTTTTCTTACATGTATGTGATCCGCTGTAGTAATGGTAATGATAACTGCTGAAATTTCTGTAAAATCCAACATAAAGTTGGTATGTTTTAAGTTAAGACTTAGTGCTGCAGTGCTGGACAGTTTGAAGTTAACCATTAACCCTTTTCCCAAAAGGTAAGTATTACCACCATAAAAGCCTCAATGCAGTTCATACAGAAAAATGGGAAACAAGGCTTTTTATAGTCATTACAAGCTGATAGTCTGCACATGTTTTTTACTCCACATCTAATAGCTATGAACATTCATTTGCTAGAGGAGGTTCATTCATGGAGGTTAAAAAAGAAATCTACTGCTCTGAATTCAGTAAAATGGAAGAAAAAAGTGCTCCAGAGGACATTGCAGGTCTTATTTCTATTCAGATTTAAATGGGAGCTGTTCAGTTGAGCAGCGGAGCTGTTGAGAAACTACCTAAATGCAAGCTGTTCATGATAAGCTACAGGACCAGGGTGCTGCAGGGTATTAAAATTAAGGCCTTTGATTTTTCTCTCAACTCTTTGTGAGGTTACATGAGGGGAGGAGAAAGGAGAGGAGAGGAGAGGAGAGTGGGGTGATATTCTGTCCTCTTTTGCCTAAAATCTGTAGCCTGTCACCTGGATTACATTTGTCTGAGCTTCTTGCAGTGTCCATGGCCAATGACTATAAACTCCTGCACAAGGAGGGGGAGATGATTCTTAACTCTCTTTAGTGCTTTTAAGAGACCGTCCTGTTTAATTTAGGGACCTTCCTTCCTAAAAAGTTATGTATAGGATAGGTTAGGTAGAGGATGTACAGGTCAGATGGATGAATAATTACTAATCCTTTGATTGCATCTGCAGAAGCCAGAAGAGAAGTAGCTGAAAAGCTTGGTGCTGTATGAGCAGCAATGACATCTGCTGAAGTTGTTTTTCTTTTTGTGCTTCCAAAAAGATGCATTGGTACCTCATAATTCTTTATTTACTATCTGTTAACATCCTTGTGTCAGAAAGTATAATTTTTCTAAGGAAAAAGGGAGCAATGAGCTAAATGTACTTATGACCTCCGTGGTGGCTTGATTCATGGTAGAGTTTGCTGGAAATTGCTACTGGGGAAGTAACTGTGGGCTTTGCATGCAAGCTATGGCAGTGCCTGCACCATGTGAGCACAACCCACGTCAGGTAGAAAAAATTAGCCTGAAAAAGGGAATTTAGGGTGCTGATCCCAAGGGGACAGTATGTTGTCTTCCTCATACATATGGAACAGAGTAGGAATCAGGTTGAGCCTTGGTTTAGGTGAAAACTAGATGATTAGCACAAGCAGAGAAGAAATTGCAGCTTTCCTGAGAAGTGCTCAATTCCTGTGCTTTTTATTTATATAATATTTGGTGCATGTTGCTAGATACTATGGCTAAATTTTATTTATGCCATATTTTAGGAGTTCATGCAAGCTAAATTGACACATTTTTCAACAGTCTATCTCAAATATGAAAGTATGTGCCTCACTGTTACAGCCCTACATCGCTACTGCTTGCAGAAGCCTGGTGCACTAAGGTTTACCCAATGTCAACACACTTTCAACTTTTACATTTGTTGCAAAAATCTAAGGGGATCAAACCTTGTACAGTCACTCTGAAACCACAGAGGTGTCAGCTGAGAAACTGCATTTACTGCAAATTTAACAATTTAAAGGGAAATGCAGGATATCTGTTAGCTAGAAAGGGAAAGAGATGTAAAGAATTCAGTAGGGGATTTCCCCATGGTTCAGATGAATATTTTGCAGACAGAAGGCAAATGCAGCAGAAGCAGATGGATCTGTGATTGGTGAAAAACTTGATGTAAAATCTGTGTTCACGTTTTATTTGTCTGCAGAAATTACTGGTGTATCATTATGGAGTAAGCTGTCTGTTGCAAAGACTCATTCTGCTATGGTGAGATTTAAATAGATGCATATTATGCTTTAAGATTTGTTACAAGATCACTGGTACTCCAGCTTCAGAAGAAAACTTGTTTGAGCATTTTCCTGAGCAATCTTTGAGATTTTTCTTGGATTTTAGCCTATTACAACTGCTGACATGAATGAACTGAAAATTTTACTTATAGGTCCAAAAGTCTACTTAAGTCAAAACTGCCTTTTCATGTGTAAATATCTTAAAATTTATTTTATGTTTTTTCCTTTGGCGATTTCCACTGAGCAGGTATTTACTAACCAAATTTATAGTGACCTTACATCTGATATGGTACAATATACCAGCAATTCTGGAGGAATGCTCAATTAACTTTAAATATTAATTACTATTAGTTATGGATTGCTGAAATGTGACATTGTCACTTTCTGAAAGAAAGTAAATCTTTTTCTAAGCCCATTCCTGTACCAGTATTTCATAAGAAAATAATGAGAAGACAGCTGGAATGCAATAGGTATACCTGTAATCTTCTTAGTAAGCTGTTACAAATAGTCATGTCTACTAAGAGCTCTGTCTAAATGAAGGCTGAACACCCACATCACCTGATTCTGAGTGAGCACCTTCCCATTGCATCTGCCTCTGCAGACGTGTACTGATGCTGTCCAACAGTATCTGAGTTAGGAGAGCAGGAACAGTAAATGAAGGAAAGGGCTCCTTGGGCCTCCTGAGATTGATGGGAATCCTCATCTATAGCTTGTTACTAATTAACACGTGCCACAAATCTTCTGATTCTCTCTTACAGATTCTTGATCATTACAGCCTTTTGCAGCCATTTATTCTTCTGCCTTCTATCTCTGTGTTAATATTCAGTAAATCCATTTGCTAGTCTCTTGTGATTGCTCTGTCAGTGGCACACAGTGGCTTGGAGGTGTAAATTATTATGAGTGATCCTACTACTAGTGTTTCTTCTGCTGAGATAGCACCTGGAAGCCACAGTCAAAGACTGAGATAATCCTCCCTGCAATTAGAGACAGGCACTATTTTGAGCTAAAACAGTCTGCAAGACTTGATACATTAATATGATTCCCTGTTGGTCATGTGGACCATTGGGGTATATGCATCCAATACACATTCCAGTTAAGGATAAGAGTTACAACACAAAAATTAATCCTGTAATAACCTTGAACTTGTTTATGCAGGTAACTTTGTATGACTCCTTTGTTCTTCTCATTCTTCACTTCAGTCCATGCCCATGTCCTGTGGGAGCCTGTATTTCCTATAGGAGAGCTGCATGTGTCCTGCCCTCTGTGTACCACTGCGCCAGTCACTTGTTTTCAGGACTAACACATTGACATTTCTGCAGTCTGTTCTTTCTTTATGTGATTTTAGAAAAGGAAAGTGAGTTTAGGTGTTATGGTAGTGTGTGTGGTGGGTAATGGTGACATTTGTTCCGCTTTGACTAAAATGCATCACAGGAGAATTTAAAAATATTAGCAATATTTGTAGGCATGCATGCTACTCCAAATACATTCTGATGAATTATGCATATTTAATGTATTAATCATAGCCACATACAGGCACACCAAATAAAGTGAATCATCTTTCTATTAAGAAGAATATTATTTTCGGAAGAATACTTTGATCTTGTAACAAACTTTACCGAAAGTTTATTGCACAGTTTAGATTGGATTGGGGATTGACTAGGAACCAAATCTTCATGTGCTTTTGCACTAAATTCTTTTCATTCTATTGAAGAATTTTTGTTTGCTTCTTCAGTAGAAAACAGCTCATAATAAGAAATATCGCTACTGATTTGGTCACACCATTCCTGAATTCTGGCTAAAGTCTGTAATTTTGATCCATATATCTTACCCAATGTCTCTGCATCCTACTGGCCTCGTAAACAATGCCTGTATCTGCTGTCAATACTTCTGCTCCTTTCCCAAGCAGTAGGTTGTAGTGCACTATTTTACTCATGCCAGATCCTTTATATATCTAAATTTCTAATGAATGTTGCTGCTGTTTTTTTCTAGATTGCTGTTTTTTTTTATCTAGTGTTTTCTCATTTAATATACTGTGCAAATGTGCCTTCTATCTGTAGCTAAACTGTAGCTGACAGCATCTTATGGTAATGCGGCAAATAACAAGACCACTTTGTGATCAAAAAAATAATTTAAAATACATAAAGTAGAATTAATTATAATGTCTTATAAAAGCAATAAGAAAAGGAAGACAGCATTTCAGAAAGCCATAAAACATGCCTCATGCAGTTAACCTTACAGCACAATCTAACTATGGGTAAATGATGCCATAAAATAAGCCTTGCCATCCTTAATTGCTTAATTAACACTGTATTTTAACACAGAATTTAAGTATAAGTTGTTGCTAAGCACCAGAGAGATTCACCTGAAATAAAATTTAGGAGTTAAGCAATTTTCTGATGTGTTTACAACAGACCTCGTGTCAGCTTTTCTTGTACCCATTATTACAAGGATCAGAGTCAGCTCCTGATGCAGCCAGCTTCTGTGGGCAACTAGGGATATGGTGGTGCAGGACATGCCAAAAAGACCCAAAAATACATTGTAAGCCTGAGGAAGGGCAACAGGGTGCCTCCATAGCCTTTTAATCAGATGCTTCACTGACATCCCAGAGGTCAGTTAAGTTGGTGTTTCCCATTAAATATTCCAAACCACCCCCCCCCCCCCAGGACATGTTTAGGTTTTCATATTCCTGTATCCTTTAGGATCGTTTGTCAGAGGAGTGCTGAGTGTGGCCAGTCCTCTGAGACTCCGGGAGCTGCAGGGGATCCACTTTGGCAAGGACCACCGTTCACCGTTTCTCTTCAAAGTGCCATAAGAGACAACCTGAGATTGTAGGGTAGACCTGAGCAGGGTGGCAGTAATGGTGTTGGTCGTTATTTCATCCCCTTCCCTGTGACTCACAGGAGCTGTAAATCTGATCACTAATTGAGGACATTTTTAAAATGTGTTCGTAGGGTTGGGGTCAAGAGGGAACCCAAATGAGTGCTGCTACTAAGACATATCATGGTATGTGCTCAGTAGTAGCCTGGGTTGCAGAATTGCTGCCCTCCCAGGTCATTTGCTTGGAAGAGTGATATTGTCAGCATGAAACTGTGCCAACAGTTTTAGATGAATATATATTTATCTGCTGTGACATCATGGGACAGTATCCTCAGTGACCCTGCAACAGCCCATTAGTGCCTGAGCAAGGAGAAGCAGTACACAGATAAATAGTCTTCAAGTGTAGAGTGGTGTTGTTTGAAGCTTAATTAATGTTTGTAAAGCACCATAGGATCTTTTCATGAAAGGAGCTCTGTGTGTCTATGCTTTTATTATTGTATTTATGTAACCCTGCAGTGTTAGTATTAAGCTGAAATCTAATGAAGTATTATGACTTGGAAGAGCTGCATAACACAAGACAAAGTCAAATTATACTTTTTTTCCTAAATAAGCTTTCTGCCACTCTAGGCAGTACAGGGCATGGTGAAGCACTGAGACACTCAGGAGCATCAGTCTATATTAAACCGATTGCATATTATGATGATTCAATAGATACAGTTCCTAAGTGACACAGCGTTATACATCGACTTCATTAACTTTTGTGGCAGATTAGTTATAATCTTCAGATTTATAGCTGACACTTTCACAGATGGTGACTGATGGAACATTATTTTGACTGATGGTTTAATGTTACATTGTCTGAAATTAAGCAAATAAATTAACTATAAATTTTAGGTGAAAGAGAAATGCAACTATAACAGGAATAGAATGCATATGCCCAAATATAGGTGTGTAGACCTTGCAAAAATAAAAACAAAGGAACAAATTCAACAGTGTGTTTGAGACTATCATTTTGGCCATTATGCTGTTTGCTCCAGTTCTGCAATTCTTTCTTGTTCAAGCCACTACTGAAATAATGCCTTGCTGAGGGTTGAAGGGCTCTTGCATAAAGCAGACTATTAATTTTTAGTAGCAAAATCATTGCACACTTTTAATAATGAAATGAACCAAATTTAGTTTCTCCTGTTCTAGAAATTCCAGGGATTTTTTTGATACCTATCCTAGTACATGCTTAAGCTGTTAATTTTTACACCTGGTGTTTCCTTATAGAATCATAGAATCACAGAATAGTTAGGGTTGGAAAGGACCTTAAGAACATCTAGTTCCAACCCCCCTGCCATGGGCAGGGACACCTTACACTAAACCATATCACCCAAGGCTTCGTCCAACCTGGTCTTGAACACTGCCAGGGATGGAGCATTCACAACCTCCCTGGGCAACCTATTCCAGTGCCTCACCACTCTAACAGGAAAGAATTTCCTCCTTACATCCCATTTAAACTTCCCCTGTTTAAGTTTTAACCTGTTACTCCTTGTCCTGTCACTACAGTCCCTAATGAAGTGTCCATCCCCAATATCCCTATAGCCCCCCTTCAGATACTGGAAGGCTGCTATGAGGTGTCCATGCAGCCTTCTCTTCTCCAGGCTGAACAGCCCCAACTTACTCAGCCTGTCTTTATACGGGAGGTGCTCCAGTCCCCTGATCATCCTTGTGGCCCTTCTCTGGACTTGTTCCAACAGTTCCATGTCCTTTTTATGTTGAGGACACCAGAACTGCACCCAATACTCCAGGTGAGGTCTCACAAGAGCAGAGTAAAGGGGCAGGATCACCTCCTTCGACCTGCTGGTCATGCTCCTTTTGATACAGCCCAGGATACGGTTGGCTTTCTGGGCTGCAAGTGCACACTGAAGCCGGCCCATGTTTATTTTCTCATCAACCAGCACCCCCAAGTCTCCGCAGGGCTGCTCTGAATCTCTTCTCTGCCCAACCTGTAGCTGTGCTTGGGATTGCTCCGACCCAGGTGTAGGACCTTGCACTTGGCATGATTAAACTTCATGAGGTTGGCATCAGCCCACCTCACAAGTGTGTCAAGGTCCCTCTGGATGGCATTCCTTCCCTCCAGTGTATCAACCAAACCACACAGCTTGGTGTCATCGGCAAACTTGCTGAGGGCGCACTCAATCCCACTGTCCATGTCAGCGACGAAGATGTTAAACAATTGCTCTACCCCTGTCCATCGGTTCTGTAGCCCCATCATAGAAGGCCACCAAATTGGTCAGGCAGGATTTCCCCTTAGTGAAGCCATGCTGGCTGTCACCAAACACCTTCTTGTTTTTCCTGTGCCTTAGCATGCCTTCCAGGAGAATCTGCTCCAAGATTTTGCCAGGCACAGAGGTGAGACTGACTGATTTCTCAAATATGATGGCCAGTGGCTTAGCAACTTCATTTCCCAGCTCCTTCAGGACCCGCGGATGGATTTCATCAGGACCCATGGACCTGTGCACGTTCAGATTTTTAAGATGGTCTCGAACCAGATCCTCACCTACAGTGAGCACAAGGTCTTCATTCTCACAGTCCCTGCATCTGCCTTCCAAGACTTGGGTGGTTTGGTCAGAGCCTTTGCTGGTGAAGACCGAGGCAAAGGAGTCATTCAGAACCTCAGCCTTCTCCAAATCCTGTGTAGCCAGCTCTCCCAAGAGCTTCCCGAGGGGGCCTACGTTCTCCCTTGTCCGTTTTTTATTTGCTATGTACCTGTAGAATCCCGTCCTGTTATCCTTAATACCCCTAGCCAAGTTTAATTCAAACCAGGCCTTAGCTTTCCTAAGCTGGTCCCTAGCTTCCTGGACAACATCCCTGTACTCTTCCCATGCCACCTGTCCTTGCTTCCACTTATTATAAGCCTCTTTTTCCATTTGAATTTTCCTCAGGAGCTCCTTATCCATCCAAAGAGGTCTCCTGGCTCTCCTGCTGCACTTCCTTCTAGTTGGGATGCAACACTCCTGAGCTTGTAGCAGGTGATCCTTGAATATCAACCAACAGTCTTGGGCCCCCCCTGCCCTCTAGGGCTATATCTCACGCTCTTCTCACTGTCCTGAGGATCTCAAATTCAACCATCTCATGATTGCTACAACCAAGGCTGCCCTGGAGAGTCACATTTCCAACCAGCCCCTCCCTGTTGGTGAGCATGAGGTCAAGCATGGCACCTCTCTTTGTCAGCTCCTCTATTACTTGCAGAAGGAAGTTGTCTTCTACATAATTGAGGAACCTCCTGGATTGCTTGTGCCGGGCCATACCATCCTTCCAACAGACGCCAGGGTGGTTGAAATCCCCCATGAGAACAAGGGCCTGCAAGTGTGAGGCTTTTCCTATCTGTCTATAGGGTGCTTCATCCACAAGTTCTCCTTGATCTGGTGGTCTGTAACAGACCCCCACTGTAATGTCTCCCATAGCTAAATTCCCTTTAACCCTGACCCACAAACTCTCTGTGGACTGCTCACCTGTCCCCAGACAGAGTTGCATACTCTCCAGCCTATCCTTAACATAAAGGGCAATCCCCCTCCCTGCCTGCCAGGCCTGTCTTTTCTAAAAAGCCTGTAACCTTCCATTCCAACACTCCAGTCATAGGAGCCATCCCACCATGTTTCTGTGATGCCTATTATATCATACCCCCGTAGATGTGCACACATCTCTAATTCCTCTTGTTTGTTCCCCATGCTACGGGCATTTGTATAGAGGCATCTGAGCTGAGCTCCAAATGAAGCCGGCTCATTGGCTGCAGCGGCTGGGATATCTCTACATTGCTCTGAGCATTTATTATAGGTGCTGGCAACTGACTGGGTGTGTTGGGATGGAATGATGCCCCCCTCCCCCAACACAGCTAGTTTAAAGCACCCTTGACCAGTCTGGCAAGCCTCCTACCAAAACTGCTCTTTCCCTTCTTTATCATCAGACCAGCTCCACCAGCCCCCACTAGACCTGGCTTACAAACTTGGGTTCTGTGTTCACGACACCCAAACCCCTGACCATGACACTACCCTTTTAACCAGTTATTAACCTGGCCAATCCTCCTAGCTTTTTTTAGGTCCTCCCCTGTATCCTGGAGAATTGACGAAAAGACTATCTGAGCTCCAGAGCCTCTAACCACCTCCCCTAGGGCTCTATAGTCCTTTCTAATGTTCCCCAGGCTACTACTATCTATATCCCTAGCACCCTACATGTATCACCAGGAGTGGGTAATAGTTCATGGGACTTACTAGAGGAGGCAGCCTCTCTGCCACATCCCTGATCCGTGCCCCCGGTAGGCAACACACCTCCCTTGAGACGGGGTCTGGCTGGCAGACAAGTGCTTCTGTCCCTTTCAGTGTAGAGTCCCCTACTACTACAACCCGCCGCCTTTTCCTGTCAGCACCAGTAGAGATCTTCTTTACCAGTGCATCAGCCGGCTGTTTCTGGCTCGAGTGCATTTCCTCATTAGCCCCCTGCAGGACAGCAAAGCGGTTCTGCATGGGGACAACACTCTTCCTTTTGACTGTTCCTCCTTTTTTTGTTGTTTTTTTTTTGTCACTAATTCCCAACTTCCCAGGTTAATGGCCTCCTTCTTTCCCTCATGAGGCAGAGGTGAAGCTCGAGGTCCCTGCACAGTCTGGGCCAGGAGCAAGCATTCCTGCTTCCTCTCAGCTTCCCTGACATCTTGCAGCCTATTGACAGCATCCCGCAGCTCAGCCCCTGCTGCAGGAGGACCTCCACCAGGGAGCACCGAGCGCAGCCCTGCCCATTGCTCACCCTCCCCTCACCAGACCAGTGCAGGCACTCTCTACACTCCCAGCTCTGCACTGCAGCCTCCCCTCTCATCGGCTCTGTCTGGGTGCCTACGCTGGCCACCGCAGGGGCAGCCAGAGCAGAGCTCCCGGACCGGGCCCTGCTCATACGCCGAGCGCTCACCATCCCGCTCCCCTGCCCGCCCGAGCTGCCTCGCCGCGCTCCCTGGGGCAGGCTTTTACCCACTCAGGGCTGGTGCCGCTGCTCCTGGCTCCGCCCCCTGTGAGTCAGCTGCTCGCTCTCGTCAGCTGAGCTGCCGGCTCCTGGGCAGGTCCTGTCGAGGACTTGAGGCTCCCTCGGTGGCTGTCGCCGCTCTGAGTTGAGGCTCCTGGACGCTGATCTCCCCCCCGCTCCGGTGTTGAAGGCGTCCTCTCTCGAGCTACTCGCCTCAGCAGTTGACCCTTCCTGCTTTCTGCATTGCTACTGTGGGATTTTACTGGGCTGCTGGCTGTGTGAAGGCTCAAGCTCTACCTGCTCATGTCCAGGACCAATCTATAGACTGGATGAGTGCATTAGGTGGGAAAATGCAAATCCACTTTTCCTTTCCTCCACTTTCTCTTGTTGAGGCAGTTCTGCTTAAAACAATGTATTTATAGTAGGTAAAACCATGCTAGCAGTTAGACCTTTATTAAGAAACACAGAAGCTGTTGGTTCAAGTATTGGGAATCCCTGAAGTAGAGGCGGGGTCTGAATTGCAGTGTCTTCTTTTCCACATGTGTCTGCATGGCTGGATACACCAGAAATTCTCTGAAAGCCTTCTGTAAACATGAAAACTCCACAAACCAACAAGGGGTCTAAGAGGAGCATTGCAAGTCCCTTTCCTTACTTGATCTCTGGCTGCCACAAATGCTTCTTGTGAACACACACTTGAGACCAAAATAAAAATACACTAGTAATATTGTAATGTTTTTCTTCAATTGCACAGTGCTCCTTATAAATTGATAAATGGGGAGGGGGGGGGGGAGCAGAAGTATGAAATCCCATGCTTGCTTTTGGTTACATGAAACCTACAGAAATCTCAGCCTGATGCTAAAATTAGCTTTCCATTTAAAAATGAATGTTCTCCTATGTTGCTTTTGGAAGCACATTCAAAAGGAAAATGTTTGGATGGAAGACTTTACAAATAATTTGTTTTCCTGAAAGACACACTCTGCAATCTAAGCAAATACAAATAGCAATTCTAAAATAGCAACTATTGTTTCTGTTTGTGCTGCTTCATCAGCTGAACCACTTTATGATACTGTTTCTTTATCAGAGACATTTAAATCAAGGAAATGATTTTTAATACTAGGGCAGAAATTAATTTCATGCATCTGCTGGCAAATGCTTACTATCAAGAACTGCGTAAACAGACATTTGCACATCTGCTTCTACTATATGAAAACAATCTCAGATTATAAAGGAAGTTAGGCTTTTTTTTTTTAATTGTTAATAATGCATTCTGCCATTAATTCCATTATTAAAGTGCAATGGAAGTGTAGAATGTATGTATTGAGGGGGAGGTAAAAAAATGTCTTTGATGAGGTTAGCATGAGTCTTCAGTAATAGCTACTGCTTTTTAGTTTAGTGTAGTAGTATTTTAGTTTAGTATTTGAGAAAGCCCAAGTCACACACATGCAGTTGCTGGTAGAAGGGACTCCAAGGATGTTCCCCATCTTCATTTATAGCAACTGAGTAGTAAAAGCTGAGGCAGAAAGTCGGTCAGGCTGCTCTCATTATTTGAAATGTCATGTTGCTATCCTTTTGTGAAGGTTGCTCCATTGTCTGCTGTTTGACTTTGACAAGCTGTAGTCATAAACCTGGCAAATTCCTGGGGCAGGAAAGCAGAGGAGCTTCTGCTGCTCAAAGCAAGAGCAAGGCATAAGCAGCAGGTTTGTGATCTTCCTCTGTGGAATGTATTAGGATCTTTCTAGGTGATTCTGTGACTATTGCAGCCGTCTTTTTAATAAAAAAGGTATCATTGAATAGGAACATATCAAGAAATATTAGTCCAGGCTGATGTAAAGTGATGTATATTCATGTGTAGCAGGTACTTCTCTACAATTTTATATTTTTTCATAAAATAAAGGGTGCTAAAATTAAGATTTGGAGCTATCAGTCCTCCTCAGGAAGCTGCGTATCACTGTTTAACCACCACCAAACAAGGAACCTGGAAAATTCTACTTCACTGATTTAAATAGAAAATGTTAATGCCAAGACTCTTCATAATAAATCAGAGCTTGTAAGTGGCCCGATACCTTAGGAGCTGGACAGTGGGATAGTTCATCACTACAGGTGATGGTTCAGTCACTGTGAACCATGTGTTAGTCCATGCCTTTCCTGTCCCACTGTCTCCTAGTCCTGTTGCGTACCTGAGCTGAACCAGGCCCCTCTGACAAAGGGAGGATCCAGAAGCAAACATCAATGCTGAGAAGAAAGGAGAGTCATTGGTTAAGAACAGTTAAGGGCTTTTTGCATATATGTGATCAATAGAAATTATTGTTAGACTTGTGTGAGCATGTCATTTGTCTGATACCTGGGTTATGTGGGGTTGAAAGAACAGAGAGCAATTGCTCAGCAGCTAAAATTCTTTCATGCCAGTCTTGATGAAGGAAGACAGAATATCAGACGAGCTTAGACCTTTAATTTTCTAGATGTATTTAATTATCTCATTAGGCCAAATAAACTAAATAATGGAGTTCGTATCTTGAGAGAGCTGAGTGCTGGTAGCTAAAAGGACTCTCATGTTGGGAAGTTTTGGCTTTGGCCTAACTGGATCTGTTTGCTTTCTCAAATGTCAGATGATACATGCTGCACTTTAGAGCATGTTTTAAGAGTGGGAAATGGTCTCTAAAGAAGAGAGCTTTGCATAGATATTTACGCACTGTTTACTGAATAGAAAATAAATACCCTTTGGCGGTAGCTTTACTGATGGAGAGTATTTTGGATGCTGTTTATATTCCACAAATAGCCTTAGAGGCACCAAAAAAGATGTGAAAGTCTTCATAGGAAGGATTGTGCTAGACATCTGATTATATGCTATAAATAGAGATTGAAATATGCTTCAAGTAGTCTGTAAAAGGCATCATTTAAATCAGTTATAGATACTCATACTCAATACTAGCATAATAACATATGTCATCTCTGACAGTGACTGGGATTTTATTCTCAGGTTGAAGTTGCCTAGATGAGGCTGCTTGCAACATGTCCCCAGAAAATCCTACCAAAGAAAGATCTTTTTCGTCAAATTAAGCTGACGAGCAAATGAAGCCTGTGTAGCAGTAGCTATACCTAATTATGTGTGATCTCATGGGTACGGTCCATCATTTGATGGAATTGCTAAAATAAGAGCAAGAATAAAACCCACCCCAAATCTAAGCTAATGTAAAGCATTAAAGGTAATACTGGTTTTATATCTTCAAAAACACAGAGGAGGAAGATTAGGGAATATGATTTGTTTTTTTAAGAATAAAGCTGATGCTTTTATATTGTACTCAGAAATTCTCCTAGTTTTCTTATTTTTCTATTGATCTGTGTGTCTTAATATAAAACATCACACAAGGTAAATAATGGATCAGAGGTATCATTCACCCAACCTGCTCTTCAGTACACAGGTAGCAGGCAACTATAGTATTTTGTTTGCCCATTAACTGTGGTAAGAATAATCCTATTTTCCTATAAAAAAGTCAATGAGGGCTTTAACATTATCCTTAAGTGGGGCCCAGATTTCACCTTGTAAGTTGCTGAAGTAGTCTCTAATATAAAGCCTATTGAAGTATATGAAATACCTTCCACTGATTTTAATCGGTCTCGCCTCAGGCCCATAACGAACATGATGTTAATATTACATGCAGTTGACTCACAATGCTGAGCTCTTATTTTGTTTCTTTTACACAATAAAATACAGTTTGTTACCAACAAGAAGACAGACCTGTTCTGGGCTGTTGTGAATTCTCTGACTGCTTTTAGAAGAATCTGAGGGTACTAAATGCACCGTTTTGTTTAACCCCCCAAACTTACTGCCAAGTGCCACGTTGTAGAATAAACTTGCATTTCAGCTGTCCTGATTTCACATAAAACAAACAGAAAATAGAAAAATCTTTTTCTAAATTAAAGACACTGAATCTTAATAGCGAGAAAAACTGTTGGACACAAATCTCTTGAATTAAAGTAACTGCCTCTTTGGATGGGCGAAACAGAGCATGGAGTAAATCTCCTCAAATAAAATACCAGCACTCTAGAGGATTAGTTGCATGCTCTATTTCTTTCTTACAAATGTGCATGGATTGATGGGCAATCACTCTTAATTCTGCCTTAGTGAAGGTGTGCTATCTCTGTGATGCAGATACAGCCAATCATTGTAAACTTGTTGATCTAGGTGCTTTTAAATTGTAGTTGCTTATTAAAGATTACAAAATGATCATAGGGTGGAAAATAGGTTGGTTTTTTTTTCATTGAACCAAATGCAACCATGCACTAGACCAAAATATGATGTTTTAATTAATTTGGAAATTCTTTTAAAAACTACCTACATGCTGTGTAGCCAAAATTTTTGCATCTTGCTTTATTTACTGATTAGGAGCTGCTTTGTGAAAATGCTGTCATTGCAGGAAAGGAGCCATATTAACTTCTGCAGGAATGTACAGATTATTGATCACTCCATACCCGCTCTGACATATTGAGGTAAAAGTACGTACCTGATTTACTTCCTTCCTCTCCCACGATCGGAAGCCTTTCCATCTGTACCCAAGGTGATTAATATTTCAGCAGCTTTTTTTCTGACTTTGCCACCTGCAATGCTAATAGGAGTGCAGAACATGAGAATGTGTGTTATTTTAGACCAAAAGATATGCATGCCCTATGTGTTGCTTTTGATGGATTATTTGCTGTAAAGTTCACTCATAAAGACTGTTGTATCAGACAGAAATACAGGAAAGGCAAAACCAATGACCAAAATACATGGAACATGTTTTTGGTAAGTGGTCTGGCCTATAGTCATAAAAAGGTCATGGGTCTTCTTATGCCGAGGTTTTTGCCAAAGTTAAGTTGAGCAAAGGATACTGGCCTGCATGGCAGAGGGGGTGCAGAAGACTTGGAGGCAGGTAAGAGTAAGCTGGGAGTAACTTGGTCCCTGAGAGAGCAAGAAATACCAACTGTTGGACGGTATGCTTTGAGGCCAAAAGGAAAAAGATAAATAGCAAGTACACAGGAATTTTTGTTGGTTTAAATCTGTCCAAGTCATATGAACCTTGGAAAAAATTTTCTGTTCTTTGTAGAATATAGTCTGTCACAGTCTCAACTACTTTTCCCTTCCCCCTGAAGAAAACCTGTAATAGATACTACAAGACTTTCTGGTGTGCAAGGAGGTGGGGGGATGACCAGTGGCTTTAGCTCAGATGCTCAGACTGGGCAGTGTCATAAGAAAATTTGGGCAAAACATTTAAGGAACATGACAAGGCAGTGGTAGCGTACTCTGTGCTGCTTTAATGCCTATGAACATTGTCCCAGTTGCCTGAATACACTTAATATTTGTCCCAAATCATAAAGGACATCAACATGGAATAAAAGTGAAGCTCTTCTCAGTAGCCTGAGGATTAAGAAACAAAATTATGACAGGGTCTTGTAAATATCTGGTAACCAACTATTCCAAGTCATGAATTTAGGTTAGCGTTTATGCTTAAACCTATTCCAAACATTGTTTCGGTAAAACCTGAAACTTCAGGTGAGACATGGTGAGTTTACTGACCTGTACTGAAGAACTAATGTTCTTTACTGGCTGCATAATTTAGTTTCATTGTTTGCAATTCAGAATTATATTAAAAATATTATTGTCTTCTCCTTTATGCTGGTAGACTGAGGCTGGAGTTTGTTGTTTTGTAAAAATACAAGCAGGATTGGAAGGTTGATGGAAGGGATATAACTCGATATTTTTATTTCTGTATTCTTTAAAATAATTCTGATCAAATTCTAAAATATTAAAATTCCAAGTAAAAGGCTGTTTTCCACTGAAAGATTAATTCTGAATAGCCATATCAGCAGGGCTGCTTTGAGCATGGGCTGGGCTTTGGTGTGCACCCTGCACCTCCACCTCCTAGGGTGAAGGAAGAGTAGAGAGGATTTGTTGCAAAGGGGAGAAACACACTGCAAGGGGAATATGTCTGTTTTGCTAAGTAGAAAGTAGCTGACTGAGCTATTTCAGCTACTCTTGCCCTTTCTTTGTTCAAAAGCAAGTGGTCGAAAAGTGGTTGCCGCGGGTAACCTTGATTATATCCAGGTCCTACCACTGGCTCTCTACTGTGCTTGGCTGCCTTCAGAGCAAACATTGGCTGATTGCCTTTAGTCCCTGCTGAGTACTTCACGGAAACTCCAAAGCTCTGGAGAGTCTGCTCAGAAAGGAAACAACCTTATCTTGCAGGCTTTGTAACTGCTAATCAAGGGCTGAGGCCTCTGTCCATCATGAGATGGACATGGGCACTACTTGGACAGCTCCAGTCATTTCTCTGCTTATGCAGTATCTTCTCTGTGTTAATGTTTCTGCATGAGAACATTATAACTCAACAGGTAAATCTATAGCTGCTGTTATTGTCTTCTCAGGGTAAAAGGCAAGTTATTCTGTAGCCTATCTGTAGATTCATTTTGGAAGAGTCTAAGAACCAAACTCATAAAGAAAGCAAGAATCTGCTACAAAATTCTAGTATGTCCTAGGTGTATTACATACAACCTGACATTTATATAAAACTAAACCATAAAAAAACCCAGTGAAAACAAGGCAGAGAATGTCATTTGTCACTATATAAAATGTTGCTGTGCCCATAGCTTTAGAAGTGTTGCTTTGATTCCTGCTTCTTGGGAAGGAAGCAAAGTTAGAGAAGTTACTGAGGAAGATGAGTGAAGTGATCAAGGAGTAGAGCAGCAGGCTTAAGAGGGGAAACAGGAGAGGCTCTGATGGTTCAGTTTGGAGAGAAGCCTGAGCAGTGTGATTGAGGTTTACAGACCCATGAGTTTGAGGTGAAGCTTCCAAGAGATTGCACCTTTTCTTTCACTGTATGTGTTTTAGAATGTGTTAACTTTCCAGATTTTCCTATTTTGCACATTATCTATTTATAAGTTGTACATATCATTTTTTTCTTAAAAGAAAACTCAGAAACTTATAGGTACTGATTCTGTGTAGTTGAATTAAATGTTCTTTTCGTCATAAAATAAGGGTCTGTAAAGAATAGTGCTTAAAGGAAGAAACTGTAAAAACATTTAGTACATTATCTTTCCCTTCAGATTTGACCTCACAGGAGGGCAGCTATAAGCCCATTCAGCAACAAAATGATTTTGCTCTATAAAAGTGTTTAGAAATAGATTTTTTTTTTTTTTTCTTCCTTCTGGAACATATACAAGGAATTGATTTTTTGAAAGAAAATAAGCTCCGTAGTGCAAACTGTGTTAATTGCTGAGTAAAATACCAATATTCTGGGTATTTAGGCTAAGTTAATATTGAAATACTATGCTAAAAATCCTGCCCTTTTGTAGTTAAATACATATCGGAACAGATTTGAATGGAAGTTTAACGTGTGTAGGGTTTTCTTCCAGAAAATTGATTGTGTTTTAGAAGAAATGATTACATATAGTGTTTGATTGCTTAATTTGTTTAACCCACTCACCATTATTTTAGATATTGTCTTTTAGCCTCTCTAGAGCTCTCATCCTGCTTTCTCTAGCCAAGGAAAACACATGGAGAACTTTCATGAGATTTTGACTTGGGAGGAAAAGTAGGATGAATTTCCTCTGGTCACTGCTGCTTCCGGGAAACACGAACTGAAAGAGAAGGTTGAACCATGGGAGAAAATGGCAGAGTGGGCAAAAAAGGTGTCAAATCAGCCAGTCTGATTTACAAAGAGATACCTTGCCAAATAATTTACTGCGCAAGTTGGATCAGCTTTTAGGGTATATAACCTGTGTAACCTAGATTTATGTAACTTGTAATTCAAGCTGACACTGACTTTGCCAGCATTGCAAGGGTCGTTTTGTGCTGTTCTTGAAAAATCTCTACGATGAATGAGCCATCACTCATGCAATAGATTTAGTGTTTACAGCTGACATTTTGTTGATAGAATAGCTTCAATTGGAGGGGGGGTGGGGGGTGGCAATAATAGCCAGAAAAAAACCAAACCCAAAGAGCAAAACGAAACAAAATCCTTGGTGGTAAAGTCATCTTTGTGTCTGTTTGTGTTTGAGGGTGGTGCCTGAATTTCAGAATGTTGTTCCAAATTCATGTTTGCATTTTGGATCCCTTTTGAGGAATTAGAGCCAAAAAAAAAAAACCTCATAGAGTTTAGTGCTGTCCTGCACCACTAGTTTTTGTCATTTGAGGATTGAAAAGAATTTTCTTCTTTTTTGGCATCTGTACATGTGGCGCACAGTGCTTTAATCAAGTCCTGCAAGTATATATAGCAAAATTAGCAGAACTGAGTCCAAGCTAAAATATGAAAAATAAATAAATATTGATGAAAGGAGCCCTTAATTTTTCCAGAAAGTTTATCTGAAGCACTGCCATGCTCCTTTAATTCTCCTACCCAGAGTGTATGCAAAGTAACAGCTGGGATGGAAATGGTTATTCAGCCCTGAGAGCAGGGATGGTGAAACCTCCCTTCTGTTTCAACCACCATATCTCAGTAGCTTTTTCTGCAGCTCAGCTCTGCAATTCGTCAAGGCTGCTTACCAATAGAATGTGGGTTTGTTTTTTTTTTTATTGCTAATTCCTTCTTATGTGTTAGTGTTCAGTTTATTTAATCTATAATAAAACTTCCAGCTGTTAATTTTTGTGGGTCTTGCTCTTGTTCCTATTGCTGATTGGGGGCAAAAGTTCAATGCCAAGAAATGGGAACGAGATCAGGGACTGAACCATCACTAGCGATTCCAAGAAAACATTTTCCAAATGCAGTGTTTAGGGTCCTTTTTCCTATTCAGTTCTATTTTAGCTTGACTGTTAACTTTTTCCTTTTTTTTTAATTGTGAGGAATTTATACCTTATGCGCCAAACTTGAAAATACCGTACTTGCTCAGGAGTGAAGATTACAGTGGCTTTCCAGTTTTAATTCTCTGAATTCAGTACCTCTTTCTGATACTCCACTTCCTCCCCTGTTTCAGTTTTATCAGAATGGTTGTAACATCCAGAGTCATGGTATTTTCTACTGTAGGAGTTCTTGCAGGATTTTTTTGCTTTGGGGTTTGGTAATATTTAAAAAGGAACGGAAATTGCATTTGCTCTTTCATCTTCAGATTTGCCTATCTCATAGAAGGCTTATATCATATAAATTACATTTCCTGGAAGTCTGTGCTTAACTTCACACATGGAAGGGTGCACAAAAGGTAGTGTGCCTGTAGGATTTTGATGCTGATCCATAATTATTTGTACAGAAAGAACTCAGAAATTAAGACTGTGCTCTTGGAGACACAATTTTCCTAGAGCTGAGTGGGGTGGGATTCCACACCAGTCTGGATGACATCATGTAGAAAGCTGACCTGGGAGTTATTATTCATCACCCAAGACTTTTTTGAACTTGGTCTTCCCAGTAAAACTCAAGTAAGTCACGCACCTTTCAAAGTCTAGTCTAACCCTCATGTACATTTTGTGAGTTCTACTGAAGAGATTTTAGAGATGCCTGTAGAAGTGTCCAACTCATTTCTGAGGAGTCTGAGATGTATGTATTTGGATATTTGGATTAATATTTTACACATATTTAAATGGCAGCACTGGTAATGTGTTCCAGGAAGGTTGGGAGTGCAGTTTATTAGAAGTATTTGGTAATACAGTATTTATTGAGAGAACCGAGCCAATTCTGAGGTTCTTACCTGTAAACGAGAATATTGATTTCTAAAAATTATCATAGTTATGAGATACAGCTTAATTTTTCAGAATAAAATAAATAACTATGCAAAAAATAGTACTGTTGAATCAGTGGTATAATCAAATGAAAGTTTATATAAGAGCAGCCTATTAAAAGTAATAAGATAAGAATGGTAGGTATGTATTGACATGTCTGAGAAAGAGCATTAGAAAAGCGACAGGCCTCTGGGGAAAAATACTATGTAAAAGGTGCTGAGAAAGATGACTTTTTAAAAATCTCAAAACAAATATATCTGTCTGCTTGTGGAGTATGTTAGTGATGAGGTATAACTAGAAAGATATTTTGCACCATTGCTCTGAGCTCCCAGCTTCAAGCCATGCTCTATTTTATAAATCCCAGCTCTTATATTCATGACACAGTGGCAACATAGTGTTTAAATCATAAAGATATTGACTTAATTTTATGTAACACATAAGTATGTAATTGCACAAAAATGGAAATCGGCATTTAGCAGCTTAAAATAGGAACAGAGCTCTGCAACAGATACTAATTAGCTATTATGGAAGTTGCTTATTCTATTAATAACTTCTAAATGGTCAGTGTGCCCTCAAAGTAGCTTTCTTGGCAGCTAGAATAACAAAGCTGTACTAGTATGAAATATTCTTTACTGGTGTTACTGTCACTGTACCAACAGGATCAAGGCAGGATGATGCTGCCTAGGTGGCATTAATCTCTGTGTTAAATGAAATGCCCCCCTGGAGAGATGCAAAAGGTGGGTTAGTGATCTGCTAAGGTGAGACTGCAGCAACTCCCCAGTCAACTCAAGCTGCTTTGATTTAACCCTCTTTTATATTAGCTGGAGTAAGTCTTAATTTAGAATAACAGAAAGATCTTATTAACAAAGATTAATATTAAATCCCCCACTTTTGAAAACTGGTGTGAGAGATAGCTTCCTAAGGGTTTATTTTTTTCTCGAAAAGCATTGGGAATGCGCTGTTGAATGAGAGAGAATTAGGAAGGTTGAGAGCATTAGGAATAAACTGTTGCTGCAATAGAGGTCCTACATATAGAAATGTGTGTTACAGGCTGGGATGAATAGGTACTTCTGTGTTTAGAAAAAGAATGTTTCATAGAAGTATTCCTTAATAGGAAAACTGTCTTCTTTCTACATTTATTTATTTATTTATTTATTTAAATACTAGTTTAGATGCACTTCTGAATTATTACCATTGTACAGTGCTGATGTAGTGGGCAGGACATGGGCCTAGAAAAATCCTGAATGTGTAAAATAAAGACAAGCATTCTATCAGTTATTTCACCTCTGAAATTTAAGAATTTCTCTGTCTCCCAGATCCTAATTGTACATTGCTTATCAGATTTTGGCTGTCTTTACATGGGAGTCCAGAAACTTTGGTCTATGTGTTTGTCATCTCCAGAGCTGCTATTGTCTTGCTCTTTATGACTGAAAATAAAGGGAATAGAGAAACTACAGTTTTGGCAGGATATAGTAGTCTTGTACAGTAAGCTAAATTAAAATAAAATCTGTTCACTCTTTAACTGCTATTCTAGCAATTACTCTGTGCAGGGCACAAACAGAAAAAGCAGCTACGGATTATTTATTGTGTCTCTATTGTGTTGTACACTTGATTGGAAATGCACATCGTTACTGAAACTTGAACCTTTACATATTATACTATTGTCTGAAGAACTTATTACTGGCAATATTGACTTCACTATTTAGGTCAGTTGCAAGTACATCACTTTACCTTTTGTAGGTTGCTTGGTAATCTGTTTGAGAGCTCTGTAAAACACAACATGAAGTCATTGCCATCTGGTGAAACTCCAGACTGCACATTTGAATTCGGCTGTGCTGGTAGAAGAATACACGTCCTTTTGTCCACCAAGGAAGCTCAAAACAAAACAACTTGCCAATATGCATATTCAGCCAGAAACTGAGTGAAAAATATGCAGTATCATGAGATGGTTAAAAAAAAAAAAAAAGACCTATTTTAATGTAAATTGGATGTCTAGGCTGTTCACTTGAAATATTGCAGCTGCCACATTAATAACCAGTGAGAGAAATCTCAGCCCTTATTTCCAAAATTAATCAATCATTCACATTGATGCAACCAAGAACAGAGAAAATATTTTTGGAGGGGACAGACAGGTGGGGGACAGGAGGTGTGTTCATATTTTTTCCTTTACCACCAAATGTTGAGCATTTAGATCAGATATTATATATTATTCAGATGGATTCATAAGGGTTCTTGCTTTATTTGTAGTTAGGAAGGTACTTTAAAATAGTAAGTACTTGCAGACTGTTAAAAATTGACAGAATTGTAGCTACAGAAATGAGCACCTTTCAGTTCTCTCTTAAAATTCTGTGGTCCCAATGACTGCTCCTATTACCCTGTCCATCTCATCCCTTGTGGTGGTGGCTGCTTTCTGTGCCTGTCTGGTCTTTTAATCCTAGACTTTTTGGCCCTCTTCTCACTATCTTCCTTTCTGGGACCCCTAGTTTAAATTTGGGAGTTTAAATTTTGAGAGTTAGGCTCCCAGTATTGCTCTATGGATATTTTGGACTCTCCTACAGCTACTGCTACCACTGGCTTTAATTCTCCCCACAAGAATTACTTATCTCACCTCTGGGTAGGCAGAGATAAGTAGATATATATTTCTGATGAACACAGGCTTCTTCACAAAGTAACAGCACCAAACACTGAATCTGAAGTATAATCAAAACCTATAAATAGATATGAAGACCTCTTTAAATGTAGGTGTTGGCAGAGAGCATTGATTTGAGCTTGAGTCCATCCAGTGTTTGGTTTCAGGCTGTGTCCTCTGTCTAAGTTGACATGAGGAAAGCAACCAAATTCCTTTCAAGCAACTCAAAATAACTTGCATACCAGGAAATATCTGGTCCTAGCTGGGTAGAATTTAGTTAATTCTAATATCTGAATTCCTTTTTCTAAATTAATATTGTAATGTTGGCTGGCCCCGTTATCTGTAAAAAGAATAAATACACAGTTCTTAGCATCTGACTAAATTCACAGCCTCAGCAATATCATTGTGGTAAGGATTTCATCTGTCTAATTAAGTCTTGAATCAAATAATTTTCCTGGTTTGTGACCTTTTAGTTTCATATGCTGCCCCTGAATTCTCACATCAAGAGACTAGAGAACAGAATTCCATTATCTCTGTGTTGTTAATAAATCCGTATATTTTAATGGTATCTTCTTGCATTTGCCTCCTCTCTAAAGAAAACAATTTTACTTTGCTAGAAAATTTTTGCATGTCAATAATGATTCTTACTGCCACTTTCTGAAAGCCATTTAGTCCAGTAGGATGCTATCTGAGATGATGATAAGTACTGAGCACCATGTTTCAAATGGCAAGAGTGAATTGGGACTTTATATAATGACATTATAATCTTTTCTATATTATTCCTCATCCTGCTTATGTGTCCTGATGTTTTGTTTGCTATTTCAGCTGGCAGTTCGTGTCAAAGAGAGGTCTGCTTTTAGCTACTGAAAATGATGCCCATCATTTTCCTGAGTTACTACAATTAATGTTGAAACTCATAAGGGAATCTGTGTAGTTCAGACTTTCCTCTCCTTTATACATCACTTTGTGTTTCTTAGTGTTCAGTTTCTTTTGTTGCCTTTCTGTACATTAATTTAGGCTGGATCTTCATGGGGAAGCTGGGGAATGCAGAGCTGACAGCATTTATATTTTGGTAATAGTGTTTTCCTTCCATGTTGGATGTGGTTAACTCTTAGTGTTTTCATATGTCTGTCATACAGCTTATCCCAAATGTTCATTTTAAGTATTTTTAACTGGCTAATAGGATATTTTATTTTTAAATGTTTCTGCTGGCATAGAGAATTTGTGAGAGGCAGACAATTTTCTAAATCAAAGTGGAATTCCTATGCAGGTACGTATTATATTTTCCTTAACACCTAGAGAGTGCATGAAGTTATATTGTATTATAATTGGATGCCAAAGTAAAGTGTAACGCTTTGTAACGTATATAAATAGGGTATATTTTATTTCAAACTTCATGAAATAAGATTTTAAGCTTTTATTTTTATTACTATGACAATGCCTTTATGCATATATTTAGCTGTTTTCGATTTAGATTTTTGAAAATTATACTTCAAAGCATTTTTGTACCTGTAAATATAAGGCCTAGAAATGTATAAGGTCCAATGAAAAAAAATATATTGAAGGACTATTTGTTGTCAGGATGGGTCTGACTTGCAGGAAGGCAGGGGAGGTGAGTTTGTTTTGAGCTGGAATACATTCTACTTAACACTGCAGTTGTGACCATGAAGTCAATGTTTACACTATGAATTATTGCTCCTGCTTTGCAGAAACTTCTCCCTTTTAAGTACCATGCTTTGTATTTATGTCTATGCTGTACACTTCTGCCACTCCTGCCATATGTATTGCTTTGGTAGGATAGGTGCAGATTTGGAACTGCATTTCCTGAGCTCTGGGCTTTCCAGTAAATTCTCCTGATGTGTTTGTCGCTGCCTTGTAATCCATAACATGAATCTCCTCCTTCCATATTGTATCTTTTTTTGTTATTAGCAACCATGGTTAAAGCAGTGGTAGCAACCCCACCACCAGCTAGTTTGTTTGTGGTGGCACTGGAAAGGAGCTGTAAAAGCAAAAGATGATCGTATTCCATAATTTTGGGAGAGCTTTTCTTGTATCAGCCTTATTTGGTACAATAAGGCTCCAGTGTTCAGGAAGAAGATTCAGTGATATGCACAGATGGCAGATAACTGTGAGGATGGAAAAAATACCTTTAGGGTTTCAGGATAACAAAGAGTATCAAGGGAATGAACAAACATCTTACTGTAGAACTGCAACATCAGCACCCTCATTTGAAGTTTCCTCACTGTCAGATGGCTGGAGCTGGCCACTGCTGATAACCTGCAGTCAGTGGAGGCCTGTCACCTACCAAAACCAGACACAATGGAAGGGATTGAGGGCTATGATAAAAGTATATTGGCTGCATGTTATGTAGTTTGACAGCCTATGGGAGGATGATTTTCAGTCTATGAGATTCCCAAAATTCTGTAATAAATGGAACCCTGTTTGCCTAATTATTGTCCCAGATGCAAACCCTTAGAGTCCATCAACAGAAAGGAGTATTTCTCTGTTGTCCTTCAGGCTTGATTGACATCTGTTACTGATGTTCCTTGTGCTGACTTTTCTAATTCCTCTCTGTGCTGGGCTATGAGAGTGACACTGTAGGGAAGACGCATTGCAATGACCCATAAACAAGCTGGAATGGAGGGTCCACACAAAAAGCAGTGGCAGTAATGGGAGCCAAATGTCACTCTGGCTATGTCCTCTGACCCCCGTGAGAGACCTGCAAAGACCCACCTGCATGCTGTGACCAGCAGTTTGTGTTCAGTTTTACGTCATGGCAGCTGAAAAGGTCTTCCCAGTGTCCCAAGAAATGCTTGGTAAAGGTTGTTTTAAATTCATCTTCTGCCTTTTAACAACACTGTGAATAAAAAATTACAAGTTTATTCTAGGTGTCTGACTGTTTCAGGCTTATAGTCAGTATTTAAATACTGTCTCAAATACTGCCAAGAGAAGTTGTTAATATAAAGATTTTGCATGAGTGCCTGTATACGCATAAGAAACAGGAGAGAGCTGACAAATTCAGAACAGTACTCTAGTAAATATAAAATACTAAAGATCAGCTCCACTGAGTTAGTAGCATTCTACTTTCCATTTTTCTATCCCCATGAATTCTTCATGCCTCCTAAAAAGTTTAAAAATGTTTCGTTAAGAAACTTTCCCAAAGTGTTTTATTAAAATCGTGTTCCTACTGACACATTGATGAAGTTGTTCTCTAGTGGAAGCTCCAATGATTCTAATTTTATCATGAAAATACATGAAAATCAAGCAAGAGAAAAACCATCAAACTCTAATAAATCATTTAAAACAAATTAAAGTGATGACTGAGCTGACATATTCAATTTTCAGTAAAAAAGGATTTTCAGCAATCCACAGGCATTACTCAAAGACTTAAATATGTAAAACCAGAATTGTCGTTGGTTGTTTGCACTTGGGTGCATTAAACCAGCTGGGTGGCTGATCCGTAAAACACAGCACTGCCTGTGCTCCAGTACACAGGCCAGTTTGGTAGTCCTGACACTGGAAGCTTCTCATCAGTAACAGATAAAGATAGAAAAATGGCTTTTCTGTGAACTTGCTGCACCCAAATTATGTGTAGTTTCATGTCTGGCTCATCTGCAATTCAGCTAATTAATGGTAAGGTGTAGAATTTGTGTAGTGAAAGCATAGCTAAAAAACTATGTATGTATGTTGTGCACACATACATACACTTTGAATAGTGCCGAATGTATCCTAGGGGACCTCAGTTTGTTGCTTGCTCATTTGAACATAAAAATACTAGAAAAAAACCCACAATCCTAGCTGAAAAATTTCCTTCCTTCAAGTTTCCTTTTTAAGGAGAACACAGGATAGCATACTATAGAAATAATATTAGCCATGTTAACCATTAAATTACAGAACATTGGTCTAAGTATTTCACTGCAACGACAGCAGTACTGTGCAAGAAAGCTCCTTATTAGGTCCTTTGTGAACCCGGAGGTTCTATGATTCTATTTTATCTATGGTTTAGGACCAGTATTGTTGGTTCATATACCTGTCATTGCTTAGAGACCAAAGAGTTAGTCATTACTGTCCTCTGTAATTCTCCTGCCCAAGGGCTCATTACAATTTAAACTAACACTCAAAGATAAAAACTATGTCCATAATGTCTCTGTATTTTGTTTTCTTCATTTCTTTAATTTGTGGTATGTCACCGTTATTCATCTTGTGAGCAAAGGGGTGTATTTTCGCTGAGTACCTAACAACTGAATAAACTCCTGAAAATAATATGGTGATTTCCTAATAATAGAGGCAATTACTCTCTGACTTTACTAGTAGTCTTAGCTTGATGTGTTTCTGATTAATTATGCAACATTTTTCAATCATAAAGCAATTAAAAAATACCCTTTTAGGTCTTAACAAGTGGTGTACATTGGATGCCACTTCATTTTTTGATGATTTGTGGATGTTGCCTCACACTCCACCTTTGAATCTATATTTCATTGCCTTCAAAGTTTGTGGTGCTGTTTTTGCAATTAAATAATTAATAACGGTAACAAAAAAATGCAAGGCCTGAATACGGCAAAAAGTGGGTTATGATCTCTAATTAAAATTGGTATGTTAGTGCAAATAAATTTCTCATTTATAATTATTTAGCCATATTGGATACAATATGATGAGAGTCTCAGGTGAAACAACATCAAAGGTGGAATGCTACTGACTGCTAAAGAATTGTACTCCTTGGGGCAGTTCAACTTTTTATGAGTAAACTTCAAAAAGTTTCTTGTATGTAGGACATAAATCTTTATTGGAGATGATTTGTCAGTAACAGCATCGTAACAATAACTGTTGAATATACCTGCTAATTTGCAGTGTGCTTCGAAGGTCAGCCATTAGCTGTTGGAGAGGTTGAGCAGCATGCAGTGTGGGCACCAATTTATTTGGGAATTTCTGCCTGGTTAAATGGCTGTCAAGCATGACAGCTGCATTTATAGCAAGAGTTGATGTTTGAGAATTTGTCAGGACTTTCTGACTTTCCTGACCTAATCATTAAT
Source organism: Pezoporus occidentalis (assembly GCF_034315485.1). NCBI lineage: Eukaryota > Metazoa > Chordata > Aves > Psittaciformes > Psittacidae > Pezoporus > Pezoporus occidentalis. Next base: position 6,796,463 of record NW_026916158.1, read on the forward strand.
TTAGCCACATATTTGCATTTTCAGCAGGTGCAAAACTAATGTGTCACACGGGTGGATTGATTGTTGTTTTTCATATTACCGCCACGATGCTGATTTTGTTGGTTCTGGTGTTCTTTGAGGCACCCTATTAACTGGGTAGTCTGGTAAAGAAGGCATTAGTTTAAAGCCCTCTAGAACAGGAGTAATATAAAGTTCCTCAAGAATTACTGGGGGGTTCTAAGGATTAGGCAAATGTTCAGTTGCTACATTTCTGAAGTCCATGTCATAATTAAAAGGAAGAAAAACTACTCCCAATTAATATCAGTCCTACAAAAGAGACTTTCACTAAGATTTTTTTTCTTTTAGCATAAAACAATTCTGCTATGCGATTTGTCGACATTTCAGGTTATCTTAAAAGTATACCAGTTCCTTCTTTATGAATATGTTGATTGTCAATTATAAATCCATCTTGCTCCAGGTTAAAAGAATTTGTTATGTATCAGGAAGTCTGTATAGATTCTCATTTGTTACTGGGGCACTTTTTTCTTCTTTTTAGAAGGACATGCACTTTGTTAGCAAGGAAATATTTTCTGGAAATAATTTAATTGGGAGGAAAAAAAGGTCTTTATGACTCCAAAAAAAAAAGCACCTGTGATTTTGTTTTGTGAAGAATGGCACAATGTTATGTGCTCAGTTGTGGACTCAATTTAATTTTATACTATCTACAAAGCTACTACTGGTTCGGAATTACATCTCCGAGCTTTCTATCTCACATCCCCACTAGTTATTTGGTTGTTGGAGTTAAATTTCAGTTTGATGGTTCATTGTTTTAAAATCAGAAATAAACTATGAACTGGAAGATCCCAAACTTCCGAGACTGATCCTGAAAGTGCTGAAAGATGAGTTGTCTCTCATTTCTTTGAATTACCTTGATTCCTGCTGGATGTGTAACTCACAGTTGTGTCTACTTACAGGTAGGTCCCAGTGGTTTGTAAATTGTCTGTATTGTATTTAAGTAGTTCCAGGCAAGGTGGGGCAAAAGAAGAAAAAAGTAAACTGAACATTAAGTACATCTTGAAATATGGTGAATGCTAAATATATTACTAATGCCTCCTACATATTGAGGTGCTAAAGCTGTCCTGTATCTAACGCTACCACAGAATTGTCTGGTCAGCAGTTATCCTGGTGTCTCTGTTGAGATACCTCAGGGGCAGACTCTCACCTTTCCCCGCCTCCTCCCAGTGAGATCCCATCTGCTTGGAAGAATGTATTTAAGGATGGAAGGAGGGGCTGGGAGGGGTGGGGTGGAAAGAATAAGAAGTAGTAACTTCCTTGAAATATATGAGACTGGTTTTCATTCTGATTGTTATTTTTTTACCTGAAATTTCCATGTTTTCCTTTGGTTTTATGTACATTGATTAATCTTGTTTCTGTTTCTGAGTATTTAACAGTGAAAGCTGCGTGGTTCTTGTGCAATAATGCATCAGTCGGAGTTTAGCAAACTTGGTTAATTAGAACATATTGCCTAATTATGGAACACAAAAAAATTTAATCTGAATAGCCTGGGATTTTCTAAGATTCCTGAGCAGTTCAGAACAGAAATCTCAAAATAGCTGTTATTGTTCATAAACCATGAACAATACACCATTTTTGTACTTTAATCTGAATGATTAAATACAACATGCAACTTTAATATAATTTAATGTAGGGCAGATGCAACTTTTTTTTTTATTAGATGATAAGTAAGTATCAAATATCCAGACTACAAATATCGTAGATCTTTTGTATAGATTTTAGGAGCCACAAAAAAGTTCTAGATAGAGTAATTCTTTGCATAGAAAGATACAGACACTGTAAGAATGTAGACCTTGGGCTCACTGTAGGAGAGGATATGGTTCGAGACCACCTTAAGAACCTGAACACACATGAGTCCATAGGACCTGATGAAATCTGTCCATGGGATGTGATGAAATCCACCCGCAGGTCCTGAAGGAACTGGCAAATGAAGTTGCTAAGCTGCTGTCCATCATATTTGAAAAATCTTGGCAGTCAGGTGAAGTTCCCGATGATTGGGAAAAGGGAAATATAACCCCCATTTTCAAGAAGGGGAAAACGGATGACCTGGGGAATTACAGTCCAGTCAGTCTCACCTCTGTGCCTAGCAAAATCTTGGAGCAGATTCTCCTGGAAGGCATGCTAAGGCACATGAAAATCAACAAGGTGCTTGGTGACAGCCAGCATGGCTTCACTAAGGGGAAATCCTGCCTGACCAATTTGGTGGCCTTCTATGATGGGGCTACAGAACTGATGGACAGGGGTAGAGCAATTAATGTCATCTACCTGGACTTGTGTAAAGCATTTGACACTGTCCCACACAACATCCTTGTCTCTAAATTGGAGAGACATCAATTTGATAGGTGGGCCACTTGGTGGATAAAGAACTGGCTGGATGGCAGCACGCGAAGAGTTGTGGTCAATGGCTCAGTGTCCAGCTGGAGACCAGTAACGAGTGGTGTCCCTCAGGGATCGGTCTTGGGACCGGTCTTGTTCAACATCTTCGTCGCTGACATGGACAGTGGGATTGAGTGCGCCCTCAGCAAGTTTGCCGATGACACCAAGCTGTGTGGTTTGGTTGATACACTGGAGGGAAGGAATGCCATCCAGAGGGACCTTGACACGCTTGTAAGGTGGGCTGATGCCAGCCTCATGAAGTTTAACCATGCCAAGTGCAAAGCCCTACACCTGGTTCGGAGCAATCCCAGGTATAGCTACAGGTTGGGTGGAGAAGGGATTCAGAGCAGTCCTGCAGGGAAGGACTTGATGGTTGATGAGAAAATGAACATGAGCCGGCTTCAGTGTGAGCTTGCAGCCCAGAAAGCCAACTGTATCCTGGGCTGCATCAAAAGAAGTGTGACCAGCAGGTCAAAGGAGGTGATCCTGCCCCTCTACTCTGCTCTTGTGAGACCTCACCCGGAGTATTGTGTGCAGTTCTGGTGTCCTCAACATAAAAAGGGCATGGAACTGTTGAAACAAGTCCAGAGACGGGCCACGAGGATGATCAGGGGACTGGAGAACCTCCTGTATGAAGACAGGCTGAGCAAATTGGGGCTTTTCAGCCTGGAGAAGAGAAGGCTGCATGGACACCTCATAGCAGCCTTCCAGTATCTGAAGGGGGGCTATAGGGATATTGGGGATGGACTCTTCACTGGGGACTGTAGTGATAAGACAAGGGGTAATGGGTTAAAACTTAAACAGGGGAAGTTTAGATTGGCTATAAGGAGGAAATTCGTTCCTGTTAGGGTGGTGAGGCACTGGAATAGGTTGCCCAGGGAAGTTGTGAATGCTCCATCCCTGGCAGTGTTCAAGACCAAGTTGGACGAAGCCTTGGGTGACATGGTTTAGTGTTAGGTGTCCCTGCCCATGGCAGGGGGGTTGGAACTAGATGTTCTTAAGGTCCTTTCCGACCCTAACTATTCTATGATTATATGATTCTATGTTGTATGGCCACTTCATATAAAATCCTGATAAAATGCCAGTTACCTTTTTCATGCTCTATTCCTAGAACCAAGCAGAGAGTTAAAATTTAGACTGAAAATGAAAACAAATTAAAGCAGTAAGGCAAACTGAGAGAAGAAAGATCTTTAAATAGTGATTAATAAATTTTTTTGAGAATTCTTGTTTTTAAATATTTTTAATTCCGAAGCTTATTGTAGCTCACTTTTATGCCGAAGTCACTTTGGTTACTTGGCCTATGTGAACCTTAGCTTATGAGAAGTGGGCACTCCACAATCTGCCTTGAGATCCTCCAGTGTCCAACCACCCTCCATCTTCTCAGGGGGAAAATCTCTCTGTGAAGGATAATTTTCAATATCAAAACTTTTTCCAAATTGCAGATGTTCTGCTGTGATAGCAAGAAAATACTCCTGGGATTTTGTGAGTCTTGAAATATTAATGATTAATCAGCATTTTGAGCCCTTGTCCACAAAGATATTTATCTGCAATATATTCTTAAAGTTATTTCATCCTGCTATTATCATATTAAGGTCATTTTTTTGAGTTATAGCAAAATTTATTTTGAAGCAACCCTAAATTTAGTTTTTTTTTCCACCACTATTTGTTAAAATATAAGGTATTACATGTTCTTGGAAGCATATCGTTTAACATCCTTTCACTGGGCTGATCGATATAGCATTTACAAGAATTTCAGTCTTGATTACAAAATTGTCTTTCTTTAAGTTTGTGCATATTATGAAAAATTGAGATACCGAAAGAGGTGGCTTGTGAGTTTTTATGCTGTTAAATATATGTCGTGGTTTAAACCCAGTCAGCCACACAGTTTCTACTACATCCCCTCTTTCTTTCCTCCCCCCCCCCCCCCCCCCCCCCGCTCCCAGAGGGATGGGGAGGAGAATAGAAAGAATGTGACTCCCACGGGTTGAGATAAGAACAGCCCAGTAACTAAGGTATAACACAAACCACTACTGCTACCACCAATAATAATAATGATAAGAGAAATAACAAGGGAAGAGAATATGATACCACCCGCCGAAATGAGCCCAACCGAGAAGAGAGTGCCTTCAGGGTAACTCCCAGTTACCTCCCTGGGGGCATGATGTGCTGTGGTATGGAATACCTCTTCGGCTAGTTTGGGTCAGGTGTCCTGTCTCTGCTTCCTCCTGGCTTCCCCTCCTCCCTGGCAGAGCATGAGACTCACAAAGTCCTATGGCCAGTCTAGATATTTGAGCAGTGACTAAAAACATTGGTGTTATCAGCTCTGTTCCCAGGCTGAAAGTCAAAACACAGTGCTGCACCAGCTACTAAGAAGGAGAAAAAATGACTGCTACTGCTGAACTCAGGACAATATGATAACATTTTTAGACATGGCATTAAACATTGAAGGTTGGATGTATCACAAACCCCAGCCCATTACATTTGCAGTTATAATCCTCCTTGATCAAGACTTATAGTTAATTCATAGCAGAGATCAGAAATCATTTCATAGTGGAACGACATTTATATAATTTTCTTTAAACAAGTAGGAATTATCCCCGTTCAGATGAAAGTGAACATGATGTTTTATCCTTCTATTTCTTTAAAAATTCCTATCTGTAGTCTTATTTCAGTAGGAAAAACACTTTATGCCTTTATTTTAAATATAGCAGTGTGAAGGAATATTATAATTTGATCTCCAAAATGTGAGGCTGCTTTATTCTTTGCAGTATAATGTCAAACTGCTGTTGTGTGTTTGCAAATTATGGTTAGTAAAATACATTTTTTTTAAGATTTCTAAAGGTTAAGGTTACAATTATTTGTCTAATAGAAATGCATGTAAGGGGAAAACTTGTACAATTTTTGCTTATTAGCTGAAAAGTCTACAAGAGCAGCAGACAATTCGTATTAGGAAAGCAGAAGTTTCAGTCTAAGTTCTACTTTAAGACTTTCTAAAACTCACTTTGAAATCAATAGGAAAATTTCCTCTGGCTCTAAAGGGAATTTGGTTAGATCCTGAGGGGGTAGAAACTGTATATATATTATACACAAACATATATATATATGTATATATATGTAAGAGAAATAAGGATAACTAGGTTTAATAACATGCACCATCACTTGCTCAGGAGGGCATCTTATTTTTTCCAATCCAGAGGAATAAAAAGATAGGACAGTCCAGCAGTGATCAGGCCAGAATTTGTCTCTGACTTCTTCTGTAGGTGAGAAACAGATCCTATTTTTAATTCCCATGTCTGTGGTCCTGAAGGTAGGAAAGCCATCAAACCAAAAGGCTGTTTGAGCACTGCTAGCAAAGCTGGTAGTTTGAATGGCCAGTGGAGAAATTACGCTGAGGTTCTTTTATTGTGTGAGCTTTTGGCTGTGATTGTAGTAAACAATATGAAGCAAAGGGGTAAATATCTGGAGCGCTGGAGTAACCACGTCTGCTGGTGATAAAATCATATGTAATCTAATAACCTGACATGTTGCTGCCAAGGAAAACACTCTGATGGAAGTTGGATGCCAGAAAGAGTGCCATGAAATTGGGCTGCTTGGCATTAAACCAACTATTCAGTATGACCCTGCCAAAGCAAGACAAAGCTACAAGAGGGAAGAGGAGAAAAGTAGCCTTCGCAGAAAGAAATAACCTGAAACAAAGAAGTATGGCTTACCTTGGTTATGAGAGAAGTTTTGCAATAAATCGTGGTTTTGTCAGGCAGAAGTGGTATGTTTTAACAGGTATGATTATTTTGGAGTAGTTATTTAATAGTACTTTTAACCTTTCTCTCTGACATTGCAATAAAATTTGCAGGAGATGGGAATATTTTTGGGAAGTGCTGCTGCCACAGGGTATCTCTGTGACAGTGTAACAGCTTTGGCTGTAGTATTTTATTTATAGGTAATGCAAATAAATAAAGTATGGGTCAAAAATAAATCAGCAGGCTATTCCACACAGATGTAGATCCCAAGAAAGCAAAACCAGTTATTATTTAATAATAATCTTTTCTGAAAATGAAAATTAGAAAGTTACTAATTTTCAAAGTTCTTATTTATTTTGCTCTCAAATTAATTTATTTGCATTTACTAGGTATTGCACATGTTCCTGTGACACCAAACTGTTGCTTTTTTTAAGAATCATTATAGTTTTGCTAATTGACTAATGTGAGAAATGTATTCATATCACACAAGCCATTTCTCACACTATTTTTCTGGTGTATGCATTTTTCTTTTGAGAGGTAGCAATCTTACCTTGACCGGTAAAAAAGCTTTTGAACCTCTTTCTATACAGAATTGTTCAAATAACTTCTCCTCAAAGCTATGCATTTTACTGAGTGGCAGAAACTTCAGAATTCAAAGAACTAAATTTCATTGCCTGTGTTCAAACTTAGTTCCTTCCATATAAAAAAATTAGGTTAAACTTTTCATAATGTATTACTCAGCTTTTATGCATCTGGATGTGCAGCATTAACAGAAGATTAAAAGCAGTTTTACAGCAACTGGTAAGTAGTTTTATACCTTTCTGAGAGATGGTGGTAGAGGATTAGAGAGACTGACTCTGAAGGTTTATACTCCTCTTTAAGTACAGATCACCTGCCCTGTGGAGCTCTGCATTGGAGTGTACAGCACTATATAGTCTGCATGTTGTGTTTCTGAACTCTAGCATTTAATAGTGATACAAGAATTCAATGAATAGTGGAAGTACACATCTCTGGTATTTCCTCTTTAACTTCATGGACTTTTTACCTTTGTATATGTGGTTGTTTAAGTATCAATTGATTTAGGTATTAATTCTTGGTGAATTTAATAACAAGCAGAATGTAAATGGTAAATCAAATTAATTACCCTGTAGTAAAAACCTGCAAACACATTTCTCCTATCAAGTTTTGATATAACCCAATTAAATAAAGGATAGAACTCATCCCTGTGTCTTAATAGGCATGTTAAACTAGCTATTTCCTCCTAAAAAAAAAAAAACATGCATAGAAACAAGCCCCATAATGTTTAGGAATGGGAAAAGACTTGATTTCTTGTCCCCTGCTGTTTGTAATCTGTGATTAAGTGGTGTGAAATGGGGCTAAGCCTTCCTTTTGGTGCCTTAGAGCACTTCCTTCTCTCCTGTGCACTCAAAATATGTTTGGAACAAAAGCAGAACGTGGCAGTACTAATCTTCATTTTCTCCATAGCATTAAAAAATCTTTTATAACAATGTAAATTCTAAACAAAGGCTGTCATTTGTTTAATCCTACAAAGCTCTTTCAGGGGCATGGATAAAAAGAAAGAAAACCTAGCTATATGTATTTCTCACAATGCATGGTAAAAGTAATTGGAAGATATCTTTCTGTCTCCACACATCAAGTTAATTTCTTGGATTCTTTTTTTTGCATGTGTATTTGATTTTTCAAAAGTTAACATCCTGCTGATTAGAGGCTAGACTGAAAAAAATTCAGTCGATGTTCAGACATACAATATCAAATAGTGACCCTAGAAAACATGTCATGCAGTGACTTTGCTATTGTTACACATGAATTTCATTGCTCATGTTACCCATACGGTGACCTAAGAAGTTTCATAGAAAAATCTCCTTTCCCAGTATATTGAGCAGTAGGCTGGTGAATGCACATTTTGTGGAAACAGTCCTGCATGACTACATTGAAGAGACTGGGAGATCAGGTCCTGCCATTTGGGCAGCATGAATAAAAGCAGCACTATGAATAAAAGCTTAATTTTGGAGTTCTTCAAGTCTTACCACATTTGATTTGGTTTACCCATTTGATTTGAAAATGTTCCATGCTGCATAATCCTTATTTCTTTTCCTTTAATTCTTATGCTGTGCAGCCTAGGATAAATATATTTCATTGATGCTGATTTTTACTTGCATCAGAGCAAATGGGAAAAAACATGGCTATCATATTGTTTATGTAAACCTCTTTTCCCAGTGGAATTACAGATGCCTAAGGTTAAGTAAACTGCTGTGAATAAAGCTTTGGCTAAAGCAAGCTTATAAACCAAATGATTATCTTATCAAGACTGATAAAGATATGCACATAAGTGGTCATAGAGGCACACAAACAGTTAGAAAGGAAGGTTTGAGAACTCTAAGGTGGCTGGAAACAGATGTATATATGGAATGGGGAATACCTACTGAAATGAAAGGTCATTTTCTATATTATATATAGCAAACCTTTGGCTATAAAGTGCTGAAGAGATCTAATGATGTGTCAGAAAATAAAATAAAATGGAAGTACACTATTGTAAGAAACTTGGCAAACAGTAAAAATAATTGAGGATCACCAAATATTTGGGAAGACTGACAGAATGACAGACTTGGTATATTAACTACAACCATAGATTGCATGACTAGCATACAAATGTGCTCTTTTTGGAGGCACATTGGCCACGGAAGTGGGATGGGGTGCTTGGGCAGGGAATGGTGAAGCTGTTGTTTGGGTAGTATATAGCTTCTAGAGGTTAATGGAGTTTTCCTTTTTAAGAGATACCCATACTGAATTTGTTAGTTTTCTTACATTAGATGTAGAATGAGTATTTACTTATATATTTCAGTTCTTTACAACAGAAGCTGTGTTCCTTGCTTATGTTCTAGTTTGCATCGTGGGGGTGTGGGATCCTCCTCCTTACTGCAATAGTAACAGCACAATAACTGAGCTGTGTGTCTAAGGCAGTGAGAATTTGTCCACACCGTCAGGTCCACTCAACAGCCTCATCTTGAAAGGCAGCAGCTTTGACTAAAAAAAAAAATGAAGCAAAACCAATAAAACAGCAGGTGCTGTTTCCATGGTTTGAAAAAAGGTTTAATCTACTTGACTGTCCAGTGGGTAATAGTAGAATGTAGTATAGTGGAATAATAGCAAAATTTAGTATAGTGTAGTTTGTTATGGTATAGTACTGAAATACTGGAGAATTGGCTTACTGTTTCCATTTAGAGAAGATATAAATGTTCTAATACAGAAGGAAAATCTTTACTGAGTGGCTGCAGTCCATTCATATAGAGAAATATGTTACCATTAAATTTTATAGAAATTGTGTTTTTATTAATAATTAGTAACATTTCCCCACCCATTCAGCTACTCTTTTCCAGTATGTGGTGATAATTCATATCACACGTGTTTATCTATTTTGCTTACCTGAACTGCTTCTCTAAGTAACTGGGCTTTTTCAGTAATTTGCTTGTAGAACACCTTCATTGCCAATTATCTCTATTCACATGTCACATACTGTATCCTATTTTTATTTTTCAGTGGAATAAAAACATTCTCAATTGAAATCTGAAACTACCATAGCCACTATATGTAGGTAAATTCAGTAACTACTAGTGTTTCTGTAAATAATTTGACTGTGTTTCCTCAATATATAGCAAATACAGTTGTTCTACTGCATGTACTAGCTAATAATAGGAAAGTATTTGTTTTCAATTAGGTAATTGTACTTGTTAGTTAAACTCCATTTAATAGCAAAACTTTCTATTTAAACCTTGTTGCCAAAAATATTTCGTAATATATACATGACTTGTTTGGGTGAATAATTCAACTGTATATTGTTTATTTATAATTCACAGACAAGGTGTTCCTCTAATTTGCCCAATAGCTCTCTTAACGGATAGGCTCTACTGATTTCATGGCATTTTCCTCTTAAAGATACTGCCAGTGTGCTAGTGTAATTGGCAGAGACCCATTGACTTCAGAGGAGACTCAGCAATTCTTACCATCATTTATTTGCATCATTAAAGGCATTTAAAAATATGATCTTGTAAAGAACAGATGATGTGGTATCAAAAGAAAGTAGAGATCATTGTTTTATGGAAAATCCTTTGAAAATCATCAGGGGAGGGAAAAGTCCACTTTTCCTGGCTTTATTTCTCTTCTGTCATGCCAGTGGTTGGAGTCTTGGTGACAGGGACTCAAAGTGCCCACATGCTGTTGGCATCCTGGGTCCTGTCGTCTTCCTCCTGATATTTCCCTTGACTCCTGCCACTGAAGCTGCCTGAGAGCAGCTGGGAAGACTGCTTGGCAGAGGGTTTGCTCCAAAGTAACAAGTACATACATTTATTATAGCCCTATCAACAAGCTATAATCTGCATTATTGGTTTATCTGAATGTTTCCCTTTTTTAAAATAAATTTGTTCATGATGCTTTCCTACTCATTAAAATAGGAAAGTGATAAACAAAACTGTTTTCCTATTGAAAAAGTTGTTTCTTATTATATCTTTCAGTGCTCCACTAATAAGGCTTGATGGTCTTTGGCTTTCTGAATGTAGTTATAAAATCATAGAATAGTTAGGGTTGGAAAGGACCTTAGGATCATCTAGTTCCAACCCCCCTGCCATGGGCAGGGACACCTAACACTAAACCATGCCATCCATGGCTTTGTCCAACCTGGACTTGAACAGTGCCAGGGATGGAGCATTCACAGCTTCCCTGGGCAATCCATTCCAGTGACTCACCACCCTAACAGGAAAGAATTTCTTCCTTATAGCCAGTCTAAACTTCCCCTGTTTAAGTTTGAGCAAGTTACCCCTTGTCTTATCACTACAGTCCCCAGTGAAGAGTCCATCCCCAATATCCCTATAGCCCCCCTTCAGATACTGGAAGGCTGCTATGAGGTGTCCATGCAGCCTTCTCTTCTCCAGGCTGAACAGTCCCAATTTGCTCAGCCTGTCTTCATACGGGAGGTGCTCCAGTCCCCTGATCATCCTCGTGGCCCTTCTCTGGACTTGTTCCAACAGTTCCATGTCCTTTTTATGTGGAGGACACCAGAACTGCACCCAATAGTCCAGGTGAGGTCTCACAAGAGCAGAGTAGAGGGGCAGGATCACCTCCTTTGACCTGCTGGCCACGCTTCTTTTGATGCAGCCCAGGATACGGTTGGCTTTCTGGGCTGTGAGCGCACACTGAAGCTGGCTCATGTTCATTTTCTCATCGACCAACACCCTCAAGTCCTTCTCCACAGAGCTGCTCTGAATCTCTTCTCTAAAAAGATTCTTATTTAGAAGCACATGTGAAGTGACTGGTTTAAGCTTTAGAATATTGAATAGTAGCATTTTAATTTTTTTTTTTGTAATATGTACTAATATATACTAAAGATGTATATACAGAATAATGTCAAGTAGAGCAAAGCAATTTTCTTAGCACTCAGTTATGCATGGGCAAAAACCCCAAACCCATTTTCCTAAAGTGCTTAGGCACTCCCCCACAATTATGTTTAGTTATCTACTAATAGACTTAGTTCTAAATGGGTAAATGTTGTAAATTTGGTTTTCCCTTGGACACATAACAATATTTATGCCTGTAGTACATACAATTCATGCACCAGTCTGTGGTCATTCATTAGACTTGAGCTATGTTTACACTTACAAGAAATAGGCAAATTTGTGGTGATGTAGCTGTGACAGAAGAATGATGGTTGCTAGTAAAAATGTGAGAATCCAAACCCCATATATTTTAGCACAGTTAGAGAGAAGTTTCCTGAAGCAGAGTTCATTTGCAGTGTGAGTAACTGCTCTCCGCCCTGTAATAAACGTCAGCGCTACTGCTGGGATCATAGTTCAGCCTCATGATGTGGTAATGAGCCAGGATGGCATAAGTATGAAAATAGGGTAAATAAATATCCAAAGGATTATGATAGTGTGACAGAAACTATGATCAGATACATAAAGTCCAGATTGAGAGGCACTCCTTGAAGAGCAGAAGGGATTTTGGTACTTAAAATGATCTGAAAAAATGGTAAATTGTCTTGCATGGGCATCATGTTTGATTTAAAAGCTGTTTAACTCACTGTCTAAAAGGCTAGATCAATTTTTTTGCCCATGCGATTCACCCAGAGTACAGGAAGCTATAGGAGATAAAAATCTTCTAGAGCTGTTAACACTATTTTATTTTGGAATTGATGCACTAGTCTGCCAAGTAGCACAGATGCATAATACGCTCAATTTGGGAGAGAGATTTTAATCTTCACAAGTACATATCTTTTTATTTTCAGTGCCTGGCTCTCTTATGTGAGAAGGAAAAATATTCAGAAAGGTTGAGGATACTAAACAAACTTAAAGAAGCCTCTAGTCCCATAGTTTGGCATTAATGGATCTTGAGGCTAGACGATGAAAGTACCTGGTATTCAAGTGTATAAACTACATGTTTATTTCAATAAGTCACCATTGAATATAAGGCAAAGGGATTGACAAGACTGCAGAATGTCTTAAGAAATGCAATGGTTCTGAATGGTCAGGATTGAAATGCAGCTTCCAAGAGGAGTCAGGACTTATCTCAAGGCTGGGGAAGCTGGGATGAAAAGTTGAGCATTTTCCTTTTTAGCATCAGCCTCTTCTGGTACTTGTGTGTGTATTGTAAGTACAAGCTCATCCATGTTTATCTCTGTGTCATGCCAATTACACATTTTTGTTTCTTGCAGTAACTTCTGTTACGCCAACAAATGCTGTTCGACAGAAAAAGGATAAACATATAACACCACCATGAAGGGGGAGAAAATGTGTGGAGAGAGGAAAAATTAAGGAGAGCGCATTCTGTGTGTTCTAGGTTGAGATTTTAATGGGTTTGGGGGGTTGATTTTTAAGTATTGGTGGATTCTGTTGTAATCTGGTACATATGCTTTTTTTTCTTGGCTACTGGTTGCTTTAGGACATTGCTGAAATATTATCAGTGGGTCTGTTCCCCAGCATCATTCCACTTGCTGTTGCTAATGGCCATATTCCTATCCTCTGATAGTGTGGGTTTGTATTTATGGGTTAGCTCATGACATTTCATACACTTTTCAGTGGTAGCTGATTCGGTTACAGGTTGGAGTGTACATAATGAAGGAAGCTGGATAGAGGGATGTGTAACCTTTGCAAACTTAGAAAAGGCCCCTGGCAAGGAATCTCTAATAAAAAGTATCTCCAAGCTTTGTAGGTTCATAAGCCCAAGGCAGGAGCAAACACCATTAAATTATTGAAAGGCAAATAGACACACAGCAATACTGTGTGGGGATTGAAATGTAGTTTGAAAAAAGATAGCTGTTAAATTGGTTTTATTTGTGAGGTTTATTGTATGAATATTGTGTTGCTAGAAGACAGTCTTCACTCAGAAATTCTTTCCAACTCTTCCTCTTTCTTTTGGTCATTTTAATGTCTTTCTCTCTGAATTTTTTTGGTAGCATTTTTGGCAGTGGTAAGAGCACTGGTTATGATGATGAGCTTTCCTGTGTACTTAGCAGCTGTATAAACACACCAACTCAATTTAGAGTGATGTTATAGATAGAGACATTTACCCTGCACATGCCAAGAGCTACGTTCATGGCAATGGTCTCTTTTATTATAACAGTCTTCTCAGATCTTCCTGATCACACTGTTTTCCATTTGAGAATTACTGTTACTTATGGGTTTAAATCTGGGGTTCAAATTCACAACAGGAATTAGTACTTCGGGCAAAAGGCAGTAAAACATTATTGGGTCTGTTTGTCAGTGAAAGGTTTGCAGCAGCTGTTGATTGAAAGCTCATCCCATATCCAGTCAGGTCAATTGTCAATTGACTCTCAGTGACTTCAGTAGGGTTTGGATAAAGGCTATGGTACACTTCTTATAGTGAAAATAGCTACAGCAATGATTTGCCCTCAAGGATCTTCCCTCCTCCTCTACACTTAAATAATGCTGTTTGGCCATATATTGATAATGACAGCATTGCTTAGATTATGCTTGATTTAATGAATGTCTTTTCATTAAAACCAAAACCACTCCTGATAAATCTAACAGTTGGGATTCCTGGAAATACAAGTGATGGTTGCTTATCCCATTATATTGGACAAGTTTCTCTAAAGTAAGCACATTCAGAGCCAGAACACTCATAATTTTGTAACTGCTTCCTGGTCTGGAGCACAGATCTAGATTGACATGACTTAGCTGCAACATTAAAAAACATAATGGAGAGCTTGCTGAACCAGGATACTTGGGCATGATGCTAGTGAATAGCAAAGGAACTGCATTAAGATGTTTCATATATTGTGTAAGCTCTAGGGATAAAGCCTGTTTAAATATTCACAGGTCATGCAGTGCTTCACATTCCTGTTTCCTGGGGCATGACTGAGGCTCTTGCCAGCTACCCAAGTGCAAATACATGTAGCCATCATCACTACCATTACAGATTTTCTGCTTAGCTTAGTCATTCCTCGGTTCTGAAATATGCTTGGACCTAAATGGCTCACGTAACAAATATGAAATGTGGCTCTTAGGGTTGTAGATGCAATTCATTTGCAATACTGGTATTTAAGTTGCTTTACTTGTGCTGCATCACAGTTTCTTAGAAGGAGCAAGTTGTTTTGGCTGCTGTTATATGCAGAACTCCAAAAAGCTCTGTGGAAGTAAGACAGATAAGTTAACATTCCTCGTACAAAACCCTCAATGTTTATAATAGCTCAAGAATATGCATATTTTTATTTCACATCTTACTTGTACACAGTGGATAGAATTGATTTCATCCTGGACTTGGTGCTTTAGCTACTCTATCTTCACTCTTGCAGGGAGAAAAAGCATTTTAATGGAAGCAGATACTGTTGTTCTCTTACAGGGGATTTGTTATATTAGTTTCAATTTAAAAAGAGAGGCAAGTGGAATGGGAAGTTCAACAGTGAGACAGGGAACTTCTTTGTCTTTCTTTGAACTGTGCTCAAAATCACTGCAAACAGTGATACCTGCTCTTGGGAGCAGTACATGGGCTCTCTCTCAGGTGCAGCACAGTGTGTGGAGTGGTGCAGGGTCAGAGCATGAAGGAGATGTGAGGCAGAGGCACCGCCTGCCCTGAGTGCACATGTACAGCTGAAGTGGGCTCAGACAGCTTTGCTCTGGAGCTCCTGCTAACATGGATCTGGAGAAAACCAAGCGAAGGGGCTACTGCAGGGTGACGCCTGAGCCCAGCCATGTATATTCACACCATGCTGTGTAGATATTTATCCCCCGTCAGCCCGTAGCCCATGTTTTTAGCCTTCAGATGTTTCAACAAAACAAAGAGCATCTTCTGCACCTGATGTCCACTGTTGGTCTGGTTAGTGCACTTGCACATCTCTGGAGCATCTCTTCAGGCAGGAAAGAGATTCTGAGAGGGATGTTGGAGAGGTTGGCTGGCATAGAAGGTGGTGAGCAATGCAGGCTCACTCACTCTGGATAGTAAAAGTGCCCTAAGCTTGACAACAAAATACAAGTAAACCAATTGCCAACTGAAGCCCTTTGTGTATAATGTCATTGGCAAAATGAAAAAAAGAAAACATGTATTTGAGCTATGAAATGTACATCACGTTCCAGAGTTGATAAAAATTCATGATGAATGCTTACCTAGAGAGGTTTATAAGTGGAGGCCCTAGCAAGAGTGCATTAAGGGGGTTTATGCAAAATGGTTTTATAATGGCTGAGGAAGAAATTATTTATTATTTCATCAAACAAAAAAATAGTTAATGATAGCATACAGTATAATCTTTATTGTGGCACATAATTAGCAATTTCTGCTTCAATCTCAGTGCAATTGCAAGTATGATTTATAGTAATATTACAAAACACACTTTTTCCTATCAGAATTAATGAATTCTAGTAGAGAGAAACAGCAAATGCATTTAACCAACTTTTCAGAGTCTAGCCCTAAAATACCAAATTCTGAACCAACAGCCATTTGTCTTGGAAAGGCTTGTGCCATTTGCCCCAGTTTGGATGGCATCTGCGTGAGCATTGCTGGTGGTTGAAGGGAAGGGTGGGAGCAGTATTTTCTCTCTGCCTCAGTCCTTGGTTAGAAGGACATTCTGGGGATAGAGCTGATGCTTATTCACTGGGGCTCTGCTATTGTGTGATTGTATGAGAGCAAATAAATTAATGCAGGCTTGCTAGCACAGGCTTATCAGGAGTATTTCCAGGAGATTGCCACTCTAAGATATGTCTTATGTTCAGTAGATGATCTCTAATGTTGGGTGTCACTAGTGGTTTTGACTGATCTTGCAAGTGCTCAAGTTGTTTGAAACAAGAGGCGTTGTTGCCCTGTTGGTGAATACTGATTGCTCAGGCTGGAAAAAAGAGAAGAATTTCTACTAGCTTCTAGCAAATGGTGTCAATGCTGTCCTGTAATGACTTCTATCTACAGAGCAGAGGAGAAGCTCTGTGCATGTGGAGTCCCATCTGTACAGGATATATTTGATGAATTCAGGCTTCGTGGAGCAATTAAAGTATGGAAACATAGAGGGTTGAGTAGCACATGTGCTGCATGTAGGTGCTTGGGGGCAGAAAAGCAGAATTCGCTGCTCAGAAGTTGCAGGTGATTTAAAAGCAGACCACATGGGAGAGGTAAGATAGGATAAATTTCCAGTGCATTGATGGCAAACTATTTGCCAACCTTAAAACATGCATGGTCTGTGAGCCAGTACAGCACAAACCTGTTATGCATACCACATCCTTCACACCGACAGTGGGTTTTGGTTTATGTGCTATAATAAGACATTCAAATTAAGTATTAATTGACCGACTTCATGGTCAGGTTACTACTAATGGTGTGCCACAAATAATGTCTTAGTACTCACAAAGCAATATATTTTACTTGTGTCAATTGTGATTAAGCCCATAGAAAGGCCGCCTTCTATTTCTTGTGTTTAAATGTGAAATTTTAATATTATTCTTACAAAAAATGGCACCCTTGCTCTATCTCAGACTTGATATATTTAAAATCAGAAGGATAAACATACAAGACACACAGTGAACATGTTGCTTGCCTCTAGTCTCATAGAAAGCTCTTTGCCAAAGTGTATGCCTGTTTCAGACTATTGGAAGTCATATTCCTAGCAATAGTCATCATTACTGGAATATTTGGGTCATTCGTAATATACAACATGTTTCTGTTAAACATCCTCATCAAGCAGGCAGGTAATACTTTTAGGCCTTCTTTTATTTTTTAAAATGAAGAGGACAGGGAAGCTGTGGACTTAATGAGACATTAGATGGCCCAAAACCAAAGATTTCAGCTTTACAAGGAAACCTCTCATTGAGGAGGCAATTTAACATGACCTTTGATTTTGGCTTTCACCATAAAAATGTACACGCTCCTCTGCAGTTGGCTCAAACACTTGACCATTAAGAAATCCTAAGTCATCATGTGCTAACATTCAAGGAAGGCTGTATAGAAGTTCATTTCCTTCACAGTCTACAACATGGGATTTATGGTAAAAAAACATTTTGTGTTACTCAAATTTTATAAGTGCAACTGCCCAGGCTGTAATCACTGTAATTGAAGAACATTTGTGTTTTTATTTATTGAACTCTTAGATTCTGTCAAAGGGGTTATTTCCACTTCTTTTAATGGAGTCTAAAATACAGAAACCTGAATAGATGTTACCTACCTTGGTAAATAATGTGGGGGTTTTGTCTTTTTAAATGCATTATAATCCCTTTTGAAAAGAGCAAAACAAAGGCATCAGTACTATCCTGAACCAGTGCCTACATCAGACAATTAGACTTTGCAAATATCCTGAATTGCTTAAAATGTCTCAACACATTTAGGAGCATAAATATAGTATAAATGAATAATGCAGATTATTGGAATATATGGCATAACCTGATATGCTTACTATCATTGGGGAAAATTGTACAAGTTAATTAGAAATTCACAAAGAGTATATACAATGAATGTTATCAGCTTACAACTCATTAATGACTAGGCTTCAGGTACCCTACTCAGTACTTATTGGTGCCTTCATTTTTTCTGAAAATAATTGAGATAAATATTTCAAAATTTACATAGGCCAATATTTACTTTTGGATTTAAATTTAGGACTTGTGATTCTCTGCAATCGTTTCTGACTTTCTAACCTAGAGCAAAACTTTTTTGTGTATTCACTTGCAGCATCTTCATCTTTTTAGTAGGGTTCATCTTTGTGTTCAGGATTAGCTTGCATGAGAGTGTTGTCCTAGTCCACGTGTGGGGTTCAGTTAAACTAAACCAGCTCAGAAAGCTTGTTTGAAGAAAAAGTCATCACAAGACTGAGACAACGAAGTCTTTCCCTTCTCCAAAACCACCAATGGAATTTACTTTCGGAGACATTAACAAAGCAAAAAAAGGCAAAATAAAAGAGCAGATACGATTGGGTGGAGCACCTTGTCCAACCATGCTGAATTCTGCACCTAGTCCCTCTGATATTGGGTTTGTGATCATGGTATAGATGCTGTGTGCATTAGTTAATTTGCTGCATTTTGGAAATTGGGTTTTGACTATTGGTTATGCTTACTGTCAGTATTACAAAACAAAAAGATGAATAGCAATATAATTAATCTTATTTACTGGGAGTGTGTGAGGAACTCGAGCTGAAGTACTTTATATAAAGATTAATATATATTTGGGGGATATACATATATATGCATTATACATCCTTAGATATTTTTAGGGGGAAAAAAAAAAAAGGCAACTTAGATCCAACTTACACCCAGTGGAAAAATTCTCACTGATTTCAGAACCTTTGAAGGAGAACTTCAGTGAATTTAAGAAGATATTAACTTTGTTTTGGAGATGGATGGGATTAAGAGGTCAAACTGGAAGGTAATAGAGCAGAATACAGTCTGAACCTGACAGATCAATCAGTTGTTTTCATAGATTTTTAAGCAACAAAGTGCCATTATAAACATCTTTTCTGACCTCCTGTGTATTGCAAGCCAGGAAATTTAATATGTGCTTCCTGCATTAGAGGAAACTGCTCTGTTCTGTTTCATAAAATAGTTGTCTTGTTTGTTTTGTTGAGTAATATTTTACTTTCTCAGGCTATAGAATATGAGCCATTGAAAGCCAATGTTGCCTCAGTTTGCTTTATATTTGTTTTATATATATAATAAAGGCTTCACGAAACCAACCCTACTGAAAGCAGCATAGTCACTGCACAAATCTGTTTCCATCACAGCACAATGCTCGGGATTTTTTTCCCTCTCTTGAGGTTACAGAGAGCTCTTTTAAGAGCTTGCTCTTACTTGGACATCTCCTGTGCCTGGTTTACATAAAAGCAGGATGAAAATCCTCACATTAGTCAAATATTCACAAGAGAGTCAAATATTCACAAGAGAGATAATCACCATTATTAGTGAAAGAATACTGTGAAATGAAGGTAAGGCTCACTTGCAAAAATTATGCTCTTTTGGAAAGCTGCCTCCAGCTCAGGAAACTAGAGTCAGGAGGTTGGACTCCTGACCAAAAAGTTAAATCCAAGCGTAAAATTAGTAGGAGAAATTGCTGAGGGAAGGTACTATGTAGGGACTATTGCATCTTCACATTCATTATATAAACGGAAGTGAGCCCCCTACACTGAGAAAATCTTTGTTTCTATATGTACTGGCACACCTTCAGTGAGTATATCTATCTTCCCCTATTTGTTGGGGAAGAAATGTGCAATCTCAGAGAGGAATTTAGGCAATTAGACTATTTTATTCAATCAGACTATATTTTTAGATTTAAAGAAGTATGAATTTTCTATGAAAATTTAAATGCAAGTTGTACACAATATATTCGGATCTGTGAATATAATCAGATGTAGTAAAATGCTAAAGATTCACTAAATTAAAATGTGTTGGCCTGCAAACCGTTGCTTCCTGAAGAGGCTGATTTAAGAGTTATGGTGATTTTACTGGTTGTTGACATCAGTATATCCACATATTTTGCACATGGCATGAGCACGGGATACAGAATTGCTGTTGTGGGACCCTGGAGAGTATCAGCTTTCATCATCTTGCAGACAACCCTCATGTGGGACTAAGACCCTACATATGCACAGGGGTCAACAGTGGCATTTTCTGTTGCAGGAAAGGAGCTTATTTTAACAACTATAATAGGATCCTTCAGACTATTTGAATATTTTGTCAGTCATTTAGTAGTGATCCTTGCCGAATTATTTCGATAGAAACCATCAAATTATGTTTGGATAAATGGCACATGATGTGCTGCCAATGAACTAAAACAAATTGTCTTCCTGTGACAAATACCTTAGCTTCTTTTTTCATTTCATAGTTGCAACAAAGTCACTGTTATAGATAAAAGAATTCCTCTGCCATTTTGCAGGTAAAACAAATTATTGCTGAGGTCTTTAACTTCTGTTTCAAATGCTCAGGCTTCTTTAAAACTTTTACAGTTTTGAAATAACATTGCCTCTTGCGGCACTACCAGTTAGACTACTTAGCTACTGTGTTGAAACATCGTGTTTTATGTAATCTGACTTGTGCTGCCCAAATTCATGGAAACACTTTATTCTGTGGCATTTTTACAATCACTGCTTTATCTTAATTATAATAATCAGCAATTTGAAAAGGCATTGAAGTGGAAAAATAAACAAAGTAGAAAGATCTCAGATAAATGCTTTACTATAAAACAATAAAATAAAAAAAAGTAAAAATTAATTTCATTGTCAAACATTAACTATTTTGGAGTGCTAAATAAATTCTTCAGCCAAAGCAATGTGTTTAACCCATTTAATAATATGTATTAAAAAAAAAAAGAAAGGACAATTAACATTCTGATCCCATGAGGAAAGAATGAAAATGCTAACAAACATGAGTTTGTTTCATTTGGAATAGACTAACTAAATACAGAGTAAGAACTTAAAAACCCTGAATAATGTAATTCCTTGGTAATATTTTGCATCCCATACCACTTCCGCGCAAGGTAGAAGCTGGTTTCCAGTAGCAGTATGCAGGGTCTCTGCATGCCTGAGCCCCATGCAGAATGCTGTTTGCAGAAGATGCTCAACATCTGTCAGATCCAGCACAGTGTGCAAGGATCTGCTCTGCATCCATGGGGCCCCTCTCAGGCAGTTTTGCTACTATACATCAACTTTTACAGCGCTTTAGTATATATAACTCCATATAATTACAACCTCACTCAATCTGGGAGTCTTTGCTACACATCCCTAACTAAATAGCCTCCTGAAATATACTTCATGTTTGCAAGGTGAAGAGGTGCTACTCCTTTGGTGGTTATAAGTTTTTAGGCATCCATGGCATCCAGGGTTGCATATGCGAAGTAATTTCTTATATAAGCAATAGATACTTTTGAACAGTTTGGAAGTATAATAAAACCTTCTAATGCATAGAACATAAAATTATTCTTCAAGGAAGACATTGAACAATTTTTTTTTTTCTCTTCTTTTAAATGGGAAAATATTTATTATAGGCTATGACATCTTACCTTTTATGCATAACAGAATTAGTTGACTTGGGAATCCCTAGGCAGCTGTGTTTGCATTGCCATAGACTAGATAATGTACAGATTAGCTGGTGTTAAATTACGTACAGAGGTCACTCAAACCATAGAGTTTTATGAAAAAACCCAAAATAGATGACTAGAGTTTTATGAAAAAAAACAAAATAGATGACGAGTGCCATGTTGGAGAACTGGCAGAAGAATCTGACTCTAAGAGTATTATCATAGCGTATCTAGTATGTTAATGTTTTGGTTTCTGGTTTTTAACAGATTTTCCTCTGGAAGCTGTTTTTGACTTCTAAACGTGGGAGTTGTGGGAAAAAAAAAACAACCTGAAGTGATGTTTTGAGATTTTAAAAGTATATTTCTAAGAGTTTTCATTGTTTTGAAACAGGTGAGCCATAAATAGAAAGACCAACTTGATGCAGAGAAGCACTTGTGTTGCCATCAGAGGGAGAAAAGGGGAAGCAGCAAGGGCTGTGTTGCATGCCGTGCTACTACCATCACCAATTAGAACTAATGGTGCGGCAAAGCTAAGAATAAAAAGTAAACGGTCTGTCTAGCTGCCCAAATCTGAATGTATAAATTTTGCAGAACAATTATGCTGAGTTCTTCTCTGTATGGAATACTTGAAAAAGACAAACTGAAACAATACCCACCCTAAAGAAAGTCAGGAACAGCTCCATTTTTGAAAAAGGTTATATTTCAGCATAAAATCCAGCAAGTCAGAGTAAAAATCATTACCTGAGGGGTACCTGAGGATATTGGATGGCTCAGGAACTCAAATGCAGTCTGTGTGCTGGTTTTGCTACGCTGCAATTTCCAATCAAAGCACACTGGAAATTCATATATCTACTGCTTGAACCTTTGTTCTTGTTGTTTTGTTGTTTTCTTTTTCTGTGGAGTGAAACAGAAGATACTAGAAGGAAAGAGAAGGATGTCAACTCGTATGCAGACACTGTAGGTATAGACAAATGCAGGTTACGAAGGTGGAGGATAAGTGTCCATGTGCCATTCAACGTATTTACTTCTTAAAACATCCATCTTCGTACGAGGCTAATGGGACAGAGGTGTTTTTTAGCTCTTCAGAGTGCTCTAACCTTACCAAAGCAATTGGCATTGTCAGTGGTGTGTTTGCTTATTCTGCAGTTGCACCCCTCTCAGGTCACCACTGCTACTTGCTGAAAGCATTTCTGAAGAGTGATAAATCATCTCTACACATATATTTTAAAAAACAGTTTTCTTTCTGGAGACCATAAAAAGAGAAAGATAGGTGCCAGAATCCCAAGTGCTCTTTGACTTTACAGGCTGTAGATCCATATGATCTTTCCTGAGGAATTAATTATAATTCAGTCCTGTGTATTACAAAAAAAATAATGTTATGGAATGCTGTCAGGCTGTCAATGTTGAGAAAAGTTACCTGTTTTAGTAACCAGGTGATGAAATTTGTATGCAACTCATGGAAAAATATCATGGTACCTTACCTCCCTGACCTCAGAGGGTCTGTTTTAGTGCTGGGTAGGAAGTGGTGACTCAGCGGTCCCTCAAGCTGAGGCTGCTGGACTGAGCAGGGCATCAATAGCCAAGGTGTTTTCTAATGGTTTTGTCATAGGTGTGAGCACCCACAAACTGGGGCAGTAAACCAGACCTGCAGGTGCATTTATGAGGAGGCACCTACAGGTCTGGGAAATCTTACCCAAAGAAAGTTGTGGAGGCCCCAGTGCATCAGGAAAATTTAAGCTTCTCTAACATAGTGCAATACTCAAAAGAAGGATGAGGTCTAAGTGGCTTATTTCTGGTTTATGTTTCCAGGTGAGTTAATAAAAATTCATTTCCATTAATCTGCATCCATTGAGTATTGTCTGTGTGTCTTTGTGGCTGGAATGATGCTGTGGTCATGTCTTGGCAATGCTAGCAGAGCTTAAAGCTTCTTATGTCTGCGAATTAGAAGAATCAATCTCTTAGAACACATTTTAAATTGATCTTTGATTTGACCACATGGCTGTTGGATAAGGTACCCTAGTATTAATCAATTTGACTTGGAAAGATGATGATTCAAATTAAAATTGAAAGATGATCTATATTGAACAGCTACTGTCTGCAGAGTGTTTTTTTTTTTGTTTTGTGTTTTTTTTATTAGTGTGCTGCTCTGTTTGTGAAGTCCTTGCTGTGAATACTAATGTCTGCACCCAGGGCTCTGTCCTGAATTGCTAACTTGGGCATTCGCATTAATGATCCGTGGCTTGTAATTTTGCTTAAATCCTGGCTTCAAATTGCTCAGAATCTATAACACAAAATGTTTCTATATTATCTGCTTATAAGAACTTATTTACATCTAACACATTACACAGAGCTTCCTGCTAGTTTGAAGGATCTGGCTTTAGTTCATCACTTCCTTTTCTGTTTTTGTAGTGGTTTGAATTTAGTATAAAGGTCTTGAAAGAGCGTGATGGAGATTAAGGTCCTGAATTCCCAAGGGAAAGGATTGTATTCAAGCACCCAAATGGCAAGGGTGGCTTTTTGTACATAGCTGTAGGTGTCAGTGGACAGCGTGAAATAAAGGCAGCTGCTCTTTGCAGCAGAGTAAATTTCTTCCTTGATTTCAGCAGGACTTGCATGACCTTTACACAAGTGACAATAAAAAAAAGGTGTGAAATGCTTTGCAGATCATTTCTTGCTTTGATTAACTGTAAACCAAATGTCAGTAATTTATACAGGTATGGAGACGGTGATGTATCTCAGATGTTCTTTCTGTGTTTCTTGCACTTACAGCAAAGAAATGTTCAATTTTGTAATCCAATAATAACCTGTTTTATTAAGCGAAAATCTGTTCCTCTTAGATGTTAAGTATCTTCTGGTTTCTGTCTCTCTCACTTGCAATTTTATAACCCAACCTAATTTCTAAATTCAGCAGATTTTAGCCAATAATTAAAATTTCATAGCTAAATTATAACTAACCATTTCCCTTTATCCCTTGCCAAAGAAGATTTGTAATGGGAAAACTGACAAGTCGGGATACTTATGAATTTATATCCAAAAGCTTTATTGTGTCAGCTTCTTCAGAGCTGTCTTAATGTGATTGCCTTGTCAGCTGCATCAGTAACAGAAGGTGAAGATCAATCTGTAATGAAGGGAGATGATATAATTTTTCTAAGTGTAGATCTATGATTCTTTCCCATAACTGGAAGCTGCAATTATAGTGATAATGCTAGATGTTTCTCTTCAAATGCTTCACAGACCTGCAGTCTGGAATAGCCAATGATAAGTAAAATTAAACCATCATAGTAACATGTTGCTTATAAAGGTATGCAGAAAACCAGGTCATATCTTCAGTTTTTAGAATATAATTTAGATCTCCAAAGTACAAAATACAGCATTTTGTCTTTGTTTCATTGTTACTAAGTTTTCTGTTGTATTTTCCACATGTAAAAATGAATTGAGCTGGAGAGCTGTAGGTGAAAAGCAAGAGCAGTACCAGTGGCTGCAACAGGAAGTGTTAACTGGGAGCATGAGGGTCTCTGCTGCAACCGTCTCTTGAGCCCCTGTTCTGCTGCAGAGCTGCAGGTCATGGAGGTGATAGTCCAGCTGAAGGAAGACCAGAGCACCTGGATCTTCCCCTGCCACTGTCTGAGTAAGGAAATATGTTAGGTTTCTCAGGCAAATAATATCTAGCCACCCAAATGTTTGCTGTTTTTCCTGGGTGCGTATGGAAACAATATGTTCATTCTTCTCTTCCTCTTTTCTGTACCATTGCTATGACTAGATAGGGCTTTGGATTTGTTGAGGGGAGGATTTTTTCAGGAGGGAAGTAGGGAAGGTTGGTTTGGGATTGGTTAGGGGTTTTTTGTTTGTTTGTTTTGTTCTGTTGGGGTATTTTTGTTGTTTTGTTGGGGGTCTTTCGTATTTTTTTTTGTGTGTGTGTGTATTTTTGGGGCCTTTTTGTTTTTTGGTTTTTTTTTTTAAGACATTATCTTTAACAATAATGACATCTTCTAGTTTTAAATTATATCACATTTTATCCTGAAGAATCCCACAGCTTAGTAAACTGTTGTTTGCAAAAAACACTTCAGTGCACCTGAAAGCTGAAGCACATGCTTTTTCTTTGGAAGAGCAAACAAAGCAGAATGAAAAGAGACAAGCAGGGCACCTCCCAACAGGATAGCTGAGCAATCATGTTAAAATAAAACAGTTGGCCTCCAGTAGAAAGGCCACCAGTGCCATTTGCCAATGCTGGGACCAACCATTGATCTAGGAAAGACAGCCAGCCAGGAGAGCACATCATTGAAGGCACATTTAAAACAGCTGGGGATTCACCTCTTATTTTTGTAAGTATCAGAAGATACTTTTCAGATACTCACAGTGACTTAATAACAGATCCAGCCAATTTCTCCTAGATCTCCTAGAATGTTGTCTCAAATGAGAATTTTTTTCCCACAATTCGCAGTAGAGTTCTGCCATTTGTTGCAGGTTGCTCCATCTCTGGCTTCCTCTTCTGAAGTGTTCAGCTGCACCATGAGGGAGTAGGCAGAATGCTCTGGGATTTAGATGAGCAGTGAAATACTAACAATAATGAGCAATAAAACCAAATTGCTGAGATGCTGTCAGAGACCAGCTGGAGGTCATTTTCATAAACAACTCGACGTTTTAAAAAATTGAATGCATGTGGTTAGCTGAGGCTCAGTACATGGAAGTTTGTGAATGATTCTCAGAAGAAATTTACATCCGTCATTTTTTTTCTATGAATTATTTATTGACTTGGATTTCAAAACAAAATTCACTTGGTAAAGCAGAGGACAACACCTTGGTGGAGCAGCACTGAGGATGTGTTGGAGGGGCTATGTGAACCTCCATGCTGATTGCATCATCTTCAATTCTTTCAGCACACTCTTTACTTTCCAGCAGATTTGTCCCAAACTCAGTTCCTGTTTCCCTTATAATGAAAAGTGATTTTAAAAGGTAACCTTTAGAAAACCATGATATTAAAATGGTACAGGTCAACTGCCTCCATCTCTGGTGAACTTTTAACCCAGCTTGCCTGGTGAGTGCTCACTCCCCCCACCCTGTAGCAAACCTTTATTCCAAAATGCTGCTTTGCATTTCCCATCACAAGCATGTGGCAGGGCATGCTCAAGTGTGCAGCATCTGGGAGGGATGTCTACTGGGTTCAGGAGTAATCAGCAATCGTGTGATCGTGCGTAAAGATAGTTCTAGATTAAATGGATTTCCTGTTGAACATGGGGAATATTCAAAACTATAATCATTTAAACAGAATATTACAGGCAGACACTTAAGTTCAGTGATGTGAAAGACACTAATGAGAACAGGCTTAGCTTTCCCCATACCTGCCTTGTAGAGACCACAGCTAGCTGGGGCACCTTGGAAAACAACAAAAGGAAATTAGTTGATGAAATTGTTCTCTGTAGTATGCAGTACAATTTTTCCTTCAACATTAAGTCTGTGGTAGGGAGGAAAGACTGCATAAAAGGAAGTTAGTTCTCTGTTTTAGAGATTTAGGGAAACAAAGAGATCTTTCTGTTCAGTGGGTGTATGTGAAGGAAAGTTGCTACTTCCTGCCTTTCACCTGCTGTTATTCCCATCCAAAGCATGACGTGTCTTCTCTATGTCTCTGCAGTGTCTGGCAGGCATAGGCTGGTTGTCTACACAGGATAGGTGCTCACCAAGGGATTACAGTCTCAGTATTAAAAGACTGATAAGGATCACAATTATCCTGCAGGAACTTTCCTACCAAAAACAGCCTCTCACAGAAGGTTTCATGTTCCATTTGCCTTATGCAGCCTTGCATGGTTTTAAAATTTTCATTTCAGTAGAGTCAGTCCATCTTACAGCAGTAGAAGAGAAATTATTTTTCTAGGTAATATCTTCAAGATTGATATGTGAGAGAGATGCTTATATGGTGTAATGCAGCATACCAGTGACACGCAACAAAGGCTATGTCTGTGCTAGCTGGGGGCTGAACTCTATCTCTATAAAGATCATCAAGACCTGGGGCCTTTTCACTAGACAAGGTCAATTAGAAACAATGATCTCATCTAATCTTGCTCTAAAATTACTAGTCTGGAGGTGGGCAAGAGGTTTATCATTGCAGACTAACAATAATGCTGTGATAAATAGCAAAAGTAAGTATATACACCCCAGCCTGTGCTTAGCATTGACCAGTCCCTGCAGACAACATAGAAAGATTTTGATACAGCATTTGTCCCCTCCGTTGCTTATTGTGTGATTCAAACTGTCTGTCATCATTTGAAGGCAAGTAAGGACAGTAATGACAGGATGGACAGTGATGACAGGCAGGACAGAAAGGAGATTGGAAGACCTCTGGCTGCTACAAGTGGCAATTCAATTTCTTGTTGGAAGAAGGTTGACAGCTTCAGGACTGTGGGCAGCCAACCTGAGGCCAGCTGGGAATTTGTATTAAGCTGGCTGATCTCATGCAGGATCTAGGAGGGTATCACTGTCAGTATGGTATGTATCATCAAGTGCCAAGTGGATTAGAGAGTAAACCTCTTCAGCTGCACATACTTCTTCCAGTGCATAAGAAATCAAAGTAAAGTGGACTGTTTTTCTTGTTATCTTTCTGCAATATAACAAAATACTTCCTTTGCAAGCATGTCTTTCCTTGGGGCTGATGGAGGAATAACAGGTAAGACTCACAGAACTTTTCACTTTCATTGAGGATGCATTGAAAGTTGAGCCACACTGACACATGGCATAGTATTTTAATTTACACTTACTCATTGTCATGTGTTGGGGTAGTTTCATTAATCCACATTTTCCCTTTAATTGCCAAACAAGAATTTCTATCATTCCTGCAGTTTTGTCCCTAACTGTTCAGTTTACTTAAGAGCTTCTCATAGCTGTTTCTTCTTTACTGAGCAACTCAGGTTAAATTAACATTAATTTAATAAAACTAATATTAATTTAATGGCTGTTTAGCAGTCTTGAATGTAGAAATATGTTTCAACCAATACCAATTTAAAGTGGGAGAAAAATTGAGAGTAACTGTATGCTGTCACCTTCAGCAAAAATGGACATAATACAAGGAATAATTCATTATTACATGTTTAGTAATTAATACTTGTTTTAAGTCTGGAGGTCCCTGAACACTCTGGAGTAATGTCAAAGAGTTTAAACACTGAATTCACTTAGTAACAAAATAACTAATTAAACAAACATTATTATAGTGACTGTGTACTTGGCAGTGTGTTGTCTCACCATTGCCAGGGGTTTAACTAAAAATAAACTATTGCCACTAAAAGACCTTAAAGAGTTGGAGGGGTTGGTAATGGGGACTCAAATTTAATCAAACTCAGCTTTCCCCAAAGTTACAGTCTGTATTGCTTGGTTTAGTTTATTCATCCACTGGTTTAATTTCAGTAGTGGTTCTTAGTTAAAATCTACTCTAAGAGGAAGGATGGAGTATTAGCGAAGATCATCAAAAAGCTTTTGATCAAATGCTATTTTTCTAGATTCCCCCCACCTCCCTGCCCACCGAAAAAATCTACTGTTTCAGAAGAAAACCAGTTACTTAGAATCATAGAATAGTTAGGGTTGAAAAGAACCTTAAGATCATCTAGTTCCAACCCCCTGCCATGGGCAGGGACAACTCCCACTAAACCATGTCACAAAAGGCTCTGTCCAACCTGGCCTTGAACACTGCCAGGGATGGAACATTCACAACTTTCCTGGGCAACCCATTCCAGTGCCTCACCACCCTAACAGGAAAAAATTTCCTCCTTACATCCAATTAAACTTCCCGTTTAAGTTTTAACCCATTACCCTTTGTCCTATTGCTACAGTCTCTATTAACAGTACACTACTAACTTTTAATGACTCCTATATTTTTTTTCTTCTAAGAAAATATACCTTCTCTAGTAGAAATCTGTTAGAATTTTAACTATTAAAAAATAAATCCTAAACCAAAACAAATTTTCAGAAATCTTCTTTTTGACCATGTTCCGATATCAAATATTTGGAAGTCACTGTTTCACAGCAGGGTTCTCTCACTTGAGAAATACTAGACATGAAAGTCAGTTCAGAGATGGAAGATGAAACAGTTTTTATTTTTTTCTCATCAAAATATCATTAGGTTGAGACTGAAATGATTGTACGATGGTCTCCTATGAGACAAAGGGAGTCAATACAAAGACAACCTAGCCTTCAGTGTGTTGGAAGAGTTGAAGACAGCATGCACAACTGGTTTCTGAAAGTCTTCTTAAAGGCATGCCTGGCAGTATAACTGTTCATTATTTAGCAAACTTCTTGTGCTTCTCACATAACCCATGTTTTCCAGGGGTTTTCTTTACTGGCTCTCCAGCATTTGATCTGTTCACCGCTCTTAACACAGAAACAGCTTTTCATGGGAGGGCTTACAATTAAATTCCTGACACTGGATTAAAAGCAAACAAAATGCTTTGCCACTAAACTGTCTGTAATTGTATTGAACACTTCACAGACATGCATAATTTTAAAAATACCTTAATTAAAAAACCTGATGTTCCTACACAAAGCGAGGTTTTGGAGCGGATGGGTTCTGCTTCACAGTTTAACACAAATGTTGGGTTTAGAAACAGTAATTGATGGATATGGGCAGGTGTGAGGTGCTTTAGTGGTTAGAAATTTACCTGGATTTACCAATTGCATGATGTTTGCCAGCAACTCCAGAGCTGACAATTTTTCAAAATGTTGTGTTGACTACCGCTGTTCTAGGCTGCCCTACTTAAACAAAACACATCAAGATACATGCAGGCTTACTGCATTCTCTAATTTAACTCAAAAGACCTTTATTTGAAGAAATGTTTAAATAACAAGTGATTAGACAATTGCACACTTCCAGAAACAAATTGAGTTTTCTTGGTTATTTTTTAGGTAACTGTAAACACTAAAGAAAAACCAAGAATTGGTGTAGTATTTGAATCACAATAAATAGAAATATGACTGGGTGGTCTGACATCCTAACTGTATCTCCTAGCCATCTCTTCAATGGGACGCTTACCTATTAGTGCCCAGATCCAGACACCTCACACCACAGCCAAACACATCTATTATCTTATTTTTTTTTTATTTTGTGCTTTTGCTGGAAATAATTGATGAGGTGAAAGTTTTTGCAACCTAAACATGAGACACAAAACTTTGGTATTCTGCCGGGATTGTTAGGCATGACTGTCATGTTCAGGAGAAAGCTTTTTCAGAAACAGTTGTATTTTCATACAGGAAAAAAATTCTGAGTTTATAGTCAGTGAGGTTCTTAAAGCACATGACAGGAGCATTTGTAGTGGGAAATGTCACTGGAGCCTGATTTGGTGCAGCCTTGAAAACTCAGTCTTAGAGCAAGACTAACACCTCCCTGTTTCCAAACCCCTTTCTGTTTTGGCTGTGTTTCTAGGAAAATGACACTCTTGTGGATACATATCCAGACAGATTCTGAATTGATATTGAAATTAGACTTCTTTGTTGCTGTGACATTCAAAAGAAAACCAATATGAAATTCAGCTATGTTAAGGGAGGAAAGGAAAACATGATATATCCATGGCTCAGAGGGAGAATAAGGGAATGATGGAGAGTCATGGCCTGATGAGCTTAATTTCTCCAGATGACTGCACACAAAATGCTTCAATGTAATTATTGAAAAGTAACAAAAGTCCTGATTTTCTCCTCCCTCTGTGGAATTTTTAAATGAATATAACTCTATCATCCTCACTGAAATGATGCCTTACTTATCAATCTATGGCTGTAAGAATTTTGTGCTTATAACTGAGCATCTTCTGATAGATACTTACGGGAAAAGCCGCTTCCCTTTTTATCAAGAAAAGGTATAAATGTTCACCTTTTGAGTATTGTCAAGTGAGCCTACGTATAGATTTTCATCAGCAAATGAAATCTCCATGTTTTCAGAAAAATTGAAACTTATAAAAATATTGGGCATCATTTTTATTTAAGGAGGACACTTAAATATTTACTGTATATAGAGATAAAACCTTCATGGTCTATTAAATGAGAAATAATACTGCTGCCGTAGCAATTGTGTAAGAAAGTTACCATTTTGGAAATGATGAAAATATCTCAATTTTGGTTCACTTCAAAAAAATATGATTAATTTTCTTCTTTCACAACTGATTTTACTGTCAACATGTTTATCACAATAGTATGGTTCAAATCACACCTACCCTGAAGTAGTATGTGTGGTAGGTAGTCAATGATTTTACAAGGGGTGTTATTACCAGCAGGTACTCACTCATGGCTTCTCTTTCAGCTAGTGTTTAACTTAGAGAGTTACAAAAAGTTTTATGTGATAATGAGGTGATACTTTTAATCCTAAAAAATAGAAGTGGTCAAAAATATATGGCAGCACTTTTCAGTGAAGATTTATTTTTAATTATTTTTTATTAGGTAAGGTAATTATTAGCTTTTCATGTATCAAAATTCTTACATTTACTTAAAATTGTATACCCAATAATATCTTTAATAAAACTAGTTTTAATTTTTGATACATTACAAAAAGTCAAGAAGGAGAATGAGGATGACTCAGAATTGCCCTTGATAACACTAAATTAAGGCTATTGCTTTTATGATTTTAATATTTATAATGATGTAAAAATCTGTTCTTATGTTATTCTGGGAGAGGCCAGATGGCCAACTAATGCGTACCATGTAAACAAAGTCAGCAGTTTCAACTACAGACTTACACAAAAACAAATACATTCTCTGACAATAATTCTACAAGCGTTTTCAAAAGCCAGGAAAATAAGTCAGGTTCCCCAAAATGTGCTTTGTATTATACTTCCAATTGCACTACAGGTTTCAAGTGGAAGGAATGTAAACTGTTGTATTATATGATAGAGAAAAGTTGTTATGGATTTGCTTCAAAGAATCATGGACAACTTTGTGGGCCATACCCATGGACACCTCAGGAGTCCTGCAACCACCACAGTGAGAAACAGGGGCAGTTCTCTGCCAACCACCTTGCTTTAGTTCTGTGCATGTCTTGGTGCTGTTTGGTTCTCTTGTATGGAAATTAATATATGGAAATTGTATACAGAAAAAACAAAACAAGAACCAAAGTATTGTTTAATTTCTTACTCCACAAGGCTCATAGCTCTTGCTTCCCAGCAACTGCAGACCATGGCCATAAGCTTGCATATCCTCCTGAGGTGTGCTTAAGGGTCTTGTTTACTATCAGCGAGGGGGATGGGGGATGGAAAAGTATTTTATGTTTGCCTATATATTATATTAATGTATAAATGTCATTGGCTATTCAATTAATTAGTAATGAGTATTTAGGTATTGGTTTTGTATGTTGGGTTGAAGGGGTTAGGTCTGTGCTTGACAGTTCTGTTCCATGTCAGAAGTGCATGAAAATCTCTGTGAACATGCTGCTTTACAGTCTTTTCACTACCAAATGCTATCATCAGGAAACCCAGTCCAGTTTCAGTTAACCAATTAGGCCAGAAAAGGAGAGCAGTTTGTAACTGCACCAGTCCCTGAGTAAACAAGAATTAGAATTAAAGATACCCCAAACAAGAGTAAACCCAAGTTATTATGGCTTTCATGTTTTTAGGATGGTTTAGGGTATCACAACATACGGTCATTTGCTTCCAAACTGCTACCTTAATTTTCCTGTACAAAGAAACATTGTTGATTCCCAAGCAAAACATGGGGTAAAAAGAGGTTCTTCTTGAGCAAGAAGGCCCATCTCATCTTATACCTCTTCTATTCTAGCTAGCAGATCACTGGAGATTGTTCGTGATTTGCTCTTGCCAGAGATTTCTATTTATTAATATAATCATAGAGACTTAATTAGACCCTATTCTTTATTCTACTTCCCATACAGTCAGTGACAAAAAGTGCAAATAGAGCAGATCATAAAATATACCATCTTGAGGGGTCATTTCATCAGCTCTGCTCTGCAGGGCATGGAGCAAGGTTACAGAAAATGGACAGCACAGAGGAGGGTAAGGAGAAAGTAATAATAGATATATTCATTGTTGGCTTAGATCTGCTCCTGTTTAAATCAAAGGCAGTTTTAATATAGCCAGACTAATTCTGGCCTCTTTTGCAAACACTGTACAGAGTGCACGGCTCCTAATAGCATGGATAAATGTCTAAAGGTATAACCTGAAGTGGCAGTGAAGCTTGATGGCAATGTCTTAGATGACAGTAATGCTTTATAAAGCTTTTACCTCTAGGTCACCACTCCAAAGAGAATCTAGGTCATTACTGACACAAAGTCATTATCATCTCATGAATGTCATCAAATGACACTCAAAATGTTAAGTATCCCATTCTACAACTGATACATGAAAAATCTTTCTGTCAACTTTCTCAATGATCAGTGAATAGCTCATTGTATTGTTCTTCACTAGTAACCTCTAATTTTATTACATCTAATAAAGGACATGACCTGGATATGTTGATATCCCATGGCTAACCAGCTATCACTTGAAAGCTCATAATCTGTAGGATAGGCAAAACTATTTGTTTTGTGTCCAGTATAATTTTCTTACTGTCATTTTCTTATGTTAACATTTCCCCTGTCTTGGTCTACTGTACAGGTTATTCAGCACAGTAGATATTTACTGCCAGGGGTAAATAATTAAACTTGAACAATATTTTCGTCTCTCTGTGTCTTCTGTTATTTGCAGAGGTGGTTAGAGGGAACAAGGGTTGACTTTGGCAACAAATTATGTCCATCCTATGCTTCTAGATACAATTGTGACTATTAATCTGTTTATAATATCTGTGATACTGTGATAATAATGCTAACACTTAAAATTCAGGAAAGCCTTTTTAATAACACACTTAAAGTTGTTAAATAAGAAGTCTTCTTTTATTTGGTGTCATGCTGCTCTAGCATCCTTCTGGATCCAAATATCAACAGCTGCAGTCTTCATGAAGAGTAACGGGGAGGGGTGTTCAGTGATGTTCATGGTAGGGATTTCTTCCTTCCCTGTCTTGGGTCCACTGGGGCTCCTCTCTATATATTACCATTTACCTCAAATCTTTATTCTCTTCACATATTTGCACTGGGTTTCAGTTACAGTTTGAAAACTCCACAAGAGCTTCTCCAGCCTGATGGGATGTGGAGGATCATGGTTTGTTACCTGGTGGCAGCCTGAGTTTATCAGACCTTAATCGCATGTAGCTTTCACAGATTGAGGGTAGGTGAGTCATGTTTACTGACCGGAGCTGAGGTTTTAAGTAACACCATCACTGTTGGAAAAGTCTCTACTGAAGCTGTAGTCCTTTTGTAAAGGTGATAATCCTTTGGACCAAGAGGTCATTTTTCATTGCCTAGAGAAGAAATAGACACTTGGAAATAATAGTAAGGAAGGAATCAAAGAACTGTCTTTAGGATATTAATAAATTATCTCTTAAAAGCAGGAGTGCTTAAAAGGCACATACAGAATTGAGATGAAAACTAGTAATATTTTTATCACATAAAGTAGAAAAAGCATGTGAAGAAGTTTTCTTCTTTCCCTTTTCTCTCTCCCTCACCACCTTTTTTTTCTTTCTTGACCCATAGAGATTCTAAGGTCATTTTTAAATAGGATTATAGTCTCAAGCCTTACTTTTCCAATTTCCTTCCCTCTTACCACTATTCCTACAAAAGCTCGTGCTGGTGCAACTAGAACAATTGCTTTAATAGATAGCATTCTTTTTTCCATCCAAAGTGCAAGCAAGGCTGAAAATGGAGAGCTATTAAAAGTCTTGTTCCAAATTCAGGTGGTGAATTGTATGTCAGCAGTTGGAAAGATAGGACATTTGTGGTAAGCAGGTACTTCCCTTGCCATATAGAACAAAACAGTTTTTAAAGGGCAAGATATCTGTGCAAAGTGATGCTTGGGAAATCACATTAGTTCAATTGTACGTGCAAAATAAGATTATATCTGTGCACTGTGATAACTGGGTCTCTCGATAACAGTTCCCATGTGTGTAATGCCATTTCTGTAGGAACTACATGTACATAAAATAATGAGAGCTCAGATACCCTTTTGCATGTGTGTTTGCTACAAGCAAAAAGGAGATGATAGGTACATGAACAACTGCTCTTGCTTTGGAAAAGTACACAGTAAGGAGAAACAAATCTAACTTAGTTGCCAGTCTTTGATAGCTGCTGGGTGTATTCCTTTCAGTACAGAAAAGCAATAAACCTGGAAAGTTACAGATTTTCTGCATGGCTGTGATTAGGAATACACAGTAAGTAAAGGCGAGTGATACTTATCTGAACACATACACACTTAATTTTCCCTTCTATAAAAGGAAATTAAAACAACTGTTATGGTTTGATGATATTTGGATTTTCTTAGTTATATTGGCTTCTGCTTCCAGGTTGTCATATATTAAGAAGTGTTAAAAATCAGTCTGATAAGCTGTTCTGTAGAGCAAGTGGCTTCCTTTATATTTACTGTAATAACAGGCCAGTAGCATAGATGGGAACCATGTGCATTGCCTGATGCTCATGTTACCCCATTTTCTCTCTCAGTGAACCAACGTTAGATCAGCTTTGCTAACAGTGAAGCGTGATTAGAAGCTATGCTAGGTCAGAAAGGTCATTCTTTCTGAAATGTGAAGCTATCCTATTTTTAATAGACCATCACGGCCACCAGCCTGTCAAAACAAACTTCCCAGCTTTGTAAAAAGAAATAAATAAGTTTGAGCTTACTTGGGAAAATCTGGAGGGGTGGGGTGGGTGGGGGGGAAAGGGTGTCTTGTGGTCCACATGCAAGCATTGTAAAGTCTCTCACAAGTTTTGTTGGTTTGTTTAATTTTAAGAACGGCTCACTTTATTTTTTAACTTGTACAGCTTCTTCTGAAAGATTTTATATATATAATAGAATGGAAATAAGGGTAGCAGTTGAAACAATTTCCAAGACAAATTGAGAGGAGGATGATATACTGTGAGCTGTAATGAGAAACAGACTCCCAGTTTCATAAATGCAGTGTAAGTACTGTTGTATCTACCTCAAATGATGTCCTCTGCTGAAGTGCCATGTGGCTTGGAGTCCATCCTCCAGGGAAGACTGCACAAAATGCACTGGAGTTACTCAGTAATAACGGGCAGGCTGGCAGCTAGGAGGGAAAAAGGCAAGTAGTGTTAACGATTCAGACCTGAGATCTGCCAAAATGAATGGCAAAAGTCTTGGCATCTGTACAATCAAATCAGGAAGATAAGTAGCCCCACACAGTGCTGCTTATTAGATCCCAGGCAGTACGTGTGCAGCGCTGTGGAATATATTGATTAAGAAATACGAGAGCTGGATTGCAGGGTAATAGCAGAAAGACAGCCAAGCATTGAGGCAGAGCTACGAGAAGGTCCATTTAACCCAGGAATTGCCATTGCCAGTTGAAGTCTCCAGGAAACTCCAGTGTCTTTGAAACATCAAAGTAAAGATTGCTGAAGATGTTTGATGTTGTGCTGCAGAATGTGACATTTTGTCCTGGTAATGCTTTCCAGGATGTTTTTCACAATATTGTGAACTATTTTGCCTGAATGGGTTGTATACAAATAACATTGAGTCGTGGTACTGGGTCTCGGGAAAAAAGGAAGAAGAGGCAGAGAAATTTAGTAATGTAGATAAATAGAAGAAAATGAGATCTACATAAGAAGTTTTATTAAATTTTGTATTGACTGCTAGACCAGAAAGATAGAGCAAAGTAAAAGTATGAAGTTAACTACGGGAAAAATGAGTTTGAAACACAAACAGAACTCAAATTCATCTTTTCCAGAGAGGCAGGAGGTTAACTGTGACCTTGAGAGCTGTTCTAAGTGCCATTCAGCCCTACAGTGGCATAAGAGAAACCTTTGTAAAAGGCAGCTATTATTTTTATTTTGGTGCCTTTAACACAGAGCTGCAGCATACCATGTGTTACAGTTTATGTTAAGTCTATAATCCAGTCTGCCGAGAAATGCGTAAACTAACTGGCATGGAAACCTGGGCTCCTAAGGCCAACGTTTCTAATACCTGAAGTTACCCCAGTCTCTTCATGGTGCATAGCGGAGTGCAATTGGACATGTCATTTAGACTGTAGCTTACTTGGTGAACATCTTTTTTTAGATAGTTTTTTACAGCGCCCACAAACATAAGGCCTTAGTCATTGGTAATAAGTTATAGGTGATAGGAGCAGGGATAAAAACAGCAGCAGTAGCAGAATCAATATATGAGTAAGTTATTGCTACACTATGACTCTTGCTTCCTCTGCTGGTTGGTATAAAGTTCTTCAGCTTTTGATGTTAAGTTGAAGAAGTTATCCTTCCTTCATGGGCAAGCATGACCGCGTCCGGGACCAAAAGGTGGTCTGTCAGATTGGTGGATGAGCTCCTCTGAGCAGGTGTTCCCCTAGTTCAGTTCTGATAAATCAGCTGGGGAAGGAGATGCTGCTGGTATGTGCAGGGTGATAAAATAATACAGGCTGGAAGGGTCCTCAAGAGGTTTCTGAGCAGTCTTCTGCCCAGTGCTATATGCTCTCCATTGCTAACGGCCAGGCTGTTATCCTTCACCGTTACATGCTGAGGGAGATAAATAATACACTAAACACATGCAGAATAATATAATGACACCTTAAGAAAAATTGCAGGCATGTACCCCTCCTGTTTAGGCACACTTTCCACTAATGAGATGTTCAGTAGTGCCTTCCTACTGGTATACTTCATCATGCTGATCTTCTATGGCCTCACTTTCTGCTCACATTACCTATTTTTTCTTTTCTGTCCAGTCACAGACACTGAATCTCCTTTTTCTAACATCGTATTGTTTATGTCTACACTCTCCTCACTTATTCTTCTAGTTAACAGTATTAATTATTCTTCTAGTTAACAGTATTTTTTAATGAGTTTTGATGAATTTAAACATGGTTTTATGTGACTAAAAGTAATGCACCTGCTGGTCTAATTTTACATAGTATATTTAGTTGAGCCCCCTTTTGCAAGTACACAGTTTGCAAAAATATGTGTGGCAAACACAGTCCCTAACAATAAATTGTGCTTTATTCCCACTCTTCTGATTAGATTTTTATTTGCACTACATTAATTCTCCCCCCTCCCCTAAGATTCTGTCACGTACATTTTAACCACTCTAACAAATTAATTCAAGCTATATTTAATGCCACATACAGAAACGCCTTTATGGATCTTCTAATTGTTCATTTCAGCTGTTCTAAAATTAGTTCCCTTTTATTAAGGGGAGTCATTGCATTCTTGAGAAGACAGAAAGCTCTCTTGCAAACCACATTAGCTGGACAGATGTTCTGAAATGTGTTAAATATTATGCAGTAAGTGCTGATACAGCTCATCAGTCATGTCACTGCAACAATCACTCTCTGTAATTTAA
Source organism: Pezoporus occidentalis (assembly GCF_034315485.1). Classification (NCBI taxonomy): domain Eukaryota; kingdom Metazoa; phylum Chordata; class Aves; order Psittaciformes; family Psittacidae; genus Pezoporus; species Pezoporus occidentalis. The sequence goes on from NW_026916158.1 coordinate 6,835,476, forward strand.
TACAGGCTAAATGGTAGTATGAGAAAGGCAGTCTCAGAAGTGATGAACTGACACTACAGACAATAGTTCTACATTTAGGGTAAGTTTATGCTTTTAAACAACTGGAGTAATTTCATCATCTGTGATCAGAGAATGAAACCCCCCTTCCTTGTAATTATCAATGATGCTATGCAAAAGGAGGTGTACTTGGTTTGTAATTCATTGTTGTTTTGCCCCAGACCTCAAATATTTTACAAAGAAAGTTGGTATCATTTTACAGGTGACAGAAAGCTCAAGCCAATGAACCAGCCATCTGGGCAAAATCATCCTGCATACTGTGAGTGTGTGGGTAAAAGGCAGATTAATAATTTCTTTCAAGTGTTCAGGTCTCCCTAACCTAGCTACCTCATTTACATACATAGAGATAAAAAGGCTTATATGACCCTAGGAGCAGAGAAGATATATCTCACAGACAATTGACAATGCTCCCTTGCTAAATCCTTCATAATAATGTTTTTCTGCCATGTCAGCACCTACATGACAATAAAACAAATGGCCCAGGTATCCTGACAGCCAATTCCAATGACCAGAAGGCAAGAAATGCCAACTTTCCTTATTTAACAGCTAGATGAATGAAGTTTGAGCAAAGAACAAAATCTAAGCATCATGGTTCTTAACTAACCTATCAAAAATAGCCTCAGGAGATATCTGGAGCTCTTACTTTTATAGTGGAATGTTCAAGACCATTTAATCTTTTTCATATGTGCGTCAATAAAATGGAATTCTGAAGTCTTTCAAAACCAGTCACAGCATGTGCAGGCAAAATCCCAAGTATTTAAAATCATGCACACCAAAACAAGACTTGAGCAATTAATCTTCAATCTAATTTAGTTGCTAGGTTACTTTGAGAAGCCTGCTTGCTGAGTCAGTGTCTGTATTCATTTAGCCTCCCTGACTGAGGCTTTTGCAGAGAATCTGCATAAACCTCTACACCTGATGGCATGTGGCCAACGTTAGTTGTGACTAATGCAGGCTGAAAGATGAAGCAGTGAAGTTTAAAACAGTATCTTGATCAGTTTTTATATCTACTTCCTGAAATATGTGTTCTCAGTTCATAATCTACACTGTTCTCAGAGGGGCACATTGGGTTTGGATGGCATGGTCAGGTCTTGGAAAATGGACCTCTGTGTCATTAACAGTGACATCACCACTCTTTAATTGTAATGAAGAGTGCTACTTACTGGAGGATGATCCTGACTTCATGCCCCGAAAGTATGTTGTCTTGATGAGTTCTGTGGAAGTCTTTTATGGAATACGGAAGCCAATTCTGATCAATATTTGATGGTGATAAGTCTTTACAATATGACAGGTTAATGTTACAGATTTCCAGATAAGCCTCAGAAATCTGATGATCCAAAAAATCTGAAAGAAACATTGAGGCTTTCAAACTGATAGATATGCAAAAAGCTATTGATTCTGAGCGCATTGAGGAGGAAAACCACAAATAAAACAAAAAACAAACACAAAATCAAAAAAAAGTATAAAAAAAAGCCAGAAAAAACCCTGACAAAACCCCAAAACCAAAAATAAAATACTCCAATCAATTTTCAAAAAGTAAATATCGCATAATTTTTGTTGTTTTTCTTGACAGTCACTTATGCATTTCACAGGCACTGGTAAGGAATTAGATTTGTTGCTGAGCATAACAAGTCAGATCAAGAAGGCCAGTTTGGTGATAACTCTGCTTCAGATGGAGGAGCAGCTTTAGCAAACATTACAAAAAGTTACCTGAGAGGAGCACTGATGTTAAGAAAAGTTGCACTACCAAAATATGGCACCCTGATGCTGTATTTTGTTCTATAATGGACCATGATGGCATAGTTATAACCACTGTCTCTATCAGCTACAGCACCAAGACCTTCTGAAACTATACAATCATTCATGAGGTAGTTCTACAGAGACATTCAAAAGCTGTTTAAGCAGTTTTCACAGCTTAGAGCTTTCATAATCAGGTGGATTTTTCCAACCATGAGTGTTTTAAAAAGTTCCCATATTGGTGAAATATATCATGTTTACCTTACAGAAATAATGGTGCTGAAATTGGTCATGTTGAATGTCACTGCAGCAAAGTGTAACTCCATTAACATTAATGAGATTTCCTTCCTCTGTTTCTTTATGGTTCTCCCTTAGCAGCTAAGTCATAAACTCTCCAGACACACAAGTCAAACTCACCCAATATGGAAAAATCTTGATGTGCTTTATTTACAATAAACTGAGCAATAAATTAATTCAATCACATAATGGACAGTAAGTTTCTGGTAGTATGAGAAAGTGTAGATTATCTACATGATCAGGAAAGAAAAAAAATAATCATAAAATCTGTTGAGGTTTATTTTTACCATGAACACTTCAATTTTCTGTGAAAGTCACACACAAATAACACATTTGAACCATTTCAGTTCTACCCTGAATCAGAAAATAAAGTCTCTGCTGGCATCTCTGTATTTTATTATTGTGTCAAAAATTAGGTGAGAAGAATTGGAATAGAAAGAGAAACCAGAATTAACAAAAAACCTGTGTGCCTTATGTGTTATAGAAATAAATTTTCCCTTGATCTAAACAGGCAGTTCAAAACCCCCAGCAGGATTTTGGTGTTAGCTCACGAAAGAGTAAATGTTTGTTCAGTTCCATCTTCAAACACTTCTAGCATTTTGACCACTCATTTGAAATCCCCCAGCATTACTTTTAACTATTCTGCTTTCATGGTGTGTTGAAAGAAATGGTAAAGGTCTTTGTGACTCTCTTTGGCCAGTTTTGCTGCTGTGCCATTCCAACTTTGGGGGATTCCTATCAGGTAAAAAAGGATTTGGGACCAGCTTGTGCATCAAGTTACGGCATGCTTGATAGTTGCAGCAATGGGGTAGTATATGTTGAATCCCTGTAAGGTCTGCAACATATCCATTATTTGCAGTTAAAGATCACACAGGTCAGAAAATGTTCTCCAAAAGCTCTGCTTCTGCTACAGTACAAAAGGCCAAAATCCACAGGAGATACTCAGGGGAGATGAAGGGCATAGTTGCTGTGTTGTGCCACTGTAATGGCAGGGAATTTGTAGGTGTCCAAATGATTTGAGAGAGGTCAGAGAGGCCAGAGAAATACATGTGTGTTATTTTCACTCTGCTTTACTACGTGATTTGCAATGTCACATTTTACAGGAAGCCACATTAGATTGTAGAGTCCTTTATCAAAAATCAGAACATTTTGATCATGTGTTAATTGAAGTGGTGTGACCCCAGTGTTTTCCATTACTACTGCCAGAAGCGTTTTGCTTGCCTGCACTTAAACCAATTTTATGTGCTTATGACACTGCCATCTTCAAAAGCACAGTGAGAATTCTAATCTAGTAGGATAAAATGTATAACTTTTATAAAGAGAGAATTACTACTGCAAGTATTAAAGAAATTAATATAATTACTTTATTTTTTTGAACCAACATTATTTTTAGCCTTAACCTAGCAGTGGTCAGGCACACTGGGTCACATTACCTTTGATAGTATTTCAAAATTCAATTTAAAATCTAATTCGTCATAGGTGAACTACCATTCCTGAAGGGTTAGCTGCCATAGTTTTCTTATTCAAGTCACACTGTAACTTCCACATTAGTTGCTTGACCTTGTCTATACTTGCAATTGAAATCAGAATTTAAATTTCAGGTATAGTTTTCTGTAACTTTTTTTGAAAAACATGATTTCTTGAGTTTGCCTGTTACACAGCTTGTTTTATCTTTTCTGTGGGCATTAAATAAACTGTTGAGAAGGTGAGAAACCCTGTGTGCCCAACAGAAGCTGTGTTCTCCAAAACTGCTCTGTTAACTGCAGGGTAATAGGGTTAGTCATAACACAAACCACTGATCAGTGTGAGTAACAGCTTGGCTCTCGGGTTTGCACTAATCTGCAATCAAGAAAATCCCTGCTGATCTCTCCCTTTCACCTGGGGAAAGGGGGCTTGAGCTTCACCAAAAGCTTAGGAGGAAGCAACCTAAGAAGGCATACAAAAGGATTCTTTGTAGTCTGGATGGTTTTGTTTTTTTTTTTTTCTTAAGTGGATAACTGTGTTAAGCCTTAGACTTTTTTGTGTGTTTTGATTTTCTTTTTTTTTTAGTGAATGGATGTTTTGATGGTTCCTTTTCAGAGAACAGCTCTTTCAGGGCTTCAGAGAAAAGGATATAACTTCAGTGGAAATAAATCAGACAAGGGACATACATGTAAGATGTCCCCATCAATGTTTCTCAGCTGAAACCCAGTATTAGGTAAGGTTATTTGTTTACTAATCATGCCCTAAAACGTGTTTGCAAGATTTTATTTTTAATTGAATTTTTTATAATATTGCAAGGTAGACAGTTTTAAAATAAGGTGCTCATTAAATCTGATAAACATTGCATCTTTGGGTAAAATAGTTGTGTAACCAGGATGTGTTTAGCAGCACTTTCAGGGAGTACAGATGGAAATTTCTGGTAGAGGCTTTGCGTGATTTATACATGGAGTAGTGAATGCACGATAAAATAAGAGCTGAAAGATGCTTTTGGGTTCCTGGGTGCTTTCTCCAATTTCAGTTCAGTAAAAGGGAACTTGAGCTTTTTCCCTGGGGCCTTCCTCTGAACCAGTTAACTGTGATATTCCTGCATTAGGGCACTGAGGAGATGCTGTAGATATTTCTCCAGCCCCAAGGAGGATATGGTTTTTAGAGAGGTCTGAGTTGAAGGCACCCTGAGCAGCACTGTGACTGCTGTGCTATGTGCAGTACTCAGATGGCACATGATGCTGCCCTGCCTCCAGGCACCACCTCCACTGTTCCAGCAGTGATGGGCTAAAAGAAGACTGCTAGCAGGATACTTTCCATGGCAGCCTCTCTTTCCTGACTCTTCTTTGACAGCAGACAAGAAACTTTTAAATGTAATTTTTTGTGTCTAGGGATCTAAATCTGGATCTATTTCAATGATCTGTTGCTTTGGGTTTTGTTTGCTGGGGCTTTTTCTTCCTGACCCAACCCTTTGCCCTTGCTGGGTTGGGTCAGGAAGACATTTTAAGGTAGCAAAGTTTTTATTAGAAAAAACAAACCAACAAAACAAAAAGAAACCAACCAAACAACAAACAAACAAATAAACAAAAAAAAAAAAAACCAAAACACACACACACAAAAAACCAAACAAACCCCAAACCAACCAAAGGAACCCCCAAAACCCCAACCAACCAACCAACCAATAACAAAACCACAAAACAAGAAATAAATATACTAAAAAGCAGAATAATGTTTGGAAAGGTCCTGTCTTTCACAACCTGAGGAGAAAATCAGCTGAATTCTAAACTAGAAAATCCATATTTTATTAGCTAAAGTAATGAGAGTGAAGAGAGATTTAGATATCATTGCCTAAATCCCAAGGTAATTTATCCATTCGTTAACAATGTTCAGTGGAAGATACCTCTAGTAAGAATATAAATCAAAGGAGAGCCAAGACAGAAAAGCTGCATATCTTATTATATAAGATTGCTGAATGGGAGTTACAAATCTTTTAGCATAAGTATGAAATTATTGGAAAAAGTGAGACATGTCTGAATGAGAAAAGTGATTGGGGAATTAAAACATCAGGAGTTTACTGAAAGGATGTACAAAATTAAATAAGAGACACTGGGATGTTATTGATAAGGGGTTGTGAAGGCTTGCAGAGAAATGATGTATGTGTTTAAATGATAAGCCAGAGACTGTTTGCATTGAGGTTAAGAGCAGTAAAAGTATAGAGATGACCTTGGAATTCTGTCTCTATTCTCCAGTGAATAGAAGTCAGGAAATGTTTTTATAAATACAATAAAAAAAAGGGTGGTGCATTAGCTACCGACTGAGATTGATCATGTTCATACTTATCAAGGAGTGAGATCTAATATAGTTTGGCACCTAGACTAGTGTGTTCATTGGGAAGAGCTGTGGAGTCAAACACTGCATAACAAGTGAAATGGAGAAAACATGCTCCCATTTTTCAAATGCAAATTGAATATTATTCTTATCTGCTTGCTTTTGAAAATGTCCATACATGGAATTAAAATACATAGCTGCAAACCTGTAGCAAGCCATTGCCTCAATTGATAAGCTTGGACTAGGGAAGATGGCAGCCAGATGATGAAAATTGAGTTACACGGCATTTCTGCTAATACCCAGAAGCACATTTCTCCTGAGAAGTAGGTAGTCAAGAGCCCTTGTGTCGTGGTTTAAACCCAGTCAGGTAACTCGTTCACTCACTTCCCCCCCTTTCTTGCCCTCCCCCTGCTCTCGGAGGGACGGAGAGGAGAATCGAAAAGAATGCAACTCCCACGGGTTGAGATAAGAACAGTTTAGTAACTAAGGTATAACACAAATCACTACTGCTACCACCAATGATAATAATGATAAAGGAAATAACAAGGGAAGAGAATACATCATCTCACCACCAGCCGACCGATAACTCGCCCCCCAAGCCCGACCAAGCACCGACCCATACCTCCTCCAACCCTGCAGTCCCCCAGCCCTTCTGGCTAACTCCCAGTTACATCCTGGGCATGACGTGCTGTGGTATGGAATACTTCTTTGGTCAGTTTGGGTCAGGTGTCCTGTCTCTGCTTCCTCCCGGCTTCCCCTCCTCCCTGGCAGAGCATGAGGCTCACAAAGTCCTTGGCCAAACCAAAACATCGCTTGTTATCAGCTCTGTTCCCGAGCTGAAAGTCAAAACATTGCACTGCACCAGCTACCAAGAAGGGGAAAAATGACTGCTACTGCTGAACCCAGGACATTATCCACCCCTTATTCCATACCATTCACGTCATGCTCAGATCCCATATTTTCAATATACTCTTATCTTAGTGCATAGACCAGTCCCTATAAAGCTGCTGAGTCCATCTGGTCCATGATGTCAGGCTCCATCTCTTGTAATAGTCTTCCAGAGCAAGAGAGACTGTGTGCAGTGTTCACACTCGTGAATAACCTGGGCAATAGTGTCCATTGCTAAGTCCACCCCTCGATCATGAGTCCATCTCTGTGTTGCATCTCTGCTCTGATGGCCTGAAGTGCATTGGGCCCCCCAGGCTCAAAATAATTCAGTCCCCTTCAGCAGTTTCTGCAGCTTGTTGCTGGGGACTCCATACAGCTGCCTTCCATCTCCGATGCTTCCAAAGCACTGGAGGGGCCCAGTGGACTAGATACTTGCCCATACTGTCCCACACACCCTGCCACTCCTGGCTGTCCAGCCTTGGGGAAAACCTCTTGGTCCCCCCATAGCCTCGTCTAACCCCAGACAAGACCCAAACCTGACTCTGCTTAACTTTTGAGATCAGACAAAACGGTCGTGGGTAGAACACAGCCTGTGTGTGTGCCAACATGCTGATCCCCATCACAATCAGCAGGCAGGTCCCAAGGACACTCAAAGGCCATTCAAAACCTTCAGAACTCTCAAACGATGCTGCTGTACTTGTCACTGGGGCTGGTGTAGCTGCTGTACTTGTCACTGGGGCTGGTGCAGCTGCTGTGCTTGCCGGCTCTCCCACCGCCAGCCTCTCTTTTCCTGAGTCCAGCTCTTCCTCTGCCTTGCTGGGAAATGCTGCGTGGTCTCCTGCATCCTCCTGGGGCTCGGCGGGCGGCTTCCGGGAAATGCTCTCGGCCGTCTCGGGGCTCGGCTCGGCCACGGGGCTGGGCTCCTCCGCGGGGCTGGGCTCCTCCGCCGCCTTCTCCCGCTGCTCGGCAGCCGCCTCCTTCTGCTCCTCGACCGCCCCGACCTCCTCCACCGGCAGCCGTCCCCTCGCGGCCTCCGGCCCCGCTCCCGCCGCCGCTTGGTCCCCGGGGCCGCTCTCCCGGGCCGGTTCGGCTGCCGCCGGCTCCCGGGGCCGCTCCCCTCAGCTCCCCGCAGCCTCACGAAGATGGAGAGTAGGGTGAGGGCCAGGACGGTGAAGAGCAGCCGGACGGCCAGGTACAAGTCCACGGCCACGTCCGTCCCGCCCTGCTGCTGGAGCCCACCCGTGTTACAAGCCATTGCCATAAAGCACAGTGAGACAAGAACCTTAGCCCAGGCCCCATACTTGATAAACACTATCACAGCAAATACCGGCTCTACGTAAGTTACAACATTCTGAAGCTGTGAGATCAAGCAAAACAACTCTGAGAGCCAATAAATCAGCATTGTGACGAGTGACTATTAATCCAGTCAGATCTGTCGTTATCTCAACCCTTCGTGCCCCACGTTGGGCGCCAAAAAGAACTGTCGTGGTTTAAACCCAGTCAGGTAACTCGTTCACTCACTTCCCCCCGTTTCTTGCCCTCCCCCTGCTCTGGGAGGGACGGAGAGGAGAATCGAAAAGAATGCAACTCCCACGGGTTGAGATAAGAACAGTTTAGTAACTAAGGTATAACACAGATCACTACTGCTACCACCAGTGATAATAATGATACAGGAAATAACAAGGGAAGAGAATACATCATCTCACCACCAGCCGACCGATAACTCGCCCCCCAAGCCCGACCAAGCTCTGACCAATACCTCCTCCAACCCTGCAGTCCCCCAGCCCTTCCGGCTAACTCCCAGTTACATCCTGGGCATGACGTGCTGTGGTATGGAATACTTCTTTGGTCAGTTTGGGTCAGGTGTCCTGTCTCTGCTTCCTCCCGGCTTCCCCTCCTCCCTGGCAGAGCATGAGGCTCACAAAGTCCTTGGCCAAACCAAAACATCGCTTGTTATCAGCTCTGTTCCCGAGCTGAAAGTCAAAACATTGCACTGCACCAGCTACCAAGAAGGGGAAAAATGACTGCTACTGCTGAACCCAGGACACCTTGTAACACCCCTTTGTTTTCAAGTTTGTCAGATTCTTGAGTCAACATTAATGACAGTAACCTGCCTTCATTTTAGATAATCGCTTGCTAGAGAAATGCCTGTCTTTAAGTCATCTCAGTTAGAAATTTAGCTGGCTTCTTTCTTGTAAGCTAAGAATTTGCTTGTTTTGTTTTTTCTTTTATTTTGTTTTTTATTTTTACTGAGTTCAAAACCCAGTTGTTTAGAAGCAGAATATACATATGTGTGTGTGTGTGTGTGTATGCATGTATATAAAAAATAAATCTGAAGTCTTGGAAATGGTAATTTAAGCTCATGAGAAGGTGTGGTCCACTTGTAGCTGTTATAAAGAATCCACAGTCTCGGGCAACTTTCCAACATAAAGTAAATCTAAAGGTTCCCAGTCCCCAGTAGTGTGGGTGACAGTAGTGTGGTGTTCAAATCCTAGTCAGTTGTCGTGGTTTAAACCCGGTCAGGTAACTCGTTCACTCACTCCCTCCCTTCTTTCCCTCCCCCTACTCCCAGAGGGACGGAGAGGAGAATCGAAAAGAATGCAACTCCCACGGGTTGAGATAAGAACAGTTTAGTAACTAAGGTATAACACAGATCAGTACTGCTACCACCAATGATAATAATGATAAAGGAAATAACAAGGGAAGAGAATACAACACCTCAGCACCAGCTGACCGATAACTCGCCCCCCAAGCCCGACCAAGCTCCGACCGATACCTCCTCCAACCCTGCAGTCTCCCAGCCCTTCCAGCTAACTCCCAGTTACATCCTGGGCATGACGTGCTGTGGTACGGAATATCTCTTTGGTCAGTTTGGGTCAGGTGTCCTGTCTCTGCTTCCTCCTGGCTTCCCCTCCTCCCTGACAGAGCATGAGGCTCACAAAGTCCTTGGCCAAACTAAAACATCGCTGTTACCAGCTCTGTTCCTGAGCCGAAAGTCAAAACACTGCACTGCACCAGCTACCAAGAAGGAGAAACATGACTGATCCTGCTCAACCCATGACATCAGTGGAGTCCTAAACAAGTTGTAGTCTTTCCAGATGACCTTTGTAATAACAAAAGGAATGTGGCAGGGGAAAACGTGCCATCCTAGTTTCCTGTGACAGATCAACTGTTTAATCATAGAATCAAATAATGGTTTGTGTTGGAAAGAACCTTAAAGATCATCTAGTTCCAGCCCACCTGCCACAGGCAGGGACCTTCCACTAGACCAGGTTGCTCAAAGCCCCATCCAACCTGGCCTTAAACACTTCCAGGGATGGGGCAGCCACAGCTTCTCTCAGCAATCTGTTCCAGTGTCTCACCACCCTCATAGTTGAGAATTTTTTCCTAATATCTGGTCTAAATCTATCGTCTTTTAGTTTGAAGCCATTACCCCTTGGCCTGTCCCTAGATGCCCTTGTAAGAAGTCCCTCTTCAGCTTTCTTGTCATCCACTTAGGCTGAAAGTCTGCTCTAAGGTCTCCCCAAAGCCACCTTTTCTCCAGGCTGAACAAGCCCAACTCTCTCAATCTGTCTCCATAGGAGAACTACTCCAGTCCTCTGATCATCTTCGTGGCCTCCTCTGGACATGCTTCCACAGGCCCATGACCTTTATGCGTTGGGGCTGAACGCAGTACTGCGGGTGGGGTCTCATAAGAGCAGAGTAGATGGGGAGAATCGCCTCACTTGATCTACTGACCACGCTGCTTGTGATGCAGCCCAGCATAGAGCTGGCTTTCTGGGCTGCAGGCACACACTGCTGGGTCATGTTGACCTTATCAACCAACATCCCCAAGTCCTCCTCTTCAGGCCTGTTTTCAATCCATTCTTTTCCCAGCCTGTAGCTGTGCCTGGGATTGCCCTGACCCAAGGGCCTTGCACTTGGCCTTGTTGAACTTCATGAGTTTTGCATGGGCTCACCTCTTGAGACTGTCAGGGTCCCTCTGGATGGCATCCCTTCCCCCCAGCTTTGATCATACCACACAGATTGGTGTCACTGGCAAACTTGCTGAGAGTGCACTCAATCCCATTGTCCATGTGGCCAACAAAGATGTTGAACAGCACCAGTTGCAACGCCAACCCCTGAGAGACACCACTCATCACTGTTCTTCACTTGGACATTGGGCTGTTCCCAAGGTATATTCTTCCCAGGCTACCTGTCCTTGCTTCCACCTTCTGTAGGCCTCATTTTTATGCTGGAGTTTATTCAGGAGCTACTTGTTCATCCACACAGTCCTTCTGGCATTCCATTCATTCCAGACCTGTCTTCCTTTTTGTCGGGATGCATTGCTGCTGAGCTAGAAGGAGGTGATCCTTGAGTATTAACCAGTTTTCTTGGTTCCATGTTCCTTACAGGGCTTTATCCCGTGGTAGTTAACAAGCACATCCCTCAAGATCTTTGTTTAATACAAACATATCCCCCCTGGAGAAGAAGTCAGTGGATGGAAATAAATTACTGGAAATGAGTTACTGGGAGTTACTAAGTTACAGGGAGATTTTGATAAAAACCTTTATTACTGTCTCAGCTTTATATCTGTTTCAGCAACACTAATGGTCCATTTGTATCACAGTTTCATAAGCAATAGCATGCTTCCTAACAATTAAATACTGCAGTCTTGAAGACAGGAGTTACAGCCCATGTGTTTTCAGGTTGGATTCTCCCACACAACCCCCCCATCTTTTTTTTTTTTTTAATTATTATTATAAGGTTGTTCATATATAGAGAAATAAATATAGGTAGGTACGCATACAGGACTACCAGTTAACTGCTAGCAAAATCCCTTTTTGCATATGTGTACAATATGAGAGCCTATTGTCATGCATTCTATAAAGTTGAGGAGAAACATTTTAAAATTGACAGATCATCTTCTTGGAATTTGTGTAGGAATTCCTGTGCAACTGTTGGATAATAATTATGATGATAAAGGTGATGGCAGTACTGAAGGAAGCATTTCAACTGTTTGTGCTCAGAACACACAAATAAGAAAACAATTTGGTGCAGAATATAAATTATTTTGCTTAATAGGACTTACTGGGCTTAGAGGCAGTTCTGTACATCCAGACATCTCAGTGGCACAGAAAGGATGTTATAAATAACTTGTCCCCACACTCTGCTTAGGTCTTTTTGGTTTGGGTCATGTTCACTTTGCTCATGAAGCAAATGTTGTCAGTTGGTGTGATAGCACTAAAATTCCTCAAGTGCTTGAAGTGTCAGTTGCCCAATATGAATGCGTTTTCCTGTGCCTAAAATCCTTGTTTTCATTTCCAAATGTTGTTTGATAAGGGGCCATGAGAACTGCAGCAGGTTTGTGGGATTGGTTTGGCTCCTGTATGTGAGGAAAAGCTATTCACATGCAGCCATTGCTGCCAGGCGTAGAACTACAATGTTTGGTTCCTTCCAGCAAGGAAATTACAAAAACTTGGACTTATTTGGTGGATGTTACAAAGGTAAAATCAAAGCAAATTTGTAGATCAGGTTGTCAAATGTTCCAAAGGATATAGGGGTTTATTTCTTTTTTTGTTTTAAAACGTAGCATGGTTTAAGCACATTTTAGAATCCCAGTACCATATTCTCAGCAGATACTCAAAGAGTAAGGTGATGGTGATTTGTATGAATTGTAGCTGCATGCCTAGATATTTTACACAAAACGTGGCAAAGCTGTACAGCATACAGGCTGCTGGGTGCAGGTGGGTTGTATTGGTTTTGTTTGCCTAGGAATAAAGTCTCTCCCTTCTTTTATTTCCCATTTTTCCGTTTGTTCCCCTATCTGTGCATCAGCTCTTCCACTACAAGCTCTTCCTTGCATCTTGTTTTTTTTTAAATAGCTTGCCACTGAGCAGGCTTGCTCTGACCTCTGTTATATCTTCTGAATTCTGTTTCGGGCTCATCCTGCCTTTCCAAGCATGTCACTCTTGTATTAATTTGGTAACAGTTGTTTTAGCAACCTCAGTTGGTAACTCCCTGTTCTTAAACCTGGTGTTTTCAGACATGAAACATTTCTTTCTCATTCTCCTTTTCTATGTTATCTTTGTTATAAACTGATTCATATCAAATGATTGTCCAATCCATCTGTCCACTGGGATCTTTTATAACCTCAGATAGATTTGCCACCAGTTCAGCTATATGTTGCAGCCACTTCATTGTCTTGCTTTGAGAATTAATCTCTGTAAGCACTGCAACTTATCCTGTTATTTACTGCTTTTCTCTCTTGCTTATTAATTTTTTTCTAACATGTATCAAATTAAGAAATAAAAACCTAATAGTAGCCTTACAGGAATTATAAATCCATACATATGTATGTAAAATATATAATTTTAAGAATTATAAATATTTTCTTGGATGGTGATATATGTGATGGTTTATGCCAGAAACCTATATGAAAATACCTGTTCTGCCACCTAAACTATTTCTACAGATGGTGACAGAGGAACGACTTTAAAAATGGAGATGGAACCTTTGGAAAAAGTTGAAGTGATAGATACCAGGGGCTTATTGATATTAGGAAATATTTCTTCACCAAAAGGTTGTCAAGCACTGGAACAGGCTGCCCAGGGAAGCAGTGGTGTCACTGTCCTTGGAGGCATTTAAAAGACATGTTGATGTGGTGCTTAGGTACATAGTTTAGTGGTGGACTTGGCAGTGCTGGGTTAACAGTTGGACTCTACGATCTTAAAGGTTTTTTCCAACATAAACAATTTTATTATTTTATTTGATATGATTAATTTTATATATATCTATGCAGTTTTTATTTGATTTTCTTTCAGAGTTCCTGCGTCATCTCTTTATTCTGGGTGGGATAATTTGAAAAATAAATATGAGAAGTCTGAAACTACGTCCTGGAAGAACAGAAAAGATTTGGGTCTGTCAGGGTACAGGCAGATTCAGACCATGATGGCACAGAAAGGGATCAATTAAAAGCTTTCAGGAATTCTTAGCCTTCTTTCTCTGCTTTGGCTCTATCAGTATTGTGGATGAAAATTGACCAACACAGAGGTATTACTTAAAAGAAATGATACATGTTTTTCAGCTTGAAAAGCTATTCAATCAAAAAGAAACCATATTTTGAGGCTATTTTTTTGGCTAACTAATTTATGTTTCTTGTGTTCAGGAACTTTCTTTTGACACGTTTATTCTTTCAAAAGGTGTTTAAGGAAAAGGTGAATTGTTAATGTGGTATATAGATAGGGAGGTATTCCCTGGATATAACAAGAATCCCACAGCCAGTGAGTGGGAAAAATGTTGAGCTTGATACCTTGCTAGTGTGGGATGTGGGGAGCTGCAGTCCAGATAGAGTGGGTGCATGTCTATAGCCTGTATTTGACAACATTAGATGTAATCCTGAAAATCCATTTTTAGTTTTCTAGTAGGCATGTGGTTTCTGTCTCACTAAGTAAACCTTGTAATGTTCTTACAGGATCCTGTCATCTAAACAAAACCTCCAAAATATGTTTTATGTATCTATGACAAGTGCGTTGTGATTTTTTGTCTTTGTTTAGACCTGAATGTTCAATTTCTGTAATATGAAATAGGTAGTTAACTCTTTCGAGTTTGATCAGCATGCATGGTTGAATGTTAGTGATGAGACATCATTTATCAGATGTTGCCATGTTGCTTCAGTTTATCCGGCCACAGATTTTATTATAAAAACAGGTTAGAAAATGTTTTACAGATTTCCAATTCTAATGTAATGGAAAAACTGCTGTTTCTAAGATCAGAAAACTGATATAATTGTTTAGAACTTTATGCAGCTTTCCAGTGCCTTAGAAAAAAAGGAGCACATAAATCATCTTTACAAAATATACATGTATTCTGTGTAAGCTCCACAACCAGTAGATCAGATTTATGCCTCTGTATGAATTATTTGATGTGTTTATTTGCATTCCTAAAAATTGTCAATTGACTGAAGTGTTACCATGGTGAAACAGAATGAAACAAAGCAGATTAACATGGCAAAATAACAAGTATCACAGTATCACAGTATGCTAGAGATTGGAAGGGACCTCGAAAGATCATCTAGTCCAATCCCCCTGCCGGAGCAGGAACACCTAGATAATGTTACACAGGAATGTGTCCAGGCGGGTTTTGAATGTCTCCAGGGAAGGAGACTCCACAACCTCCCTGGGCAGCCTGTTCCAGTGTTCCGTCACCCTCACTGAGAAGAAGTTTCTTCTCAAGTTTAAGTGGAACCTCTTGTGTTCCAGTTTGTACCCATTACCCCTTGTCCTAGCATTGTTTGCCACTGAGTAGAGCCTGGCTCCATCCTCGTGACACTCCCCCTTTATATATTTATAGACACTAATAAGGTCACCCCTCAGTCTCCTCTTCTCCAAACTATAGAGACCCAGCTCCCTCAGTCTTTCCTCATAAGGGAGATGCTCCACTCCCTTAATCATCTTTGTTGCCCTGAGCTGGACTCTCTCCAGCAGCTCCCTGTCCTTCTTGAACTGAGGGGCCCAGAACTGGACACAATATTCCAGATGCGGTCTCACCAGGGCAGAGAAGAGGGGAAGGAGGACTTCTCTCGACCTACTAACCACCGCCCTTCTAATACACCCCAGGATGCCATTGGCCTTCTTAGCCACAAGGGCACAGTGTTGGCTCATGGTCATCCTGTCGTCCACTAGGACCCCCAGGTCCCTCTCCCCTACACTGCTCTCTAACAGGTCGTTCCCCAACCTATACTGGAACCTGGGGTTGTTCCTGCCCAGATGCAGGACTCTACACTTTCCCTTCTTATATTTCATCAAGTTATTCCCTGCCCAACTCTCCAGCCTATCCAGGTCTCACTGGATGGCAGCACAGCCTTCTGGCGTGTCAGCCACTCCTCCCAGCTTAGTGTCATCAGCAAACTTGCTGATAGTACACTCGATTCCCTCATCTAAATCGTTGATGAATATATTAAATAATACTGGTCCCAGTACTGACCCTTGAGGCACTCCACTAGTTACAGGCCTCCAACTAGACTCAGCCCCATAGACTACAACTCTCTGGCTTCTCTCCTTCAGCCAGTTCGCAGTCCACCTCACTACCTGATCATCCAGTCCACACTTCCTCAATTTAGCTGTGAGGATGCTGTGGGAGACTGTGTCAAATGCTTTGCTGAAGTCAAGGTAGACCACATCCACCGCTCTGCCATCATCCATCCACCGTGTTATTTCCTCATAAAAGGCTAAAAGATTGGTCAAACATGATTTCCCCCTGGTGAAGCCATGTTGACTGCCCCTCATAACCCTCTTATCCTTGATATGCCTTAAGATGGCACCAAGGACAAGGTGTTCCATCACTTTCCCAGGGATGGAGGTGAGGCTGACCGGTCTATAGTTACCCGGGTCCTCCTTCTTGCCCTTTTTGAAGACTGGAGTGACATTTGCTTTCCTCCAGTCCTCAGGCACCTCTCCCGTTTCCCAAGACTTGGTAAAGATGATGGAGAGTGGTCTAGCAATGACTTCTGCCAGTTCCCTCAGCACCCGCGGGTGCATCCCATCTGGACCCATGGATTTATGGATGTCCAGATTGCTCAACTGATCTCTAACCCATTCCTCATCGACTAAGGCAAACCGCTCCGTCGACCTGACTTCATCTAAGGTCTCAGGGGTACAGGGCTCTTCAGGACTGCCTGCAGCAGAGTAGACAGAGACAAAGAAGGCATTCAGTAACTCTGCCATCTCTGCATCTTCTGTCACCAGGGCACCCATCCCATTCATCAGTGGGCCTACATTGCCTCTGGTGTTAATTTTGTCTGCCATGTATTTGAAAAAGCTCTTTTTGCTGTCCTTGACCCTTCTTGCCAGGTTTAATTCTAAGGATGCCTTAGTCCTCCTAGCTGCCTTCCTACATCCTCTAGCAGCAGCCTTATATTCCTCCCAAGTGGCCAGCCCCTCCTTCCATGACCTGTAAACTCTCCTCTTCCACTTGAGCATACCCAGCAATTCCCTATTTAGCCACGCAGGTCTCTTGGCCCTCTTCCTTGACTTCCTACGTGTCGGGATGCTCCGATCTTGAGCACAGAAAAAGCAGTCCTTGAATATCAACCAACTATCTTGGGCCCCTTTACCTTCAAGCAGCCTTGCCCATGGGATTTCCCCTAGCAATTGCTTGAAAAGGCCAAAGTTTGCCCTGCTAAAGTCCAGGGTTGCAATTCTACTTGCTATTCTACTAGTCCTACCACACAAGATCCTGAATTTCACCATCTCGTGGTCGCTGCAACCAAGGCAGCCCTCAACCCTTACTGCTTCAACCAGATCCTCCTTGTTAATGAGGATGAGATCCAGCAGCGCTCCTCTCCTGGTTGGCTCATCCACCATTTGCAGGGGGAAGTTATCATCCATACACTGGAGGAACCTCCTGGACTGCGGCTGTGTTGCCGAGTGGTCCTTCCAGCAAACATCAGGGAAGTTAAAATCCCCCACGACGACCACGGCCTGTGACTGTGAGGCCGCTCTCAGCTGCCTGTAGAAGGCCTCATCAACTTCCACACCCTGATCCGGTGGTCTGTAACAGACACCCACAACAGTATCGCCCCTGCCAGCCTGCCCCTTAATTCTCACCCACAGACTCTCTACTCGCTTGTCATCTGTCCCCGGACAGAACTCGGTGCATTGTAGTTCCTCCCGCACATAGAGAGCAACCCCACCACCCTTCCTGGCTGGCCTGTCTTTCCTGAAAAGGACATAGCCCTCCATGACTATATTCCAGTCATGTGAGCTGTCCCACCACGTCTCTGTAATTGCCACCAGATCATTGTCTCCTGACTTAACACAGGTTTCCAACTCCTCCTGCTTATTTCCCATGCTGCGCGCATTGGTGTACAGACATTTCAGGGAGCGAGCTGAGCACACCGATTTCACCCTAGGATTATAGGAGGCCTCCCAGTCTTCATTAATTCTGGAGCGCTGCCCCACCGGGGCAAGCCCAGCAACAACCCCATCCCCCTTCGAATCTAGTTTAAAGCTTTCCAAATGAGCCCTGCTAATTTGTGCCCCAGCATCCTTTTGCCTCTGTGAGACAAACCTTTCTCACTTGTCATTGTCCAGACTGGTGCCCTATAAAACCAGCTGTTATCAAAGAATCCAAAGCCCTGCCTGTAGCACCAGTCTCGAAGCCAATTGTTCACGAACTGAATCTTCCCATTCCTTCCCACATCATCAGTGGAAGATGGAAGGAGTGAGGAGAAGATCACTTGAGCCCCAGACTCTTTCACCATCCGCCCCAAGGCCCTGTAGTCTTTCTTCATCCCCCTCAGACTGCGGGAAGCAGCTTCCCCCTCACCTGTCTGGAAGACCAGCAGTGCGTAGTAGCCTGTCAGGTGCACCAGGCTGGGGAGCGCCCTGGTGATATCCCTGATCTGGGCTCCAGGCAGACTACACACTTCCCTATGATGAGGGTCAACTCTGCATATCGGGCCCTCTGTTCCTCTCAGAAGGGAATCCCCTACTACAATGACCCTTTCTTTCTTATCAGAGGCAGTCTTGAGGTGCAAAGTCTACCCCCTTTTCCTATGTGGCCTTGTGGGCTGGCCTTGCCCCACATTCTCACCTACCTCTGCTTCAAGATCCAGGGCCTCGAACCTATTACGGAGGGACACCTGGGTAAGCAGGGCAGGAAGGGGGGAGGGTTTCCCACGACGTCGAACTGGAACTCGCTTCCAACCCTCGTCGTCTTTTTGGTCCCCTACCTCTGCGCAACAGCTACAGGGCAGGGGCTGTCTCGGGCCATCCCCCTCTGTCTGAGAGGGCAGGGGGTCCTTCCCCTTTTGGGGGGTATCTCCCTGGAACCGTTCTGACTGGCACGCCAGGGAGTTACTCCACCAGTCGATCTCCCTTTCACACTCCCTGATAGTCCTCAGCGTCTCAACCTCCTCCTTAAGTTTTGCCACCAGGCTAGGCAGATCTTCTACCTGCTCACACCTCACGCAGGTGGAATGCTGTCCTCCCTCCCCCGGCAGCAGCAGGCTCTGGCACTCCCTGCATCCAGAGACCTGAACAGCCACGGTTTGGGACGGGGTCTCTGTCTGAGTTGCTGTAGTCGCCTTACTGCAAGTTCTCTTTCTGGAGGCAACCATATTGGTCCGCAGTCTGGGACACCAGCTGTTGCAGAATGACTCTAAGAGCAGAACCATAGAGTTCTGGAGGACTGTGCAAGCAAGGCAGGGGGTGGCCCCCACAGGTGGCCGGAGACTGGACCTGGGAGGAGAATGTGGAGGAAGTTGTGGGGGCTAACCAATACTGTTATGCCAAGAAGGAGTGGCTGAATACCACTCCTATATATGTGTGAACTGCGTCACAAATAAAGTAGAAGTTGATTATCACCCATATTGGGTTGGCCTGTCTGCTTCTCCTCGCCGCTTACAAATGGCGCCCGAACAGGGACGCGGAATACAGGGCCCTGGTCGCTGGGGACCCGGGATTACAGGGCCCCGACTAGCGGGGACCCGGGATACAGGGCCCCGGTCGACGGGGACCCGGAACAGCGAGAGAGCGGCGCCGGCGGCAGCGGCCGGGAAGCGCAGGCAATGCTGCTGCGGTGGCGTGACGGACCTGGGTGCTGCGACTAACCGAAAAAGTCCGCCGCTGGGGCGAACCAGACACTGCTGTGTCGGGAGGCCGATCCGGAGACCGAGGTTACAGGACGACCCAGAAGAAGACGATCCGGAAAAGGCTGGCCATGAAAATGGACTGAGAGGTAGCCCTGGACTTATTACAGTGCTTTTTATAAAAGTGGGGAACTGAGCCCTGAACTTTTTACATTGCTTTTTATAAAAGCGGGGAATTGAGCCTGAGACTCTAAAGCAGCTAGCAGGTCTAGTGGCTAGGGAAAGCTAAGAGATTTTTTTTGCAGATCCTAATACAATATTTGAGGAGAGTGAGTGGCGAAAGTTTGGTGATGAACTATTTGACTCAGTGCTTAATGATTATAAAAAGGCAAAGAAACTCGGTAAACCACGGAGGGAAGCAATGAACTGTGTAAAAAGATACAAGGCAGAAAAGAAAACTGCCGCGGTAGCAACGGAGAAACTAGGAACAGACGTCCCCGGTCGGTTGAAACCGGGGGAAGATTACAACTCGTTCCCCCCCCCCCCCCCCCCAACTCGCGGGAGCACAGGGTTTCCCACCCCCCGCCTTCCTTTTCTCCCCCTCCATCAGAAGGTGCCGCGGAGGAGGTGTAACCCCCTGCTCCCCCACCACCCCAGTTCCGAAAGTAGGGACTTTGAAAAGGACAGAGAAAGTATATTAGAAGGTATACATATGATAAAAGTCGAGAAATCCGAAAGAAAGAGGGCGGTGCCTCGGAGCCGGATCGATTGCGGCGCCACTGTGAAGCACGCAGTAAAAAATAGGGATCATGCGCGAGCGGGAGATTTAAAGGAACCGCGAGCCTCTCCAACTCACTATGTCCTAGAGTGAAAAAATTTAACTCAGTCACGGAGGAGCCAGGTCTGCAGATGGCCACATACCAAACGAGAGACATCTGATAAGAAAGACACAGCTGCGAGCAACGGAGACCCCGAGTTCGGCACAGGATCAGCCCCCGAATCCCCTGAATCCGAGCCAGATTTGTGTCCTCTGCTTCCAGACCCTGACTCTTTGTCTCCCGGGTCGGTCTACTCAGACTTGCTGGCCCTGGAGACACTCAGTTGTAACAATGGGTAACCAAATATGTGATCATTACTGGGGAATTTTCTGCAATGGGCATCTTTGCATATCCTGTGTTTACTACACAGCAGGGGGCTAAAGAGTGGGAAGCTCTTGATCTCAAAATAGTTAAGGAGGCCTGACAAACAGTGACCACGTATGCGTTAATATCCTCTTATACTCAAGCTGTATATATTATGATTTTTTCTTGCAATTGACAGGGGGAGCCCATACAGTTTCTCTGTGATACTCATGTACTAGAAGTTGGTAAATACAAGTATGTCCAGGTTTCTATCAACCCTTGGAGACCTCTGTAGATACTGATGGCCACTTCTTCCAGCACAGGCTGGCCACCTGTGTCAGAATGAGTGTGCATTTTGGTCAGTATAAAAGCCCAAGCTTCATACGATGTGGGGGAGGCAGAGCCTCTGCGGGGACGCCCGCTAAGGTTGAGCCTGCCACCTCGCACTGCAGTGATGCTTCTCGGAGCTGGTTTGCTGTTAGTCTCCACAGGGTCCTTGTGTCACGTTCTGTACGTGGGACTGTAGTGGGAGTAATGACGGCTTTTGCAGGGACTAAAAAAAAAAAAAAAAAGGGGGGAGAGAGAGAGAGTAATGATGTTACATTTAACTTTAACCTGTCTAACCTGTCTACTTCTGAAGAACTGATAACCTGGGGGAGGGGGTATATTTGTGTCCTCCTGCCTACAGGTCCATGGTGACTGTCTGCAAAGTTTGTGAAGCCCTGCCATGAGCTGGACAGACGAATGGATAAACGTGATGCCTCAGCTACAGGAGCTGACCGTGATTACCCCAAGCAGAATGAGATAGAGGAAGAGAAAGAACAAATAACTGCAAAACATCACTTGGGGACAACTGAAAAGTAACATCAACATCCTGAATATGTGTGCTTGTAAAGTAGCTATATTAGAGGTTGTGATTTTGTGTATAAAACCACCTGTATTTACTAGCTAGTTGCTAATAAGAAACTGCACCTTGTATTGTATAGATTTGTCACTTGTAAAAGAGATGTTAGAGTATGGAAATTTGCAGTAGCTGCTAGAAAATGCTAAGGCAAAAGCTAGAAAAATTTTAATACAATGGTAGTGTTATAAAGCAGGTGATGGAACAAATTAAGAGGGGGGGAGAATTCCACTGGTAAGAAATTTCTTTGGCTAGTCCTTCACTGCCATCAGCATCTTCAACATGCTGCTGCACCCTGTAATAGTTACTCTGCTAATGTAAATGTGTGTGTGCCTTGCTGTAGTAGCGACTTGTTACTGGATAAAACAAAAGGGGGGAAGATGTGGAGACAGTGTTCTCACAGGAGAATGCATAATTGGTACATAAACTTTGAATAGTCCTGAAAGATACAGCAAGGCCATGAGAGGCCCGAAGAAGCTTAAGCAAGCAAGATAAGAGGCTGGAATTCGCCAAGTTAATGAGAACTGTGGACTGTTGGCAAGCTTTCAAGGTTGAGTTCTCACACCTGTGTGTAACCAATTATATGTTAGTCACTAAGGGTCTTCAAAACATGTATCCAATCATAATATGCCAAATCACTGTAAGTGCTTCAGCTGGGGCCTTGGCTCAACTAAGCAGACTGGGTTGCTGAGTTGCTAAGCAGACAATTCTACATCGAAGGCAATTTCTGATTTGTTTTAATGTTGACTCTGTGAGACATGCAACACTGCAGAACCTTTTGTTGTTGGAACAGGGACATGGATGTGAAGAGTTTGATGGAATGTGTTGTATGAGTCTCTCTGATTATGCTAATTCGATGCACGCACAGCTGAGAACCCTGGCTCAGCTTACCCAGCAATAGTAAATGAGCAATATCCTAAGAGTAACTAGATGGTTGTCTTCACGGGGCATTACAGGTTGAGTCAAACACTGTTGTTTGAAGTATTGCACTTATGTATCATTGTTAGGTTAATCATCGTAGCTATTAGACTTGCTTATAGTTGTGTGATAAAACAGGTGAACAGAATAACCCACAATGCCTTGCTCACACAAAGAAAAAGGGGGGAATTGTTGCAGAATGACTCTAAGAGCAGGACCATAGAGTTCTGGAGGACTGTGCAAGCAAGGCAGGGGGTGGCCCCCACAGGTGGCCGGAGA
This sequence comes from Pezoporus occidentalis, assembly GCF_034315485.1. Classification (NCBI taxonomy): domain Eukaryota; kingdom Metazoa; phylum Chordata; class Aves; order Psittaciformes; family Psittacidae; genus Pezoporus; species Pezoporus occidentalis. The sequence continues at coordinate 6,858,040 of NW_026916158.1, forward strand.
CTGGACCTGGGAGGAGAATGTGGAGGAAGCTGTGGGGGCTAACCGATACTGTTATGCCAAGAAGGAGTGGCTGAATACCACTCCTATATATGTGTGAACTGTGTCACAAATAAAGTAGAAGTTGCTTATCACCCATATTGGGTTGGCCTGTCTGCTTCTCCTCGCCGCTTACAACCAGCAACACGACCGGCTTGTTCCTCCCTGCGCCCGGTGGGCAGCGACCGGTACGCTGCCCTCTCAAAGGCTTTTTCAAGGCAAGCAGCAGGGGAGTGGTCACCGTGGAAACGGCCCCGCCACGTCAGCCTCTCTCTCGCAAGGGCTGCTGGGGCTTCGGGGATCGGGAGATGTCGGGAATCGCGATGTCTCTGCGCTATCCCCTCTGATTTTCCTCATCTCCGTTGACCCTCGCAGTCGCTGAAGCATGCCGGCTGTGGCTCTAGCTAGGCTAGCTCTGATCAAAAATTGCTATATTACCTGAAAGCTGCTTATGCGCTCTAAAGATATGAATGTGAGATTTGAAAATCAGTGATTAGAAGCAGTTGGGAGTGGGATTAATATTCTAGTACTATCTTTTTCTTTAGTTTAAGTCTAATGCCATTAGATCGGCACTGTCCAGTTTAATCACTGCTAAAATGGAGTTTTCCCATTCTGTAAGATTTTCTTTTTTTTTTTTTCTGTTCATAAATGGCAGAAAATCTGACACAGCATCTTTTGGAATTGCTTAAAGGAGAATAGTTGTCTTGTAGGTTTGATGTGCAGCTGGCGGAAGCTCCTGGCACATGGCTCAAATGGATCCATCCTCAATGGGGAAACCCAGAGCTGGGCAGCCCGGCTGTGCTCTATGATTGGCATAGGATGGCAGGCTTTGCTTCGTGATGAGCTATTTCCAGTTCCGAAACCTCCATGAGACCTTCTTAGGGAACATGAATATCAGAAATTTATTATTTTTTTCCATGTCTGGTCAATATGCCCCTTGGACGTACTCTGATCATCATCTTGGCAAGATCAGGTTCCAGTGCTCTCCAAGGGGGGAAACAACAAAGCATGTGATCCATTTAAATTCCATTATGCCAGCAAAGTGAGGTTTAAGCATGTTTTAAGTGGTAAGTTGGCCTTCCTCATGCAAGTGAATTCCACCTGAAGGGCTGAGTCAGTGATGTTTCTGAGGGATCAGATCCATCTTGAAAGCCCCCGTGCTGTTTCTTGTGCTCCTTTTCAGTCAAAGCTCCTAATGCCCAGGGTGTACAGTAAAAAGAGAAGGTAGAATACACACCTGGAATTAAGTATACTTTGAGGTTAACTGTACATTTCTGATTTAGTTTTTATAGGAATTTTAGAAGTTCAGAATAATGTAAGGATAAGGAGCTCTTTCTATTGCGAGATTCTATGTGAAATGATTTAGAGGATAGCATCAGTATAGCAATTTTTGATTATTGACAAATTAAAAGGATATAATGAAAAGTTGTATTTTTGCTGTAGTGATAAAATGTGAAAACTGTGTGACTCTTCTTCGTGGAATTCAGTTCTCTGTTCCCAGCCACAGCTATCTATCTGCTATGGTCTTCTGCAAGCAGGATGACATTGTTATTGCTTCCATTGCTGTGTGTGTATGAGTAGGGTCGTGAAAATCCCACCTGTAACATTTAATAGCAGAACTTCAGACGGTGGCCTGTGAAAATTCTGCAAAATCTGAGGTGGACCTTGGAGAATTTCTTCCATGGTGCTGGCATGTCAGTTAAATTTTTTACGTAGCACATTCTTCCAATGTCCTGCCTTCCTGTTATTTCTGAAGCATTTGGTACATTACTCCCAGTACAGAGTCTGCTTCTGTGCCCATAAGGAAACTTTTCAGTAATGTCTCTGCCAACCTAGGGTCAGTCTTAGTATTGAATAGTTTAAAATCAAAAGTAAAATGGACAAAATTCTGAGCATGTGGCCCAATACCTTTGTGCCAGGTTTGTTATTGCAAGATATTGCCTCAAACTGATGAAAGGATATCATCATTAACCCTGATAATGGTTGTCACCAACTGCAAAGATATTGGCATGCGGTAATAAACTATCATTAGTTAATTATAGCCACAAGGCATGTGCACATAGTTATAGTGATTATTTATCAGAAGAGGTTGATGGCTTTAATAGGCTAATAATCTCATATTGAATGCAGTTTAATTATATATACGGTGAGGCTGTGTAATTGTTATTTAAAATGCAGTCTAATTTTTGAATTTGGAAAGCCTCAGACAAAACAGGGTGAGCATACTTCAGCCACCATCTGAAATTGCGCTTCTCACCACAGTGCCTTTATGTAGTGTATTAAACTTCAGTTCAGTGAACCATGGGTCAAACACATGCAGTAAAGAGTAGGTTTATGGCCTCTTTGGCTTTTGAAACACTTTTTTTGTACTGCGTATATGAATATCGCTTGATTTACAATATAATGTTTTATTATAAACAATACTCTTGGTAACGCTTGTGGAGTATTGCAGCTGGAGGCAGTTTTCATAAGCACACATTTAAAAGCCCAAAAGTAAACCCAGTCTCACCTCTTGCCCTCCTTGGGAACTATAATTGTCTATATGTTTCAGGTAGATCATAGTAGAATGTCATGGGTTTATTATTATAAATTTATTTATACTATTAAATATTTTTATGAGGTTGAACTGATATGTTTCAATTGTCATACCGAGTGCTAAAACTTTTGAATGTAGGTATTCTTCATGCTTACTAAGTTAAATTCATTGCTTAAAAATATTTCAAAATGGCTTCTTTTTCGAATTGTTCTACACTACTTGGAGGTCAGTCAGCATCCAGAGTATCATATAAAAATCAAAAATTACCTATTCAGGACTTTTCTGTAAAGGTATTTAGGCTGCATAATTTCTGTACTGATGTTGTGATACATGAGCATGATATTCCCATGATGTGTGCAAAGAATTAGACTTCAGAAATCATTCCTGACACCTGCTTTTCTTTTTCATTGCTTCAGTATCTTTAAAGCTTGGTCCCTTTACATGTTTTCATTGGCCCATTCAAAAGAAAGATTTGAAGTTAAAATTGAGCATGGATCTTTAAATGGAAAGTAATCATTATATGGAAAGCAGTCAACACCCAAATCAGTTTTTAAAATGAACATAACAAATATAACATCCTAGCTAATTAGAGAATCATAATACTCAAAAGAAAAAAAAAGAATGTTGGAGTACACAAATGCTTCAGCACTTGAACCAGGGAAATGGCCCTGTATGGTTGCTTAGTTTCCTTGTACTCCAAAATTTCCTCCAATTCGCTGTTCCTATTTAATACTACCACATACTCATAGCATTAAAGAACACAGACTTAAAAAAATGAAAAGCATGGAGTAAGTAGGTGGAAATCCTTTGTTGTTGAGCCAAATTGAAAGATGGACGTTCTGTAATTTTCTGACACAGTGGGAGATCTGCATAGGGGAGGAAAAAAAGCTGCATTTCCCTTTATCAGTTTATGTGCCTTGAGTGTATTTTCTAGTTAAAACTTTTAAAGTACCTTAATTACAGAAACTAAAAAGGGTTGCCAAAGAAATTATTCCCACACAAGTTAAAAGGTTATTAAAAGTTTGGGCTATCAAGCTAATTTGTGGACAATACTTTGTGTGAGGTGTTCTAACAGCTGTAATTATATTTCTAGATCTCCTTGCTGCCGTGGCATTTTCCTACTCCTTCACACAGCCCCTGGCAGAGCACACTCTTCAAACTCTTTTGCAATATAAATAACAAGAGGTCATTATCACAGCTTAATAATTGTGAGGATGACATAAAACCACAGTTGTGTGGTTCTGTAATAAAACTATAACAGGTCAGGCTCTGCTTAGATTCACCTGAGGGAAATCATCAGGGAAATTTCATGGGAAGGGGTTTGCCATCTGTTTTGTTACATTACATTACGTTAGAAAATGCTAAGTGTGAGCTCTGGAGAAACTTTGACTTTTTTCGCTTTTAGTTCAGATTTATTAAATAATAAATATCTTGCTAAATCTCTATCACCACATATTTTTCAGAGAAAATGACAGAAAATTTTAAATAGAAAATCCTGACCCATAGTAGAATTGGTAGTTTATAAACACCACAGAAGCCTTACATTACCTCCACCTTCAGAAGGTCAGGCAGTTCCATGAGTGTAATTTCAAACATCTGATGGTGACTCTTACCTGTTTGTGGGTTTTGCGATGTCACACAGTACACAGTACGTTCAAGCAAAATACTTTCATGTACCTGAAGTTTGCTTGTACTAACTTTGGATGACTTTTATTCAAACAGCTGGCAATGCTGTTGAAATGTATTTAATTGGAAGACTTCATTCAAAACTGCTGCTATGCATATGGGTGTTAACCAAGTTTTTGTGCATTGCCTGTAGCCTGTGTTTTCCCTGAGACAAATCTCACTCTTTCCCCTAGTTGCAGCACTAAGAACAGCTGTACAGCTGCAAGAATGATAGCAGTAATTAGTCATTTACTAAAAATTTATTCAGCATGGGGTTATTAAGCTCAGCTTGGTCATCTGAATATACTGCATCTTGCGGGCAGAAGAAGCAAATCTGCAGATTAATGTTATTTTTTTAATTCCACATGGTGCTTGGGCTACAGTTGCAGATCTGTAATGTATGTTAACATCAAAGCCCTGTGTTAATGGTGTTCACTAATGTTCCTAATAAGCTTCTGCTTTTTTCACCACCTTTAAACACAGCCTACTCTAGGTCTGGTCTCTGACGTGTTCAGAAGTTAAGCAGACCAGATGATGACATAAGACTTGAATGAGGATGACGGGGATTTATTTCTCAATTCTGGTATAAAGAGATTAAGTTACTTTTCAATGTGCTGTATATGTCCAAACCATCAAGATGAAACAGAAATACTGCTATGCACTTGTCTGATGCCTTTAGCTAGCTGGAAGACCATTACCAGTATGTATTGTCTAACAGCTGACCAAAATTTCTTTCTTAAACTCAGTATGATACCTCTGAGATTTTGTTTTGTTTTTTTTTTTTGGGGGGGGGGTATAAATGGAGCATCAAGCATACTCAGCCAAAAAGAACAGTTTTAGGGTGGGGGTTTTACAGGCATTAATTAAGGTGTCATTGACAGGAGAACACGAAATATCCCAATCTATACATTTCTGCAGTATTGTTGCAAAACAACCTGATTAAATATGAATACAGAAAATACCGCATTTTAGATTCAATCTCTGACTCTGTTGACATGCTTCTATTACAAATGTTGTGTTTTTTTTGCCTAAAATTAGGCTGATTTGTCATCTTTGTCACCAAAATTATTTCCGTTCAGGAAAGAATTTAATGCTCTGACCACACCACCCAAGTCTTGGAAGGCAGACACAGGGACTGTGAGAATGAAGACCTTGGGCCCACTGTAGGAGAGGATCTGGTTCGAGACCATCTTAAGAACCTGAAGGTGCACAAGTCCATGGGACCTGATGAAATCCATCTGCTGGTCCTGAAGGAGCTGGAAAATGAAGTTGCTAAGCCGCTGGCCATCATATTTGAAAAATCATGGCAGTCAGGTGACCCATCACCCTTTTCACTACAGTTCCTAATGAAGATTCAGTTGCTCTGAATCTCTTCTCTGCCCAACCTGTAGCTGTGCCTGGGATTGCTTTGACCCAGGTGTAGGACCTTGCACTTGGCATGGTTAAAATTCATGAGGCTGGCATTGGTCCATCTCACAAGCATGTCAAGGTCGCTCTGGATGGCATCCATTCCCTCCAGTGTATCAACTGAACCACGTAACTTAATCTCATCGGCAAAATCCAGGGTAGCCAGTTCTCCCATTAGCTTCTGGAGAGGGCCCACATTATTCCTAGTCTGTCTTTTGTATGCTACAAACCTCTAGAAGCCCTTCCTGTTATCTTTCACATCCCTTGCCAAATTTAATTCTAATTTGGCCTTAGCTTTCCTGACCTGGTCCTTAGCTACCTGAACAACGGCCGTGTATTCTTCCCAGGCCTCAGTCATTGCTTCCACCTTTTATAAGCTTTTTTTTCCCCTCTAAGTAAGTTTCCTTAGCAGCTCCTTATCCATCCATGAAGGTCTCCTGTGAGTCAGCTACTTGAATCAGCGGAGCTGACGGCTCCTGTGCAAGGCATGGCAAGGGCTTGAGTCTCCCTCAGTGGCTCTCACCACTCAGAAGTGAGGCTCCTGGACACTGTTTCCCCTTGCTCCAGTGTTGAAGGCATCCTCTCTGGAGCTGCTCACTTCGGCAAATGACCTGTTACATTTGGTTTTCTTTCATTTTCTTTTTTTTTTTTTTTTGAAGGGGGGTTAATGGCATTCAGAATAATTCCCTTAAAAAAATTGTCACTGTGAATATTCCAGCTTAAATGAGACATTTGTGCGAAGGAACTTTTATGGAACATATTCCAAGAAGATCAAGTGTTGTGCATACTCATTTAATAGTAATAAAGCCATTAGCCAAGTTAAATTTTCTTCAGTTAAAAAAAAATTGAAGCCTCTTTTAGTAATTTAGATATAATATTTTAGATATTGAAGAACTTCTTTATATTATGAAATAAAACAGATCTGCTGTAAGCCCCAGTGAATGAGAATCAAACCAGGTTTTCCTGGTACAGGAAATCATTCATTGTGTTTCAGCTCTGTCAAACAGCATCCCCCAGTTTGGAACAAGGAAGCGAATGGGAGTGGTTTTCCTGCTGCTTGAAATTAATTTTGGTTTGTGGGCAGGTTATTTAATCTTTCACTCAACCTGTACAGGTTTGTAACTTTATCTCATTTCATGCAGAGTTAAATGTTATCATTTGTACAGCAGCTTGTAAACTAAATGTGTGAACTGGTAACACATTGTACATCACTGCAGTTTCTGCTCATTGCAAGAGAGAGTAGCATCTCCGTGTAAGTGGCATCCTTTTAAAACAGGGATGGATGTTGAAGAGGTGACATATTTTGGCATGAAAGAAAAAAAAATGCAGCAAAAGACTTACTAGTGTAAAATAGTAAAATAAACTGAAGTACAAAACCACACTGGAGTGTATAATTTTATTCCACAAAAGGATGTGGCTAAGCTGTGGGACTATTTAACTTAGCTAAAATGTCCAATTTTTTCTTTCATATATTTATAAATGTGTGTGTATACATCAGAAATTATGATGGGCTACTTTTCTTTGACACCCAAGTCCTTGTATGTACAATTTTGAGTCTTTTTTAGTGACAAAATAGCAAAATTCAATCTTTAGCATGTAATGTTGCTTGGCTTTGACGGAGTTATAGATTTTTCCCCAATTTAAAAACTAAAAGTTATTATGTAGGTAACTGCCCAGGTCACAGAGCCCTCGTGCTTTTTTTTTTTTTTTTTACCTCAGATGATTTCAGCCTATATATATATATATATACATATATATTACAGTGTTATGACATAAGCTGCTTTTTAAACATTGAAAGCCCTTTTAAGCATCCTATTTTTTTCTCTACATACACACCAAAGTAGCACAGTAAATTCCACTTGTTTCAAATGGTTAATGTGTTGTTGGCAGCGGGAGCCTTTTTTTTTTTTTTAAAGCACTTATGCTAGTTAATACCAACAAAGTCCTTAAGTGTGACAGAACAAAGCAAGACTCAAAAGCTTATTTTTTCCATCTTCTAGGTACTTTCTACCTTGAACACAAGCCATGAAATATTAAATGCAAAGCAGAAACGTTTAAGGTTTATTTCAAGTCATATTTTACTTAGTAATACCTTTGGTATTAAAACAGAAGTTACCATGAAGCTGCATGAGCTGTTTGATAGCAGTGCTCACTTGAATGCAATATAGATACCAAACTGCATCTGGGCCATAAAGATGGATCTGTTTTTCCATTTTACGGGAAATCTTATTTGACTTATAGGACCCTGAAAAAGAAACAAACAAAAAATCAAGGTGTACAAATTAAGGTTTAAATTAATATTTCTTTCTAGAGACCATAAAGAATTTTTTCTCTTCTCCCCCCAAATAATTTTATTAAGATATTCTCAGAAAAAAGACAGGGGAAAAGTAATTTGCATTTATATTGAGATACGCTGAGGAGGAAAGAGCAAACCTACAAGCCCTCCTCTTTATTCAGTGAGAAGACTGATAAAAACACAGCAGCTGCTTTTGGAGTACTTTAGGGCTCAGGTCTTCATCTCAATTGCGCTGTAGCAGGGGCTGAGGTGGCTGATGGTGGTAAGGTTTTTAAATGACCCAGTAGTTGGGTACACATGAGTTGGTATCCTGTAAGACAGCTGATATTACTTCTTTTGAGACAGACTTATTTTCCCTCATGTTTCATTCCAGCAGAAACTGTCCCATTGAAAGCATCTGTACAGCTGCCTGCACATCCAGTGTGTCCCAAAGCAGGGCAGAAGCTGCCTGGTAGTAAGAGGGTAATAAGAAAGAGGAATATTGTTAGGAATATTTCATGGTTACACACTTAAGAAATGTCTCTTGTATGGACTGCTTATGCAATGCCAGCAGCACAGCCCTTGGTGCAGCAGGGTCTGGTAGCTGTTTGGCAGGCAGGGGTGACAGCGATGCTCCAGAAAGTCTCCATCAGCAAAGATGTAGCACCCCCCGAGGGACCAGGAGTACTGTTTTTCAGAATACAGTTCTGACCTGTTGGAATTTAGTTTGTTTTCCAACAATCCTGATCTGTGCAAGTACTTGGAGATGCTGTGAAGCTACCAGAGACTGTTTTCAGTTTTACAAATTTACTTGGTTTCTCAGATCTTTAAGCAGACAGACTTTGCTGTCAGAGCCTACATTTTTCTCTTTATTTTTTTTTAAATATAGAGTAGCTGCCATATTTTATAATTTCTTTATTTAGAGTAATGAAACACAGCCTTAGAATAATTGAGGAGGAATGCAAAAGCAATTGCAAAAAGGCACAGCAATATAAATGTAAATCAGGCACATTTTTACTTTTCAGAGCTGTGTTAGGCCTTCATTAGCTTGTCCATCGCAGTAGTCCTTTTCAACTTGTTTAATTTTCTTTTCTGACTCCATAGTTTCATTGCTCTGCATCTATATCCTCCATGAAGTTTCTTTAATGGTGATCCCACTAATGACAAATAATATCCTTGAGATTTTTATATGTCTTGGTGAAACAAACATTAAAGCAGGAATGGGGGAAGCTGGTTTTCAGGGAGCTGGCAGAGCGTTTGAACTTTGCATTTCATATATAGGTATCTACATTGTTTTTCTCTCTTTCTGGCACGTATTATTGAAGTGTATAATGGAAGGTTAAGTCTCAGGTTCTTTTTTACTAAATCAAACTGGTGGCATATAATTACTAAAAAATAAATTAACTTTGCAATCTAAACTCAGTGCTGATTGACTTCTTCCTGGATACTTCAAGCTGATATCAGGTAACAGTTCTTAAAAGTTCAGAAAAGAAAAACTGAATTTTACTTGGACTCAAAAAGGTCTGTATATATGTGTATGCAAGTGCATACACTTCGGTGCCATTGTCCTGGTTTCAGCAGTAGCAGTCATTTTTTCTCCTTCTTAGTTTTTGACTTTTGGCCTGGGAATGGTGCTGATAGCACTGATGTTTTTAGTTACTGCTCAAATGTTTGGTCTGGCCAAGGACTTTCTGAGCCTCATGCGCTCCCAGGAAGGAGGGGAAGCCAGGACGAAGCAGAGACAGGACACCTGACCCAAACTGACCGAAGAGGTATTCCATACCACAGCATGTCATGCCCAGGATGTAACTGAGAGTTACCGGGAACAGCTGGGACTGCGGGGTGGGGTAGGGTAGGTATCAGTCGGTGCTTGGACGGGCTGGGGCGGGGCGAGTTATCAGTCAGCGGGTGGTGAGGTGTTGTATTCTCTTCCCTTGTTATTTCCTTTATCATTATTATCATTGGTGGTAGCAGTAGTGATTTGTGTTATACCTTAGTTACTAAACTGTTCTTATCTCAACCTGTGGGAGTTGCATTCTTTTCGATTCTCCTGTCTGTCCCTCCGGGAGTAGGGGGAGAGAAAGAAGGGGGGAGAGTGAGTGAATGAGCTGCCTGACTGGTTTTAAAACACGACAGCCATTTATTCATCATACTGTGTTGTGTTGCAGGGCACACTAGAGGGAGTGATTCGGGTGGTGTTGATCAGAAAGGAGTTGATAAAGCAAAGGGATGAAGGCTTGGCAGAAAGCCTTCACCATCAGTCAGGCACAAAACAACCACCAACCTTTTTATCCCACCCTCTGTAGTGAGCAAACAGTCCAAAGACCCCTAAATATGCGGTTGGACAGAAAAGACAAAGCTTTAAAAAAAAAAAAAATTATCCTGTTCTTTAGATTATTCATTGTTTGAACAAGGTCAGTAGGAAACAGTCCTGAAAACTCTTATTGATTTTAATGAGGTTTTTGATTCTTTCTCAAATATTTCTACTAATAAAATAAAGACCAGATTAAAAAGCAGTAAAAGTGAAAATAATAACTGAAAAAAGCTGTAAGAAAAATCTGTACAAAACTTCTATAATCAATTCAAGAAGAATGAGTGAGCATGAAAGGAGCCAAGAAGTCTGTTTCATGCACAACTTTTCAATATATTTTTCATTCTGAAGTCCCTTTCAGGTGATATTTCTGCTTTCTTAAGTAAATCCTGATCCTTTTTTTGTGTCTGTAAAAATTTTTAATTAAAGCTGACCAGGGAAGGGACTGCTCAAGAGAGAAGCAGCTGGTGAGGGTTTCCTGGAAGTAAAACTTCTGTCTTTGTTCATCATGTTCTATTACATTGCTATTCTTCTGAACAAGACCAAAGAGAATATGAAGGGCAGTGTCCCCATCTCTATGGGCTGCCCCATGAGTCATCTTGTAAAGAAATAGTATAGCTAAAGAAAGCAGTCTATATGTTAAAATGTGCCATACAGTTGGTGAGATTTTTCTGTCCTGGTATATGTTCCAGCCACAGCAGTTTGTAAAATTCTACTGCTATAGCACTAAATGCATCATTAAGAGGTACGTATATATGCATTTAAAGGTAGAATCATAGAGCAGTTAGGGTTGGAAGGAAACTTAAAGATCATCTAGTTCCACCCCCCCTACTACAGGGGGAAAATCTTCCACTAGACCAGGGACACCTGGTAGGGATACTTTCCAGTAGACCAGGTTGCCGCACCCAATCTGACACAGCTTCAGCTGTTGACATTGTTAATTTATGTTCTCTCAATTCTGTTTACTAACTGTATTTGAAATAAAGCCCTGAAAATATAAAAAAAAAAAAAGAAGGAGGTGTGGCAAAATAAAAGGTGATTGGTAGAAGTGACTGGAGTGGCAAGTAACACAAATTTTGGCTGAAGTTTGGCAGCATTTCAAAGGTAAAATTGTGAGCTTAAAATGAGCTGAAATTGAGCTGAAATTTCAAGCAGTGCAGAAATGCTGATGTGTAAGGAGAAATAAGCAAATTTTGAAGAGAAGGAAATTGAGTTACAGGTGGCATTCATTGAAATATGGTGAGCAAGGAGAGAGTGAGATTATTGAGGATTTATCCAAGAAAATTGAAAACTATAAAATCTGTGAGAAGTCTAATGTTGCTTTCACTCTGGAGAGAATGATTCAGATTAGTGTGAATGTGTTGAAGTGTTGTACATGAGAGAACGTGTGTGTCTGTCAGCAGAGAAGGTTTTGTTGAGCACCTGTGGGAAGCATGAATTGCAGAGTTCCAGCTGTAAGAGGCTGAAATAATTCTTTGCAGTTATCTTAAAGATATTCTTGCTTTAATTTATAGATACTCTTCTTAAGTGTTCCTTTTACTTGCTGTGTGGAGAAATGTTTTCTTCCAATGGCAGAAGCCAGAGAGAGGAGTCAGCTTTTTTAAATTGGTGTTTTATATAATTTTGGGTGAACAAACTGTTAGGGGCTTGTGCTGCTGACTTCTCAAGAAGTAGGTCTGTGATTTTCTTCTCTGTTTCACAGTCTAAGAATGCAAGGAGTCCTACATAAGCAGTAAGAAGTGCTGAGCAAGAAGAAGGAAACCTGCAGTAAATACTGGTTGTGACAGCTCAAAAGCAATTAGCAGTATTAGAACTGCAGACACTGATGTGACCATGCAAGTGGTAAAATTAATCAAGTCCTTCTGTGTGAGAGTCAATGGTTTTCCTGAGGGTTTTCTCCCCCAGACTCTGAAAGCCTCCCAAGACTTTGGGACTTCCAGGTATCCAGCTTCAGAACAATATGTCTGCAATTCTGGGTTTATTAAGTAGCAAATTTCTGATTGCTTGCTGAGAAATATATGTGCAATTGTAGGCTTGACAGTGCAGCTTTGTAATAAATTCTACCATTGTGACTTACAAAATAAGATGTGTAGCTTTTGCTACAGTAATATTAGATAGAAACTGTGTCTGGTTTTGTCAATTGTCTATGCAAATACAATACTCATGAATTAATTGGACTTGTAATCCCTAATTGGTAAATAGTTTCCCCATATGCTTGTACACAAATAGTTCAATGCCTCCAGCTGGGAGCAGCTTCTCTCCTTTCCAGTTCTTGTAACCAAACCATGCAGATGGACTAAAACTTCAGCCAAGCCTAAGACTATGAAAATAATGTAGACCAAACGTAATCAAGGATGAAGTCTGGCAGATACAGTACTTGGGATTCCAAAGTTTTCTATGTCATTCCACTCCTGAGTGCAATCAGCAGTAAAATATGAGGTGTCATTTTTACCCACTCTGCACAAGCTAATGAAAGATATTATAAATGTGCAGTGATTAATACAATGATTTGAGGTTTACATTTCCCTAAACCCCTGTCTACCTTGCTTATTTACTTTCAGCTAAATACTGTAAACAAAAGCAATAATGACTGGTGAGAGTAAGCAACACTTTGCAGTATGCAAAGGAAACATCAATGAATCAGAGTTGCAGAGCAACAATACAATGATTCTCTGGAGATCAAAATTTCAAATTTTTTTTTAGTCAATCCAGAAAGGTCTTATGTTCTAATGACCATTAACAAGTGAAGTAACATTCTCCTTGTTTCATGTGTATGGTGCAGAGTGTTGGCCCATGAAATACAACCAAGGGAACACAGCCTCAGAATTATGCTCTGAACTATAAATGACAAAAAAAAGACAGTTACTCTTATGAATGGTTTGGAAAATACAATCTATTTACTTTTAATTAATAGAAATAACTTTTGTTTGAGTATATCCTCTCCCTTCTCAATACTAGTCTTATTTTCTTTCCTTTGGAAAGATAATTATTAAATTCTATCAAAATGTGGTTTACGTCACTGTAAGAACACGTGGATCGATATCTGCAATGTAGTACCACCATACCATGACATGCAGTCCTGCTGAACACTTAGATGGGGATATAACAAAGGAGTTCTGGGGAATTCCATGTTTTAGAGAGAATTCCTGTTTGAGCTGTTGTTCTGGGAGCTCATTAGATTGTCATCAGAAGTTAAAAAAATACATTTGGGGAATAGATTAGTTCATTTAGTTTATTTGTAAAGTAGAGTTGGGATCTATCTAATCCTATATTAATACCTTAGGATACAGGTAATTTTGACAACACTATATCTTATTAGATATGATACAGAATCAGTCTTTGCATCAAGAGATCTGATCTGACCAAATTGCATGGCTGGTGGGAATAAAGGGCAAATCATACCTAACAAATTTGATGATCTTCTACAATGGGGCTATAATTCTGGTTGGTAAGGAAGAGTGACTGATGTCATCTACCTGGACTTGTGCATAGCATTTGACACTGTACTGCACACCATCCTTGTCTCTGAATTGGAGAGGCATGAATTTGATGGGTGGATGCCTGTGTGGATAAAGAATTGGCTGAATGGTTACACTCAAAGAGTTGTGGTCAACGGCTCAATGTCCAAGTGGAGATCAGTGACAAGTGGTGTTCCACAGAGGTCAGTATTCATCCCCTTTCTGAAATGAAATGGTATGAAAATCACGTATATGCCTTACTACAAGGTGGATTTAGTCAAAACCCTCGAACTTGAAACTACTTCTATTTTAATATGGTAATATTTCTTTCAGAAGTTTGCTTTTTAATCTGAAAAGAAATCCAGTAAGTAGGCTTTTAAACTTGTGTGTTCGTTACACTGTAAGAAAAAATATTTCGAACAAGAGAGCCTAAATACAATGCTTATGAAAGGATATCATGTACATTCCTAGTGCTGCCAGAATTTTTTCTCCTGCCTTTTTGTGAATATAGAGTATATTATTACCATACTTAATCCAAGCATATTTAAGTAGGAGATTTTCTCAATTTAGCCTTCTTCCATTTAATTCATTTGTTGCATAACTGATATAGAATTGGAAGAACTCTCTGCTATTGAAGAATCATGTGCAAGTTATTAACTACTGTTTCATCAGTTGTTTCAAATTTAAATTCTGTGTTAATGTAACAGGTCTTGTCAGTGAAAGAAGAAATTAGAGATCATACACCCATAAAATATAAAGATTGATTTTTTTTTTTTTTTCTGTTCTTGAAATTTTATTAAGTACACTATTTTAAGCCAGGTCCTTCATCATGAAAGCTAATTCATTGCATTGAAAATTTTGTGTCAGTTCTCTTGCTTTGGATTTTTTTTACTGTGTTTTAGAGAATATAAACATTTATGTCACATCTAAACATGTACAAAATGCAAGGAAATAATTGCAAGGAAATAAGTGTAAATATCCTGGTTCATTGGGCAAGTTGCAAAATATTTATTATATCAGTAAAAATAACTATAAAACCTATAGAACTATTAAGTAGTTGAGATATTTTTTCTTCTTAGTATCTATAGTTTTTGGAGACCATTATGAAATCATTACTTTAATATCCTATATATACTTTCTGAAATGGCAGCTATTTTCTAGTCCTGCTATAAATAAATAAATCAGTGAATTGGAAGAACTTATGCTTTTTGTTCTGGTGAGGGATTTTTTTTTTTTTTGTAAAAAAAAAGATGAACCAATGTATTTACAAGTAGGTGTAAGAACACTTTAAGTTTCACATCTGTTGCCAACTAGATTCAGAGGCTCATGACCATCTTTTATGGAAAAAATACTGCAATTATTTTTATTTTTTATTTCTTAGGTGGGTTTTAAAAGTTATACTGGGTTTCTAAATAGGCAAACTATTCTGTCAAAACAGAGAAAGAATTTGAAAGAAGTTTTGAGCATTTTGAAATTATTCTGGTTCACTCCAGTTATACAGGAAATTAGTCGTTTTCTTAAGTACATACTTGAAATGTTTTTTTCTTCTTCATCTGTATTCTGCATGTAAGACTTTATTTAGATGTTGTTCTTTAGGTGTGATCTTTATAAACCTTAAAGAGAAAAATGGCAGAAATCTCACAAGAGCAGTCAATTAAGAATCGGTGATTTGAATATGTTGTGAGAACAATGTCTTTGTTTTTTTTTTTTTCAGTCTGCCTTCCTTTGTCTCCTCTGATCATGTTAAAATATCCTTTCTGCACCTTCTGCATGTACTAAATAAATGACCTTTCAAATTTTTAAGTGGAATTTTTGAAATAGTAGCTGTATTTACGTGTAGGAATAATAATAATAATATAAAGACAAAAATTATTCTAATTTTTTTAGTCACCTTTAGTCACCTTCAAGTTAATGGCAGATTTGTTGTATAGACACAAAGACTTGGAGATGGAAATAATTGCAGTTCATATCATTCTGCATCATTACACTGACTGAGTTAGTGTAGACATGTTAACCAAGACATGTTAACAGGAATTATGGAATGAAACTAAAAAGAGAATTCTTGAGAAGTATTTCCTAGAAAAATTAATACTTTCCTGCTGTCTGGAAATGATTTTTTTTTCATTTAAGAAAAAAAAAAAATCTGTGGGTTTTTTTTTCCTTTTTTTTTTAACAAAAATCATATTCTGAAGTTTAATGCAGAAGAAATATGTAACTCTGTGTATGTGGCCTAATCATTTCTAGGAAAATACCTTAAAGCAGTTTTGTGTGAATTCAGCATTCACACCTCTAAGAGGGTCGAATGCAATTTTTCAGGCCAATATTTCTATTATAGTTAAGGAACAAATACAGGCAGATAACAGGCAGCATTATCTGGAACAAATTAAATAAAAGATTGGAGCTGTCAGTATTGTTGTGTGGAATAGACAAGGGTATGTTTAAAAAGCATAAATACAATTTCATTGATGTAAGGATATTGTTGCCAATACTGGTGGTTGTGATTTACATGCTAATATTTGTTGTACTCATAGTGAGTAAACTATTTTCTCAACAAATCTGCTTAGCAAGATAAAAACAGTTCTTACATGCATTTTAGCATACACGATCACCCCAAATGCACCTTTAGCATACACTGCCAGATGCTCTTCAGGGCAGATTATTTCACCACTCTGGCCACAAACAGGGTGTGAGGAACTAAAATGATCAGCCAAAGCCATGGCAGCTATGTTCAGTGAAATATCTTCCATTTGCTTACGATATTCTTCTCTTTCAAGCCCGCTTTATACGCAGAACCTTGTGGCATGCACTCCCCTTACCTGGAGTCAATTGTAATGAAATTTACGGCATTTTTCACTGTTTATTAAGGTATTGTTGTTATAGCATAGAAAAGCAGAAAATACTCTTTTCTTAAAAAGAAAAAAGGTTTCAGTCTAAACAGAATATAAATCGTCTAAATGTAATGAAATGTTTTACAAAACACAGCTGAGAAATGGATGAGTAACCATCTTTATATTGTTTAATATGGGAGGTAGAAGTATTCTTGATTCCAGTTATAAAAATTGTAGGTGGTGTGGGGAAGCAACGAAAAAACCCACTTTTGATTTCTGATTTTTCTTTTTATTAAAAAAAAGGGGGGGGGGGAAGGGATAGGAGACCAGTTATCATTTTACCTTTCCAAACAAAACCGTAATAATCGCAAATACCTGAGGCTTTCTGGGAAGATACTGTTCTTCAGACTTGCTTACTGTAACATCTAAGGAGAAAAGTGGATTTGCAGAAAAGACTAAGGATATCTGAAACAGATCTATTACGAGAATGATACTTTTCTTTTTGCTATATGTTTATTTTTTTTAATTAGCATTTAACTTTACCATTTTTCTCTGTAAAGGGATGTCTTGGCTGGAGTAGTCATTCAATTTCATCACTGAATTACTCTTAAGGTGCTTGGATATTATGTTATCAATCCCAGTTTGATTATTTAAAGTAAAACTAAATCTCACAATTCTATTTTCAGCAAATAAATTAGTTTTCTATTTAGTTTCTTCACTGCTATTTTTAAACTTTAATTTTTTTTCTTTAGATATTTAGGCTGCAATAAAGTATCAATTACTAATCTGCTTTTATTCAGTAGAGACCTACTGAAGAAAATCATACTTTATAATATTTAGTAAACATAAAGCAAAAAATCATGGGTAATAAACAAAAGCTTGGTTTGTTCTGATTTTATACATTTGTTAGAAGGCATAGCATAATAATCTGGATAATTAATGAAACTTCAGGTTTCAGCGTCTCTGGGTAAGGTGGTTATGGTCCAGTTCAAATCAGGGCTGCATGGTATAGTCTCATACAGTGAAACAGAAGGTGGTTTTTAAGATACTACTGGTGGCACTGGTATGACCATATGGTAAAAATAAAGACAACTTCATTGTCCCAGTGGCAACAAAATAGCAGTAAAATAACACAGGCTAGCCTTATGGTGGTTTTCAGTTCCAGATCTAACATGATCTCATTAGTTAAGGGTACTCACATGCTCTTTGATAAATGTGAAAGTAAATACAATGGAGATGATGAATTAAGGAACCACCTGCATTAGATAGGGAAGCCATTATCATTGCCCCTGAGAGGGTTAATGAGTTTTGCTCTGTGAGAAAGCCTGCTATATTGTCATCTGTGAACTGTGAAAATTTGGATGTCCATTTCCTCCATTTTGAATCAATGACATTTTTACAGAAATTTGTCTGTATATATACACATGATTATGTGAAGGAAATTTTAATTGCATCTTACAGCTTAACAAACTATTACAATATAAGGAGCAAATTGTTGTGGCATGGCTTCAGAAAGAAGCTGCTGTTATAAAATATGAATAGGAAAATCAATATGCAATATGCAGGTTTTATGGAAATTCTTGTACAATTGGTTTAGAGAGATAAGTATAGTCTGGACAGTGGTGACTGGAGTGTCTGTTCTGTGATTTGAGCAAAGCCATTTGCTGGATTTACTATGCACAAAGATTTTTTTGTAACGGTTGAGCACTAAAACTGAAATGCGAGCATTTCCATGCACATTGTATGGAATGGACAACGCAAGCACCATGTCGTTGGTAGTTGGTACTGCTTCCAGCCGTTGTCCTCTAGCAGAAAGATCTAGAGGACGTTTTGCTCCTCTGAGTTGCCAAATAGCTTGGTTTGGCTAAGCTTTTTGCTACTTTTTTTTGCAGACACCCGGTCTAGCCACATCCTCCTTGGATTCTTTGCTAGAGCTCTCTTTTGTTTCTCTGCTCTTGAAGGCAGCTGAAGCAGCAAAGACAGGGACAGCATGTGAAGGATTAATGTAAAAGAACATTTATGCTCTTTAAGGTATTACAACGAGAAGCTTTAATAACAGTGTAGATACCGGAAGCTACACTGAAGCCTTCATAAGAAGTACAAAGAGATGAAATATAATACGCTGTATACGTAGTTGAAATATCATTGCTACTTAAAGTGCAGCACTTACACTCAGAGTGCTCTCTAATCCATTTTAAATTGAATATGAATACTTCAGTTATAATGCCATCTTTTTTAAAGTGTATTTTAAAAAAAAAAAAACACAATCATTGATCCTATAAAAGCCCCACATTTCTGCCTGAGCCTGTTGCCAGACATGGTTTTTGCATTTGCTGTGCACATGTATTTGCTGGCAATGTGTTTGAGGTTTTGTTACAACACAGAGGTTGATATATTAAATAAAAACTGCAGGTTGGGGTTTACTAGGTGGCAGAGAAAGGGTTTCACCCTCCCTGCTGACTCCATTTCCCGCTCTCCTGCTGAATAAGAGCCCTCATTGCCAGGTAGGGGTTGCCCTGGTATCCGGCTTCATGCGCACACTGAGAGGCCAATTCCTGTGAGTGATTTACCCACTCTGAACACAGCCTGTCAAGTTTATTGGCCTAAGCCAGCTCTAGAAATCTCAAAACACAACATTAAAATGCCGTAGTAGGTAAAAAGACCGGGGCAACTCTATCATGCTTTGTGAGCCCTGCAATGCAACAGAGGCCATTCCTTCTAAAGATTTGCTTGCTATTAATATATTCTTGGTTGTTCTATAAATACCCAATTTTTGTAAATAAAGTTAATCCTAAAGTAAGAACAGTGTTTTAGATGGGTTGCCTAGTGTTGCGAGTGCTTTGCTTTTCTTTCTTTGCATAGAATTTGTGATGGGGCTCATTTAAGTGGCCATTTCTGTAACAAAGCTTTAGGATCGTTTGTGAGATGTTTGTTTCTTTTCTAAGCTGCTGCCATCTGAAAGAGTATAAAGCCACAAGTTGGAATTCAGAAATGCTGGTTACTCAGCAGTGCGTCCAATCAGTGTAATCTGCATTGCAATTTATTCTAGCGCTGCTATCAAACTTCTGAAGTGGATTCAGTGTGAAATATGTTGTTGTATACCATTTACTTTCTTACTGCTGGAGAGTGTATAGAAGTACAAACACACTTAAAAAAAAAAAAAAGCAGAAGTCTTTGTTGAAGGCAGAAGATATTGTGTGATAGTAAATGTGCATGCGTAACTTCAGGGGGCCAGAGTAGTTTGCTCAGGGCTTTATCCAGCTTGAAGCCCCTCAAGCTAAATAACTTAAGTCTCCCCTCTTCTGCCACCTACAGTGTTTTGGCAGGCTGTGCCCATGTGCTCCTTCAGGAAGCGTTTTCTCCTAGTGCACTCCAGGGGTTTGGGAGGACATGGGTCTGTGAGAGCAGTTAGCAGGATCTCAGAAGGCTTTCACATGCAAGCACCGCAGTCACCTGTCCCTGCTTCTGGGGTGCTCTAAAAATACTAAATAAACTGCTTATAAGTATGACACAAAGATTAGGTAGGAGAGGAATGGTTGAAATTGGTTGTACCTGTATTAAACAACACATCTGTGAATTGTTTAATAATAACCAGTTCTCTGCAAATCATCCTACACATTAATCCTTTCTTGAGAACAGACTGGAAAATTGATCTGAGAGCAAACAGCAGCCGTACAGGAGCTGCAGACCTTTGACTGATGTTGTTTCTGTTATTGGAGAGAAAATTGTACTGCAAGTGAGGAGGCTTCTTGTGTTCTGTGAGAGCGTGCTTACAATTGAGGCAATGTGTAGTGCTGTGGAGGAAAGTTAAATCCAACCAGCAGAGGTGGAAAGGAGTGTGCAGGGACAGGGTAGCTACCAGAATGCATGTTTTACCAAGTAGTAGGTAAATACCAATGCAATTTATTTATTTTTAATTTGTTACTGCTATCGGCACACAGTTGAATCTGCCTAGGGACTGTTTTATTTCCACTAGTTTTGCTTACAGTATGGTTGTTCTGGAGCCAGATGCATCTTTGTTCTTCTGGCAGGAACATGGAAATATTCAGATTTCAAATCAAAACAAGTAACCAAATAAGCTAACAAGTTGTCAAGTAGCCAAATACCAGTGAGTCGGAGTGGTCAAGTGGTGACATGGCTCTCTGGGGATGAATGGCTTTAGACTAAAGCACTGCAGTATTTGTCTCATTAGCAAAGAGAAAAAATGGGTTTCTCCATCACAGATGGAGATCCATTACAGTAAATTTATTTGGTGATTTTTAAAATTATTTTTCAAAATATGTGATTTGTTATGTGTTTGCAACTGTTCTCAGTGTGTGCTTGCTTCCATAGGATAGGACAGCAAGAGAACCAAAGGAGCACACAGGCTCTGAGCATCCTTAATTCACACACAAGTACAATTCCTTTCTCCACAGACCATATCTAACAGGGCTTTTGTTTCAAGTGTTCTCCTTCTGGCTACTAGAGATAATGACAGAATTCTGGGTTTGGGCCTCCTTTCTTCACCAAGGCACAATTTTCTGCTTCCTCTACACTAAGTGTTATCTCATCATTTACACCAAACAGGGAAGTAAACACTTTTCCCCTCCCATTTATTGTGCAGGCACACACAAAACTAGGTAAAAAAATCTGTCCTAGTAGCATCATTAAAAGGCATCTTTAGTGTTTTGACAAATTTGATACAGTGCAGTTTATGGTTTTAAAAGGGTTCTTAAAATCAGGAGGAGTTTACTTCAGGGAAAAGAGAGTTAAAGTGTGGTATGTACACCAAAATCCACTAAAGAAAAAGAGTTGTTATGCTTGTCATTACGTTATTAATAATTACTGAAGACATTAGGATTTATTTTGTTAGCAGAGGAAAAAAGAATGCTTATAAATCTGTTTTGTGAGTGAGGCAACCACCCTTGAACGAAAATGAGCTATTAAATGAAAACAAAAACTCTGCTCCAGTGCACTCCTGTACAAGCCCTGACCTGTCTTCTGTGTTTTTCAGTAGTGGGTCTTTATCCATGCCTGTGAAATGCCCAGAGTCGCTGAGATTTATTATCAAGGTGATCTGGCTTGTGCCATGTGAAATGTTACTAATGGCTTCGTGACAATTCCCATAAATTGCATCATGCAATTATCAGTCTTAACTGTATCCTCCTAAAAATCTCCAGGTGATTAGTTATTTATATTCCTTCTTTTATTTCAGTGATCTCAAATTATTTTATTGCTTTTCATTTCACAACAGCTTTTGCACTTCACAACAGTTCCTATTATTTTGTGTGTCATGGAAGTCAAGCAGATTAGTAAAACAATATTCTCCGCTGGCCCTAAAGATTGGTCAGGTTTAAATTGTTAGAGTCTCTGTAAACCAGCTGCACCTTTAAAACAGCTCCGGTAAAGCAGCTTACATACCTGTGCTCACAGTTCTGGGACAGCTTAGCCCAGCAGAATTCATTTCATATTGTTGACACTGAACAGACAGAACTGTTGAATAGGATCTAAAACTAAGTGTCTCAGTGAGGTACCTGCAAACTGAAGGTGCTCAAGTACTTGAATAACAGTTTGGTGAAAGCACCAGATCAATTTCTGTAAACACAATACAGTGAGTCCCCGGAAAAGCATAGGTGCAGGTCTTGATTCATTAAATACTTGAGTAAGTAGTGGTTCTGAAAGCAAATGTGAATGGGACTTCCATTAACCAAGAAGAGATCATGCACTTGGTGCCAATAAGAATGGCAACTTGGAGAGCGGTTTGAAGGGTGCATATGATCCAATTTGTTACACTTATGATGGTAGCTATCATACAGTTACGGGTTGTGGTACAGGATGTTGGAACAATGGTCTTACTTAACTTTGCTTTAAATTATATTTACTGAATTCTGTCATTTTTCCATGTACAATTTTTATAACAAATAATTTGGCCTTGGTGAACAACTAAATGGGTGCTATGGACCTAATTATTAAACATTATTGAATAATAAATAATGAGTATTACAATGAATTTTACCAAACCAGTCGAAGTGACTCCAGAGGAGGGCTATGAAGATGATCAGAGGCTGCAGCACCTCTGCTACAGAGGTAGGCTGAGAGAGCAGGCGTTGTTCAGTTTGGAGAAGAGAAGGCTCCAGAGAGACTTTAGAGCAGCCTTCTAGTAACAAAAAATGGCCTACAAGGTATCTGGAGAGGGACTTTCTACAAGGGGGTGTAGGAATAGAACAAGGAGGAATGGCTTTAAAATGACGGAGGGTAGATTTAGATCAGATATTAGGAAGAATTTCTTTCCTGTAAGGGTGCTGAGGCACTGGAACAAGTTGTCCAAAGAAGTGGTAAATGTTCCATCCCTGTTCAAAGCCAGGTTGGATGGAGCCTTGGGTGGCATAGTTTAGTGTGTGGTGCCCCTGCCCATGGCAGGTTGGGTTGGAACTAGGTGATCTTTAAGGTCCCTTCCAACCCCAGCCATTCTGTGATGATTCTATGACAGTGCTGGAGGAATGACAGTGGCTCTTGGAGAATATAAGAATAAATTTATGACTGGCTGTCCTGGGTTCAGCAGTAGCAGTCATGTTTCTCCTTCGTGGTAGCTGGTGCAGTGCTGTGTTTTGACTTCCGGCCTGGGAACAGTGTTGGTGATACCAATGTTTTCGGTTGTTGCTGATGTTTACCCTGACCAAGGACTTTGTGAGGCTCATGCTCTGCCAGGGAGGAGGGGAAGCCGGGAGGAAGCAGAGACAGGACGCCTGACCCAAGCTAGCCAAAGAGGTATTCCATACCACAGCACGTCACGCCCGGGGTGGGGGGTGACTGGGAGTTACCTGGAAGGACACAGGCTTCTGGGTCGGACTTGTTTCTTGGCCGGTGGTATCGTATTCTCTTCCCTTGTTATTTTCTCTTATCATTGTTGTCGTTGGTGGTAGCGGTGGTGATTTGTGTTGTACATTGGTTGCTGGACTGTTCTTGACTCAACCAGTGGGAGTTGCACTCTTTCGATGCTCCTCCCTGTTCCTCCGGGAGCGGGGAGAGCCCCGGGGGGGGGTGTGGGGGGAGGGGTGCCTCGACTGCTCTCAGCCTGGCACCACTCAGTGGGAGTGAGTGAACAAGCTGTCTGGCTAGGGTTTAAACCACAGCCAGCACTGGCTTATGTCCAGGGAGCAGAATAAAGGAAATGCATATTTTGCTGGAGGATTTCTCCTGAGGAAGCTGATGCATAAATACACATTTATTACATAAACGTGACAAATATTTGTAGCCCTTGACTATGTATACTTTAGCCATAATTATGAGCACCACTTGCAGCAGTAGTATGACATATGTAAATGTTTGTTGTATTGGGACATAATGTTCTTAATCTTTCCTGAATAGATGCTGAAAATTATAAAGTACACCCTGTCCTTGGACAGCATTCCTTTAAAGACAATTTTAAAAGGAAAATAAAGATGGGTGTCTTAAAGCCATTCCCCTGGGAAATACTGAGGAGTCCTAAGCTGTGCAAAGCAAGGCCAGCTAGAGCAACTTTTTACAGCTGCCTTTGAAGACTATTTTTGCTGTAACATTTCTCAGTGGCGGAGGTACTAGTAAGAGCACATTTAAATCCAATATTGTCAGATTGGCTGCATTTGATTTATACTGACTCCAGTACCCCAAGGGCTTTGGTGAGTAGCAAAATATTTTGGAATGAGAGAAAGCTGGAGCAGTGACAAGTGCTTCTTCCTTCTGAAAGAAAATAAATCCTGCTCTCATCCAGCTCTTTTATCACTGCTGCCTTGACAGTATCTTGTGCTTCCACTTCAGGCCTTTACATTGTGAAGCTCCATGGTAAGACAAAAGTAGATGGGGATGCAATTTAATTGAGATGGAGCTTCACTATTGTTTCTGAGAGCTTTTGCAGGAACAGCGTTCTTTTCCTCCTTCATGTTGTCATTCAAGGTAGGAGAGGATGTCTGTCCACCCCAAACCTGCCTGACTTGTTGGGTGCCTGGCTGCCCCTTATGCCACCACTGGGCATGCAATGTGCACTCCCTTTCCTTCTCTTAATTTTCTGGCTTACCCATGAACCAAACCACTACTAAACTGGTAGTTGCAATCGGTATCTTCTTAGGTGCAGTCACGTTTATTTTACAGACCTCATGTGGCTTCAGCATCCCTGGACTGCTGAGAAGCAGCAAAGCCAGTGAGTGAGCAAGCCAACAGACACAACACCTGGCACAGCCCAGTGTGGCATGAGGTGAAAAAGATGCTTCCAGTGTCCCCAGAGGCGACAGCCACAGCAGGGTCCAAACCAACATTAAGTTTCTGTTGTGGCTGGCATCATGCAAACACAAAATGAGGAGTAGCTCCTGCTCTGAAGAGACCGTAGCCCAAATAGAGCAAATAACAAACAAGAAAGAGAAGGGAGAGAGACGTGAAATGTTTTGACAAACTCCAGGTGTTTGACAAACCACAGTGCAGAACTCAAGGGTTCCAACTGTGTCCTATAGACCATGTTGTTTTCATTGCTGATAATAGTATCAAATACTTAGGGAAACAAGTTACATTATTTAAAATTTTAAGATGCCGTATTTGGCTTTGCTGCCAAGATATGAAATTGCAGAAATACATGAAAACCTACCCATGGCACAGAATCATAGAATGGCTTGGGTTGGAAAGGACCTCATCTATTTCCAACCCCACTGCCATACACAGGGACATCTCACATTAGACCAAGCCTTGTCCAACCAGGCCTTGAACACTTCCATGAATGGGGCATCCACCACTTCTCTGGGAAACCTGTTCCATATTCTCATAGTGAAGGATTTTTTTCTGATATCTAATCTAAATCTTCCTTCTTTCAGTTTAAAGCCATTCCCCTTTGCCCTTACCTGGCAAAATATGTAGAAAAAGACACAATTTATCAACAGATTTGTACTGCTTAACTGAGTAAATGCTTAAAATGATTGCATGGTTTCCCTAACATGAGTTGCTAACTTTTTTCTACTGTTGCATATAATCTAAGTTTTCTTTAACAATATAAGGCTCAAAATTGAGACATGGTTAATAGATAATTTCTGATAATATATAATACCTATATTAAATACAAAGAACCAAGGGTACTGTGATAAAAATATGTAATAAATTCTGATATTATAATTTTTTTTGCATTTAGAAAATCAAATGACAATTCAAAATAATGTTTTGGGTGGACTTGCTGAAACACAGAAAATTTGCTCTTAGATATGGGGTTTTGAGATAGGTAGGTGAATAATTGAACAAGTACCCTGGCTAAGTTACACAACTTGGCCATCGGCTTTTTTGTGGGTATTCAATAATGTTGGTGCTTCTTGAACCAAAGACAAGCTCTTTAGGGTTTCTAAAGAAAGGTTCATGTTTGTGCTTCTTTCTGAAGAGTAGTTCATGTTCCCTCTAAGTAGGGGCTACAAGATGAGGCAAAAGGGGTGTTCACAGTACGATGTAGAGAACTGAACAGAAGACAAGAGTTCTGGTCAAGGTCAGATTAAAATGAACTTACTTTTGTAGGACAAATGCAGTGGGGAACAAAGAAAAAATCCTCCTGCAGGTGACAGCAGTTCCTGTGGAATGTGTTATTGTTCTTTTTATTAGATTATAAATCAAGGTTGAATGAGCTGTCACACTTTTGCAGTCAATCCTTCTATTTATCCCTTATTTGTGTAGGGTATTTTCTTCACAAAACATGCTTTCCATAGGATTTGTTAAAATAAAAATTCCTGAAATGTCTTGAGGTACATTGACAGTCTCACAGACTGAATTTATTTTCATTAGAAAGACATTTCAATCTACAGACAAACTCTGAAGTTTGTGGTAGAAGCAGTATGCTCTGAAATCCAACTGACTTACTTTACCAGGGAACTACTGTAATTGTCAAAATAGTCTGGGCTGCTTTTGTCTCTTCCTTTATGGAAGCTAATGTAGACGAACCAGATGGCTCTTGCAATGTCTGTGCTTAACTTCTAGTTCTTACATCTGATTTCCAATACCACTCTGCACTGCTTATCTTTCTTATCTTTCTAGTCTTCTTTCTTACCTTTTTTCTTGTTAAAGTTCTTCTCATTTTTATTAGAAAATAAAAAGGAAGAAAGAATCCACAATATTTTGATTTGGTTTACAATTAAGTCAGCAATAATACTGCTGTATTGTATTTATCCACCTTTTCATTAGATGACCAAAAGCAAAATCTGCAGATAAGCATGGTCCCCAGCTGAACATTCAGATGGGAGAGAGCAGGAGATACTTCCCTTGTCTTTCTGCTCCTTGACACATTTGCCCAAAAGGAGAGGAACATAAAGGCTGAGCTGCTGTTCTAAAAAAAGACCTGCTGACCCCTGCCTGCAGCAGCTCTTGTTGTGACCTACAGTTGAGGACAGTGCATGGTATGCACAGTAGATGTTACTGCATGACAAACAAATGTTGGTGTAGCCATTAGAGCCATTTTATGTTATACTCACCAAAAAGTACCCAAAAGGACTATGACGTTTTAGAGATGTGTGATGCTACTCAAAGTAGATCAGTTGAAGCATGTTGGAGTGAATTTAATTGCTCACAGAATTCAAGTTATTTCTGAGCAAACTGGAAATGGAACAATGGAACATGTTTGGGTTATGCTGCCCTTTTATAATCATCATATTAGACAGTATTTCCATGGTGGGTTTGAAGTTATTCAGAGAGGGCTACCTTGGATAATTTAGTAAACTCTGCAAGTTCCCCCTAGGATTTAAAAACAAAACAAAAAAACAAGAAAAACATAAAGAAACAAACATAAAACCCCCAAATTTTAAAATCGAGGGAGCACTTCACCTGCTAGATGTACTGCTGGTTCATTCGTGACAGCCAGTGCTTTGGAGGCACTGAGGCAGTGGCTGCATGAAGGAACCTGTAGACATTTGATCCCCAAGTGAGCTCTAGCCTCCAGATAAGGTAAGATGCATTGATCTTGCCCACATCCCTGTCTTTCCTGTGACACTGGCACTGCAGAGCTTGTCAGCTCCTGAGAAGTTTTTTATTCTAAAATATATTTACCCGGATATCTGCAGACCTCTGGATGTTGTATTTTCTTTTATTAAAATGAATGCCTTGGATCTGTATTTGGTTACTCTTTAAGCACATAAAGTGTGGCAGGCTGCAATGGAATGATTCATTATTAATGTTTACCAAGAGTGACTGCCTTATACCAAATTTTCCTTTAAAAATACACTATAATTTTATTATTTTTATTTTTTTTTAAGAAGCTTGGGAGCTCAATCAAATTTTTATCTATTTGTTATTGTTTCACCTTGAGATGGGAGCCACAAATAATTTGATTAATGTGTTCAAAAGTTTATCAAGCTTCAAAACTCCTTTTGTAGAAACATAGAATGGTTTGGATTGGAAGGGACCTGAAAGATCATCTAGCTCCACTTTGCCTGCCTGACTTTTTTAAATCCCTGTACTGTTGATGTTTTGTTTGGGAGCTCACTACAAGCCACACTTCTCCGAGTCAGGCCATTCCCCAGTGTTTCTTACATGAACAGCACATTAAAGTGGACTGGTTTTCTACACTCTCAATTTAGGAACAAAGTAGTTTTCATGCTGTGATAGATCACATCTCAGTCCTCTTACCTGTGGTATCATGTACCCTGTATTTTTTTTACCTTCATATACTGTTTTGGGGGAATCACTTCTATTCCTGACAAAACTTCACAATCATAGAATCACAGAATGGATAGGGTTGGAAAGGACCTTAAGATCATCTAGGTCCAACCCCCCTGCCATGGGAAGGGACACCTCACACTAAACCATGTCTCCCAAGACTTCATCCAACTTGGCCTTGAACACTGCCAGGGATGAAATATTTATCAATTCTTTGGACAACCTGTTCCAGTTCTTCAGCATCCTCACAGGAAAGAACTTCTTCCTTATATCTAACATGAACTTCCCCTGTTTTAGTTTGAACCCATTACCCCGTGTCCTGTTGCTACAGTCCTTGATGAAAAGTCCCTCTCTGGCATCCCTGTAGGTCCCCTTCAGATACTGGAAGGCTGTTCTGAGGTCTTCCCAAAAAATTTATTTATTGTGGAATACATGCAACAGCTATTGGCTGCACCGATATGCAGACACTTATAAAAATAACATCCAGGTGTTGGCTAGTTTTTTTAACATTTCTGTCTTTCAACAGTGCTGAAATCAATTAGTTTCTTTTTTCTTTTTCTTTTCTTTTCTTTTCTTTTCTTTTCTTTTCTTTTCTTTTCTTTTCTTTTCTTTTCTTTTCTTTTCTTTTCTTTTCTTTTCTTTTCTTTTCTTTTCTTTTCTTTTCTTTTCTTTTCTTTTCTTTTTTTTTAATTTCCTTCATAATTTTGGATTTGCTATCTGAAATTTTAGAGCTGTGGTCAAGTTGGCAGACCTGCTTTGCCTACGGGGCAAGTACTTCTCTGTGATAACAGGTGATTCGTATTTTCTGTAGCTATTTGTCAAATAAATATTCTTTGAAACCATCTTAGCCTAGTTCTAATCAACACAGCTTTCATGGAATTAGCAGAATAAGTTCACATGAGCAGAAGAAAAAGTCTTGATCTAACTACAATCTGACAAATGCAGTAGATCTGTTTTTTTGGTTTGTTTTGTTTTCTGTGCTCTGTGGAAGGAACATTGCAAAGGTAATCTGCAACTGAGATGTGACTTGCCCCTAACCCCTAGTTCTAACAGGATTCTAATAAGCTACATGCAGAGAGCAATTTTTCATTTTGAACTAAAAAATAAAATGGCATTTCAACAGCAGTATCAGCTCCAGTGACCTCAAGATTGCCCGTCACAGGCCATCAGTCCCTGAGCACCTGTCACATTTTGGGATTTTGTTAAAAAAATGTCATAGTGTCAACACTTTTACCTTATGAAACTTTTCTGTTAGTGTCTTCTCTTGTTTTATATCCCTATCAGTCAACCCTAAAGCGTTAAAATTCCAGAAAATGCTTTGGAAGTAGATCAGTGATGTTTGGTAACAGAATGCTCATTTCCTTTAAGTACTTCCATCCAGCCCTGAAGAAGTAATCACTTTACAGAAGCTAATAAAGAATGGATTAAGCTACAGCTTTGAAGAACTCATCTCAAAAGGGCCCTGAAACCACTGTCTAAAAGCAATATTATCAGTATTATAAGCTGAAAAATTACACCAACACATCTAGGTCAGTGCATTGTAGGAAGAAACAATAGAACTGATGTCAGAAATATTACCAAAAATCTGCCTCTAGTAGTGTGGGGAGATTTAAGTCAACTTTGTTTTCATTTGAAGGGTTTGTGGCATGACTCTATTTAAATCTGTTTCCTCATGTTTGAGATTTGGCTCACAAAGGGTAGTTCTTCGGTGTTTTGTTTTAAAGGCCAAACACTGGAGAGATTTTTATGTACGTACATTAATGTGTGTAGACTACTGAGAATAAATATCTGTATATGCACATTACTTAATTTCTCGGTTTACTTTAGAATGGCTCTTTTTGGTTTTATGTTAGTATTTTTGTGTAGTGTATGGAAGAACATTGATACATCGTGACTCCAGTGACATACTTAGGCGGCATGCTGTATGATACTTTTAAACAGCTGTCCTACTCAATGTGTTTCCCCATGTCTGTGATCTTTCCATATTTGTTAATGTCTGAGTGGATCAATTAAATCAGCAGGTTTTTGAGGAGTAAGAGCCTGTAAAAGTGATTATTACTTAGATTTCACTGACCTTAATAAAACACCTCAGTCATCAATATTGTTAATTAATATTTAGACCATGAGAATTGCTATACTGCAAAGGAAAGCATCCAGTCCAGAACCCTGTTGCCATGTCCACCTGGAAGGAGCTGTGCAGGGAAGAGTACAAGAACATGAGGTTGCTGTCCAACACTGTTCTTCAAGTCTCTAAAGATTTGTAGCCAAGGCACATCCATGAACAAAAGTTGATTCCTCTGTTTTGGAATATAATCATCCCTCACATATGTTTTCTTTGAACTTTCCAAGTTGTCTATTGAACCCATTTAAACTTACAAGATGTACAGCATTTGGTGACAAAGACTTTTGCAGCTTAACTGTTTGGTGTGTAGACAACATCTCCTTTTACATTTGGGTGTGGGTTTTTTTCAGCCTCACTTCATTTGATGTTCCTAGTTTGTTTCTTGAAGGAAATGGTGAACAACTGTACCTTTATTCATATTGTCAATATATGATTTCATAGATCTGGTCACCTAATGCTAAAGAATACCAGTTTACCTTGATGTTCTTGATGCAGAAGTTGTTCCATCCTTTTTATTGTCTTTATGATGCCTTCCCAAATGATTGTAGAATTAAAGCACAAAAAACCTTAAACGTTTGTGGCATATTACTGTTCTTCTGAATAACATATCTAAGAAGGTATAAAATTTTGAAACATACAAACAGGCCCATCTTCAAAACAATTTTGTGATAATTAATTGCTTTATTAGAAGGCAGTGTCTAGTACTGTAGTCCACTATTAAACATTTCCTTTTGAATGATGCATTGCTTCTTGATAAACCTGATGTCTACACAACACTGACTTCTTGTGAACTCACAAAAGTTTTCTTCTTAATTTTTGACCAGCAGATGATGAATGAGATGGGTGGAGAAAACTAACGCAATATATGACAAAAAAGTAATAGGTCAAGCCTTAAGTTGTTTTTAATGTTTTTGCTGTCTAGGTTGGCAAATTGTTTTCCCTTTCACAAAGTCAGAGTAAATGGGTTTTTCAAGGTTAGTCATCTTTCCCCAAAATTTAGATTCAATAGTTAAACCATATATTTTACATGCTACTACAGTTCAGCTGTTGCCTATATTGCCCATAGACAGTTTCCAAACCAAACTCATTTCCTCCATTCTCCATCTTCAACACTTCTCCTGGCAAAGAGTCAAGCAAGTGCAAGGCACATTTTTGATAAGTCTCAAATGGTCTCTGTATCCTAATTTCCCTGTTTTGAAATTATAAAGCCCAGCAAGGTGAAACAGAGGAAGATCAGGCAGCAGTCATGTGTAGACTCTCCACTTTAA
The DNA here is from genome assembly GCF_034315485.1 of Pezoporus occidentalis. Lineage (NCBI taxonomy): Eukaryota > Metazoa > Chordata > Aves > Psittaciformes > Psittacidae > Pezoporus > Pezoporus occidentalis. Next base: position 6,889,571 of record NW_026916158.1, read on the forward strand.
TGTTGCAGCTGTTTTCTTTTACTAAAAGTAAATGGTAGTTTCCCAGCAGGAGATGCTGATAAAAACCTTTGATGAAGGGCCTGATGGGGAGAGGGAAGAATCAGCAGAGGTGAGGTGGAGATGGGCAGGCCTATATAACCACTTCTGTATCCTTCTCAAAGAATATGAAAAAACAGGGACTGCATTTGTTTAAAGTTGTTTTCCCTTTTGCGTCTGCTTACTGAAAGAGAAGAAGTTTGGGAGATGCCATAGGCTGTGAATACATTATTTTCATTTATTTGTATGTACGTATATATAAGTACATATGTTTGAGATCTAAAAGCTGAAGGATGTAGCCCATTGCACAAGTGTCTACAACAGCATACATCAACACTGATTTGAAGATTTGAAGTAAAGACTTAAAATCATGGTTTTGATCTCTGAAGGTTAAATCTAGTCACTCTGAAGCCTACTGTGCTTTAGGGAGCTTCAGAGGAATATTATGTACATTATAGCACTGAGCCATCCGAAGTACCTAATCACACAGGGATGTTAAAACACACAAAGTTTAAATCCTGAGCCTGATTTTTTGCTGTTACTATAAAAGTAAGATTTCACATTGTTTTAGCACCCTTATTGAAAGTACAATTTTAATAATATGATAATAGGAGGGAAAAAAAATGATAACTGGAGTGTCTATGACAAAATTTTAAAAGCATTCTTTTCTTTTGTGGATGCTAATGATACCAGGAAGCTACCTATCTAGCAGATGTGCAATTTGATTTTGTATGCTATTGTAAAAGATAATTAAGCAACTGAGAAGAGAAAAAAAGGGAGCAGAAAAGAAAAAGAACCAGAATAAAATGAGTTGTATAGCTACAGGAAAGCTATTTTAAAAAATCAATTATTCTCTGAAACTTGAGAAGCTCCATTTCAGGTATTACAACAAAAGGAACTGCTGGTAACCACCCCGCTATATATCCATTTCTCAAAATAGTACAAACACTTCCAGAGAGAAAGCCAAGTCATTCATTATGGAATGCCCTCAGGACATATATTTTCTCCAAGTGAACTTCACATTCCTCTCTTGCAGAGGAAAGCAAATCTGAAATAAAGGGAAATGTGTAGCAAGGAAACTAGAGTGGCCTTAGAAGTTTATACCCATAATATTTATGGACAATGCAGTTATTTCTGTGAGTCAGTTCAGATTGTTCATTCACATATATATAATTTTTAAAATCCTTGGTTTGAGACAAAGATACTTTATCTGCAGGAGTAACTGTATTGTAATACATCCATTCTCTAAAATGATCAACCTTCAGTACACTTAGTAATGCTCTGAGATGAATAGTGTTAAAGAACTGGAAGGGAAGAGGTTATAGTGTATATTTGATTCACTACTAGAAATGATTGCTTCTGCAAAATGACAGTATGTTATGTAAAAGTCTGGATATAATTCATGGAAAAGCAGCCAATGCATACAGGACTATTTTCACAATATAATGAATTTCCCACAAGGGAAATTACAGTTTTGCAAAACCGGAGAATTTGACACAGAAAAATTCCCTTTTGAAATTGATTTTTTCTGCTGTTAGTTTTTGATAATAAGACAATAAATTACTGTGTTATACTAATTTATAATTTGGCTTCTAAAGATTTAACTTTTGTGAGGGATTAGCAAAGCTCATGTGTAGCACTCAGCAAGGTAAAGAGACTTTGCTTTTAAGTGTTTTCAAGGGGATTTGAAATTTGATGTCTCTGCAGAGCTTTACCCTGTAATGGATGTCTTAGCACATTGGAAATCTAGCCATTGCAAGACAGATTAACTCTGGACCTTTGCTTCACAGATTAGCTCAACATATGAGAGAACTTTGATCAGTTTATGCACAATGCAGAGGCTTCTAATGAGTTCATTTTTAAGCACTTCTTCAATATGAAAAAGAAAACAATCTCAGTATCTGCAGTTCTCTTTCCTATGTTTTCCTCCTGTAAAATGTTGCCCCTCACTGAGATTTGTTTTTCTTCCAAAAGATCAGTTCATTGGGAACTAAGTTAACAACTCTTCCAGCTCATTGTCCTCCTTCAAAATTTTTCCCTCTTGGAGACCTCATGACACTGCTGGCCAGTATTTCCTGATAACGGGATGAAGCAATGTATTTATAGCTACAATACTGCATACCATGGGTAATGCATCAGAACCATAGCATTTTAAAACTTATCTTGAAACTTGATGCAAAAAAATAGATGTGCAAAATCATCTTGCTTTTGGTTGTTAGGCTTGCTTAGCGCCTTAAACTATAGCACAGGAAAACACCAAACATCACAACACCCTGAGACTCCTCTTCAGCTTCTCTGACCTGGGGCATGTGAGTTTCTCAGCAGTGCATTTGTAGCTACCCAGAGGGGACTTCTGACCTACATAAGCACGAATCATCTGACATTAGATGGAGGCTGAACCAATATGAAATGAAAACATCTTTCTTTCAGGGGCAAAAGTAAGAGAATATTTTATTAAATTAAGGCCCTAAGATTATGTGCTTGGATTTGGTTTTGGCTTTTTAATTTTGCTCAGAGTAAGAACATCAACCCTGCTGATCTGTGTAGTCTTGGTTCATGGCTGTTGCAAATCTGTAGGAGTGAATATATGTTGCTGACTAAGTTGGGAGCTTTTTTTTTAAGAAAGGACATAATCCTCTACCAAATGTTGCTCATGAAGGTGGCCCCAGAGCTGTTACCCCAGGTTGAAGGCTGATAGCAGCTCCTGCACAGAAGGCCCACGCAGATCCTATTTCTGTATCTGTTAGAGAACAGATGTCAGGAGAGAACTGATGTATCCATCAGCAGTTTTCTCCAGATGCCCATCATCCTGAGCAGGATGACTGGTGACCTGAAGCTTGACATTTGCCTGCTGCAGCAAAATTGAAAGACATCAACCTGCCTTTAGCATGTGAGGACCACCCAAGCAGACCTGAAATTACAAACATAAGTGTTTGTGGCTGAACTGGTGAAAGTCACTTGCTAAAAAAGAGGTCAGATAAGGGTAGAATAGGCATGACCTCTTTCCTATGTTGGTTTACCAACAGTATCTATGCAAAACACCTGTGACAGTTCCCTTCAGCACAATATCCACAGGAGCAAGTAGTTAAGTCCATAGTTACACTGTTTGGGCTGCTTTTATCTGCAACATTCTTCACAGAATGAAGCACTCTGCCTAGAAGACTGTGCCACACAATTGCAGTGACTTCAGATGAATGAGGCAAAAATTATAAGCAGGTATGTGAGGAATTTTCACTTTTCTTCCTCTTTTATTCTTATTGAGATGGAGGCATTTGTGCCTTTTTATTATTTTGAGGAAAAGTATCATTGATGCTTTTTTTTTAATTGAAGATTAAACCTTCATTATATTGAGTATTGCTTGCAATTAGGACTCCTGTTGTAGACTTTGAGCAGTGCTCACCTAATTTAAATCAATTTTAATGATCACATGATACATTTGTATGGCAGAATTAAAAGTGTTGTTAATTATCAAATCATTAAAGTTGTAGAAATTTAGCTAGTCTCTATATTATTCTAAAATAAGCCTTCTTCACTCTAGCCAAAAAGCAAGATCTTTTAAGTAGAGTGTCAAAAAAATCACTCTCAAGTGATCTTTTATTTTGGATGCTTAAGATTAAAACAACAAAGCTGTTTCTTCTGTTGTCTGATGTGGGACTGTTTACAACCAGTTCTTGTTCAACTTCATGAGTTAATTATGTGCTCCATTTACATAATTATAACATACACGGGTGGTCAACGCAATCAAATGCTCTTCTCTTAATTTACTGAGTCTCAGTTGTGATTTGCATGCACATTTTCATTTCCTGTTAATTAATGAAGTTAGGTTTACCTCCAATTATATGTTTATTTAAGCCTAACCTGGTTAGTAAATGAAGTAGCAAAATTTGTTTTCCCTTCAACAGTCCAAAGTCATGAGAAAGATGGTGAACAATCCTTTTTATGTGAAAGATGCTTGGGCCTCTCAGTAAGTAACTTGTTATCCAGCCATTATGATCTGGCTTATTTTTCTTGCTTTGCTACAGAAATAGAAGTCAGATGGGGAAAGCTGTAACATAGCTACAAATGAATGTGAAGCTCCCTCTTCCCATTAATTTTCAGTAAGACTTGGATGACTTAACTGCTTCTGTGCCTTTGAAAGTATCACCCAAGCAGCATCTTAATTGAAACAGAAATTCAAGCAATGAAACGTTATAATCAGGGCCTTTCTTGGTGCATCAGAGAGATGATATGTTCTTTGTGTTCATAGACATAAAAGAACTTTCAAAACCAAGAAAACAGCAGAAAATGTTATTTATTTTTCTGTCCTGTTCTTATGACCGTTGCTATCAATGGAGCCTCTGAAGTAGGACAGAGAAAATGAAATCCAGAGCCCAGTGTGGCTAATATTCAAATCAACAAAAGACTTCCCCCCCCGCCCCACCCCTTCTTTTTTCTTTTCTTCCTGGTAAGGCTGGGTATTTTTTGAATTGACATTGTGAAATCAGTCTGGACAGTAGTGAATGATGTATGAAAAGGATAAACCTGTGCCCATAGCACAAATAAACAGATACTGCAGTAAGATGAACATGGTTGTGGTGTGCTATTTGCTGTGTCCTTTGAGCACAGGCTTACCATGGAGTTTAAAGATTTAAAAAAAAAAACAAACAAAAAACAGGGGGAAGTGGGGGAAGTAAGAAGCAGCTTTTAAAAAGTATTTATTTGTTTTCTTCCTGCCACTCCTTTGAAGAATCCCTTTTTTCTTTGAGAAGGTCTGATGGAGTTTGATATTTTTTTTTGATAGAATAATCCTTTTGTGATATCCATGGATAAATTCAAAATGGTGTCCTTAGTTGTGGGAAATCACAGGAAAATTATTGTCATAGTGTCCATCACACAGCGGGCAACATAAGCCTTGAAGGGGCCAAGGCAACAGGATCAGGTTTACCTGAATGTTTAAATGACTATTTAACTTTTGTCAAATATTTGAGTGAGAATCTGTTAGTGTAAATATTTTTAATTAAATACATTGACTTTGCAGATGCAGAATAAGAATAGTGCAATGAATATGATGTTTTGGCATGTGTTGATGTTCTGGGGACATTTAGTTGGAAAGTAGATTTCCTGGAGTAACCAGAGGGCAAGGGCTTTTCCACATCATTACTTGTCTCTGCTTCTATGACCACAGTGAGTAAAGCCTTGCTTATTCCTTAGACCATTCAGAGAACATTTATGTGTTCCTTAAAACCCTATAGTTAACTATCACGTCATCAAAAGTAACTACTACTTTTTTTTTAGTAATTTGTTGTCAAGGAGATTTTTTGATAATGTTTTTACGTATGTGTTGCAGAGATTCAAATGAAGGTGGTATTTTATAAACAAGATCATACTAACATTGAGCAAGTTTAGACATTCTTGAATATAGCTTCATACACATTAAATGGTGGGATTTATTCTAGAAAACCATATCCCTAGAAATGGAATGTATTTTTAAATTCAGGATGATCCTTTTTTTCAAAAAAAAAAAATAAATCAAATGCTATGAGCTCAAGAAATTTTAATCCTTTGCTGCTATAAATCAGTTTTTGCATGTAGGTTTTCCATAACGTGTCAGTTGTTGTGTCCCATGAAACTGAAAGGAATGAAGTGACAAGATGTCTTAAGAAGCATAGAATAAAAAGATGATGGGATGAGGAAAAAAAATAATAAATGCAGGCACGCTGCTCTTTTCTCTGTTCCTGCAAAGATAAAATCTTTAGTCTAGCGTGTTTGCTTTTGCTGTATCACTGCCTAGAAAAATTAATCATGGATGGGGGATCCTGCTGGGCAGGGTTCTGAACAGTAGAAGAAAATTATGGTCTTGCTCAAAAGCAAATAAAAGAGAGTATTGTAGATATGACTGAAATTCAAAATCCCAGTAGAATTCCTTCCTTCTCCCTTAGTATTTTTGTCTAAAGAAGGAAATTTTGAAAGACTCACAGTTATTTTATTTATGATTCTGTTTAAAACTTTAATCTTTTTTAGGGAGAAGTAACTAGGAAATGCATCATAATATAATCCAAAATTAAACAAATATAGTCAAGGCAGCATTTTCCTCATTTCAGACATGAGTTTGACTTATAATCACCTTAAATATACCTAGTCAACATCTGTAGTTTTGGCATTTTGCTATATAAAATAATACTTTAACTTAGAAGTGTAATACTGCATTAGGATTCGAAGCTCAGTGAATCTAGCATATACCCACAATCCATAATAACACTCAAATCAAATGACCTTTGGTGTGTTAGGAAGAAAGAAAAGGAAAGTTAAGACAACTGGAAGACATTTCATACAGGAGAATAAGTAATGCTGCTTAAAATTACATTCTATTCTTTTTGAGGAAGTGAATTGAACTTAAAGCAGTGAAATGCAATTAAGCTGATTGTACAATGGATTCAACAGCTACAAATAACCCAATCCAAAAGTCACTCATCGCTCATGGTAAGTGGTAGCATGGAAATGTATACATCAGCAGATATTGTGGATTACTACTTATTACAGGCATTGAAGTGTCTATTTAGAAATATTTTGCAGTGGTCTATAGGGTGCCACTTACCTCTTGTGGTTTTTAATTATTCACACCTTCATTTAATGTAACTGTGCATTACTTAAAGATTTTTTTGCTGCATTCTTATCAGATCAGTAGATCAGGAAGGTTAAGGTCATCTTAAGCTACGTCTTAAATTCTTTCATGTGTATAATTGAACATTTTTTAAAAAAACTGTCATTTTAAAAAGTAGCAGTATTCATTTTACTATTGAAGCAGGTGCAACATGAGTTTATTTAGATCTCGGGACTGCTGTTATCAATGCCTAATTAATTTCTTCACAATGTGAAGAAATAAAGAGCAGCAGTCTATTCTAAGGTTACAACCATCCTGATTCATTCCAGATTTCTGACTTGAAATGCGTTATGTTTGCACATTCAGGAATTGTTCACAATTTGTTAGAACATGATGTAATTCTTCATTCATTCTTTGCTTCTGACTTACAAACGGGTTGCATAGTAACATCTGATATGTACATACTGTTCTTGCACTTCAAGAGAATTTAACATCTGTATTTTGAAGGTAACTTTTTGCTTAATAGTATGTCATTCTTACATATAAATGGCTTGTATAAATAATTTCTTCAAACAGCATGTTGCTCAAACATTAAAAATATTCCTCATATTGTTCTTTTGGTAATTTTATATAAAAATCATATAGATTTTTCCCCCAGGAATGCAGGCTAGATACAATATAATTAGACAATATTTTTCTTTGTTCTTCTCATGTCTAGAAATTAATATTGCTCCAGATTTAAAGCTCATGTTGTATATCTCCTATGTTTAAATTATCTGTTAGGTGTGAAATCACTTGTTTGAAAACAGGCTCTTTGCGAGTGCCTGTTTCAGGGCTATTGATGTTTGCTTCTGCGCGCCAAACTACAAGTCACCTTTGGCTCATCTGTACATGGTATTTCTGAAAAATACTGCTGCAATGGAAAACTGTTTCTTTCCAGGTCCCACAAATTCATCCTTTCATTAGCCGAGATTGGTCAAAATGAGACTACCTGCTATAGGAAGCAAGGAAGCAATGTGTTCTTCTTTGTGGTGGTTGGTGTTGATTACAGCTCTGTTTGACTCACTTGGTTTATACTTAAAATCTTTTCTTAGAAATGTATATGCATTTTGTGGTGCCACAGTGCTATTCTTGCACCTACTGGGATGCTTTCAAAAGGTACATGTAGAAATTAATCTTTAGGCCTTTAAAAATTTCCAGTATATTCTACACACAGGTGTCTATTGCTAGGACATCGTGGGCCTCCTTTTGGCTTGGCTGCAGGTGGAGCACTGTACTCCAGGCTTGGCAATAAGCCATATAAGAATAATAAAATTAAGAGGAAGAGACTTAACAAATACTATTGCATCTAGCAATGCTTTCTGGATGTTCTTCTGTTTTTCTAACTTTACTGTTCCCTCTTTTCAAAGAGGACCCTTCAGCCTATTTCACCTGGCATAAGATTTGAAGTACTTTGGTATCATACCACTGAATAGTTTAATCCAACTTGCTTTTAGCATGGTAGAAGTGCTGTTGGAAAGGGTACCAAAAGGGAGTAGAACTATTAGAGGGCAGGTGGTTTCATGTATACAGTGCCAGATTTAGATGAGACCAGAACTGGGAAGCAAGGGAAAAGAAATCTCCCTCCTGCAAACATTTAAGAAAGAAAAAAATATTTAGCATAATGAAATAGAACATACCTACGAATGATAAGATGAAATGAGGAAAAAGGCATTTAGGTTAAATATCAGGCAAACCTTCATGAAGATGGCCGGAAGTGGAAGAGAACACATTGCTTAGGCTGTTTCTCAAGGAAAGGTCTCCACAAGCATTCTTACTGTAGTTGAAGATGCTCCATTTTTTATATCAGTTGGGCACAGTCTATGTTAATTTTAAGTATATAATTTTTTTTCAATATAATGGTTTTGTATTACATCTTCTCCCATGGACTGAACACACAAAATAGCATAATAGGGTTCTGTTTCTTTTCAGTGCCCTGATTCAGCAATGTATAGATGAAAAAGGATAGAAAAGTATAACTGTCATCTCACATTCCTTCTTTGTAGGACAGTATTATTACCTGAGTACTGAACAAGCAGGGCTGATGGAGTTCAAATTAATAGACCTTCCTTTTAGGGTAAGTGGCTGTGTGTATTTGTGATAAACAGAGAAGCTTTAAGTACTTCAATGTGCAATAATTGGTGAAGACTGAGGGATAGTAAATCACACTTCATTCATCATATAATGAGAAAGCCTATGTGGTTTAAGAGGAGGAAAGAATTATGCCTTTTCTTTCACCTATTATTCAAGTCCATCAATAGTGATTGCAAAGATTCCTGCCTTTAGGCAGAATGGAGAAATCGAGAAGAAGCTGGGAAATAAAGTGAGGAATATTAAATATTAATACAGTAATGAGCACTGGGTTACTGAGCTTTTTGCAGTATACCATGTATTTAGTGTCCATCAGTTTATTTTGTTATTATTATTATTATCTACATTGACTGCATATCCATACCCTGAATACATAATTTTTATTTGAGGTTATATGGAAAACATCATTAGTTACTACTCCTGATCCAACATTTTCACTTAATAGGGAACAACAAGCCCATGAAATGTCACATACTAGGCACCTGTGAAAGAAATAGTTTATAGAATGCTTTCATAATGCAGCTGTTCTGATTTTAAGTGCAATGAAGTTGGATCTATTAATTCTAATAATTAATTACACAGTTGATATAATTTAATCATATATAATTAATCTTCTGGTTTGTGTATTTCTACAACATGTCCATCTGAAGAGACTGGGGGAAGCCTACCCTATCATCTGTGCCTACATGTATACCTAGGAAAGTACAGAAGAAGCTAGTGGGAGTGTATTCTTATCGATATGATGAACTATGGTGCAGTTGGTGATAACCAAGTGAGAGACTGGTAGTGTGCACCTCTTGCCAGCCTCAAAGTCTCCTTTGGTCTCCAGGCATAAAGCCAGCATTGATTCCAGCACAGGTAGGAACTTCCCTCAAGTTACGGAGTTGCATTTTCTTGCAGGGAGCATGCGTTGTTTGTTTTCTTAATTTATATATTAAAATACATTGGAAGTTAACATAAGAATTGGAAATTAACATAAGAAAGTGCTTTGAAAGTATTGCCAGGTTGTATTTAGAGATTTTTTGATCTGGTATAGCAAAGAAAGACTGGCTTTGGGGGTTGCATGGGAAGTAATAATGACTGCTTGACAATGAGTGACAGCAGTGCAAAATAACCACCTCAGCATGCTGACATTCAAGGGTGTGAAAATGAGCATTTTCTGGTTTCCAAGCATTTTTGCTTACCTATGCATATTTGTAAAAACATTAATATTTTAATGTGTTCCTTTGAAAACCAGAAAGATATTTTGTATTTTAAACAATATATGGCATTATGAAACAAAATGTTTCTTGTGAGCAACACAAGTATTTTCCAATTTTGAGGCAGATTCTTTGCTGCCTGGAACTGATTGAATTACTTCTGTAGCTGCATCAAGACCCAGGGTTTGTCATGACCTTCTTTCATATTCTTCTTTAGGATAACAGTATGATTCATCTGTGGTTTCCTGAAAGAAGCCTTAATTTTGCTTACACTTTTACACTGAAATTCTCCAAGCTGCAACTTAGGGGTAGGTCAGCTGCAGTAACTTGACTGATGTTTCTGTTACTCTGAGACCTTTCATGGTTTTTAAGGATCAAGAAGATGTCTTTGCAGCTTGGTACATAGTTCCTAGCTTTTCCTTGCAGTCATGAAAAGAAGAAAGTTCTTTTTTTAAAAGAAGCAAAGGTTTAAGTAAGTTTCTGTAACTTCAGGAACTGGGAGAGGACACATCCATTTGAAATCCTTATGGTTTATCTCTCCTTGGTGAGGCTCATATAATTTCAGGATTGTTTGCTGCTCATATTCTCTAGGTTAAAAAAAAAATTAAAAAAAATTATACCCTTTGAAATGTATGAGATCTGGTTAAATATTTTTTGCGTAACGCAATTTTTATAGTGCAAGTTTAGGAAGAAGGTTTACACATTGATTCTCCTCTGAGTGAGAGAGATGTGAATACATGATGTCAATTTAACTCAAACACAGCAACACGTAGCATGGCTTTCCATTTTAACAGAAGAGATCTCTGAAAGATTTCTGACAGAACTCAGTCTCCATGCACAAAAGAAGCTGAAGGATGTTTTTTCATTCAGTGAATTCACAAGCTGTAAAAGAGCACAGAGGTGGGACAAGAAGAAAGCCTGCAAGTAAGCAAATTTCATGTTACATTAACACTTATTGTTTACAGGATCTGCAATTAATGGCTTTGGGAAAATATTTATTAAATACATTAAAACACTTTAGTTACAGAGTTCACACATGACAGCTATACAAGAAAAAAGCTTTTTTTCCCCAAATGCCCTTTAATTTGATAACATAAAAATAATAATTCCCACTACCATCAGTCACACTTAAATCACTGTATTTTATTAAAAGTAAAGGCAGCAACAAAATGAATTTAAGGCAGCAGAATTTAAGTCAGTTCTTGTGGGAATGGACTACTGCTCTTTCCTTCAGTCTATGATTAATTTTTAAATAAATGAAACTGCACAGGCATGAGACCTTAGAGGCCTTCTGATTTCATACTCTCTGAAATGTTCAGATTAAACAGCAAAAAGGTTTCCAAAGTTCCACATTTGAAAAGTATTGTAAATATTGCAGTTTGTTTTCTACTAGAAACTTCTGATAAAATAGACAAATGCTGTGATGTGTATTTTATTCCATGCTATTATTGGGACAGGTATAATACAAGCTACCTGAACCAGGAAGGACCTTTTATGTGTGTGAAGTGGTGTGAATTCAAGGTACTATAATGACATTGACATTCATATATAGTGACTATATAGCCTGTATCCTATATAGGTACAACTCAGCTCCTCTGCTGGCGTAAGAGGACAGCTAATCAACAGATTCAGCTCCAAATCTTCAGAATAGCCTTTACTTTTCTGCTGTTTTATGACACATGGTGGGCAAAGAAAAGAATTCTTCATTATGAGGCTGGTGAAGCATGGGAACAGATTGCTGAGAGAAGTTGTAGCTGCCCCATCCATGGAAGTGTTCAAGGCCAGGCTGGGCTTTAAGCAACCTGGTCTAATGGAATGTGTCCCTGCCCATAGTAGGGGGGTTGGAACTAGGTGATCTTTAAGGTCCCATCCAGCACAAACCATTCTATGATTCTGTGAAAATATGAAATTGTGGCTAATATGGCTTCACTGTTCAAGATCTTGCTGTTACATGGTATAGCATGAGCTATTTGTCATGATCAGGCATACAATAATACTGGTAGAATTCATTAGGGTGGCTTTATGTATTCATTTTTAGGGGCAGTTGAAGCTTCCATTTAAGCTTCAAGTCAGGTCTTGGTGACTAAAATTGGTATCCAAGCACTATAAATTTAGAAAATAGAGTCCATAATCCTTAAACCAGTAGATGTTTACTATATTTGATGAGTCTCTGGTGCACAGGCCGGAACAGCATATATAAAAGTACCTTAAGCATCTTAGGCAATTGTGCCAAATCTTGTTTGATCAATGCAGTTCATCACACCATTACTTCGCTTACAGCTTTGGACAATTTTCGACTAAAAAAAAAAGTCTCAATAGAAACTAATCTTAATGTGTATGCAACATCCCCCAATAATGAATTCATAACAGTCTATTAAAGCTTAATTTACTGTCCTGTCTTAGAACGCTTATGAAACCTGAAGATCCAAAGTTGTCATAGCAGATTACTGTACATGATGAATTCAATCTTTTTCTTTTTTTTTTTTTTTTTTTTTTTAATTGTGGTGCAAACACATAAAGCGAAATTGAGCAAAGCTTTTTTATTTATTGCAGTTGCCAGCTGTCTGTGATGTTTTTCATCCTTAATCATCACTGCATGAAATCAGGAGTAGCATGTAACTGATCTGCTAAATGAGTCAAAGTGGTGCAGTGCTCCTGAACAGTAGATGAAAGCAGTGTTACGTGACAGAGCTGAATTAACAGAATTTCTGGGTGGATTATAGACTATAAATCTGTTGTATGGTATGTTTTGTTCTGTTCAATATGCTTTGTATCTAGACTGTATTATTCAACATGCCTTTCATCACAGATGGTATCTGATTCATTCAGCCTGATGTGGTTTGTAGCCATTTGGCTATCTATTAAGTTTAGATTTTTAAAACATGTCATAATTTCTCTTTTTATGGGATTAGATTCAGACATTTTGTCTATTGAATTATGCAGTGGTTTTGTGTAACTGTGATAAGAACTGAGTTGGCTCAATATTAAGAAAATTTTAATATCTACCCCTTAGGCAGTAGAAACAATACAAAACTTCTAAGGGCTCCCTACATGAATTTCATGCTTTAGACATCTGCTCCAATAGCAGAAAAGCCTGGATAAGTGATTAATACTTTTTCAAGGATTTAGAAAGTTTTTGCTGAGAGTAGAGCACTTGCAACAATGAACCTACTAATCTGTTTGATAAGTTTGAAATAGTAGAACAATCTGGAAAAAGGATAATTCTCATGACCCCAACCTCAAAACCCAACAAGCTGTTACTTGAGAAGTTACAAAAGTTTGTTAATTTTTTACATCCTAGGAGGCTTGGAATGACATAAAGTATGTGATATTGATGGACAATAGTTCCACTGTGCACAGGCTATGAGTTAGTGTTTCTGCTACCTCAAGTAGGAGCAGTGGTTTTTAGATTTCTTAGCATATGAAAAAAAGTTTCTGATAAATCTCACTGTACATTAGTTATTTTACTAACATCATTTCAGCTGCTGATAAGATAGGTAGCTCTGCATTGAGAATGGAAGGCACTGGCCCATATGTCACATTGGATCATGGTAGCATCTCTGTTGGTTACTTGCATAACTCAGGAAAATGTGATTGTCAAACCAAAGTCAGTTGATAATGTTGCAACAGGTTGTGCATAAAAGCATAATGAAAGGGAAAATAGAGTTAAGAAAGGTGTTTGAAATAAAAACAGTGGTGTCAAATTGGAGATATCTGTACCACTTGCTTTAGGTAGTAGCTGAGAACTTACAGAAGGCACCATATGTTAGAGCGTCATCTCTGTGGACCATTGGTTTGCCTCCAAAACACCCCACTAATGTCCACTCTGCATTACACATGGGTGTCATGAGTACACCAGCTATCATGGAAATAGCATAATTGGTAAGCCAAACTTCTGCTGAATGGTGAAAAAAGTGGGAAAAAATGTTGGACTCAATGGACCTTAACCACAGGCTGTGAGGATAAGGACAGCCAGGAGAGGGGACTACCTGGAAGTAGCCAACAGTGATACTGCAGGCAAACCGGAGCTATGCATCAAAATACATGAGAGCAAAATAAAAGAAGTGATGACATTGATGACTGCAGTGATATTTATAACAACAACAATAAACAAAAAAAAATCTGCTTGATATAAGCCTTTATTATGTTTACCAGTAGCTGTTAGTCAAATACTGTCAGAGAATATAGAAACTATGCAGACTATTCACTGGGGTACAAAAATGCTTTCCTGCCAGCATTCAATGAGTGGCAAATTGAATCCAAGAGTCTTCAGTTGAGAAAATGATATGCCATCTGCTTGTCATTCATTTGTGAAGTCTTTTCATACTGGGATGGGAGAGATAGGATTCAAATGATTACGATGCTACAGACAGTGAAATACTCAGGTGTATTCTTACCCTTTTAGGAAATCACATGGAAAGCCTAAAACTCTGAATTTTGTATTAATACAGATTTCAGATTCTGAAATACAATATTTCTGTTAAAGGTGATCTATCTTGAAAAGAATTAAAGGGCATTTTTCTTCCTTGCAAAGTCTCCCAAGTTAATCAGCTGGATCCCTCTAATGAACCTTGGAGTATTTGCCATTGACCAGCAGTGTGTTGGCTTTGACAGCAAAGGACTGATTGCCTAAAAGAGAAGTAAGTAGATGAGTCAGGGGAATTAAGTTTAATGTAGACTGCTAATGAAAGGGACAAGCACTTTTCTTCTCCCCACGGCTCTTGAAGTGTCTCTAAAGCAGCAAAAAATGAACATGTATAATGAAGAAGAGCAATTTTATAGAAATCATTAATATGCACAGGAAATGATACAGAATGCTTATTTTAAGGCTGTTGATGATAAGGCAGGAAATTCCAGTTGTGGAGATGCATACATTTGCCTTTGCTTAAGCTTAGTAAGTACCATGAAACCTTAGAAATAATTCCATAGTTGTTACATTTGAAATTTCATTATAGTTCTGATCTTTTGCCTTTCTAAAACATATATGAAACCATAACAGACATATGTTTCTGGCATAAGTTTTGAAAGATTAAGTCTTATTCCAATCAGATTTAAAATAAAATAGGTAAAGGCTTTCTGAACTCCTGATAAATTCCATCATAATCAAAAAAAGGAAATTTATTTTAAGCCTAGCTTGAAGGATTTCTTTAGGATGATATTGCTGTAGTTTACTATATTTTTGTTGTAATTAATAATGTAATTAAAATCATGGATCTGAAGTAAGAACACTGATAAGAAATGGTGACTCTCAAAAGTGCTGTACATCATGGCAAAATATGTTGGCATCTGACAATATCAAAGACTTTTGTGTCTTACTTCTGATACTGTTTGACCAGATCAGGGAGATGCAAAGCCAAGAAGTTAAAAAAAATGCCCTTATTTTATATAAAGTAACTAAATTACTTTACAGTCCAAGTTAGGGCTGCAAATCCAACAATAAACCACATTTAGAAGATGTTACATAAAAAGTCAAAAGGAAATGAAATTTAGATGGTTTCCATGAATAAATATCTTCTAGGTATGTATATGTGTTTTCAAGATACCTTTGCTCCGACTTTCTTGTGTTCTACAGAAATAGTGGTTTTTAAGGAAGGTTTCAGTTCATTGATTACTATGAGCCCTTGACTCCAGAGAACACAAATTGCAAGGTCCAAGTGTGCCTGTGGAGATCCTGATTGATAGACAAAGGAATAAACCAGATCCTTTACCCTCAGTTAAGGATAACAGCTAAAGTCTTCAAATGTGATTGTTTGCTTTTGGAAACAGGATGGGTATGATATGTCAAGATGAACAGCTGGCTTAATTTCCCTGTTTTTTATGAATCTTTGCCATGCCTATGTATTTAAATGTAGCTGCTGTATTTCAGTGAATTATTCAAGTCTTGCTCAAGTATTGAATTCAACAGAAAAGATAATTTGTGTTACTACGAAATCAGAAAATAAAAAATATATGCATGCATGATGAGAAAAGTGATGGAAAGCTGCTCCTTTAGATAGGAGAATTGGGCCAGGGGAGAGAGAATTAGAGAAAACAGTGTTGAGCAAAACAGCAATTTTATCAGTAAAAAGGGAGCTGTTTTGGCTTTCAGAAGAATAAGAGAACAAGATAAAAGCAGAAGTGGTAGGTACAGACTTTCCCTGTTGCTCTTAGTCATGGTTCAGCTGGGTATCTTTCTAAATTTATACTGGCATTATCTTGGGACAGCTAAGAGCTACTGTAAATTACAGGTGATAAATATCTGTTGGTAAATTTGCCACAAAATGTGCAATGAAATCTTATTTTCAAGCTTTCTGTCATCCACTTTTTTTTTTTTCTCATAAGTAAGCACATGATTTTTTCAACATAGACCTATAAATTGATTACAAACTAATAAACTAATAAACTCTTAACTGGATAATTTATTTAGCAGATAGGTTTTGGTAGTATTGGACTGGAAATTATTGTAAACTTGTCATATGAATTGCAGAATTGTCCAATCACAAAAGTCATGTGATCAAAAAATATTTGATTCAGAACAAAATTATTTTGTTAACATAGCCATGTAGTGCATGTAGAGTATCTCGGTGGATAAGGAATTGGCTGGATGGCTGCACTCAAAGAGTTGTGGTCAACGGCTCAATGTCTAAGTGGAGATCATTGATAAGCGGTGTTCCTTAGGGGTCAGCATTGGGACTGGTGCAGTTTAACGTCTTTGTTGGCCACATAGAGAGTGGGATTGAGTGTGCCCTCAGCAAGTTTCCTGATAATACCAAGCTGTATGGTGCAATCAACATGCTGCAGGGAAAGGATGCCATATAGAGGGACCTTGATAGGCTGGAGAGGTGGACCTGCGCAAATTTCCTGAAGTGCAACAAGACTCAGTTCAAGGTCCTGCACTGGAGGCTGGGCAATCCCAGACACAACTACAGACTTGGTAGAGAATGGATTGAGAGCATTCCTGAGTAGAAGGACTTGGGGGTGTCAGTTGATGAGAAGCTCAACATGAACCATCAATGTGTATTTGTAGTGTAGAATGCCAACTGCATGCTGGGCTGTATCACAAGAAGCATGGCGAGAAGGTCAACAAAGGTGATTTTGTTGACCTCTACTCTACTCTTGTAAGATTCCCTTCCCCCAGAGTACTATGTTCAGCTCTGGAGCCCTCAACACAAGAGGAATGTGGACCTCTTGGAGAGAGTCCAGAGTAGGGCCACAAAGGTGATCAGAGGGCTGGAGTACCTCTCCTATGAAGACAGGCTGAGACAACTGGGCTTGTTCAGCTTGGGGAAGAAAAGGCTTTGGGGAGACCTTACACCAGCTTCCAGTACCTGAAGGGGGCCTGTAAGAAATCTGGAAAGGGACTTTTTACAAGGGCAGGTAGGAATAGGACAAGAGGTACTGGCTTGAACTGAAAGGGGAGATTTAGACTAGACATTAGGAAAAAAATCTTCACTATGAGAGTGGTGAGACACTGGAACAGATTGCTGAGAGTTGTGGCTGCCCCATCCTTGGGAATGTTCAAAGGCAGGTTGGATGGCGCAAGCTGGTCTACTGGAAGGTTCCTCTGCCCATGGCAGGGGGTTGGAACTAGATGGTCTGTAAGGTCCCTTCCAACACTAACCATTCTATCATTCTGTCAGGGATTCGCAAACTGCTGACTGACAAAGTGGGAATTGTGCAAAACACTTTCTCAGTTTCACTGATTCCTTGTCTGTGTTGCTAGCAATCTGACAGTAATTCTAATGCTGGAAATGTGGTAATACCTGCAAGAAAGAAGTGCTTGTAAGACAAATTCTAGTAAATTTTGTGTGAAACATGATATGGGATATGAAAGCGAATGGTGTCTCTCACACCAGCAAAAAATAACCAAGTGTGGCCCTTGCCATAGTTTTGAGGCGCAATTAACCAGAGTACAAGACAAAATACGTCCTCTGAAAAAAGTTATATATGAATTCTTCATTACGAGCTGTATCTAGACCAGTCACGTTATAGATTCCCATTACAACTTAATGCACGTGGCTAAAAGGGAGGTCAGGGTAAACACAGGGCTTGCAGGCTGTAGGCTGAAGTCACCTAAAAAGTCTCTAGTATGGTCAATACTGCAGAGAAGGAAGAGGCTGGAGAAAGAAGGAATGACTTCTGGGCAGGCACACCTGGATGGTGTGTTGGATAAGCAGAGGCAAGCAAAGAACAAAACCTGAGCTTTTAAGTGATGACTAGCCCAGTTCCCAGCCACCCCTGCAATAAGAGCAAATACAGTGCCTAAGAAAATGCTTCAGGTCTAAGCCACTTTCTGGGTGGGGAACAGTGAGACCTTGTCAACAGATGAAGAAACACATCAGCAGATTCATTCATTTCTATATGCAATATCTGCATGAGACATCAAAAGGAAAGGACTTCTGTAAGCAGGTTGTTGTTTTTTAAATTTAAAATTTAAATTTTTAAATTTAAAATGTGTCTCTCTATAATGCTAGGAAAAATTATAATAATCAGGAAAGCACATTTTAAACTAGATGTGTTGGGGGAGGGGAGTATCATTCCATCCCAACACACCCAGTCAGTTGCCAGCACCTATAATAAATGCTCAGAGCAATGTAGAGATATCCCAGCCACTCCAGCCAATGAGCTGGCTTCGTTTGGAGCTCGGCTCAGATGCCTCTATACAAATGCCCGTAGCATGGGGAACAAACAAGAGGAGTTAGAGATGTGTGCACGTCTACGGGGGTATGATATAATAGGCATCACAGAAACATGGTGGGATGGCTCCTATGACTGGAGTGTTGGAATGGAAGGTTACAGGCTCTTCAGAAAAGACAGGCCTGGCAGGCAGGGAGGGGGACTTGCTATTTATGTTAGGGATAGGCTGGAGAGTATGGAACTGTGTCTGGGGACAGATGAGCAGTCCACAGAGAGTTTGTGGGTCAGGGTTAAAGGGAATATAGCTATGGGAGACATTACAGTGGGGGTCTGTTACAGACCGCCTGATCAAGGAGAACCTGTGGATGAAGCACTCTATAGACAGATAGGAAAAGCCTCATGCTCGCAGGCCCTTGTTCTCATGGGTGACTTCAACCACCCTGACATCTGTTGGAAGGACGGTACGGCCTGGCACAAGCAGTCCAGGAGGTTCCTCAATTATGTAGAAGACAACTTCCTTCTGCAAGTAATAGAGGAGCTGACAAAGAGAGGTGCCATGCTTGACCTCGTGCTCACCAACAAGGAAGGGCTCGTTGGAAATGTAACTCTCCAGGGCAGCCTTGGATGCAGCAATCATGAGATGGTTGAATTCAAGATCCTCAGGACAGTGAGAAGAGCGTGCAGCAAGCTCACTGCCCTGGACTTCAAAAGAGCAGACTGGCCTCTTCAGGAACCTGCTTAGTAAGGTTCCATGGGATATAGCCCTAGAGGGCAGGGGGGCCCAGGACTCCTGGTTGATATTCAAGGATCACCTGCTACAAGCTCAGGAGTGTTGCATCCCAACTAGAAGGAAGTGCAGCAGGAGGGCCAGGAGACCTCCTTGGATGGATAAGGAGCTGCTGAGGAAAATTTGAAGTAAAAAACAGGCTTATAATAAGTGGAAGCAAGGATAGGCAGCCTGGGAAGAGTACAGGGATGTTGTCTGGGAAGCATGGACCAGGTTAGGAAAGCTAACGTCCAGTTAGAATTAAACTTTGCTAGGGATATTAAGGATAACAGGAAGGGATTCTATAGGTACATAGCAAATAAAAGACAGACTAGGGACAATGTAGGCCCCCTCTGGAAGCTATCAGAAGAACTGGCTACACAGGATTTGGAGAAGGCTGAGGTTCTGAATGACTTCTTTGCCCCAGTCTTCACTGGCAAAGGCTCTGACCACATCACCAAAGTCTTAGAAGGCAGACGCAGGGACTGTGAGAATGAAGACCTTGTGCCCACTGTAGGAGAGGAACTGGTTCGAGACCATCTTAAAAATCTGAACGTGCACAAGTCCATGGGTCTTGATGAAATGTATCTGTGGGTCCTGAAGGAGCTGGCAAATGAAGTTGCTAAGCCACTGTACATCATATTTGAGAAATCATGGCAGTCAGGTGAAGTTCCCCATGACTGGAAAAAGGGAAATATAACCCCCATTTTCAAGAAGGGGAAAACGGATGACCCGGGGAATTACAGACCAGTCAGTCTCACCTCTGTGCCTAGCAAAATCTTGGAGCAGATTCTCCTGGAAGGCATGCTAAGGCACATGAAAAACAACAAGGTGCTTGGTGACAGCCAGCATGGCTTCACTAAGGGGAAATCCTGCCTGACCAATTTGGTGGCCTTCTATGATGGGGCTACAGAACTGATGGAAGGGGTAGAGCAGTTAATGTCATCTATCTGGACTTGTGTAAAGCATTTGACACTGTCCCACATGACATCCTTGTCTCTAAATTGGAGAGACATCAATTTGATAGGTGGACCACTCGCTGGATAAAGAACTGGCTTCATGGCCGCATGTGCAGAGTTGTGGTCAACAGCTCCATGTCCGGCTAGAGACCAGTAACGAGTGGTGTCCCTCAGGGATTGGCGTTGGAACCAGTCTTGTTTATCATCTTCGTCAGTGACATGGACAGTGGGATTGAGTGCGCCCTCAGCAAGTTTGCCGATGACACCAAGCTGCGTGGTTCGGTTGATACACTGGAGGGAAGGAATGCCAAAGCGACACACTTGTATCCTGATGCCAGCCTCATGAAGTTTAACCATGCCAAGTGCAAAGTCCTACACCTGGGTTGGAGCAATCCCAGGCACAGCTACAGGTTGGGCAGAGAAGAGATTCAGAGCAGCCCTAAGGAGAAGGACTTGGGGGTGCTGGTCGATGAGAAAATGAGCATAAGCTGGCAGCGTGCGCTCGTAGCCCAGAAAGCCAACTGTATCCTGGGCTGCATCAAGAGGAGTGTGACTAGCAGGTCGAAGGAGGTGATCCTGCCCCTCTACTCTGCTCTTGTGCGACCTCACCTGGAGTATTGTGTGCAGTTCTGGTGTCCTCAACATAAAAAGGACATGGAACTGTTGGAACAAGTCCAGAGGAGGGCCACAAGGGTGATCGGGGACTGGTGCACCTCCCATATGAAGACAGGCTGAGGAAGTTGGGGCTGTTCAGCCTGGAGAAGAGAAGGCTGTGTGGGGACCTCATAGCAGCCTTCCAGTATCTGAAGGGGGGCTATAGGGATGCTGAGGAGGGACTCTTCATTAGGGTCTGTAGTGACAGGACAAGTGGTAACGGGTTAAAACAGGGGAAGTTTAGATTGGATATAAGGAGGAATTTCTTTTCTGTTAGGGTGGTGAGGCACTGGAATAGGTTGCCCAGGGAGGTTGTGAATGCTCCATCCCTGGCAGTGTTCAAGACCAAGTTGGACAAAGCCTTGAGTGATACGGTTTAGTGTGAGGGGTCCCTGCCCATGGCAGGGGGGTTGGAAGTTGATGATCTTAAGGTCCTTTCCAACCCTAACTATTCTATGATTCTATGATTCTAATGTCTAATCTAAATCTACCCTCTTCCAGTTTAAAGCCATTACCCCTTGTCCTATCCCCAGATGCTCTTGTAAGAAAGTCCCTCTCCAGATTTCCTGTCAGCCCCTTTAGGCACTGGAAGCTGCTCTAAGGTCTCCTTGGAGCCTTCTATTCCCCAGGCTGAACAAACCAAGCTCTCTCCGCATGTCTTCACAGGAGAGGTGGTTCAGCCCTCTGAGCATCTCTGTGGTCCTCATCTGGACTCACTGCAGCAGGTCTTCACCCTTCTTAAATTGGGGGTCCTAGAACTGAATGAAGTACTCCAGGTGGGACTATCACAAGAGCAGCGTGGAAGAATCCCCACCCTCAACCTGCTGGTCATGCTTCTTTTGATGCAGCCCAAGACATGATTGGCTTCCTGGGCTCTAAGCGCACAGAGAGGTCATGTTGAGCTATTCATCAGCCAACCCCCTCAAGTCCTCCTCAGGGCTGCTCTTAATTCATTTTCTGTCAAGCTGTAGTTTTGTCTGGTATTGCCCAGACTTGGGCTGTATTTGACCTTGTTGAACTTGGGGTTCCCATGAGATCACTCATATTTATCTATTCTTATAAATTCAGTTTGATTCTGCTCTTGCTTTCATAGGTGAAATTATGACTAAATTATTAAAAATATGATCAGAAACTCTGTCTTCATCACACAGTTTTTCAGTACAGACTTAATTGTGGCAATTTCCAGTCTCTACAGAGACTTTTTTTTTAAGGTATTTTTTTCTAGGTGTTTATCTACTAATTTTTAATAAATATAGTACCTGTTTAAGAAAGCAAACCCAGCAATATCCAGTGACAGCTTTGGCTAATCTAAAAGACAGACCTCCTAAATCCTTGTTAGCTTCTCTCTCAGGAAATCTAGGAGTTGGCACCTGCTGCAGGAGCAGCTGTTCTCACATGTCTTACAGATGGCTGTGGAAAAGGAAATCAAATCCCCACTGAATGCAGACCTTTAATGAAAACTGTATAAAATCCTCAACAGCTGACATCATCTCCAGACTTGCATTTTGCATGGACACAAAGACTCAAATCTCACTGGATTCTGTATTTGACAGGTGAGCGTGTCACCAGATGCGCCTGATCATGGGTCACATGTGGCTCCTGAGGCTCCTGGCTGGGAGCCAAGAGTATCCTTCAAGAGAGCTATAAAATTGATGTCACCATCCTACTTCATTTCAAAACATCTATATAAATGTTATGTATTTCTACATTGATATATAAACATGTAAGTGTAACACTTATTAAAATAGTTTACAGAGAGAATATCTGTATAAACTATATATAAACATATATATGTAGAATATAAGAATATACAGTGAATAAACTATGTACAGTTTGTACAGAGGGAACTATTCTGCCTACTAAGTATGCACTGAACTTAAGCATCTAAAGAAATAGGAGACCTAACTAGGAATGCTGGCTTATAGAAAGAATTCAACAGTAAAGTGCTTTGGCAACATAGCAGCAGGACAGGTAGAGAGGTATAAGTCTGAAAGACTGCTGAAAGCTAAATAGTGTTAAAGGCAGAGCAGCAGGTTGAAGTTTCAGAGTGTGGTTTTCAGTGGTAGGATGCAGGACATGTTGATTTAAAAATATCAGCAAGGTCTGAAAGTGTTTTGTGTGCACTATAACTTCAAAGAAAGCTTTTGATTTATAGGGTCTCTGTTAATGTTTAGAGATCTATTCCATATTATGTATACTAAAATGACTATATTCATGTAAGTCTGTTCAATTTCTAGCAGATTACTCATATGAAAAGAGCTGAGAAAATAAGTGGTTGCTAGTCAGTTTGCACACAGAACAGATGTCTACAATGTGCTTCTGCACATCCTAACATGAAAACTTGGGTTTGTCATCAATGATTGATCATTTCAGTACTGCTCTCCAAATATGTCTTTGTTACACTTCTGTTGTTGTCATAGTGGCCTCAAAACTTTTAAACTTGTAGCAGGTGAGATAATTCACTTCACAATGAAGTGACTTTCCTCTCCAACCAGGTGAAGGAATAGGAACCACTCTTCCTTGCACCTGCCAGCTATCCCACACTGTCTGCAAGACTGCAGACCCTGGGATTATAGCATAAAGACCAATTCCTCTTGCAAAAGTTCAGATGCAACAGGTACAGCTAAGCCTCATACATTTTACACCCCTTGCCTCTCATACTTTTAAATCCTGAAAAAAAATAAAATCCACAGCAAGAAGTTCAGTAGATAAGAAAGGTAGAAACAAATAAAATATGAATGTAAAATAGATGCAATTATTATACCACAATATAACAATAGCACATAGGGAAGAGGTCATTTTCATATCAATATCAATATTCATATAAATTAATTTGAAAAGAAATACAAGGCATCCCTCTATAATGCTCTAGGCTTCTTTGGTGCTGAAGCAAAGTTGTGTTGCGTCTACTCTGATGGTGGAGGAAGGAAGGCATCTTGCTGCCCTGTTGCAGAGGGCAACCTACACCCATGTTGCATTTTTTTCTTGCTAGAAAGACTGTGCTGTGTTTTTATTACAGACTGTTTATGATAGCTAATGAAAAAAGTCTGCTTTGATAATTTGTATCCATCTTACACAGCCTTTCAAAGTTTCTTACTGCCTTGTCCAAATTCTTCTTGAACTTCATTATGTTCCTGTTGGGAAAGTGCATATTCAAGTAGTAATAGTCAGAATTTTTAAAAGTAATTTGGGTGATTTTGGTGCTGAATGTATGCAAGAGAAAACCCTATAATTTTAGAAGTATCTAACTGAACTAGCAAAATATACAGGGGTTTTTAACAAGCTTTAGCAGATTTATGGTTACTTAATGGTTATGGCTTACCCCATTTATGGTTACCTAAAATGACCATTGTAAATCACAATCCCTAGCAGGAAACAACAATAATTTCTTTATGTTCTGAAAACGTATTAAAATACACAAACACTGTTGAATTTTAAAGGATTGGTCAACATGATATTGGTCTTAAAGCCAAAACGGCTCCCAAAGCAGACAACTCAGTATCTTTTTATCTTCAGAGCATTTGTGGGCACCTAATACTAATAGTTGATCCCATAGCCAAAATCTATCCCCCTGGAAATAGTTTTGTAGACCAAATAACCCATTAATTAGTTTCCTATTATAGTGGAGCCAGCAGCAAGGAATTTTCCTATAGTTTGAGCAGGAATGGTGCATTTGTCCAGTGCAAATCCAGATGCCTCTGTATGTGTGCAGCACTAACCCTCCACCTGCTCCCAGGTTTTTTGCGGACCAGACACAAGATCTTGGTACAGCTAAGTCATTGCCTGTGGTCAAGGGAAGGTTACAGCCATCTCACTGCTACTGCTCAGTAGACAAATATGGGCAAGAGATACAGTTTCCTTTTTCTGTCATCTCCAGATCACTCTATTTTTTTAATTATGTCTGCACGGTTTTCTCCTTGGTATTAAATTGCAAAGTTAATATACAGAACTTCAGATTTTCATCAGAGGCTGTTTAAACACTTCCCAAATGCCAGGGTTCTGCTGATCTGACCAGTATTTAGCTGATACTCAGCACCTTTAAAGCTCAAAAATACCCTTGTCCTTGCGTGGGCAACTACATCGCCCATTAAAATCAAGGTCTTCCTTACTAAATGGACATAAGATAAGTGTGTTAAATTACTTGAGATAAAATAAGAAATCTCCTGAAAAGCAGACAATTGAACCTAAATCCCACAAGGATATCTTATAACCCTTGGCATTACTTCTTCTTCTAAAAAAACAAAAAAATGAACTTGCAAAACTAATCTGCTTCTGTATAGATTTTTGCGGTAGGAAAATGTACAGCTGTATTTAACCAAGCCTTTGCAAGATCATTAAGCTGCCTTACAATTATTAGTTTCCAGGTGGTGTTTGTTTTTTTAAATGATTTTCATAATCACAATAAACATACATGGGAATGTTGAATCTACCAGGCAAGGCACTGTCCTCTATCACAAAGAGCATATTACTGCTATCTAGGTGCAGGAGATATTTTGCAAGGTGCACCCAGTACATTTTCATAGAAAACCTATTTTTCTGTGAAATGGTGGAATTTCTATTTCTGTTTGATTATATTTCAGACATTTCATCTAGCTGTTCCTTACAAAGTTAAATCAGGGCCATTCCAAACTAAGCAATAAATAGGGCATCTCTAATTTTCAGGAATTAGAAATGCAAGAGCTAGATTAAGCAATCTAGAGTATTTGTATCAAATATTTCATTGTTCCATCAATCTGGCAATTGGAGAAGTGCACAGTAGGGTTTAACTTTAATGAGGCTGAGTAGAAGAGGAATACAATCTCATTACTGGTCCCATAATATTTTGCCCTCTTACCTTTTTATTCTCTTGGAAAAGAGAGGAGAATTTATAAAATTTTGCCAATGCTCTTCACAGTGTAAAGCAATATTTTCCCTACAAAAAAAAAAAAAAAAGGTCATGTCTGTATAATGCAACTTTAGATTTCACTTATTTTACAGTAAATACTCTTGCATTTATTTTCATACATATAGATGTGGTAAAAATTATTCATAATCAATGCCTGCACATTAAGAAAAACATACTATAGAAAGTGATACTATTGCAAGAAAAATAATGCATTAGCTCAGATTTATTGAGCCATGTAGCCATGTGGCTAATAGTAGATGCCAATGAAGAAATGTAAAGAATAGCCTTATCATAAAACTTGTATAGAATAAATTCCCAGCCTCCAGCAACATTTGGGTCAGAGAATTCCTTAATAAAAAATGGTACCTAATATTGACAGGCAGGTGATATTGATTACAAGACAAAGAAAGCCTTTTGATTTTTGTTCATGAAGTTTTTAATCCATAGGGGTTATTTACCTCTAGTCAAAAGGTGTTCTTTTTAAATGTGTGCACTGACTGCCCTTTTACTACAGTGAGTAGTAATTCTATTCCCATGGAATTTAAAACCACTGGAACACAGCATTGGACTTTTGAAATATCTTTCTCCACAATTATAGATGTGAGGTACTGTCAACGTCCAGAAATATCTATGTTGAGGTCCTGTTATAATTTTTGTATTGTCATAGTTACTGTGCAACTATTTTTAGTTTCAAACATCAGTCATTCACTTGCAGGAAGAAAATGGTCTAAATGTAGTACAACCTAGATAGTGTAAACCTACTTAATTTTTAAGTTATTGGAATACCTAAAATAACCTGTTTCAAATACAAAATGGAATGTATTTTTCATATTCTAGAAGATAAAAAAAGTGGATGAACCAAATTTGTAAACCTTTCCCAAAAGTTCAAATCTGTACTAAAATTAAGTACAAGATGCTACATGATACAAGGATTTTTATTTCTTTTTAAAGTTACCTAGAGGTGTGAAAGGATACGTAGAACATCACGACTTCTGCCGACTTTAAAAAAAGCTATAATGATATTTCCTGTGACAGAAGAGATAACAGGTTTGTGATTTTGACAATTTAGGGCCTCTTTTGTATCCCAAATTGTTCTGAAGTATAACAGTAATTTTATGTGGAAATATAATACAATATTTACAATATAGTTCCCCCTCTCACCCCATTTTATTTGTGATCCTTAAACATTTCTGTGTGAGCAGAACCTTTGTAGTTCATTATTAATGAATGCATTGCACTTGAGGGCAAAATGTTTCTCACACAAATTTGGAAACTATGAGTTGTCTCCGCTGTTTCCCCAGGAAACCACTCTGAGCCTAATCTCTCTGGGCAGCTGTAGTAGAGGAGCATGTGGTGCCAATGCTTTATTAATGGCATGGATAAAGAACTTCTCACATAAACTATCATTTAGAAAAGATGACCATAAAATCAAATCTGGAGACTTGTGAAGACCTCCCGGATCTCTGATAACATCCATAATAATAGCATAAATACAAAAATAGCTTATTTGATCTTCTGCATTTCACAGATCTTGACATACACCAGTTAAATATGAGCAGAAGGAGCTAGCCAAGAGGGCTTGGACCGCTGGGCTCACTGGGGCTGTGAGCCGACAGCCTGCAGAATAGCACAGATGAGAAACCTGCCAAGGAAATTGACACTGATATGAATATGGACATTTTATGCAGATCAAGGGATAATGAACACCATGAGGCAATCTTTGCTCTTTCAAAAACCTCCCTTAGATCATTCAAACCCATAAAGAGCAGAATAGCTTCATCTGACCTCATAAAAGCTAAGTCTTTTCTTTCAAGGTTGTCAGCTGTCATGGGTTCAGCAGTAGCAGTCATTTTTCCCCTTCTTGGTAGCTGGTGCAGTGCAATGTTTTGACTTTCAGCTCGGGAACAGAGCTGATAACAAGCGATGTTTTGGTTTGGCCAAGGACTTTGTGAGCCTCATGCTCTGCCAGGGAGGAGGGGAAGCCAGGAGGAAGCAGAGACAGGACACCTGACCCAAACTGACCAAAGAGGTATTCCATACCACAGCACGTCATGCCCAGGATGTAACTGGGAGTTAGCCGGAAGGGCTGGGAGACTGCAGGGTTGGAGGAGGTATCGGTCGGAGCTTGGTCGGGCTGGGGGGGGCGAGTTATCGGTCGGCTGGTGGTGAGATGATGTATTCTCTTCCCTTGTTATTTCCTTTATCATTATTATCATTGGTGGTAGCAGTAGTGATTTGTGTTATACCTTAGTTACTAAACTGTTCTTATCTCAACCCGTGGGAGTTGCATTCTTTTCGATTCTCCTCTCCGTCCCTCCGAGAGCAGGGGGAGGGCAAGAAAAGGGGGGGGAAGTGAGCGAACGAGTTACCTGACTGGGTTTAAACCACGACAGTTCTTTTTGGCGCCCAACGTGGGGCACGAAGGGTTGAGATAACGACAGATTTGACAGATTAATAGTCACTCGTCACAATGCTGATTTATTGGCTCTCAGAGTTGTTTCTCTTGATCTCACAGCTTCAGAATGTTGTAACTTACGTAGAGCCGGTATTTGCTGTGTTAGTGTTTATCAAGTATGGGGCCTGGGCTAAGGTTCTTGTCTCGCTGTGCTTTATGGCAATGGCTTGTAATACGGGCGGGCTCCAGCAGCAGGGCGGGACGGACGTGGCCCTGGACTTGTACCTGGCCGTCCGGCTGCTCTTCACCGTCCTGGCCCTCACCCTACTCTCCATCTTCGTGAGGCTGCGGGGAGCCGAGGGGGAGCGGCCCCGGGAGCCGGCGGCTGCTGAACCGGCCCGGGAGAGCGGCCCCGGGGACCAAGCGGCGGCGGGAGCGGGGCCGGAGGCCGCGAGGGGACGGCTGCGGGTGGAGGAGGTCGGGGCGGTAGAGGAGCAGAAGGAGGCGGCTGCCGAGCAGCGGGAGAAGGCGGCGGAGGAGCCGAGCCCCGCGGAGGAGCCCAGCCCCGCGGCCGAGCCGAGCCCCGCGACGGCCGAGAGCATTTCCCGGAAGCCGCCCGCCGAGCCCCAGGAGGATGCAGGAGACCACGCAGCATTTCCCAGCAAGGCAGAGGAGGAAGAGCTGGACTCAGGAAAAGAGAGGCTGGCGGTGGGAGAGCCGGCAAGCACAGCAGCTACACCAGCCCCAGTGACAAGCACAGCAGCTACACCAGCCCCAGTGACAAGCACAGCAGCATCGTTTGAGAGTTCTGAAGGTTTTGAATGGCCTTTGGGTGTCCTTGGGACCTGCCTGCTGATTGTGATGGGGATCAGCATGTTGGCACACACACAGGCTGTGTTCTACCCACGACCATTTTGTCTGATCTCAAAAGTTAAGCAGAGTCAGGTTTGGGTCTTGTCTGGGGTTAGACGAGGATATGGGGGGACCAAGAGGTTTTCCCCAAGGCTGGACAGCCAGGAGTGGCAGGGTGTGTGGGACAGTATGGGCAACTATCTAGTCCACTGGGCCCCTCCAGTGCTTTGGAAGCATCGGAGATGGAAGGCAGCTGTATGGAGTCCCCAGCAACAAGCTGCAGAAACTGCTGAAGGGGACAGTGAATTATTTTGAGCCTGGTGGGCCCAATGCACTTCAGGCCATCAGAGCAGAGATGCAACATAGAGATGGACTCATGATCGAGGGGTGGACTTAGCAATGGACATTATTGCCCAGGTTATTCACGAGTGTGAACACTGCACACAGTCTCTCCTTCTCTGGAAGACTGTTACAAGAGATGGAGCCTGACATCATGGACCAGATGGACTCAGCAGCTTTATAGGGACTGGTCCATGCACTGAGATAAGAGTGGTGGTATATTGAAAATGTGGGATCTGAGCATGACGTGAATGGTATGGAATAAGGGGTGGATAATGTCATGGGTTCAGCAGTAGCAGTCATTTTTCCCCTTCTTGGTAGCTGGTGCAGTGCAATGTTTTGACTTTCAGCTCGGGAACAGAGCTGATAACAAGCGATGTTTTGGTTTGGCCAAGGACTTTGTGAGCCTCATGCTCTGCCAGGGAGGAGGGGAAGCCAGGAGGAGGCAGAGACAGGACACCTGACCCAAAGTGACCAAAGAGGTATTCCATACCACAGCACGTCATGCCCAGGATGTAACTGGGAGTTAGCCGGAAGGGCTGGGAGACTGCAGGGTTGGAGGAGGTATCGGTCGGAGCTTGGTCGGGCTCGAGTTATCGGTCGGCTGGTGGTGAGATGATGTATTCTCTTCCCTTGTTATTTCCTTTATCATTATTATCATTGGTGGTAGCAGTAGTGATTTGTGTTATACCTTAGTTACTAAACTGTTCTTATCTCAACCCGTGGGAGTTGCATTCTTTTCGATTCTCCTCTCCGTCCCTCCGAGAGCAGGGGGAGGGCAAGAAAAGGGGGGGGGAAGTGAGCGAACGAGTTACCTGACTGGGTTTAAACCACGACATCAGCATATTCCCGTCCTGCTGGTTATGCCTGCTAGGGCTCTATAAGCATGGTTTGAACTCCATGATCCAGCTCATTGCTTCCTTCTTTTTGCATAGCTATGAATTTCTCTTTACTGTTAAATATTTTGGGAGGCAGTATCTCATCTGTCTTTGAGAGAGATTCATTTCAGGGTGGGATTCTGACATGGGATATTCACAGGAAGAGATTTCCACATGACATCTCCCCCAAATGCCAAAACCCCGATTTGTGTTGGAATAGAGAATTTCAATAAAACCTGTAAAATTTGCTTGATGTTCTGATCACCATTAGAGTGACAGAGAAGATACACTTAACATCTGGACATGAATGCTACATTTCAGGCTTAATTTTACAGTAATAGAAAACATAGAATCATAGAACAGTTAGGGTTGGAAAGAACCTTAAGAACATCAAGTTCCAACCCCTCTGCCATGGGCAGGGACACCTCACACTAAACCATATCACTCAAGGCTTCGTCCAACTTGGTCTTGAACACTGCCAGGGATGGAGCATTCACAACCTCTCTGGGCAACCCATTCCAGTGCCTCACCACCCTAACAGGAAAGAATTTCCTCCTTACATCCAATCTAAACTTCCCCTGTTTAAGTTTGAACCCATTACCCCTTGTCCCATCGCTACAGTCCCCAGTGAAGAGTCCCTCCCCAGCATCCTTGTAGGCCCCCTTCAGATATCGGAAGGCTGCTATGAGGTCTCCACGCAGCCTTCTCTTCTCCAGGCTGAACAGCCCCAACTTTTGCAGCTTGTCTTCATACGGGAGGTGCTCCAGTCCCCTGATCATCATCGTGGCCCTCCTCTGGACTTGTTCCAACACTTCCGTGTCCTTTTTATGTTAAGGACACCAGAACTGTACACAATGCTCCAGGTGAGGTCTCACAAGAGCAGAGTAGAGGGGCAGGATCACCTCCTTCGACCTGCTAGTCACACTCCTCTTGGTGCAGCCCAGGATACAGTTGGCTTTCTGGGCTACGAGCGCACGCTGCCAGCTTATGTTCATTTTCTCATTGACCAGCATCCCCAAGTCCTTCTCCACAGGGCTGCTCTGAATCTCTTCTCTGCTCAACCTGTAGCTGTGCCTGGGATTGCTCCAACCCAGGTGTAGGACCTTGCACTTGGCATGGTTCAACTTCTTGAGGTTGGCATCAGCCCACCTCACAAGCGTGTCGAGGTCCCTCTGGATGGCATTCCTTCCCTCCAGTGTATCAACTGAACCACACAGCTTGGTGTCATTGGCAAACTTGCTGAGGGCGCACTCAATCCCACTGTCCATGTCACTGACGAAGATGTTAAACAAGACTGGTTCCAACGCCAATCCCTGAGGGACACCACTCGTTACTGGTCTCTAGCCGGACATGGAGCTGTTGACCACAACTCTCTGCGTGCAGCCATCCAGCCAGTTCTTTATCCAGCGAGTGGTCCACCTATCAAATTGATGTCTCTCCAATTTAGAGACAAGGATGTTGTGTGGGACAGTGTCAAATGCTTTACACAAGTCCAGATAGATGACATTAACTGCTCTACCCCTTCCATCAGTTCTGTAGCCCCATCATAGAAGGCCACCAAATTGGTCAGGCAGGATTTCCCCTTAGTGAAGCCATGCTGGCTGTCACCAAGCACCTTGTTGTTTTTCATGTGCCTTAGCATGCCTTCCAGGAGAATCTGCTCCAAAATTTTGCCAGGCACAGAGGTGAGACTGACTGGTCTGTATTTCCCCGGGTCATCTGTTTTCCCCTTCTTGAAAATGGGGGTTATATTTCCCTTTTTCCAGTCATGGGGAACTTCACCTGACTGCCATGATTTCTCAAATATGATGTACAGTGGCTTAGCAACTTCATTTGCCAGCTCCTTCAGGATCCACAGATGCATTTCATCAAGACCCATGGACTTGTGCACGTTCAGATTTTTAAGATGGTCTCGAACCAGTTCCTCTCCTACAGTAGCCCCAAGGTCTTCATTCTCACAGTCCCTGCGTCTGCCTTCTAAGACTTTGGTGATGTGGTCAGAGCCTTTGCCAGTGAAGACTGGGGCAAAGAAGTCATTCAGAACCTCAGCCTTCTCCAAATCCTGTGTAGCCAGTTCTTCTGATAGCTTCCAGAGGGGGTGTGGTTAGAGCCTTTTGCTGGTGAGGACAGAGGCAAAGAAGTCATTAGGAAAGATTAGATTGGACAACAGGAAGAAATTCTTTGCTATGAGGGTGCTGAAGCACTAAAACAGGTTTCTCAGAGAAGCTTTGGTGCCTCCATCCCTGGCAGTGTTCAAGGCCAGGTTGTATGTGGCTTTGAGCAACCTGGTTTAATGGAAGCTGTCCCTGTCCATGGCAGCGGGTTAGAGTAGGTGGTCTTCGAGGTTTCTTCCAATCCTAAACATTCTATGAGCCTGTGAATATTCAAAACTGAACTAAATAAATTGAAATTTAGCTCTGTTAGTGTGGTTATCTATTATTTTACATAATAGAATCCAATATAGTTATTAAAATACTGCAATTATATATTTAGGCAGGTTCCGGTATTCCTATATATGTGAACAATTTAACAAAATATAGGGTTATATTTTCAGAGTTGATCCACTGCCTAAGATCAGAGCAGCCTTTTTAGGTGAATAGGATACCCATGACTTGACCCAGTAAACTTTCTGGCAAAGTGCATTGCTTCATAATGCTTCTATTTATTCATGTGTGGCATTGGAACAGGTTGCTCAAAGAAGTGGTAAGTGCTTAATCCCTGGCAGTGTTCAAGGCCAGGTTGGACAGAGCCTTGAGCGGTGTCACAGTATCACAGTATGCTAGAGATTGGAAGGGACCTCAAAAGATCATCTAGTTCAATCCCCCTGAGGGAGCAGGAACACCTAGATAATGTTACACAGGAATGTGTCCAGGTGGGTTTTGAATGTCTCCAGGGAAGGAGACTCCACAACCTCCCTGGGCAGCCTGTTCCAGTGTTCCGTCACCCTCACTGAGAAGAAGTTTCTTCTCAAGTTTAAGTGGAACCTCTTGTGTTCCAGTTTGTACTCATTACCCCTTGTCCTATCATTGTTTGCCACTGAGTAGAGCCTGGCTCCATCCTCGTGACACTCCCCCTTTATATATTTATAGACACTTATAAGGTCACCCCTCAGTCTCCTCTTCTCCAAACTATAGAGACCCAGCTCCCTCAGTCTTTCCTCATAAGGGAGATGCTCCACTCCCTTAATCATCTTAGTTGCCCTGCGCTGGACTCTCTCCAGCAGCTCCCTGTCCTTCTTGAACTGAGGGGCCCAGAACTGGACACAATATTCCAGATGGGGTCTCACCAGGGCAGAGTAGAGGGGAAGGAGGACCTCTCTCGACCTACTAACCACCCCCCTTCTAATACACCCCAGGATGCCATTGGCCTTCTTAGCCACAAGGGCACAGTGGCTCATGGTCATCCTGTCGTCCACTAGGACCCCCAGGTCCCTCTCCCCTACACTGGTCGTTCCCCAACCTATACTGGAACCTGGGGTTGTTCCTGCCCAGATGCAGGACTCTACACTTCCCCTTGTTATATTTCATCAAGTTATTCCCTGCCCAACTCTCCAGCCTGTCCAGGTCTCGCTGGATGCAGCACACCCTTCTGGCGTGTCAGCCACTCCTCCCAGCTTAGTGTCATCAGCAAACTTGCTGATAGTACACTCAATTCCCTCATCTAAATCGCTGATGAATATATTAAATAATACTGGTCCCAGTACTGACCCTTGAGGCACTCCACTAGTTACAGGCCTCCAACTAGACTCAGCCCCATAGACTACAAC
Organism: Pezoporus occidentalis; assembly: GCF_034315485.1. NCBI lineage: Eukaryota > Metazoa > Chordata > Aves > Psittaciformes > Psittacidae > Pezoporus > Pezoporus occidentalis. Next base: position 6,923,626 of record NW_026916158.1, read on the forward strand.
TCTCTGGCTTCTCTCCTTCAGCCAGTTCACAGTCCACCTCACTACCTGATCATCCAGACCACACTTCCTCAATTTAGCTGTGAGGATGCTGTGGGAGACTGTGTCAAATGCTTTGCTGAAGTCAAGGTAGACCACATCCACCGCTCTGCCATCATCCATCCACTGTGTTATTTCCTCATAAAAGGCTATGAGATTGTCAAGTATGACTTCCCCTTGGTGAAGCCATGTTGAGTGCCCCTCATAACCCTCTTATCCTTGATATGCCTTAAGATGGCACCAAGGATAAGGTGTTCCATCACTTTCCCAGGGATGGAGGTGAGGCTGACCGGTCTATAGTTACCCGGGTCCTCCTTCTTGCCCTTTTTGAAGACTGGAGTGACATTTGCTTTCCTCCAGTCCTCAGGCACCTCTCCCGTTTCCCAAGACTTGGTAAAGATGATGGAGAGTGGTCTAGCAATGACTTCCGCCAGTTCCCTCAGCACCCGCGGGTGCATCCCATCTGGACCCATGGATTTATGGATGTCCAGATTGCTCAACTGGTCTCTAACCCATTCCTCATCGACTAAGGCAAACCGCTCCGTTGACCTGACTTCATCTGAGGTCTCAGGGGTAAAGGACTCTTCAGGACTGCCTCCAGCAGAGTAAACAGAGACAAAGAAGGCATTCAGTAACTCTGCCATCTCTGTATCTTCTGTCACCGGAGCACCCATCCCGTTCATCAGTGGGCCACACCTTAAATTTGAGGATTCTGGGCATTTCTGCACTCTAAGTAGGGAATTTTTGAACACCACTTTATCTGGTGAGAACATTTGAACAAGTTAAGTATGAGATCAAAATACAGCTATTGGGGAAAACAGTTTATATTCCTATGTAAGAAATACCTGCAGTGTATTGTGATATATATGTTTTTTCATAATTTGTAAGAAATTTAGTAGAGCACTAATTACACACACATGGCAAGCCTGAACATATATTTTTCCACAGTTCATGTTTTGTAACTCCATTTTCTCTAGGCATTTGAAATTATGCTTTTCTTGAGGTTGAATTAGAAGCGATCCTAGGAGCATAGTCACATTGTCTGAGAGTAGATGAGACAATGGCAAGGGTTTCTTCTCCAAAAGCAATAGTCTAAGCCAGCGTCAGATAGACTCTAATGTTCACTGGACTGTGGTTAAGAAGAATTAACTTCATAAGAAATAATACTTAAAATACAATGCAAATAAACAATTTATTGAAAAAATATTTTACCTGTAACTATAATAGTATCTGCTTCAGTGAGCCTGAACAAGTCCTTTTCTTATTAGTGCCCACTAATTTAGTTGCTAATACCTGCTAATTCCATTTTTATCACCTCAGAAAGCGCGCACGCACACACACACACAAAAACCACCACAAAGCCCACTGTGAAAACACTGCCTGTAGCTAAATAAACTCTCTTATGACACATTTAAAACTGGCTACATAAAGCTACAAGTTTGATAGATATTAAAAGGAAATAGGAAAAGTGTATGACAGTCACAAAGGGTTTCAGCTGCTCGTTTCTCATCTGCACTCAGCCAAACAAAGCTTCTGAGGTTCTGAAATAAATTTTGAAGATTAATGCCAGAGGACGATGGAAATCTTTGATAGTCAAGAATGCTTGTAAAAACTGAGTAGAAAGGAAAGCCACATGCATGGAGTTACCTGCAAAGCCTGTCTCTTCACAGCAAACCAAGTAGCATATTCCCAGTAGAGAAGCACCCTGCAGCTGTACATCAAAATTTGCACTTAGAAAGTTAGCAGGCAGCCAAGTTAGTGTTGGAGAGCTTGTACACAAGCAGTCAACAGGAGAGTATGTGTTATGTCACTGCACCATCTCTTTGGGCAGAAATGTTACTGAGAAAGTGGAGGACGTCGATTGCGGTGACCTTGCTGTCACAGGTGTGTTTGCCTCCTTCTGGCTTAGATAGGATAGGATGATTGATTTAAAAAAAAAACCAAAACATTTAATTAGTTCATGAAGGCAAAAGAGAAATCTTTATTCACATCTACATCATCTGCAAGAAGCACTTTTTTCACTGCTTTTTGAAAGCCACTATAGAGCCAAGAGCAACCTACTGTTCTGATCTTTTCCGTTTCTCAAAGTGTAGCATACAAGTAACATGATTTGGTCTTGGAAAGGGAGCTCTCATTTTTATTGAGTTTTTGGTTTCTTTTTTTTTATTTGTACTCTTATTTTCAGAAAACCATGCAGCCTGTGTGTTGACACAACCTGGAAGGTGGTTCTTAACAAGACTCTGCTGATCCTGCACTCTTGTGAGTGCTACAATATAGATTTCAGTTTCATATTTTCTATATTCACTTTATTGATTTGCTTTATCATATTGCAAGGAAATGCAATCACCTGCTCAAAGCATGCAGCTAGGTATGTTTTCAGGTGATCCAATGCTATCTGCTTTCTGCTTTTTTTGATTGCTAATGCCAAGCACTAAAACTAAAGCTGGCTCTTTTAAAAAAGCAGTGCCTATATTCCCTATCTATATGCACTCAGCCATAGTTTTAAGATCATGAAGGAAGGGGTGATATTATCACATTCCAGTTTTACTTGTCTCTTGCAATCTCTATGTAAATTCCTTTGGCATTTCCACAGCTGGGCAAACTCGACTCTTCTGAAACTGAGGTGAAGAACAACCTTGGCCAAGCTTGAGCTTCTTTTTGCAGCAAAACACCAAATGTATGCTTGGCAGAAAGAATAATTTCCAAAGTAAAGTGTGACAGGAAGGCTTGAGACCAGCATGATAACAGAGCTACTGAGATTATCAGGGTTGTGGATATAAAAACTTTGTATTATTGACAGGAACAAGGCGGTGTGTTTTTGTTTAAATGACTTTTTGCAACTTTTTCCCACTGTAGATGATTCCGCTGTAATGCATTCTGTGCTACTTGCTGGCAAGAAGCAAAAAATGTTAAGTGGGAAACATTAAGAAAAAAGATGTCAAGAAGACATCAAGCCTTTCCTGACTTTTCCACATGATATTGTCATACCTATTCAGAGAGGCCATGGTTAATCTTCTAAAAAGTAAGTTTATCAAAGGTGAAATCAGACAATTCTGGTTCTATCCTGCAATTCCTTCAGGGCCTATAAATTTGAATAGAATTATGTGTTAATATCTGTCTATATGAGTAGTGCAACAGATGTCAACAGAGTCTTATTATGTGAAAGCAATTATTGACACAAGCCTTTAGCCAGATCTTAACATAGTTATTAAAATTTCTTTTTACAATCTCCAATAATTATAATTTTGTTTATTATTCAGGTGGTGAACTATAAACTTAGAAAAGATACTTGTAATAACATACTTGCTGCATTATTTTTCAAATATGTAATAGATTTTTAAAACATATCTTATTAATCCTAGCACTCATCAGTATAGATTTTTTTTAATGACAGATAAGTACTTTCCCCCATCTGATGGTAGCAGAATAAGACATGAAAAGGGAAATGAACATTTTTTTAGACAGTTCTCTATCACTCAGGAAATTATCACATTTTCTTCAATCCATATAGTCAAAAATGGAAGTGTACAGAGTTTCCTAACAGATAAGTAGTGAATGTTATAATAAGTTCTTTGGAAGTTTGACTTCTAGAAAAAAAAATTACTTAGTGTCAGATAAACATCCTTACATGAGACAAGTAAAGCCTTTTTGCTGAATACCAAAGCTGCGGAGGCAAAATCACACAATAAACTTCCCACAGTCAATAAACAATAAGTAACCTGTCAAATGTATGTAAAAGGGGGGAAAAAAGAGGCAATGTTGGCATCTACAAATATCTACTAGAGCAATAAGGCATAACAGCAAGAAAATTAATGCCAACACCTCTTATAGAAATTACCAGCTGCTTCAGCTCAATTTCCTCAAGTAAATGTCAACTGAGCCAAAGACAGCAGACACTTTTAGTAGCTTGAATATTAGAATGAGTTTGAAGGCAAATGCCTCAAACATAGAAAGAAAGGTGCTAGACTTTAAAACAAGTATCAGTGAGGAATGCACTGATGAGTAACAGATGGTAAGAGCCAAACTTACAGGTCTAGGAATCTTTATGTTTAGGTGAAGGTCTTGCAGGTCTTTATGTTTATGTGAAGACCCCTGTCATTTTAGGCAGATTGCTTACTGATAGCTAGATCCACCTCAGCTCTAAATTGGTGGTCCACAGATGAGAGCAGGATGGAAATCCACAGTAGGATTCTCAAGCACAGTGGAATTAATGTTGACACTCCTGTAACCAAGCTGGGGATTTGGTTTCCAGCATTACATAGAGCAAGATTTAATTCTCATTAAGTTCCATGTTGACATAAACAAATCCTCACCAGGAATCCTTTCTAATTAGTGCTTTGTAAACACAGGCTAGGACCCACAAAAACCATTTTTTCTATTTCATCTGCTTATTGTAAAGCTCTTATTATTCTTTAAAAGAACTATTTCAGTATTTTCATTTGTATTGTCAATCTTCTTCCCCATTTTTTTTTTCCTGGAAAATCTAGGTGATAAATATTTAAAAACCCTGGTAAGAAAGATGTGGTTCAAAACAATAAAGCTACAGCCAGAAAGATGTGTAGCATGTGAAATGCATTTTCCAGCATTTATGTGCCTCTTCTCCATTTCTGATGTACTCAAACCTTTCTGTTTAATTTTAGGGGGTTTAATTTTCCATATTTTATACATTTTGTTGGGTAAAATCAAAAGGGAAAGGGTAAGGCATCACCTTCTATGCTTACTCCAGTATTTGCTTTATTGTAAGATCAGATGTGCTTGAATATGTTGGAATGAGAAAGTGGATTTTATTTCCACTGCCAGAAAACATTGGGGTTGAGCTTTCTCCGTATAAAGATCAATGTATGTAGGACTTGAGTGGTCGAAATTACATCCTTAAAGTTTTACTAAACAAATAATAAATATGTGTTTTACTCCCCAGTCTGCAGGAAGGTGAGATAGAGGATCGCTTTGCGTTAATTCCTAAAATACTGTGCCTTTAATTATTGTGGGTCAGCATCATTCACACTATAATCCATCAAAATAATTGGAAATGTGACAAATTAATACGCTACTGTAGCTGCCACTTTTCACTTGTCTGTATGTGTGAGTTTTTTATAAGAGAATTGTGATAATACCTTAAAGGAAAAAAAAATGGCAGGCAAGAAATAATGTCTTTCTCTTTCATCTAAATTTAACTAGAAAAATAGTTGCAATGAAATTAGAGATGTGCTGAACTATCCATAGGAGATTCCAATCCATTATTAGCCTACTCACCCTGCTACTTATCTTCAAATGAACACACCACAAGCAGAAAGGATTTAGGTTACATTTTATTAATCCAAATCTTGTAGGTAGTGGGGTTTAGTGAAACTGGAACACTTGTTACTATAATTTAACTACAAAAAAAAAAACAGCATTTAGTTAAGTAAGAGATCTGACTTTAATGCACAAATGCAAGGAGTTTTGTGGCAGTTTCAGTAAGGGAGTGTCAGTCTGGATTTTCAGCCTTAAATCTGAATTTCCTTGGTTTTGTGGATTTGTCAGATATTTAAGAGTGCTTAAATGTCAACTTACTTCTTGACAATATAATACAGTGTTTTAAAGAAGAAAAAAAAAACCCAAAACCAAAAACCAAAACAAAAAACCCAAGAAGAAATAAAATTGGTAACTGGTGTGGCTGTGGTAAGGAATATGTCCTTGTCTTGTGGTTATATGGCTGTAATGAGAGTCAGACATCTGAGTTCTTTCCTAACCATGGAGTGAGGTGAAGCTGGGACCTCTCCAGAGGGCTTTTACCCTATCTGCCTAAGTTTCCTGAAAGGTCAAATGAAGATCATATCTACAAGTCTCAGAAGACATTCAAACTAATTAGTTGATACATAAAATGTATAAAGTGGTTTAACATGCCTGGATGGAAAGTGTTATTGACCCTTTCAGATGGGATTTTACTTCTCAGTGACCAGGCAAAGCCCTGGTGCATAAGTATGTGTCAACAGGTTGCACCTTCTGAGTATCTTTCAATTAAAATTGGTCAAGGATACAAACTCAGAGATTCTCATTCCTGCCAGTGTGTTATGGAAAAGGTGGATGACAGTTCTGCAAAATGAGTTTTGGATTGGAGGCAACGCATCTCATTTTACAAATATATTGCTAAATATATGTGTGCATGTTTTCTAATATTCTTATGCCTCTTGAAACAGCTGTTGGGCTTCGGTCTTGGTTCATGCATAACCAAAATGTAAGTGCAAATGTTGCCAGCTTTGGAGTTCTTTGAGATTTTCATGTTCAGTGTTATTTTAAAAAAGGAAAACATGCAGGCCTATTTGTCTAGTGATAAAATTATAATTTATCTGAAATGAATCTATATTAATAATAATATGGCCCAGTATGTCTGAATCTAATTGACCAAAACTAATAACTGTGATGGAACTTTTAATTGGAAAATTCAATATGAGAGATAATAGATTTATACATATTTCTCTACTTAAATGGTGGACTCTATTTTCCAAGTAATCCAAATTATGCTCAGTACAATTTCCTTCATTAATGATGCTATATGGAAAGACGAAGCATCAGTATGTGTAACAAAAATATGTTATCAAATGTTGTAAAATCACATTATGTGGTGTATGGAAAATGTTCAAGCACGGGTTTAATTCTGTAAAATTCAACAAATACTGGACAGCATACTTTTACATATATGGCTTTAAATGAGTGGAAAGTCCTCATCTGTACGTGTCCTCTGGACAGTGTGCTGTGAGCTGCTCAAGCACTGATTAATAGAGGTTACTGTAAGGGTCTCCCAATTTATAAAAGTAAAAATAAAAATTCAGTGATCCAGTTGTCAAACATGGAGCTGTATTTCTGATAGCATATTCATTAATTAAAGCACTCTTAGTTATTACTTTCTCTGCTATATCAAGGTTGTTTGCTGAACTAGATTATAGAATGTTCCTGTAATCTGAATCTGAAATAGATGACATCCCAATATTCAGCTTGATCTATATTCAGAAGAATATACAACTAAAAGTGTTATGTTATCTGTAAAATTTAAATCCTGGACTGCCTCTGAATATCTAGCTCCAAATGTAATGTTTGGACCATATATGAGAATATAAGAAATAACCACCAAGAGTGGGTAGACAGTATTTGTTACAGAGGATAGTAGAAATCGTGAGAAAGTATTTTATTACATTTCCGCTAGGAAAAAAAAAAGTCCTCAGAATGGCTAGGTCTAGTAAATTATATAGGCATCAGAATATATTCACTAAAATTAAGTGAAGTGGAAAAACCTTATTTTGTTTATTTTTCATTGTATATTAAAAAAGCTATAGAGAGGAAGTCCCAAGGCATTACTAGGGTAATGATGTGCTGAAAGATCTTCGAAACCTGCATGTTCTTTAGAGCCACTACAATTTCCATACAGGTATGCTAGTGTAAGAAATAGAACAACTACAGCAGTGCCTGACTATTGGTGAGCACGATGACAAGATTTTTGCAGATTTATATCCTACATATAGATCTGTTCCTTCAGTTCAGGACCGTGTTGCTTTCCTGATACTCAAGATTTATATTATTCTTCAAAGCTAATCACTTCTGGCTAAATTATATCTACATTTCTTTATTGCAGTTTGTGTACCTAATGATACAATAAACCTGCTTGTTATCAATAAACGCATGTTTTTTCTTCAGCTTCACGCACTGTGATGAACCACAGAAACTTACTGTGCCACATTTCTTCCAGAGAAAGTATAATTTTGAGTATCTGAGCAGGTGGGAACTTGTGTCCACACTCTAGGCAGCACAACATAAGATAACGGTAATATTCAGTTCATGGACCTTTAAGACCTCTTACTTGCTGCATATCTGGATATGCAAGAATTGTCTCAATGTATTCTAATTTGAAACCATTACTCTCAATTCTTTAACAGTAAGCAGCTGGACAATATCATAAGCATCAGCCTTTTCAGAAATCTTCCATATAATTCCACACCAAACCAAGAGTTTAATAAGCAATTAGTTGCTGAAATGATGCATAGCTATCTACAATAACCATTTATCGACATTGCAATAAATTCAATTCTGGAAAAGAATGAAGTTGAGCTGCCAGATATATCTAAATGCACCTGTTTAAAAAAAAAAAAGAGAAAACTAGCAAAAGATATGATTTGGAGGAAGTCCAGAGCAGTAGTGAAAAGGGCAAGCTGTCACTTTTTAAAGTTAACTTTTATAGCTCCCACTTACAAACTCTTTGCCCTGAACAAACTGTGAATGAAGCCACAGGGAAGCGTTTCTGGGGCTAAGTGAATTATCTCATTGTGCAGGCACTGCGGGCAGCAACAGCTCATGAGATCCATCTGCCCCTGAGGCTTTCCTAGGTCATCCCCATGGAGGCAAAACAATAACATCAGAGCAGCTTCTTGAAAATAAATGGCTCAAACCAGGCAACTAATAAACCATTGATATGTAATGGCACACTATAGATACAATATTTTCTTAAGATACATGCTTATGGAATAGATTATAGAATAAGCACTTTGGGAACTGCTGCAGTTTAGCATGTCATGGACTTTTCATGAGAACAGTAATGTTAGAAACGGATTAAAAGCCCAAAATCAGTGTATTACTTATCCTTTTGTTGGAAAGGACAGGAACAAAACTTTTCCCACTGTATAGGTGTGCAAGAGGATAGTGTGAGACAACTAATGCCTACCACTAGATGCAGGACAACATATGTTGCCCCCAGAATATTCTCTCCAGTTCTCAGGACCTGGCAAGAGTCAAGTAATTGTCATCCCCCGCCATACATTGCTGTCTGTGATATAAATTCTTACAGATGTTTAGCCAAATTATGAGTTAAGGAAGTTTGCAGTAAATGTTTGCAGGCTCAGAAGTAGACTGAGGGTTTCTGTTTGTTTTGTCTTGAGTTTAACCCAAAGAAAACTCATTTTTCTTTCTCTACAGCTGAAAAAGAACTGAACAATAGGAAAGTTGTGCCTTTGCAATAAATCCACCAACTCATAAATCTTTCCTGATCTTACTTGAAAAATGTTAATAGCTTTCAAATACATTTTTATTGCCTAAGAATTCCCAAAGGTATGCATTTTCATCTCTTTTTTCAGCCTTTGCGCAATAAGTTATGGTAGTAGTTTATATCTTTAGTTTGTATACAACTTGTTAGTAAGCAGAAAGCATTTGATTTGCTTCAGTTTGCCAAGAAATAATGGAAAATATCCACTGATAATTGCAAACTGGTCATTAAAAGGTAGTATTGTATTATTCATGTTCAAATCTTTTAACTGTCCTCAATTAGGCTTATCAGCACTGACTAATCTGCCAGTCCTTTCTGCAGTGTGTGTAGATTTTGAAAACAAAGTTCAAGTATTTAAAATAAACTATCCAGGAAGGTTCAGGGTGTGTTTACCCACAAAGGGAATGCAGAGTACCTCGTTTGGTAGCTGCTTTATAGCTAAAGGCAATATTATCTAACAGACTTATTAGGTACTTGTTGATGTAAATTGTTATGGTCTTTAATGCTACTTGTACTTCCAGAAAGTTCATTAAAATTAAGGTGCTGGCTTTATCTAATTAAGCAACCAATATCCACCTCTTTCTTTCAGTTTGTCTCCTGTTAATCTGGTTTTAAAGCCAAAATTTGCTTTAAAAGCTTTTGATGACGTTTTTATATTTTTACTCACATAACTAACTATATTTATCTGATCTTCTAGTAAATCCTTTAGGGCTGAATCTAGTGTATCCATTATGTAGCTTACACTACTAGAATACAATTCAATAATTCAATACCATTAAAAAAAATTAAACCTATTTTTAGACCCTCGGTTCCTCATTCAGATTTTTCTGTATAAAAAGTATAACTAACTGCACCTGGGGATAATTTTTAATATTTTTCCTGTCAATGTTTTATTGTCCATTTCAGTTTTGTATTTTAATTGAACTGAACTAATTCTTACCAACATACTGTGAAGAAAGTGATTAAAATTACTCCCAGAGTTTTATAACTGTTACCTCTGTAATAAGTGATTTTTTAATGGATATGTGCTCTTCTAGGTACAAGGTCTAACCTCTGAACTAAATAGAAGAAAGTAGTCCATCCAGGAGGGATTCATGTGGTATGAGAAAATATACTTTACTAATACAGAGGGAAAAAGGATACTGATATTTTGTTAGAAACTGTTTGGACATGACATGTGCTATATAAGTTAATTTTATTACTAAATTGTATACAAAACTGGAAGGCTGAATTCCCAAGGGGAGTTCAGCTGTCAATTTTTCAAACACAATGCTATAACAGAAAATAATAAATTCAGTGTTCATATGAAATTTCTTCACATAAAACGTGCAGAGCAGATTGTGCTATTCTTCTTTCTACTGAATATTATTTTTACATGCAAATATTTTATTAATCTTGGTGAGATTGTTTTCAATGCAGCGACTACTTAGTGTGACTCTGAGGTAAGAAATATCTCACAATCCCTTAAAAACTAGAAATTATAAAATTATACTTCCTTACAAAGTGGGTCTGAAAAGATGATAGATATGAAATTCTAGATGAAACAGAAGTAAATCACGGTGTGCAGTGATGACTATCAACACTCTAGTTATCCTCTGTCAGTGATTCCTGTTACCATGGCATTGCCTGTACTTCTTAAGATAGCTATAAAGTTCTCCTGCAGTAAAGCTAATCTGGGGTGAAGTGGGTCCATGGGGTAAAGTATTGTAAGTTCATCTGTGCTGTGCATCAATCTAAAAATAAAAATGCCAGTGCAATCAGTAAGATTAGAAAAAGAGATTGTCAAAGAAGAAGCAAGTAGGTGTATTTTCTCTTTTGCTACAGGAAAGATTAGCCCTTAACTAAGACTGATGTTTTCCAGCAACACGTTACAGAATGAAAACATGCTAGTTGTTTATAAGTAGAAAAATATTTTTATGGATAAAATACCTCTAGTATAGTGTCCTTCTCATGGATGCAAATTACAGTTTTCTCTTGGCATACTATGGGGCTGTATGAAAGCTTCCCAAAGACTATGATATGTCACAAGTAGGTGTTGCTGTATGTAAGACCCTTTAAATTCTGCAGCCCAAAAGGAAAAAAATAAGATCTTGTTACTCTATAATATAGGGCATTGATTAACCTTGCAAGGCTATATTACGTTTGGCAGTCTGCACCTGCAAACAAAGTTGGCTTTTGTATTTTGCTCCCTATTTAAATTTGCCTGCACTAGTGATGCTCTGTCACATGCCAGGGGTACCCCTGGCCAATAAGTTAGCAAGAGCCTTGTTTTCTTGTTGCAGGAGTCCTGTGATTCCCAGCCAAGTGTACATATTCACTGCATTTTACATCCTTGCCTAAGAGCAATAGCCATGAAAAATACAGCAGCTTGTAGTTTCTTTAGGCTGAGACACGTGATTTAGATTGACAGTGAAAGATTTCTTTTTTTTTGCTGTTACCTTCTGCAGATAGCAACGGCTTCCTGCAGTCATTTGCTTATTATATTAGATGGATGCCCAAGGTCACCTTCCATCAGGTGTATGTGTCTCTGTTGGATGATTCTTCCTGCCTATTAAAAAATAAACTTCACTATTTTCAATTCACAATTTATTGTTGGTTTGATGTGGTTGCACAAGTGTTTGTGTAAAAAAAAAAAAATCATGCATCAACTGGTGGGAGTGGTCAGTACACTAAATTCGTATTAAATAACATACTGTGGGAGCTGGTCAATATGCAAAGGCACTTGGTGAGGTATATAGCCTTGTGTACATAGGTACAACCCTAGATCCACCACTTACCAGCTCCACTTCTCTGTCTATTCATGAACACTGGCCTGTTGTGTACCAAAGTGGAGTCTCTTTCCCATCTTATAAAACAGTAATTCCTACCAACAAGTGTTTTGGGTTTTCACGTGACAGGAAAGTCATGGAAATGTTCCTATGGCAGTTGAAACCAGAAAAAGGTGCTGTACATCCAAACAACATCATAACCTAAAGACAAACAGCTAAATGTTCTGTCCCTCTATTTTAAATACTAGCAAGAAAACTTCGATGGCTTATCAGATTCCATGAATTTATCATTAGAGCATTTTTCGGAGAGGATCTGATAGGAGAAACAGCATCTTTCCACCGTGTCATTAGGAGATGAAATTTAGAATAGATAAAGATTTATTGAAATTTGATGTGTGCTTGAGGATCCTCTTTAAACTGAATCATTCATCCTTCCAGAGAGGCTTTGTACTAACTCCCAGCTTGGCACATATATTCCCAAATCCTCAAAGCTTTATGAAGTCCATTACAGAATGTCAGGAATTCAAGAACCAGCTTAAAATGGAGCATGATTTGCAGGGAAACATTTTAAGTTCCTGCCTGTACATTGTTCTGCACCCAACAGTGTACAGCAGACATGCTGGTTGCTGGTGGAGTAGAAAGCAATTAGAGAAGCAGCTGCTGCTAAGAGCTCTTGCCATAGCTGAACTTGGTAGTTACAGGCTGCAGGCATGCTGAGGACTATTTATTTGAGGAGAGGCTTACTAAAGGGAATGATATTCATATATTTGAGTTGGTGACAATTTTGTGAAGAGAATTTTGTGAAACAGTGTGCTTTTTTTTATCTCCCTGGGAACATGATCCATAGCAAAAACAAAACCCTGTAAACAGAAAAGGCTGCCAGAAAGGTCAAAGAGTAATTTCTGTCACCAGATGTGATCAACTGGTGTTGAGAAAAAAACTGGACAAGTAAAGAAATTGAGAAATTGTGCAGTCCCTTTATTTCAGAAAGAAGAGCTGATTAAGACATCAACTCATTCTGGTCCCATCTTAATTTATTAAATTGTCAGCTCCTATCTATCCTATGAGATGTCCCTGTAGTGAATCTTCACTACAGACAGAGATTCCTGAAGGCCATTAAAATTGTATTAATTTCAGGGGCTTAAAAAGTTGAGGTAAGTAACAGATTTGGTCTCAACTTTTGTCATTCATCATATATGATATTTTTGGTCAAAGTTTAGAGATTAGTCCTTTGGCTTCATGTTCCATCTGTGCTTATACTGTCACATGCAAAATGTACCTAGAACGACTTTCAAATTACTTTGGCTTCCCTCTGATCTAGTCCCACTGACCCAGGACCTGGGAGAAAAGATGAGCCGGTTCATGTTGGAGTCCTTCCTCCTACTCCAGACTAACCTGGATTTATTCTTCCTACAGGGATGAACCATGGCTCACCGTACCCCACCTTGGCCTAAATTAGCCTCAACATGTTCTTGTGGTGCCTCTTGTGATTTCTTGCTATGTAAGAGGCTTATGCACAAATCAAGAAATAACTTACTACGTAACAATCAAATATCAAGTCACTGTGTCTTGTTGTATTACAAGTGTTAACACTAGGACTTGAAGGAGAATTTCTCTGGCTTTCTTTTTAGTTGACCTGCTTACCCCTTTCAAGGTGAGATCATAGCCAGTGTGTATAAAGCCTGATGGACTGCACCTGGATGTGTGAAAAGGTGTAAATCCTGATTTAGTTTAAATGCACCTTTCTTGCATCTAACAAAAGGCAGATTCAAGCCCATATTCTGGAAATAAAAGACCCAAACTTGTGTTATGTGCCCCCTAAGATGTATTTGAACCTGTAGCAGTTTGGTGAGGAGGTTTCCTGGAGTTGCAGTAGACCTTTTAAAAATAATTCTACAGTGTGCTCAGTCACAGCATCCTTGAGCTTTCATTGCCTTAGTGTTATTATTGTTGTTATTGTTACTGTTATTAGACTGTGTAATGCATTGAACTCCCAACTGCACCCTGCTATTGCTGAGATTACACAATATACTTCAAGGAATTTTAAAGACAGCTGTTTTGTGTATGCTCGAAAGATGGAGGGGTGGTAGAAGTTATTTTTTGTACTGATACACAACGTTACTCTACAGAATTGAATTGTGAAGGTATATGAGCCCTCCCATCATATGTAAGTGATGGAGAAATTATCCAATGTGGGAGAAGATAGGGCAATGGCTCACAGTAAGCCTGTTCTTCATGGAGCAGCTATGTCTTTTATGATAGAGATTGAATGAGTTGTTGCTTTGAGTTAGAAATCAGACTGGAGAGTACAGAGTCACAGTAACATGGCCAGAAAAGTCTTGAAAGGTCAAATGGTCCACCCTGGTAAGTGGGGAATGGTTTTAGCTACAGGTTTTTGAGAGGGAATGAAAGACCTCTATATCTGCATACCTCCTTTGAATTTTACAAGGATGCTCTGTCTGGAACCTGGATTGTATAGCAGTATATACCATTGATATTACTGTTAAAATTTTTCAATTCATTTGAATTCCCAGGGGCAGGTAGTTTATAACATCTGAATGCCCCCTTTCTATGTTTAGCAGTACATCCCTAATTTCTGCCTTGACTTTTGCTTAAGGCTGAGTCTGGGCTTGGACAGGCTATTGCAGCCTGGAACACCTTTCCTGTGTTTGCTTTTAAGAGAGATCTAACAGAGCAATTCACAAAATTTCTATGTATTCATGAAGTCTAAAGACCTAGAATAATTTCCACAGCTGGGATATTCCAAGAAGAGAGTTTATGTGAGGAAAAAGTGCTCTCATTCATTTTAAAAATAGTAAACTAATGCAATATTAAAACAATTCAGTTAAATATTTAAGGCTGAAAAGCAACTCATTTAATCTTTCACCTTGTACATCTAATGGTGTAGTTAATACACACATATGCTTACTTAAAAAAGAAAGAGTTTGGAGGTGACAAGATCTCAGCATGAACCTGGGGAGCCAAGGTAGGGCATTAGCCCAGACTGAGTTGGGTATGAGGATGAGTTATTGCCCACACCTGCAGGGTAGGCCTGAAAATGTGCCGCAAAGCCCAGGCTGAAGAGTTGTGAAGCTAAAGTAGTGAGGGCAGTGACATCAGTGACCACCCCTGCCCAGGAAGAGTAGCTCAAAAGCATTGCACACCAAGGAAGATGAGAAACATCAGTCACAGGTAGGGAAATCATGTTAAAATCAAGTTGGTTTTGGATTTCTGTTAAGATTGATGCTTTAATGAGGGAATTGAGGAGCATATGCTTCGTAGAAACCATGTGGTATAGGACTGTAAAGAATACAAGGAAGCAGAACAAGCACATCTGTTAAGTTATGGTCCATTTTAGAGAAAGAAGCTCTGATGATATCATAATGGGTAATACCAAGTAATTTAATCACAAAAAATAGTGATCAGGCTGAGCACAGTGAAACCCTAAGGCCATATGGGCCTACAGGGGTATATCTCAAGTGAATATTCGGCTGTTATTTCATTTTAAGTGGATGTCTGCTGAGAGCACGGCTGAGACAATACTTCCCATTGAGTTGGGGAGGCTCTAGGTCTGGGAGAGGGCACTGTGCTCAGGAGCCTTGAGTGAGAAAAAGGTGGCTATGGTGAATTATAATGGAGAATTATGGATACTTCTGAGCAGACACCTGAATACCAAAACTCACATGAGTACTTCTGCTTTTCTCTTGACAAGTCTAATAATTAGAAATTGATACTCATTGACAGTCATTATTTCATAGGTATGTTCTGCTCTGTCATAACAAACTGTGACATATCAATGGAGGGGAACCAACCAAAAGGCCTCCCTCTGTGCATGGCAAAGCAAATTGAGGTCTAAAAGCTAGTGATGTTTTTTTTCTGTGCTCAGACTTTCCAAGCAGCATCAGGAAGCTGAATGGTTGTCGTGGTTTAAACCCAGTCAGGTAGCTTGTTCACTCACTCCCAGTGAGTGGTGCCGAGCTGACAACAATCGAGGGCCGTGTCCGTCTTCCCCCCCCGCCTCCCCGCACCGGGGCTCTCCCCTTCCCCGCTCCCGGAGGAACGGGGAGGAGGATCGAGAGAGTGCAACTCCTACGGGTTGAGACAAAAACAGTCCAGCAACAAATCACCACCGCTACTATCAGCTACAACAATGATAAGGGAAAATAACAAGGGAAGAGAATACGATACCACCGGCCAAGAAACGAGTCCCACCCGGAAGCCCCTGTCCTTCCGGGTAACTCCCAGTTACCCCTCACCCCGGGCATGACGTGCTGTGGTATGGAATACCTCCCCGGCTAGCCCGGGTCAGGCGCCCCGTCTCTGCTTCCTCACAGCTTCCCCTCCTCCCTGGCAGAGCATGAGCCTCACAGAGTCC
The DNA here is from genome assembly GCF_034315485.1 of Pezoporus occidentalis. Lineage (NCBI taxonomy): Eukaryota > Metazoa > Chordata > Aves > Psittaciformes > Psittacidae > Pezoporus > Pezoporus occidentalis. The sequence goes on from NW_026916158.1 coordinate 6,939,815, forward strand.
TTGGTCAGGGTAAACATCACTTAGCAACAACCGAAAACATAGGCTTCACCAACACTGTTCTCAAACTGGAAGTCAAAACACAGCACTGCACCAGTTAACACAAAGGAAAAACATGACTGCTACTGCGGAACCCAGGACAATGGTGAAGAGTGTTCATAAAATGGGGATGAGTAGGTGGTGTACACTACGATGAGGCAGCAGCCTCCCAGTAAATAAATACATGTAAAGAATAGCAAGGAGAATAAAGGATTATTTATTGTGACACTTGGGGCATTGTGAGATGTAATGGGGTGGAAAATGAAGAATTTAAATGTAAGCTTTATAGCAGGGACAGGGAGAGAGAAAAAAAGAAGAAGGAAAAAAAGCCTTGACGGAGAAGTTTATTAGGCTTTGGAACAATTCTCTGAAGAAAGCAAGATTGACCTTCTGTTTTAGGAAGTTAAAAACTATAGTGAGTAAAATACTGGTAAAATGCATAGCAGGGAATGACATTTCAGAAATATAGTAAAGATGATGTATATGGTTGAGGGTTTTTGTTGTTTCATTTGGTGTTTTTTTTTTTCTGAAGCTCATGTGGAAAACCTTGGTATAATGAGGCCTTTTCCAAGCTGAGCCTCTCCCACATTGTGATGCACTCAAAGAACAGGCAGACTACATGGTGGCATTTAATGCAACAGGTGCAGAACTTTGCCTGTGCTGCACTGATTTATCTCCTGCTACAGACAGTAATAATGACATGGCTTCTTGCTTTGGGGGGTTTTGGTAGTTGTACATTACTGTCAGCTGTCAGATCAGACTGAAGCTGAGCTGACTGGCCAGAGTTTGTGTCTATAATGCTGATGTAGGTGTTGGTGTCATGTTGGGGCAAAGTGCTAAGATCTACACTGCAATGCCTTCAGCTTCAATTCTTGTGTCCAGTGGCAGTTAGGCAAAAAAACCCTCACCCATTCCTGCTATTTGGTGTTTTCCTTATTCTCCTTGGTATCTTAGAACTTGAAACAGTTGGTAAATGGCATATAATAAAGTAAATCAATGCATTTTGGTGTCCCTGCAATATTATCTTGGATAATAATAATAATTCCCCTTTCTTCACTGTGGTTCAACACATAGTCATTTATACCATCATCATGTACTGTGATACAGATTTGGGTAATTTAAAGAAAATCTGATCAGTGATAGGGCAGTTATCATTAATAAAACTGTATCAGTAACTGTATATTTCAATAATAGTGCTCTGAATGGTTTGGGTTAGAAGGGACCTTAAAGATCAAATAGTTTTTGCTGCCCTGCTATGGGCAGGGACACCTTCCATTAGACCAGGTTGCTCAAAGCCCTGTCTGACCTAGCCCTGAACACCGCCAGGGATGGGGCAGCCACAGCTTCTCTGGGCAACGTGTTTCAGCACCCTCACAATGATGAAGAAAGAAGTTTTCAAAATTTCATAAATTAACAAGGATTTAGAAAAAAAAAGGATAAAGGCAACAAAACTGAAAAATAAACATCTTGCTCAGCATAATTTTTGCTATCATTCAGTTTAGGATAGCACAAGAATAGGAGATGGACTAGTAGTGGTTTGCATTTTAATAATGTATATTTTTCTAAGATGCAAACTGAAATAAGGTCAGTCTTAGCTTGAAAGTCAATTAACTTGGGGAGCAGAATGAAAGTTCATACTAATCTACTAATGTGCATCTCAGTGTTAATTAATTCAGGTCTTTGTAGTGGCTTCAGGAAAGTAAATTACTATTCTATAGGAAGAATCTACAAAATGTTTTCTTTGGTTCTAGGGCCTTCAATTATGATGAATAAATAACTGGCATGGTTTTGTTTTACAAAATCGTTATATAGTCTTAGAAGACTGGAACTGATTTCTGTTATGAGTACAAGTCTGCAGAGCAACAGGAGCAAGAGGCAAAGAAGGATCGTGCCAGTTTTTAAGTTGTGTACTACCATTTAATTTAGCTATGGTAATTGCTGCTTACAGTTACTGTCTTACAAAGTGGGGTTGGTTGCCCATCTGACTTGAAAACACAGTAAATATCTTAAATATCTTAAATATATTATGATCCTTTACGTTAGAGAGAATATTGTTGACAGCATACTTAATTTCAGCATGAAATACTTACTTTGGTGCAAGAATGTCTTTCAGTGTCCAATGCATATGACATTAGGAAGGATTGTTCAAGGGTAAATTCTGAGAGCAAAGGGGGTTCACTTTCATTGTAAAGGACCAGGGATATTCAAAGTATTTTTACTACAGTAGTAGGAATTATCAACAAAAGTATAGTGACAGATTATTTATAGGTAAAATCTGGATTGAGACACAGAATAAGAGCTGTGACTCAGAAGCCCAAATCTACAAATTATATGTCACTAACATAACTTATGGTCTACTCAGTTCATACCTCACTTAGGTTATTAAAAAGATGACATAATGACATGAAATATCTGCAGAGAAATTAAATGTTTCCATTATAAGGTTTACATGGTTTGATTTTAAACTGATATCCTATTTTACAAATATTAATTTATTTTTTTTGTAAATTAGCTTATTTTTAGGAGAAATAAATTTTGAAGTACCAATTAAATGTTATGTAAGAATTGAATGCAAGATTTTCACTCTTTTGATAGTTCAAAGAATGGATGATTTGCAGATTACACAGTTCTGAGCCCACCAACCTGCAATGAAGTTACACAGCTTTATGGCTTGAGAATTAGCCTTACGAAGAGGGTGTAGGGAAGATGGAGCCAGTCTTGACAGTGCCCGGTGCTAGGAAAGAGGAGCCCAGAGATGCTGTGGGACCCAAACCTCACAAAACTGTTAAGAATATCCGGAGCCTAAGTCTGCTGGAACAAAAATTTGTTTTGTGAATGCTAGTAGAATATATTAGGCTATTATATTGGGTCTTATGTCTAAAGACAAAGAGAAAGGAACTAAAGCCATCCAGTATGGCTCACTGCCAAAAAACCTGAATCCTGGCTCTGTACTAACAGAGTAGGATACTAATACTAATTGGCTCATTGTTGTTTTTAAAAAGCAATTTCTATTCTTTCTTTTCTCTAATTGCTACCGAGGCTAGCTTTTCATTTACATGTTGCTGTGTTTGGGCTGCCTATCTGAATTCTGCCTTGCTATCTGTTTCAACTATTGGTTTGAATACCAATATGTAGGACCTGTAAGGCTAAGCACAGCCGTGCACCAGTCATGAAAAAAGCAAAATAGCAGAGTTATGTGTTTTAAACAACGTTTTGCTAACAAGAAAATCTACAGCAAATTATAAAAGGAGAAACTAATGATTGAAAGTGATCCTCAAATATAGATGATCCAAGAAGCATCCTGGTGCATAGCATGTGTAGCAATGAACTAAGCATCTCAGTGGAAGGCTGTTGTTTCCTCTTCAGTCTCTGACGAGAGCTACCTTGCAGCTACTGCTGTTGTTTCATAGGATGCTGAAACCCTCATGACATTGTCTTCTGCAGGCATCTCATAAAAACAAATGTGCAATGAAGGATTTTTGACTAGGCCACTCTCATCTTTCAGAGACCAAGTATTAATTTCTATGGTCTTTCTGACCTGAGATTTGATTTCACTTCTTTTGCTTTGTAAGACTAGATATTTAGTCTTTAGATATTTAGTACAAATTAATTATCTGGATGTTGTTTAAAATTGGTGGATATATGAAACGATCAGAAATGACTTCTGGGCATCCAGTTCTGGATGGTTTGAATCACCTACTGCATAACATGGCCCAGGGTTGACCTAGACCACTGGGTCAGTTTACATATTTAAAGTTAGGTGAAGACTACGTCATCATTAATGTCTTAGCCTAACAAGCTTTGACACTGAAGTTAAAGTTGGATATGAAATTGAGGTTACATGGTCACTTTCCTCTTGTTTGCTCAGTAACATGAGGCCCCACCCCAAAACATTATTAAGTATTACTCTTACTCTGGACCCTGAATGGATGTTTTGGTCAAATTTGGCTTCAAGAATGATATATGCAACACAAATAATTCATAAATAAAGTCAGTATGAATCTATTACTTGTCACAGATTATAGCAGTACTTGAATATGTCCGCATGTGTCTGATCTCTATGCTTTCCTCCAGTCTGCAAATAGTCACCTAGAAAACTGGGATATGGTGTGTCTAGAATGACTCAGTTCATTATTAAAGGATACTGAGCCTGAGAGACTAATTACTTTTGCATACTATTAAAAGTGTTCATAAAAAAATGACATTATTTTAAGGTTCAGTGATAGGTCTATGACTAAAATAGCATTAAAATTTTATTTTTTTACAATCTACAAATGTATTGACATTTACAATATGACATTTAGAAGCTAGAACGTCTAATGCCAAATAACGTCAGTGTATGTGGCAGTATTTCTTTCCCTACTACAGACAATGATGATGGCTGACAATGTCACCTTCAGCTCCTGCCATTATTTTTATCAGTTGTGAAATTCTGATAGAAAAGTTCTGTAGCATTTTATAGCCACCAGCAAAGTCAATTAATTACAGTCTCTACTGCTACATGAACAGTGCAATTACTTCAGCATCCACTTTGATTTTGTTGGCCAGCAGTTTTTAGGCAAATGCTTGGAGTCCAATTAACACATTGTAATAGAGCATAGAAGGTGTAGCTCCCATTCCTATGTTGTTTAGGCTCAGTATCTGCTATATGCAACTTTTATTCTTTCATCTACTTTATTTTTGTTCTCATGTGCTACCATCTCCATTGCTTTTAAGGAAAATTCCTTCTTTTTGGTGCTCTTCCTTTCAAATCTGGCATGAATAGATTTTGAAACACAAAGAGGAATTTGGAACATGAGTGGGTTCAGAGTCAAATCTTGCAGAGTATCTGCAATCAAGATTTCAACCAGACCGAACTCTGACATCTTAGTTAGCCTTTAGTCAGGGCCTCATTCAACAAAATTTCATATAAATAGTTAAGAAAGTTGCTTGGTTTGTGAGTTTTTTGGTGATTGTTGTGGGTTTTTATCCTTCTGGTATTTTGGTTTGTTGTGGAACTTTGGTTGTGCTTTCCTGGTTTTGTTTTGCTTTCTTCTATCCATCACTATGCTGAGTTCTTTAGAAGCTCAGGCAAGCCTTTACTTGGTTTTCAAAATGACTGTTGAAGATGATGTCAGGATCGTCAGTGAAGAAACTGATACTTCTATTCACAGCATCTCCATCTTTCAGGAGCTATTCCTTTCTCAGTGTGCAAGCTATGACTAAAATACATTTTTCTTCATGAATAAGATCTTCTCCATGGTGCAAAGTAAGACAGATGCCAAAACTTTCTGTTGGTTTGCAGACTTTTTTGAGGAAGAATAAAAAAAGAACGTAACAATAAAGGAAAAAAAAGAGAGATGGAGGAAGAGGAAGAAACAAAAAAATAAATAAACAAAAAACCCACAAATCAGTAATGTTATTCTACTGTTAATTGTAGCAATCGATGAGAACTTAATATGAAGGTAAACTAAAAAGAAGTGATAGAAACATGTTTAGGGAACTGCATTTAATTACAGTGCATGGATTGAATGTAATAAAGACAAAAATAATTAGCTGTACAACAGAACTGCTAAATATAGAAACACTGTGTCTAAATAAGGGAAGCATGAGGGTTAGGTTTGTTACCTACATGTCTGGTGAAAAGATTGTAGAACTTAGAAATACAGTGAAGTTAAAAGGCAACAGCAATGAAAGACTTCAATTATCCCAACAGAGAGTGGGCAAGGGTCACAAAAGACCAAGGAGCAGAAATTATGGGTTTTGATGCAATGTCTAATACTTCAGAGTTTTGGGGTTTGTTTTTTTTTTCTCCAAAGTGGCAGATTATCTAAACTGACTCAACTAAATCTAGTGATTTCTTTTCCTAGAACTGTCATGGGGAGTAAACAGGGGGGATAGTTGCTTGTGGTATTGCAGCTTCTGTGGTACTTCTAAGTTTTGTGGAAATTCAGGTATGAAATAGAGAATTAATATTTTTCAATTAGTTTCACAGCCCTGACAAAATATCTTTTTAAAATTATTTCCCCATTACAAAGTTAGATATGAATAAACAAAGAATAATAAGGATAACTATTGTTCTTCCATAAGGAAATTAAAACAGTATAAAAATAGAAATAAAAATATATTCATAACTGGCAAGTTAAAAATGGCTTTGAAGATCAGCATCTTTCTTCTCAGGTGAATGCCATGAAGATCATCATTTTGACAGGGGTCACATGGTCCATAAAACCCTTCTGTTGCTTGCTCAGAGCTATGATAAGTGGAAGTACTCTCAGCTTATGACACAAATTTATTTTTCCCATTTTTTTGATAAACAACTTGTTTTCAGTTGCACTCCATTTTAATAAGCTTCCTATAGAAATTTTATGGCATTTTACAGGTCAATACGATCCAGACAAGGTAGAGGGAAACAATAGGGCATAACCTGTGAGTTACTGATCAAACTTCTTCTATTTCAAATTGGTACCAGCAGATGCTGGAACTGTTTCCTGTGGTAGCTTTCACTTTTGTGAATTTACTCTCCTTTTGCTACGTGATAAAATACCTCAAGCATTGCAAAACAGAATACAAAAATATTGAAAATTTGGTAGTAAAGAGAACTCTGAGCTACAGCATTTATCAACCAGTCATCACAGAACACCTTTAGCATCATCACTTTCCTAGGCTTGCCTGACCATTGAGTTGATCTTTTTTCCCCTCATCATACATTTCTCTTTAAAACAGTTAAGTGGTGTAGTTCCTACTTACTGTAGTTTTATAAAAAATTTTGTTATCACATATTTATAACTCCGCGTATGAATGCAGCCTGGTTCATCATACTGGTCCCTGGGTCAGCTGGCCGTTATTCTTCCAGGAAAAACTTTGTCATAGAAGGTGGCAGAGTTAGTAGCAGAAGGATTTTACACAGCAACACACTCCTCTCATTATTAAAGCAGAACTCGCAGTTTTTCTCTGTTTTAAGAGAGGAACATTTAACTGAAGGTATGAGGTGGCCCTGAAGGCAAATGTGCTATCCAAGCACAGAGAATCTGCCCAGGAGAGCTGAATTGTTCACTATTTAAAGGTACTAACTATCAAAGCTGATGTGTTCAATATTGCAGTGTGAATAAACAAAGACAATCTGAAAAAAAAAAGGAAAAAGAGGCAGAAAATAAATTATAATTCACTTTGTTTTTATAGTACCCTTCATGTGCACACCGAAACAACTTTACACTTAAACTTGTTTACCGCACACAAGTCTCAGCCATGTGTTCATTGACCTTAGCACCCAGGCTGTATTGGAAAATTGATTATCAATTATAAGTCAGACTCTGCTTTACTTGAAGTTGAAACCGGTTCTGCAAAAACAATACAAAAACTGTTCTTGTTGTACAAATTCAGTAAAGTGCTGTTGTCCTTCAGTATCTTTTGTACAATATCATTCTGGCCATGCATCAGCATCAGTTACTCAGACAGCAGAAGACGCTGTTTGCAAAACATTGGGCATTCTGTACTATATCTATTCAAATCACCTTTTTATGGGTCTTAACCTTTGCAACTAAATCTTTTCTGTTTTTCTGGCAAGCCAAAAAATAAAATATATAGGATAAAAAAAAAACTTTATTTTTATTTTTCTCTTTTAATTGGTCTGCATTCTTTTGCTTATGTTTGGGTTTGGTGTTGGTTTGTTTTGTTTTGGTTAGTTTCACTACAAAGCAAGCAGTCGTACAAAAAAAGGCTGCAGCACCTTCCTTCAGATCAGAGGCATGCTTAAAAAAATGATAATCTCAAGTTATATTTTGTTGGTTGATTGTAAACATTCTGATGCTTCCAATACTAAGAGAAATATATTTTTGTGTGATTTCTGTGGGAAAAGTGGATTATAATGCCTCAAATATTATGCATTGGAAAGCAGTGTTAGTATTTATACCAGCTGTGGAAAATAAGAGGCTTTCTGCCAAAGTTATGAGGATGGTAGAACTTTCAAATAAAGTGTCATGAAGGTGGTTCCTGTTTCATTTTCCTATATTTTGGCAGAGGTTTGTTTTCTTCATCTACATCCAAGTTTCATTCCTGGTAAGGGATGAGCAGCTCCTAGGCTGATGCCACAGTGGCTTATCAAGCCAGGGAGGTGGATGTAGTGGCAGGAGGTAGTGTTAGTGAAAAGTATCATTATGAAAATAATGACAGCTTCAATGGCTGATCATTATCTTTAAAGCTATGACAGACACAGGCTTGGGAAAGGGAAGCCAGTTTATTTTAAGATTGGCTGCTGTATAGAACTATACAAAAGCAGAGAAATCATTTGAAAATATGTCTTAGGAGATACAGTTGTTATAATCATCTCTGAAGGTGGGCAGGCCCAAACTTTTGAGAGGTAGTGCTCAGAATAACTACAGCTTGGCTTTTGGAAAATAAATAAAAAAGTGTGTGTATATATATATGTGTATATATATATATATATACATATCGGGGGCTGGAATCCCAGAGAAGACTTGGAACAGCTGTTCTATTAGTCCCACTTCCTTCTTCATTTTATATGTATGATTTTCCCATGTTTTTAAGCATGAATATCCTGTGCATATACAGATACGGTATTGCATTTTCATTTCCCTCCTTGTGTCTTTAATTGTTGCTGGATTTGTGCAGACTTGAGTTAGTCTGAAAACAAGATATGGCCCAGGAAAGCAAAACAAATTCTTTCCTATTAACTCACTGAGACATTATCCTTCCTTGTTTTTAAGTACTTGTTTTCTGTCTATATCATGAAACCTGCTTGGTTTCTTGGAGGCATATGGGGATTTATTTAAAACAAATAGAAAGTTGCATGTGATATATTTTGAAAATTAAATTGCAAAATAACAGAACAACCAAAACCACAACACTGTATTGCAGATTTTTGTAAAACAGAAGATTAAAACAAGTTTGGAATAGCCATGAAAATGTGGCTGAAACAACAGAGGAAATTGCAAACATTGTTGCAAAAGTGCTATTGCAAGAGAGAAGGTAATAGTTTTAAAAGCAAAGTTCTTGGTAAGTTGGTAACGTTGATTTCTGGGCTTCTAAATAAGCAGGTTGATTTTCTGAAGTAATTGCACATAAAGATTATCCAGTTAAAATACTGCTTTCTGCTCAGCAGTTTTGCAGAGCCGTACTTCTATTTAAGACCACAGATGCCAAATCTGGAAAGCGCTTTGGGCACATGGTCCCTCCTCACTGAATTCAGCAGTTCTGAATGTGCAACAGGCTGATGCCTTCTGTAGGAAGTGAATAAGGTAAAGCCAGGCTTCTCTTTTAGTGGAAAGAAGTTGCTGGTAACTGCATTTTGTCCCAGGAGGAAATAATGGTTGGGAAAGAATAAATTATATTTCTCTTTTAACTATTTCAACTTAATTTTTTTAAAAAATAAAGCAGTGTTTTTCACAAAAACGAGCACATAGATTGTGAATTAAATACATACCTTCCAATTCCTTCTAATCCAGCTATTTTAACCTAGGAGACTTCAAGAACAGAATTTTGTACTCCAATAAAAGGAAAAGCAGATGTGAACTGCTAGCAGATCTTCTGCAGCCATGGGAGGTTGCTGTGAAAAAGGTAAAATTGTGTATATTGGAATATTGAAACCTGAGCTTTGCAGCTATCTGCCTGTGTGTGGCCTTTGGGTGCAGCTGCTTTTCCGTGACCATAAAATCATGTGGATATTTTTTAAACTTTTATGATCGATGTGGGATATAAACAGATAGACAAAAAAAAAAAAAAAAAAAAAAGGCCTGTAAACTATACCAGGACACTTTCACTTGCAGACCTTACTTCAGTTTTACTGCTTTCCAGATTTAGGGTCTGAGGCTGTTTCTAGTACCATATATGTGGTATGAGGGAGGATTAGCACCAGGAGAGTTGGGAAATGCACAGCAAAATGCAGAATCATCACTGAGGAGTTTACACAAAACTTTTGCTTGTAAGAAACTCTTTATCCATCTTCCACAAATCAGCATATCCTGTTGCCCCAATCAGACCTCGGTTTGTCTGTCCCAGCATAGGATCTTGATCTTTTGTCTACTTTCTGAGACAACATTGGTATCAGCTTGTGCAAATCCATCCTGTCAATTCAGAGTGAGTTACCAAGTGGCTCATGACTCAAACAGGCCCATTCCTTCTTGATAAACAAAGGCAATGTGCCTTCCTGTAACATCAAGCAACCTTTAACTTGAATCTTTTTGTCTTTAGTACCATCATCCAGTTTCTCTTCTTTCACAGTTATGGCAGGCCTCTAGTAGATACATTATTTGAAATAAATGAGCTGACAACCCATCAAGCACTTAAGCAAATATAGAAATGTTTTCTCATGTTGCAATGATTTGACAGATGCTGAGTTTGCTTTGCAATTGGACTTGGAGCACGCAAGTTTGCACTTTCCTGAAAAAGTACCTGTAAAAACTTTATGTCTCTGATGCTGATGGCACGGGTATTACAATGCACTTCCCCACTCTTTCAAACAGAAAAATAACTAGCTGAGCACTTTATATGGTATTTTTGGAAGACAAAAGAAACACTTTATTCTGTAGATTGAAAGCCTGTCACTGAACACTTGAAGATTATACAAACAAGTTGCAAAGACAGAGACGGCTTCAATTGTCTTCCTCTGCACTTGGTCTGAACCCAGGTCAGGAAATGTGTGAAGCTTAAGTGAATTAATTCAGTCCGCTCAAGACTGCAGCAACAATTACCTTGTTGTAAGACATTCAGTGTGTTAGGAGGATGCTCATTTGTTTCTGTGATTACTCATCTCTCTTCAAAAACTAACAATAGTGACACCTTTGGAGCATAACAGCACATATCTGAGGATGTTCAAGACATCCTTCCTCCACAGCATGTGTAATTGAGGTATTGAACTGCAGAGAGGTGGGAGGCACAGCAAGTGTTCAAGGTATTTAGTGTGGATGTTCTTGGGAACAGTTATCCTGCATTCAAATAAAGAGAATCCACTTCATTATGTAGGTTTTGGGTTTGGGTTTTGTTTTCATTTTTCTTTTTATCCTGTTCAGAAACCTTATAGCTGGATGAAATCAATGCTGTCATTTTGTTTTGCGGCCTTGAAGCTTGATGTCAGTAGAGTTATTTATTTTTGCAGACAGCGCAGTTACACAGTGGAAATGAGCAAAAAAAAGTTGTACAAGCCTTAAAATTTTAAAGTCTTAACAATCAAAACAGTGCAGACAGTGAGTGCATAATAGAAAATTCAAGCTAATTTGTGTTCATAGCAAAGTACAATTTTAAAAATCCATGGACATGCAGGTTGGCTGGAACAGCTACACCAATGTGTATCCTTACAGCAGTTAGGGATTCTTTTCCCATTTGTATTTCACATATGCTTGAGATCACGGAAGCACTTTTTTTCTTTGCAGGAGATTAGGCCACCTGTATGTTGAGCCAGCACCTCAGGGATAAATGAGCATTCATTTATGCAGAAAATCAAGACAGTGGAAATCAAAATGAAGAAATAAAGGACAGGAAAATGGAAACAAAAAAATCAAATAGCTTATGTTGAGAGAGTAATGAGGAAGGGTAATTGGAATGACTCATTTATAAGCCTAAACTAGACCCACTTTTGTGTTACTGAGACCCGGCAGGAAGGCTGGCATAGCAATAGTAAGAACCTATTTAAGATTAATCAATTATCATTCAAAATGATAAAAAGCAAGAAGAGTGGCATTTTACCACAAAAGTGATATTAATTCTTCCCTACCTGAAGAGTAAAATACTTATGGACCAGTAGCCTCAAAGAGAAAGCCAGCATTGCTGTGTGCAACAGGTTCCAGGATCAGGCCTGAATGGCCTGAATATTCTGTTTACATCAGAGGGAATTATGCTGTGAAAGATGGAAATATAAACAACCAAAAGCCAATTCATCTTCCATCATCATATGATGCTCCAGACTGAATTGTACAGCGTGGGAACATCACTGTGCCCATATTCCACTGAATTCAGATGGTAAGTCCGAAATCAAAACATGCTGCATCTTCAAATTGAAAAGCAGAGTGTTTCTTGGCACACAGAATGAAGTACACCAAAGAAACGAAAAGTTGCATCTTGAATTTACACATCATCTTCAGCTGATTATATTTAATATGCAAAACCAGAATGAAGTCCAAAACCCTTTTACTTTAAAAATCCCATAAAGCTGGAAAAAAAATATGAGCCTAGCAAACAGCCAGAAAGAATTTATACTGAGAAAGGTGTGAATGCTCTTTGGGGTCATAAAGAGCAAAGAGGACTTCACTGGGTTGATGAGTAAACTGGGCTTACTAAAACAACTCAGTACAGTATTGTTGAATGTGGTCTTACAGCTGAGGAGAGGAAGGTGGCCAATTCCCAGATTGGTCCTGGGAATAAGAAACTCAGAGGGCTTCATGATTCATGGTGTAAGCTCAAAAAAAAGCATGTGAGTAATGTAGTATTAGTCATATTGGAAGGAGAAATTTGACTACAGAGAAAAATACAATGAGATTGATCAGTCAGCAGTAGATCCAGCCACCATCATACTCAGCAGATGCAACTTTTTAACAACAGGGGTGGTTAACGTGAAGAAACATCTCTGGGATCATTTTGTATTCTCACTGTGAATGTTTTGTAAAAGACAGCACATTTTCTAAGAAATAATATTCTTACTCAATGAGGTTTATGTCCTGTGTTGTGTATGAAGTCAGTGTTGATCATTGCTTTGGCATTGATTTCAAAGAAAAAAAAAACAAAAAGACTTATTTTCCCTAAAATAGTCAATGTCTTTCTTAAATTTGAAGTGGAAATTTTTGTTTCTAAGTTCTCCAAATAATAGCTCAAGATGTTAATTTATTAACTCTCTCCTCCTAAAAATGTGGTTCCTCTCTTTTATTGGGTACTGTAATCCAAATCCTGTTAATATTCAGATCACAGGGGTTTCTTAAAAAAAATAACTAATAAAAAATAATTGTGCAACTGCCCAACATGTTGAACAGTGAACCTTTCCCTAGGAAGCAGAACATGGTTCACATAAACTCACATTCAGTCCCATGACACAGATAAGTCAAAGAACGATCATAGAATTATAGAAAAGCTAAGGTTGGAAAGGACCTTAAGATCATCTACTTCCAACCTCCCTGCCATGGGCAGGGACACTTCACACTAAACCATGCTGCCCAAGGCTCTGTTCAACCTGGCCTTGAACACTGCAAGGGACAGAGCATTCACAACTTCCTTGGACAACCCATCCCAGTGCCTCACCACCCTAACAGGAAAGAATTCCTTCCTTATATCCAATCTAAGCTTCCCTGTTTACCTTTGAACCCGTTACCCCTTCTCCTATCACTACAGTCCCCAATGAAGAGTCCCTCCCCAGGATCCTTGTAGGCCCCCTTCAGATATTGGAAGGCTGCTATGAGGTCTCCACACAACCTTCTCTTCTCCAGGCTGAACAGCCCCTACTTTCTTAGCCTGTCTTCGTACAGGAGGTGCTCCAGCCCCCTTATCACACTGCTCCAAGTGAGGTCTCACAAGAGCAGAGTAAAGGGGCAGGATCATCTCCTTCAACCTGCTGGTCAGGCTTCTTCTGATGCAGCCAAGGATACAGTTCACTTTCTGGGCTGGAAACGCTCACTGAAGCCAGCTCATGTTCAGTTTCTCATGAACCAGCAAGTCCTTCTCCACAGGGCTGCTCTGAATCTCTTTTTTGCCCAGCCTGTACCTGGGATGGCCCCACCTCAGGTGTAAGACCTTGCACTTCACAGAATCACAGAATCCCAAGGGTTGGAAGGGTCCTCAAAAGATCATCTAGTCCAACCCTCCTGCAAGAGCAGGGTAACCCAGAGTATATGACACAGGAACTTGTGCAGGCGGGCCTTGAATATCTCCAATGTAGGAGACTCCACAACCCCCCTGGGCAACCTGTTCCAGTGATCTGTCACTCTTACAGTAAAGAAATTTTTCCTGATGTTCACATGGAACCTCCTATGCTCTAGTTTACACCCATTGTCCCTTGTCCTATCACTGGACATCACTGAAAAAAACCTAGCTCCATCATCCGGACACACACCCTTTACATATTCGTAAACACTGATGAGGTCACCCCTCAGTCTCCTCTTCTCCAAGCTAGAGTCCCAGCTCCTTCAGCCTCTCCTCATAAGGGAGATGTTCCATTCCCTTAATCATCTTTGTAGCTCTGCGCTGGACTCTTTCAAGCAATTCCCTGTCCTCCTTGAACTGAGGGGCTCAGAACTGGACACAATAATCCAGATGCAGCCTCACCAAGGCAGAGTAGAGGGGAAGGAGAACCTCTCTCGACTTACTAACCACCCCCCTTCTAATGCACCCTAGGATGCCATTGGCCTTCTTGGCCACAAGGGCACAGTGTTGGCTCATGGTCATCCTGTCGTCCACTAGGACCCCCAGGTCCCTCTCCCCTACACTGCTCTCTAACAGGTCGTTCCCCAACCTATACTGGAACCTGGGGTTGTTCCTGCCCAGATGCAGGACTCTACACTTTCTCTTGTTATATTTCATCAAGTTATTCCCTGCCCAACTCTCCAGCCTGTCCAGGTCTCGCTGGATGGCAGCACAACCTTCTGGCAGGTCAGCCATTCCTCCCATCTTAGTGTCATCAGCAAACTTGCTGATAGTACACTCAATTCCCTCATCTAAATCATTGATGAATATATTAAATAATGCTGGTCCCAGTACTGACCCTTGAGGCACTCCACTAGTTACAGGCCTCCAACTAGACTCCGCCCCATAGACTACAACTCTCTGGCTTCTCTCCTTCAGCCAGTTCACAGTCCACCTCACTTCCTGATCATCCAGATCATGGCTCATGGTCATCCTCCTATCCACCAGGACCCCCAGGTCCCTTTCCCCTTCGCTACTGTCCAGCAGGTCAACCCCTAACTTGTACTGGTGGTACATGGGGTTGTTCTTCCCCAGATGCAAGACTCTACACTTGCCCTTGTTGAATTTCATTAAGTTTCTCCCCGCTCAACTCTCCAGCCTGTCCAGGTCTTGCTGAATGGCAACACAGCCCTCTGGTGTGTCAGCCACTCCTCCCAGTTTAGTATCATCAGTGAACTTGCTGAGGGTACATTCAGTTCCCTCATCCAGGTTGTTGATGAAAATCTTAAACAGCACTGGTCCCAGCACCGACCCCTGAGGGACTCCACTAATCACAGACCTCCAGCTAGATTCTGCCCCATTAACCACAACTCTCTGCCTTCTTCCTTTCAACCAGTTCTTGATCCACCTCACTATCTGAATATCAAGCCCACACTTCCTTAGCTTATCTATGAGGATGCTGTGGGAGACAGTATCAAATGCCTTACTGAAATCAAGAAAAAACACATCTACCGCTCTACCATGATCCATCCACCTAGTTACTTCCTCATAGAAGGCTATAAGGTTGGTCAAATATGACTTCCCCTTGGTAAAGCCATGCTGGCTGCTCTTAATGACCCCCTCATCCTTGATATGTCTAGAGATGGTGTCAAGAATAAGTTGTTCCATCACCTTTCCAGGGATGGAGGTAAGGCTAACCGGTCTATAATTACCCGGGTCCTCCTTCTTGCCCTTCCTATAGACTGGTGTGACATTTGCCATCCTCCAACCCTCAGGCACCTCTCCTGTTTCCCACGACTTACCAAAGATGATGGAGAGTGGCCCAGCAATGACCTCCGCCATCTCCCTCAGCACCTCTGGGTGTATTCCATCCGGACCCATTGATTTATATTGCTTAACTCATCCCTAACCCAATCCTCATCCACCAAAGCAAACTCCTCCTTTATCCTGACTCCTTCTGGGGCTATAGGAATCTGGGTCCCCCGGGCAGAGTCTGCAGGAGTAAAGACAGTGGCAAAGAAGGCAGTCAGCACCTCTGCCTTCTTTATATCCTCTGTCTCCAGGGCACCCACCTCATTCAGCAGTGGGCCTATATTGCCTCTTGTGTTAGTTTTATCCGCTATGTATTTGAAAAAGCCCTTTCTATTGTCCTTAACCCGAATTGCAAGATTAAATTCCAAGGAGGCCTTAGCTGTCCTAATTGCCTCCCTACATTCTGTCTTATATTCCTCCCAAGTGGCCAGCCCCTCCTTCCATAATCCATAGATTCTCTTTTTCCACATGAGTTTACCCAGCAGTTCCTTGTTTAACCATGCTGGTCTCCTGGCTCCCCTACTTGACTTCCTACCCGTTGGGATACTCTGATCCTGAGCTTGGAAGAAGTGGTCCTTGAACGCTGACCAACTATCTTGAGCCCCTTTACCACCTAGTACCCTTTCCCATGAGACTTCCCTTAGCAATTGATTGAAGAGGCCAAAGTTTGCCCTTTGGAAATCCAGAATTGTGGCCTTGATAGGTATTCTATTCCTCCCACACAGGATCCTAAACTCCACCATCTCATGGTCACTGCAGCCAAGGCTGCCATTGACCATCACCACTTCAACCAGACCCTCCTTGTTGGCGAGTACCAGATCTAGCAGCGCCCCTCTCCTATTTGGTTTGTCCACCATTTGCATTAAGAAGTTATCATCGATGCACTGGAGGAACCTCCTAGACTGTGAATGACTGGCTGTGTAAGTCTTCCAGCAAATATTGGGGTAGTTAAAATCTCCCATAAGGACCAAGGCATGTAGTCGTGAGGCTGCTTTCAGTTGCCTGTAGGAAGCCTCATCAACTCCTTCGTCCTGATGAGGAGGTCTATAATAGACCCCCACAACTGTGCCACCCATACCAGCATGTCCCTTAATTCACACCCACAGACTTTCCACTTGGTCCTCATCTGTCCCTGGACAGAACTCAATACATTCTAGTCGCTCTTTCACATAAAGAGCGACTCCACCACCTCGCTTTGCTGACCTCTTTCCTAAAAAGGACATAGCCATCCATTACCACATTCCACATGTGAGCTGTCCCACCATGTCTCTGTAATTACCACCAGATCATAACCTTTAGACAGCACACAGACTTCTAACTCCTCCTGTTTATTCCCCATGCTGCATGCATTGGTGTACAGGCATTTCAGGGAGCTAGCTGAGCACGCTAGTGGCATCCTTGGGAGGCCTTCTGGTCTTCATTAATACTAGAACAATGCCCCACTAGTTCAAACCCAGCTACAACCCCCTCGCACTTTGAATCTAACCTAAAGCTCTGTGAGTGAGCTCTGCTAACTCTTGCCCTGGTACTCTTTTTCCCCTGCGGGACAGGGTCTAAACAACTATCTTTCCCTCAAATGAAACAATAGATTGAGAGTTCTCCCTAGTCCACCATCCTTCAAGCCCTAGCATGTTTCTCTTGGGCTTGTCCCTAACAGGCCCAGTTATCTCCCCTTCCCCCTTCCTACCTAGTTTAAAGCCCTGTCAATGAGCCCTGCTAACTCCTGCCCCAAAAACCTTTTCCCCCTCTGGGACTGGTGTATCCCACCTGCCACCAGTAAACCAGGTGTCTCATATAGCAGCCCATGATTGAAAAAACAAAAACCCTGCCTTTGGCAACAGTCCCGTAGCCATATATTGATCTGCAGCCTCTTCCTATTTATCTCTTCAGCCTTGCTTGTAACAGGTATGGAGGCAAATACCACTTGTGCTCCAGACCCTCTAACCAGCCGTCCCAGGGCCCTGAAGTCTCCCTTCATTGCCCTTGCCCTCCTTGTAATAATTTCATCACTGCCAACCTGAAAAAACAGCAGCGGATAGTAGTCAGAGGGCTGCACCAGGTCAGAGAGTTTCCTTTTAACATCTCTAATCTGAGCCCCAGGTAGGCAGCAGACTTCCCTGTGGGATGGATCTGGTCAACAAATGGGCCCTTCTGTTCCCCTCAGAAGGGAGTCACCCACCACAATTACTCTTCTTTTCTTCTTTGTTGAGGAAGTTCTAAGGCATGGGGGTGACTCACTAGATAGATAGACTCACTAGATAGATCTACCCCTCCATCACCATTTACCTGGCCCTGTAGTTGCAAGACCTCGTACCTGTTATTCAAGGGCAACTGGGAGGAAGGAAGGGATTGCCAGGGTTTTCACTTACCTCTCCGAGGAGGGACCTCCCTCCATATCTCCTTGTCCCTTAAGTTCCCTCCTTCTGTCTGATGGTAGGAGGGAAGAGGATCCATCACTTGTTCAACCACTTCCCTCTGCCCTTGCCTTAGGGTGCGGCTCCACCAATTCTATTTCACTTTCACTCTGATGGCTAACTTGGCTTGGTTGAACTTCATGAGGTTGGCATTGGCTCATCTCACAAGTGTGTCAAGGTCCCTTTGGATGACACGTTTTATAAGCTTATTTTTCCCCTCAAGTTTCTTCAGCAGCTCCTTATCCATCCATGGAGGTCTCCTGTGAGTCCCTGCTTGTGTCAGCGGAGCTGCCAGCTCCTGGGCAATGTGTAGCAAGGGCATGAGGCTCCCTCGGTCACTCTCACTGCTCAGAACTGAGGTTCTTGGATGCTGTGTTTCCCCTCGCTCCAGTGTTAAAGGCATCGTCTCTGGAGCTGCTCACCTCAGCAAATCCAAAACCAGGTCATTTCTACCTATTCTAAAAATAATACCCAAATAATAATGACTACTTTTTAATAACTAAAGAAAAGTCAGTATAAAGGCTGCTGTATAGCAGCAAACTGTTCTAGCCTTTTTAGGTTTTAGTTTTCATGAAGTTGCATATCAAAGATTGTGCATCTTAAAGTGCATATGGTTCAAAAAGCATGTTCTTGAGAGACAAGTGAAAGAAATGTTTCTGGGCTTGGATTTCCACTGAATAATGAATGGATCTGGGGATTCAATAAGATAGGGTAGGATACTGGTCTCCATCTGCACTGTCTGACCCAAATTAGATAAGAAATCAGCAGGCTGTCAAGAATGAATCATACTGAAATACCTAATAATATAATTGAGTCTCTGACAAGAAGAGGTGGGAGGGGTTTTCATATTTGAAATGCTAAAAGGACACAAAACAAAGGGGAGACTGTCACACTGAGACTGTTCTTGTGGCAGTTGGGCTGAAATCACCTAATTACAAGACTAGCTTTTCTGGTTAAGTAATTACCCAGATTTTAGATATATGGGTGAGTACAGCTTATTTTTTATTTTATTTGTATTTGTGATCATTTTCTAATAAATGTTTTAAAAAAATTCATGAAGCATATGAGTTGTTTCCAGCTGAGCAGTCTCAGAGCAAGGAAACAAGTGAAGGGTAGTGGTGGGACTCTGTGGGTAGCCCCCCAACTGGAGCACCCTGGGCAAATCCCAGAGGAGAAAAGCACTTGCTCCTGTAAACAGATGACAATGTTCACTCCATCACTACATGGACTTAAAACAGTCCTCCTCCACTGCATCTGCTCTATCCCTCTGGGTGTTAGTGGCACTATATGCTCTGGCTCATGAACCTCAATCCTGGTTTCACAGGTTGTCTTGGATTATTCTACAGTTGGGTTTCTTTCTTTCTGTTGTATTTTTGGTTTTAAATATCCTCTGCTGGGTCATATTCATTAAGTCCAGACATTTATGCTATTGATGATACCTGTAACCTCTGCCATACAAAACCAGTGTTTTGGAATAGTCTGCTGTAAAGCTACCACAGAGTAATTTTAATTCAATAGAAGCAAACAGGCTGTATTATTTCAGGCGGTTCTGTTGTCAATAGTCGGCAATAATATCCTTCACTGCAGCTACTTAATATATGTTTACATCTTTCCTCTGCCCCAGTTGGAAATTTTATAACACAGTCTCAAGTTATTTACATCTGCAAAGTTCTGCATTTCCACCATTATAATTTTTCATGTCACTATAGGCCAGCTATGGGAGAGGTATAGCATGACATTACTTTATTAAAGCTGACACTTTGCCTTGGATTGAATGAGTTTTCATCTTCTGAATACACAGCCAAAAATCATTAGCATTCCACCTCTGTTTTGCTATCAACTAATCTGCTCCAAAATATTTGCATGAAATCAAATTTATATAGTGGTCATTTACAAACAAAAAATAGAATTTAAAGTCCCAGGTTTATGTTGCTGTTTGGGTATAGAGGAGCTGCTGCTCAGCCTCATTACTGGCAACAAACAGGCGATGCTTTCTGCAAGAGCTGTCACTGTTTCTGTCTGGGGCTGATTTATACCGTATGAATCCCAAGTGTTTAACAACACATGTTTTCTCCTGGCTTATCAGAAAGGGTGATGACATTAGGGCTTCTTGCAAATCTGTTGTCTTTGAAGTTTATGGAATGAAAATGTGTCTTTTTGTTTGCTAAATCTATTTAAACACATTCACACAAAACATGACTTGAGTCGGCAAAGCATTTCAGACAACTATAAAAATGAACCAGGATGGACACTGTCAAGTGCTTTTTACAGTGGTTAACTTGTCCTTCAGTCTGGTTTCTTAATCTCTTAAAAGATGAGAACACTATTTTCATAACAGTTTTGTCCTGCTTCAGCTTGACAGCTGTGGATGTACAGTACTAGTGGTTACTCATGAAACATTTTTCCTATGCAGGATTATAGACATTCTAGCATTTTAAGATTACATTCAGATCATACTGACAAAGATCCAGTTTCTAAACTTGATACACAACATTCACTGATATTTTCTGGAAGTAGTTCTGTTATCAGAAACTAAGATCTTGTCCATGCTCCATTTGTACATATATATATGTATATGCAAAAACACAGAATAAAGTTATCCTGACATTTGGGAGGAGGGGACCTAGGCCAGGGTAATATTACAAGATGCAAATGAAATTAACTCCAGGAATTACTTAAACAGTACATGCTTATAATGCTTCTGCAAACTTTCTCCTCTTCTGCAGCAGAGCAGCAACACTGTGATGGTGTGGAGGGAGCCCAGTGTAGCTGTCTGGCTCCTTATGTGCGATCACCTCCTTCTTTCCCCTGTCAACCCAATTTCTGCTCCCATTTTGCCTCTAACTGACAATCCAAAACCTGAAATTACTTTTGAAGAGAAGTATTTCCAAAGGCACTTAGATTTATATAGAAGACCAGTGATTACACCTAAGGTAGTACAGCAGACATTTTATAATTTTTATAATTTATCCTTAATATCTGTAATAACTATATTTTTAACATTATTAGGGATTTTTTTTTAATAGGGATACAACAGATTCCTATAATTTTTTTAAGTCCACAACTATAAAACCTAAAGTACCACTCTACTACACACTTATTTTCAACCTGTTGTCATATGAGATAAAGTTAGATCTTTATCTATCAATATTATCCACACTAACCTTGCCAGATTGAGTCTGTGAAAACTTTTTGGTATTAATCTCATCTGGTTTCATCACATCTTGAGCACATTGCTTTTGGGCTTGGCACCAAGGGGATGCTGATTAGGGAGGCCTGTTTATTGTAATACCAATGGAGAATGACAATGAAGCTCCTGTTAGAAATGTCCTGCCTGAAGACATACAGTTATGATAGAAGTGAAGGTTAAATGCAGATAACAATATTGGCAAGTCAGTGCAATAAATCGTACTGTGGGAATCTTAGACTAATGCTTTGAGGTTTAATCACCGTTCTCCACATATTTAGGATACTTAGGGCTAGGTCTAAAGGAGTATGTGACTCTTGGCTATCCACGAGGTTGGAGACAAGGTTTTGGGCAGAGAAAGTCATTTTCTTCACTGCCTGCCCACTCCTCTGAGGTGCAAACAGCCCATTCCCAGCAAAGTTTATGGACTCTAGAAAAATTCTCATTTCCATGGCAATGCAACTGAGCAGAGATTTTCAGCATTTGGCTGGTAGATTCAGGTGTGGGAATTCTGCCTAAATCCATTTTAAGCTTCAGGGCTAAAAGTAATATTTTTTAAAGCACCAACAGTCCAAACATCCTGGGAGCTAATACTTTGATTCATTTTGGAGTTACCAATGCAAACTGTGGCTAAGAGGTTGTACTTGTTTCTTATTACTGGTTCTCTTTTCCTCTTGAAGAAACAGTGTTTGACAAGTTTGGATTGCCCCTTCCTCACAGAAGAGCCCCTGGGACCAGCTGCCCAAGGGGCTGTGCTGTCTTCACCCCATGATGATTTGTTTTGTTTCAAGACCTGGTCTTGAGGAACCTGGTCAGATGCAGGAACTCTTCCTGCCTGAAGCAGTATAAGCAAAAGAAGTATAAGCAAAACAAAATACTGTGCTGCTCTGATGGGTGAAGCGTGGTGGCAGCTCTCTTTTTAGTTTTATTTTTTGGTTATGCAGAAGTACATCAATAGGCAATATAAGATTTTATAGGTGGGATGATGCCCAAAAGTGGACAGTGTCATTCCCTGGTCCTTATCCTCCACCTCCCACTTCGCAGCACACATGGTACTCCCAGCACAGTCCATCTCTGCAGAGTGCTGATGCTGCAACGTCAATATAATGTAAAGAATGAGACCAAAATTCTCCTTTTCCTCACAGCTGGACAAAAATAGAGATGAGATTTTACTATGTTCTGAAATAACCCTTTGGAAAAGTTGTTGTTTATCTACAACTACTAAGTAAAGAAAACTAAACTCACATATACTTTTCTTAAAACCTGAGGTATTTCCACATGGGCCAAAATATCCCTGAGAGTGCCACGTTAACACAGCTGTGGAAAAAGAACAATTCTGCTGTTCTTTTGTTCATAATAAGTGATAAGAAATTGAAGAGCTATGTACAAATGTGGAGGCAAGTATGTGGAAAAACGTAGCACAGAAAAAACAGAATGGCAGCAGCAGCAGCAGCAATTAAGAATTGATAAGAAAGATGTAACACAGAGATGAGTGTATTAGTGCAATAGATTATAAATTTTAGGAATATTTTAGGAAAATATTTCAGGAAAAGTGTAAACAGCACAATACAGAAAAATAAGAACAGAACAGGAAACAAAAAATGCAGCGAATGAATGTTAATTATTAGTTGTAGACAGCAGCAAATAAATTACATACATCTTGGTACACGACTTAGCAAATATATATAGCTTAGCTTTGTACAGATCTATTTCTACCAGCTGCTTTCCTCCCCAAACAAAACAGAAACTATTTGCCACACATTCACAGCCTCAACTTTAAAGAAATGGTGCAACTTAGTGCAAAATCAGGATGAATCACTGTTGATGCTTTTTAGCAAAGTGTCTTTGCACTTGCTACATCAGAAGTATTGTGACTGAAGGAAATAGTAGAGTTTAGAAAGTATCATTACATTTCTTAAAAAGGCAGGGATAAGAAATTATGCCACTGGAGGGAAGAAAACCAAAAGTGATATGATGAGCTGTGAAATGTAATAGTGAATGCAAATAGCTGACTTTAAAACACAGGCGTTGTTGTTTGGTTTGTAAGAGCTTTAAACCGTGCTCCTGCAGAGGGCACCTGGGAAAATCTTTTAGAAGATGGTAAGTACCTGCAGCTGGAGATGTCAAGATGTCACTCTTCCAATTTGTCTGTCTTAATGAAAACTTAGCAGCTTCCAGCCTTGCTGCAGCATTCTGGTCTCCATCCACTCCACACCTGATGACTCTGCAGTCCCATCAGCACTTCCCAGTGCAGGTAGCTTCAGCCAGACTGTTCCTGAACCAGCATTCCCTCTGCAGCCCACCTTGCACCCAGGCATTGTCAAAACACAGTACTCCCACAGGTTTCCTGTGCTACAACATAACATTTTCTGGTAGATTAATTCAGGTAATTGTTAAAGATCAATCCAATGCATTCTGAAAAGGAAATTACTCGTTTCCAGCTTCCACACTACTTTAGATATATTGTTACTGCTACTGATGTAAAATGAAATTAGTGTTCAAAATGTTCCCATGTCACACAGAAACTGATTTGGTCACCTCAGTGTTCTGCAGTCCTTGCAGAACCTGTTGAGCTCTTGGGTTAAATAAATTTTTAACCATTATTCAGAGGAGTAGCACTCTAGAAGCTTGACTATACAGTCTACTATGAGCATGTGTGCATTTTCTCACTTTTTAATTTAAAAATATAATACACTGTCTGGGTGCCATGACCGGTTTCTAAAGACATTTAAGTTAAAACACTGTATTACTGAGTTTTGTGTCATTGCTACGCAAATCATGAATTAGTTTTCAAAATCTGTGTACTCAGTATGACCAGCTGAAGGGCTTAGTGAGGTGCTGAAAACAAATGTACCAGAAAATAGAAAATCTGTTTTTAATGAGATCCATCCTGTATGTCTTTGATATCGTCAGATACTGAAAATCTTGGATCTTCTCCTTCCCAGAGGAGTGCTATGAAGATGACAAGGGGGCTTGAGCACCTTTTATATGAAGTCAGGCTAAGGAAGTTGGCGCTGTTCAGCCTGGAGAAGGGAAGACTGGGGAAATTCAGGTTAGATATAAGGAAGAAGTTCTTTCCTGTCAGGGTGGTAAGGCACTGGAACAGGTTTCCCAAAGAAGTGGTAAATGCTCCATCCCTGGCAGTGATCAAGGCCAGGCTGGACAGAGCCTTGGGCAACATGGTCTAGTGTGAGGCGTTCCTGGCCAAGGCAGGGGATTGGAACTAGATGATCTTAAGGTCCTTTCCAACCCTAACCATTCTATGATTCTATGATAATGTGGTGTGCAGAGATTTAAATGCTGTTCAGAAAACTCTGAAAACTGTGGAATTTGGGTAAGGCAAAACAAATAAACCAAAACTGAGGTTCATACTTTCTTTACTATCATTTATCTTGGCTGGGGCAGATCTGACTGCAGATGTTTTTTACATGTGTTCTCTAGCCATCCCTAAAGTTAAATTTTCACTGATCCTGCTGAAATAATACATTTGGAAATGAAATTCTACCCTTTATTTCCCCCTTTGCTTAAATCATCACGTCTGCAGCTGAACATGCAACAGGGGGATGTGAAAATCCTGGGGACTGTTGCCAACCTGGCGCTGAGCTGTAAGGTGAGGTGCCAGCTGATCCATTTGCTTTGTTTGCAAACATCACTTTTCTGATGTGAAATCAGGCTAGGTCTGAGAACTTAATTAGGGGAAAATATGTTGTGCTGGCTGTGGCAAAGAAAACAATTGGTGTTTGCAGGTTTTGGGTTGCAAATGTCAGATGTTTGTTGTTTGTCATGTCAAAACCTACACAAAAGGCAAATCTGTCTACTGGCTTTTTCTATCCTAGGCATTCAACATTATGGATGGAACACTGGGGTTGCTGGTGCTGGTGGAAGTGGCACTTTGCCAAGTATGCTCCAAGAGTGACAGTTTGATGTTTTGCCTATTTAGAAACCCACCAACCTGCTGGTAGTCTAGTTACATGGGTTTAGTTTGGTATGCATCCTGCTTTGCCCCAGGAGCCACAGAGCCAGTGGGGAAGTGACTGACCTGCAGCACGCAGACAGTGGAGCCTTGGGCACTGCTAGTGGTAACCCAGAGCAGCTGTGCTCAAACAACCCAAGGGTTTGTAGTTAATAGCTTAATGAAACAAATGGAGGGACTCTGTCCCTGGGCAGCTGAAAGTGGTTAGAGGAGGGAAAACACAGGTGGAAGCAGCTGCTGGGTTTTATAAAAACAGGAAGAGAAGTAGTGTTATAGACATTGTGGTGTGGGCTTACTTTTATGTGTTTTCTTATTTGACAATATGTAAGTTTTACTATGAGGCTGCTATTCGGTTCAATACAGCTTATGGTAACCAAAAGAAAATGTTAAGTCTATAGCTTATTCTTTTCAATTTTTGCTAAAGGGAGTGTAAATAACTCACAAATGTAGTTATTTAGACAGTTATTTTTTTAAGGACAAAAGTTGTTTTTTGGTTTAATTGGTTTTGCAGCTATCGCAAAGATTTGCCTTTTAAAGCTATTGCTTTTATAACATGTATGTGTTGGAGTAGTGATATTAAAAATTTGCTTTAGCATATCAATTGTCTTCCACATATCTTTTTTCAAGTGAGCCTTGAAAAATCTAATTCTCCTCCCTTTTTCTGACATATTTCATTTATCTTTTTCACTGGTCTGACCCACCAAGACTTCTTACAAAGTGTTTTAAGTGCTTTCATGGTGCAACTTTTGTCTCTATGTAAGCATGAGCATTGAATGAGGCAGGTAAAGGCAGTGAGTAATTACTAGACAAGGCAGGTGCTGGTTTGATTCCTGAAGAAAATTTTTCAGCAATAAAATGCGTATTTCTTTCTTGTCAAGGTGTAAGGCCCAAAACTCTGCTATTTTGAGACTGCATAATGAGCAAGGAAACATATTAATCCTTTTTTCTTCTTTTTCTGACTTTTCTGACTAGGAGCAGCATAAAGATATTTCAGTTACCTCATTCAAATCACACCTCCTTAGGGAAGGACAAAGAAAAGATTTAATGAAGTGTGCTGTAGTCATGGCTGCTTCTTGTGTGCCTAATCTGCAAGGAGGGCAGGGTGAACTGTGCAGAACAAAATCCCTTATCGTTGGAGGTTTGCACACTCCACAGAGTGGATTGCTGCAAGCAATCCCAGAGAGCTTGCATTTATCACGGGTAGTGCTTGTTTGGAAGACATCCCATTCTGAAGATAAAATTTATAGTAGTTGGCTGTTTTGTGTAATTGACAACTAGGCTACCAGATGTTTTCTTAAACTGGCCACATCTATTTATGTTGGCTGAGGACCAGGTGTGCACACACATGTATGCATGTACATATATAAGGAATAGACATAATTCTGTTAACAGTGCTTAAGCCAACTGAAAGCTTTATTTTTTTTTTTTTCTTCAGGATGAATTAATGTAGCTTGCTTTATACTTCTTTGCTCAGTGAAAGAGAACTTAAAAAAAGCAGTCTTGCAAACTAATCAACAATGTGTGTTTTCTGGTTTGATCTATTAAAAGAAAATATTGGCTAAACAAAATTCTGTCTCTTGCCACACTGTTGATTAGGAATATACGGCCTTCAGTAGAACACTGTTATATCAAATTAATACTTCTTAGAACTTTGAGCTGCCATGTGTGAAGGGTTATTACCAGCTCTGGAACAATCTATACTGTGCAATATATAGGCTATTCTCCAAGATTTACTGTGAGTGCAGTGAGTGAGCAATGAAAGCTGCCTGAGCTACAATCTTAACGAGACATAGAAATACAGTGCTGCTTAATTCAGGGTTTTCTAGGTCCTACCTTTTTGCAAGACAAAACTAATCTTAACTCTAAAGTGGCTAGAGATGGTGACTTAAAGTTATATTGAAATCTCTGAAGGTTTAACCATTTAAATGTTCATTTCACATTTTTCTTTTGCTTTTTCTTTCCTCACCCACAAAGTGTTAGCTGAGGTTCAAAGAAAATGTGTAATTTGATCCAAGTCAGGGATCAAGACTGGTAACTGTTTTGAGTTGACCTGTAGGTTACATGATCTTACCCAACAAATCATGGGCAGATTTGTAAAAGACTCTGTTATTGCTTCCTATTTTACTACTTAATTCTGTTGCAACCACCATTTAGTCTAAAACATACATTGAGCTATGATGTGACTGGTTTTGCACACTGAAAAGTTGACCTGCCATCATGAAATGTTTGCATTGTAATCACCAAATGGAAATTTGGCAAAAAAAAAAAAGGGAGGGCACAAAAAGCCCCCAACAAAACAAATAAAAACCAACCACCTGCCACTAATAAAATCCCTTTTTTAATTCTTTTTGTCTTGGAAAAATTGAGATGATTAGTAAAATGTGCTGACTCAGTAATAATGATATTGTGCTTCTCTCTGTTCCTTCCTTGTAGAGGTTGATCCACTTGGCTCCACGTTGCTGTGCTAATAGGTATCCAAGGATAGAAACACTGTATGAGACTTGCCTTTCAGCAAATATGTGGTATAGAAGTGCAGGAAGACTGAATAAGTACTTCTGTTTGTCACATGAAGGTGGGTGACTTGCCATGGAGTAACTGCTATGAATTTTGATTTAGGTGGCTTTGAGGTTCTTCTTACTTATGTTGTAGCAACTTATGTTCTTGATTCCTCAGGCTCTAATTTTTTTTTTACTTGTGGGGGTGGGGTGGGTAGTGGAAAGAAAGATAAACATCTTTGTTCTCCTTCCTGGTTTCCTTTCAAATGTGTCATCCAAAGAAGCTGAATGAGTGAACTAAAGAACTGAAATATAAGTTATGCTTGTCCCAAGTGGCCACTTCCAGGATGAAAATGGCTGTAACTTCTTGAAGGATGAATGAATGCATCCTTTTTCAAGTAGATCAAAATAGTGCAGGAACCCTTTCAAGTGTGTGTCCCAGGAATAAAGCTATTTAGCCTGTGTTTTAAGGTGATCCACAAGAGTAATAAATTAATATGGGAAAACCTAGGGACTTTTTCTTGAGACAGACCATGGTTATTGTCTATATTAATATCTTCAAGGGGGCAGTGGGAAAAAGCCCTTTTAAACATAATTTAAAACTAATATGAATGAAAGCACTGGGAAACAAATGGCATTACTTTTCCTTTTCTTGTAGGCCCATTTTATAATATTTTAGATGTATTGTAATTCTTCACAGAACTGTTTAGATAATCCTTCTGATCTGTTAGCCTCATTTAGACAACTTTCATGTGCTTCCAGTTTGCTTTAGCATGGGAATGGCTTATATGCCATTGAGAGCTACATCGGAAGATGCACACATTTTTCTAAATTGTCTGGAAGTATATATTTTAATATTTGGGGAAGTTATGCTCTAGGAAAGGTAGGATGTTTGTTTAATTTCACGGCATTGTGTCAACTGCTAGCAATGGCAAATGTATGAATTTCACAACATTAGTGGTGTATTGCAGCATTTCACTTAAATTTAAATATTGATTTTCAGCTAGTAGAGCATTAACTAGTAAAAAACCCCCGTAAAACTGTATACAAGGTGAATGTATGTAACCACTAGAAAGTAAGAATAAGGATAGACAGGTAAGTATTGGAAGTCAGAGCTTTTAAAAACTTATAAATTGCTATAATAGTTTGATCCTCATATTTAGTGAAACACTCTGCACCAGTGAGTCCAGGATCTCTGCTGAAGTTATCTGATATGTAACTGCACGATACTACTGACTGCAGCATCAGAAGCTGAGGATGTTCTTGGCATGTAACTGACTTCCCTATTTCGTACTTTAAAATTGTCATTCATAAGGAGTAATATGTGCTGTCGGACTCAGGGTAAGTGGAGCTGAAATGATACACAAGCTTCAGTGAAAGAACTGGGGGGGTGTGGGGGGGTGTGGGAAATGTACCACCTTCCCTAGGGGTTTTGAATGTAATTTCTGACTCTTCTGTCTTGGAAAAAAAAAATCTTGCTGTGTGAAATCAGGAGGTGTAGTCTCTTTTCTTTCAGGCCATGAATTACTAATGCCTAAATAATCTTTTAGGCAGTTCAAAGTCCCTTGTACTGCTGTTTATCCCTTTGGGCTTATACCTTCTAGACACTGAAGCATGGCATAACTTTGATAATTTTCTTTAATTGGCTTGTTAAACTGATAGTGGGTCTCAGATCTGAGAAGGTATGTTGACACAGATAAGCCTTGGGTATCTTTATGCTTTAGTTTAAGTTTACTTACTACAGATCAATCAAAAAAGTAGAGGATCCCGAGTTCTTCAAAAGTCCAGATTTTGGAGTCTGTCAACCCCAGGTCTCCATTATTCCACAGACACATCTTGGTGGACACAACAGACTATCCATACATGCTTTGCTGTGTTTTACAAGGTGCACCTAATCATTCACAGCAGGACCTGCTGGGCCTTACCCTAGAAGAGAAAGTGATGTCTGTAATCAACTGGGAGTAGTTGTCTGTCTCAGACACCTTCACTGAGAATATATTTGCCTAACGGCATTTAAATGTTTGGCTGTTCATTTTTAAACAGGAATTAATCTCAAATATTAAAAATAATTAAATAGGGATACTTTATGCATACAACTATATTCACCAAAAGATGAGGTAGTTATTCTAACTAATGATAGTGTCTGCTTAGACCAGACTGCCCTGGACAGAAGGTGCCTTGATACCTGCCAGGGTTAGATACCTTGGAGGGGGACCACAAATGGACACATCCTTCAGCCAGGAGTCACCCTTGGACTATGGAAGATGTGGAGCTGGGTGGCATGTTGGGGTTGACAAAGGCAGGATGCTCCTGTGGCCTTCATCAGGCAGTTGTAACCCTTCAGGGGCATGATGAGCAGGACCTCCATGTTGGCTACTAGGTTTTAACAGTTTCATGTATCAGGCGTAAATATTTTTTTTTCCCTTCCCCCTCCTTTACCTTCCCTGTTCCAAAGTTTAAGTATTTGAACAGTATAAGGCTATTTTTTGCTTATGTAACTATTCTTAGACTAGCTGCATGACCTCCTGTATACAGTCTCTCAGCAGAAACAATTATACTGAAAATGGGTATAGAATACTAGCAAAACTTGAAATTGCAGCATGTATATCTACTGAAATACCTGAACTGGTTAATCTGGTTTCTAGATTAATTACTTCCCCATTAGTAAGAATAAAGAATGCCTTCTACTAAAGGGTAAAAATTAACTGAGAAAGAACAACAGCAGGACAATGCCAGACCAAGTTTCCACAACTTGAAGGCCAGGCTGAGTAAAGCTTGGATCACCCAGATTTAGTGGAAGGTGTCTGTGAGGGTGTGTGTGGAACTAGATGACTTTTAAGGTCCCTTCCAACTCAAACCATTCTGTAATTCTATGAAACAGGGCTGAATAGATATTGATTGTTAAATTCTACAATATAAGTTATTCCTTTACTGAAACGCTGTAGGTTCATTCTCTACCTGCAATGGATGCTTCTTTGAAACGGTCACACTGTAAATTCCAGAAAGTAAGGGTTTACAGTGCTCTACTGTCCTCTTGATGAAGCATCGGCATGTGCATTCTGCTGTAATATTCTCCTGGACACACTCTGTAATGTAATCTCAGACACATCCTTTTCAGCTGTTTCTTTTTCCAGTAGTACATTATTATAACTGCAGTGGCAGAGGATATGTCACCACAAGAATATTACTGTCCCAGAGCAAACTTGAAATGGAAGGATCAAGATTTTCAGCCCATTTATGAATAATAATATGAAATTCTGTAGTGTTACAACATGGTAAAACCACCTTGCTTATTTGTTCCTTACTAAAAAGGAAATGTGGAGACAATTTATTTTATTAAAATAATGTCATAAATTTCCTATACTTATTTGTAGGATTCAGCCACTCTGCATTTTGCTTATGCAAACTACAATAAAACAATTATATATATTATATACATTATCAAACTTCCACTGTGGAAAATTATTGCAGTACTTGCCTGTCTGCAGCTCAATTGCTTTATGCTGTTTGAGGATCGGTAATTTTAAGCACTATATATTTTTTAATATGCAGGCTCAAAACCAGTGTGTTTGAGTGCCACACATTTGAGCACCCTTCTGGCAGCATGGTCTGGGCAGGTGCCAAACTCCATTTGCAACATGCTGAAGAGATAAAAAGGATGGTGGCTCTGGGATTTGAGCAAGATCATGGCTTGGTGAATACAATGCTTACTTTGCCTGTGACTGCCTTCCAAAATATGACACTAACTTTATAGAAGTTGGAGGTTCCACGTAAGTTATTGCATCTTACATCCAAGTACAGTGCCTTGGTTTACTTAAGTTTTTGGCACTCTGCTCCAGGAAGATCTCATGGCAAAAATTAATTTTAAATAATTTTGGTATATGAAATTCTGAGAGGGGACAAATAGTATAGTTTGGATAATTAAAAGAAGAGGAATAGTAGATTCCTACAAAATAATTATAGGCAAGGAAGGTTTATCAGATGCTCCTGCTTATGCTTTCAGATGGGATCATGTAGCTTAATGGGAAGGTAACACACTTTGAATGAACTGAAAGTTACCACACACAATGTGCAATATGCATTTGAAGCTTTTCATCACTAGAGAACTTTAGGATCAAGAGCTTAGAAGGATAAAAAATGGATTATGTGATATTCATGTGTATAATGAGAAGATCAAGATTTATTACAGAAAATCAGAATGCATAAGAGAAAACATCATGATTTTAGGATTTAAACTGACAGGATCACTAAACGTTAACTGGCAGGAGTAGGTAAGAACTTCCCTCAGGACAGGTTTTTAACTGCTAGGTTTTTTCCACTCTTTTTAAAAAACTTTTTATTATTACACTTAATACTAGCCCAGACAGGATTTAAGATTGAGTAGTCAATGAGACTAAGATATACACCAGAATTTTTAAATTTCTAGTAGCTTTTAAGAGCAAAGAGTTGTTCTGGGCATAGATTTGGAAGTATTTACAACATTGTGACGGTTTCCTTTAAAGTATTTAAATGTGCAGTAAAATTGAAGTTCAGCACTTTAAAGATGGAAAATGCATGCTTTGAAGTGTGTGTGAGGTTTTTCTCCAAAACTTACTGCTCTCTCAATCCACACAGAGATGTGGGCATACATCTGAGTGCTTTGGATCCTAAACACTAGTTGCAACTGCCACATTTTCTTCAGGGTACCTGCTTTTCATCTAAACCTCCATTGCCAAAAGATTCCTGGGGCTCAAATGCGTCAGGCCTTTTAGAAACTTCCTCCAGACCCTTACTTCTACATGTTCTTACATCTGCTCTAGTCCTACCAGTCTTCAGAAGTTCAGTTAACCAGCATGTACTGGCCAAGCAAGTGAAGCTCTGAAGACATTTGAGTAGGGCTGGGATCCAAGCTGACACAATCAGTGATGAGTCCTAAATGTCTGAAGTCATCTCCTTTACAGTCTCCCTTGTCTATCTGAGGCCTCACAAAGGATAATCACTCCTTAAATATTTCACTAAATGAGCTTTACAGGAGTATGCTTGCAAACTGCCAAAAAATTTAAGATGGAAGTCAAGTGTTCCTGATTACTTGTGAAAATTAGAAAAATCACACTTGCAGATCACATTAGTAATAGAAAATATTTCATATCATTCTTGAGTTTTTAGTAATGAGTCATGATGTCATGATTATTCATCATAATGAATATCATTTTTTGAGATTAGGACTAAATAAAATCATACTGTAATATTTAAAAAAAAAAAAAATCTTTGTGGATTTCTGTCATCTAGACCAGAAAAAGGGGAGGGATATCCCTGAGTTTTATCGGAAGCTAACATATAGGCATAGCCTTCCAAGTCCAGTTATTCTCTTACAATTCTAATTCTAGGATTTTGAGTTTAGAGTAATAGCAATGTACCAAAAGAGATGCAGAATTAATGAGTAAGACAAAAGGAAATATATTTTTTTAGTAATATTTTTGCCAATCAAAACACACATTTTTAAGTAATAAATATATTCAATGATTTAGCTCTCTATTTTCTTCAATATTGTCTTTTCAGGTTATTTACAAACTTGGTGAGAAACTGTGAAACATAGTGTAGAAATTATATTAGTAACTGGACCTAGGACTCAATCAAAATTGACTGCCCTGATTTCTACTGGGCAGATCATAAATTCAGTAGTCCCTTTAAATATGGTGCTTTTCTTAATTGCATATTGGGTTTTGCTATGTCACTGAAAATTAAGAGCATAAGAAATTTTGCTGCTAGAGTAGCAAGATCACGGTATGAAGCAGTAAACACTGAATTATGATTATCATTCACTTGTAAGCTTTTCTGGTCTGATTTAGTTTGCAGTAGATTCCAACAGAGTAAAGAAGGACAATCCTTCAAACATAAAAAAAATGAATTGTGAAAGACTAAACTATGAACACCATTTTAGTTCAATGTAACTATGTATAAATTACAGCAAAGACCCACTGATTCTTGCTAGTGGCTATTATTGACTTACAGAAATCTCACCTATATCAGTCATAGGTAGGTTTGGCCCTAGGATTTTTAATATTAAGTGAAATGAACCAAAAAATGACCTGAAGTTCACCATCTTAACATGATGTTTCCCAAAGATGCATTTCAACAAGAAAGCAGAGTTGCAATAAAAATGGTTTCTTGAAATTTGAACTGCTGCTTCTGGCATGTATAGACCAAATTAATAGAGATCCCATATGTTCTGAAATGTGTGGAGGAGAAAGACTTCCCCAAATTTCAAGATATAGGATGAGGATGAAATGGCTTGTACTTGAAGGAGGTAAAGTGCTGTCCAACACTGATAAGCGTTAGAGAAAGAAAATGAAGCAGAAGAAATGTTGGATTATTTAAAAGACTGGTCTGAGTGCTTAATGTGTATTTGTAACCCTTCATTATAGGGCATAAACATGGTTGTATTTCACACCACAGTATTTGGCCTTGCTGGAGATGTTAAGAGCTCCTGAATGCCCTCATAATGATTTCCACACCTTCCTTTTTTCTCTAACTCTTCTGACACAGTTTGAATGCTGATTATGTTTATAGAAACAGCTGCTCAAGTGAGATGGAATAAATCTCATTGCAGCCTGTTTTTTGTATCTCTAACTACTGGGGGGGGGGGGCGGGGAGAGGGAGTCATGGCTCTGTCAGTTGACTTTGTGCCCTTTTGGGGAGGAGAGCTGTTCATTCAATGCAGAACAAATGTCCTCTTATTTCCCAGTTATTAGCAAGAAGCTGGCTACAGTCTAGTCATTTCTATGACCTATTTCTTCAAGAACAAAAGGTTAATTCTGAACATGTAATTTTAAGAAGTTCTGAAACCTTCTACTTTAGGAGAGCAAATCCTCATCTGTAACAGAGCTCTAAAGGACCTGTTCAGAAAATAATTTTGATGTTAAACACCTTTGAATAAACAGAGCAAAACCAATTAAAATGTCACTTTAAAGGTAGTCCTACTTAACAGTTTATTCAGTAAATGAGTCCAGAAAATGAGATCCTGTTCCAGAAGAAGGGGCAGGGCAGTTCCTACCATTTATAAAAGATACAGCTTTTTGAATTTGTTGACACTTCCCATGATTCTTAGCAGTTTCAGGTCATCCAGAAATGTTAAACAGACATTTTTAGTGCTAGGAATGTCTGCATGTAACTATGTAAAAATGCCTTTTCACATTTTTAAAGAATTGAAGAGTAATAAAAAAGTCTTTTACAAGGAGGTTTTAAAGTCTGTTTGCTGTCGTATCGCAAGATCTCATATCACTTAAGGTGATTTAATAGTTCAACCCACATATCAAAATATTGTCTGCTTTATTGATAGTAACATGCAGTACAGTAAAATTTTTTACTACTTTCCAAGTGGTCCTTCTGTTAAGGACAGAACAGAACAAACATCCAGAATGGATTATCCTATTGACTACTGCTTTTTCCCCTCATTTCTTCTGATTGCTGAGGTGTAAAGATTCAACTTTACACCAAATTAATTTCAAATCAGTTTTATTGCATTCGTCCCAAACATTTCACTAAGTACTATTAATTTATGCACAAATGTCTTAAAAAAAAACATATTACCAGAATTTCTATAAAAACAGTAGAAAAGAAACAAATTTCAGGATCAAAACCCAACAAACAAATCTGTTAGTAGTCTAGTACCAGGCAACAATACTTTCTTCTTGTTGATGATTTTTCTTTGTCAGTGATGGTTATATTTTTTCTTGATACATAGTTCTGTGTAAACATCAAGATACTCAGTTTTAGCTTGTAAGGTTCATTTATGTTTATCCAGTGCTTGTTGTAAGGAGCCAGACTCTGTATTTGCAGATGGAGCCTTCATTTGCCTTTCTTGACTGTACTCAATGGTATTTGCATATTTCTAAATCACTGTTAACTAAACAATTATGTGAGTGAACTCTCATGGCTGTAATTACCATTTATAGCATCAGCTGCAAAAGACCTTCTGAGGCTGGGTCTGCAGATCTGGGCAGGAGCCCTGCCCCAAGAAGAGGAGTAGCAGGACAACCACCTTCCCCTTGTTGTGTTAGGCAACCTCTGACCCTGGCCTTCCTTGAGATCTGGGCTGTGCCACTGTGCCACTTATTGCCTGTGCCTTTTCTCTTCAGCATGACTGCAAAAACGGTGCTGTCACAAGCTGCTGAGATGCCTTTTGCAGTGTGTCAGTGAGGTTGTGGGAATATTCAAAGGCACAGTTTTTGCTGGAAGTGTCGGTAGGCTGTGTAAGACAACCTCAGTGTTATCTCTTGTACAGACTGACCTCTGGAAGGACATACCACCTTCTTGGTTTGCTCCAGAACTGTGTAACCTTAATCCACTTTATTGTGGATGATCAGGGGCCAGACAGAAAGATAGGGCATTTTACAGGGTTAGTATAGTATCTTATACATAATAACTGTATTTAAGCTGTTAAGATAGAGCCCACAGCACCATGGCTACGCCAAGTAACAATAATAGTGATCAAATGGATGAGTAATAATTTCAGATTTGGGTTGTCACTCTCAGCCTGTTGCAAAGTTTAACAGCAAAGTAACAGCAGTAAAGAGTATGTGGGCTGAATGAGGAACCCATCTTCAATTGCTGGAATAGTCAAAATTCTTAAAGTACCGCTGAAGTTTGTTTTGATTCTTTTTTTTTTTTTTCAGATGGATTGATATCTCTGTAATGATGGAGTTGTAGTGGACTGCTATAGTATTTCAAGTAATTATGGTGACCTTTCAACTGAGTATAAAATGACACAGAGCACGTAAGATGTTTCATAGCTCTTTGGTTTTATTGTGTTGTGATTCAGAACTATGACAACATATATGGAAAATATCAGTGCAAATGACTACTATGTACATGGTAAAAATAGTAGACAAATCAGGTTATCTCAGAATAAATGCTGTTCTATAGAAATTATATCGTTGTAATTGAGACACTATAAGTGGCATGAGGATCTAGTGCAAATCAACTCCCACATCCCTCCCAGAAAGAACATGTTGGAGAAGATGAACCCACCATGTACTGTGATTCATTGCAAAGGCACAGTCTGGTTGGAATGTATGGAGAGGAGCTCTCCTGATAGACAGGTTGTTCTCTACAGCTTGATTTAGTCAGAGTTGCAGCACATTGACCTTGTGTGTTGCAGTGGTTTGGCTTTGCAGATAGCATAGTGGCTTCATTGTTTCTGTTTTTCTTGGTTCACAGTTCAAAGTTATGGTAAATAATTAAAGCTTAAAGGGAAGCTAAACTTCAGGAAATAGATAAGAGACAAATTATTAGCAGTTCCTATCCCTAATGGCATCTCAATCAGGTTGTTATTGACTCTCTGCCTTGCCTCTGCCTCACAATATAATGAGATCTCTGCTGGTTTGGGAGATAGCTCAGGGAAACGGGCTCAGCCTGGGCCATGAGCTTACGTGTTAATCAAATATAACGTTGCATTGTCCAAAGAACAGACCAGAAGGAAGAAAATTGCTTATGGATTGATATTTGACCTCTCTGAGGGTGCTGATAGGCATGGAAACATTAAATGTTCACTCCTGTCTGTGTATGCAGAAGAGACTGGGGTTATTCAGGGAGGTTTTTTCTTTGCAAATGATCTCACAGCTAGCAGTCAGGAGAAAAATAAGAAACATCTCCCACTGTCTCCTGTGCCTGGATATAGGGCAAGCCATGTTCCATTCCAAAACAAACAACCAGAATAACTACGGACAGTCATGGAAATAAAGGTTAATTATTCTTAGGTATACTATAGTATTTGTAATGCCATTTCCAAGAAATGTAACAAATGTAGAAAAATACCACTAAAAAGCAACTGTGAAATCCCATTTTTGTTGTACTTCTTCTTAATTTTTCCTTGATGATTCTATTTCAAGAGTAGCTGTACAGTGAAACATGACCTTTCTTTTCAACACGAACTTTACAGTATGGTAAGCTAATAAGGAAATGGATAGATATAAAAAACCCCACGAGACTTGTAAATTCCTAGCATGTTCTTGCTTATCACCTCTCCTCAAAAATTACCTTTCATCTCCATGTTAGGGAAAATCTCTTTATGTTGTAACATGTGTGGATGAAATTATGGTTTTGGATATACATGCTGTACAGATATACCTAAGGCCAGAAGAACTAGGAAGTGTTGATTTCTGTTTGTACCTTGCCCACTAGGTAGGGGTTTTCCATCTAATAGGCACTGAGGCATACTGTTGATCTCTGCAATTTGCTGCCGAGTCACTGATATGGTAATGAGCCATCTGTGAAGGACGAAAATTATTTACAGCTTTCTTAAGTATATTGTAACTTCTGAGGAGTAATTTTCAGAACTAGAAATCTGAAAGCAGCTTTTATTTCCATCAGCCTCTAGACTCCACTGGAATACCAGACTCTTAGAAATCCTTTCAAAACAATTTCATGATTATTGCTGGAATCACTGCAGAAGTGGGAAGCCCTGCACAGGATGCCTCTCATTGCTCTGAGATGTTGTGGTGGCAATTCTGCTCACAAATTGGTGTTATCAATTACACTTTAGTCATTACAGGCTTGCAGTAAGATTGTTGGTCTGCAAATGTTTTCTGCTTTTACTGCAAAAGACTGAAGACCTACAGCACTGCAGAGTTTGAAAACATTGAGACCTTTTAGGAATTCCAGGAACGTTTGGATTATTTGACACTACAGGGAATATTTTTTTAATGGAAGTGTTTCCTTGCTGTGTCTGTAAAATAACATATGAAAATATCCTTTAATTTAAAGAGCCTTTTTGAATTAGAGGCAACCAAGGCAGAAGGTGCATTTCAAGGGAGATCTGAAATGTTTCATCAAACTGACTGCTGTTTTCATTGTAAATTATGGGCTGCTCCCACTGAAAACAGGGACATAGCCTGTTCATGTATTAACAGACCTGTGCCAATACAGCTCAATGTGAGGTGGAGGATAAGAGCTCTGTGCACAGGTTATAGAATTCCTGCTTTCTGAGTTGGATTTGGAATTGCATCTTGGTGCATTCAGAAAGAGAAGAAAATCATAATCCAGCTCAGACAAACCTTCAGCACCAAATTCCTCTTTATCCTCCCTCTCTGCCCCAGCACAAGTGTCATGCAGGCAGTAGAATGGGAGGTGGAAAAAAAAACCACAAATTCTGCTTTACAAGTCTAGATACTGAGCCGCACTAATCTATACTAGGATTTACAGCAGAAAAGTCAGAGGATTGCCTTCATATGTCTTTCCTGAGCCTTCTAATTCCATGTTTGCTTGTATCCATGTTACTAATAGGAAAGCTACAGAGCAGAACTTCACTGCTATGCAAATCCTACTTTTAGGCATGAATTTTCAATTCTAAATTATTGGGGATACAGAATGGTTACAGTAGAGACTTTAATGATGGACAATTAATTATATAAACAGTTTAACTGTTGAGAGGGAAAGACTGCCTTGCATGAGTAACAATTAAAGGTAAATTATTAGCTTACTCTCTAGGCATACCCAACTCAAAAAATACTGTTTTAATCTAATCATAGAATCAACTAGGTTGGAAAAGACCTAGGTTGGAAAAGACCAGGACTGCCAAGACCACCACTAAACCTTGTCACTAAGGGCCTCATCTGCACGGTTTTAGAACACTTCCAGGGATGGTGATTCCACCACTTTGCTGGGCAGCCTGTTCCAATACCTGATCAACCTTTCAGTAAAGAATTTTTTCCTAATATACAATCCAAATGTCCCCTGGTTCAGCTTGAGGCTGTTACCTCATGTTCTGTCACATGTTACTTGGAAAATGAGACCAGCCACCTCCTCTCTCTGTTCTCGTTTCAGGCAGTTGTAGAGAGTGATAAGGTGCTCCCTGAGCCTTCTCTTCTCCAGACTAAACAAACCCAGTTCCCTCAGCCATTCCTCATAAAACTTGTTCTCCAGATCTTTCACCAGCTTCCTTGCCCTTCTCTAGGTGTCCCTCATGTAGGGAGGGGCCCAGAATTGAACACTGTATTCAAGTTGCAGCCTCATCAGTGCTGAGCACAGGGGAATTATTAATGAAATATTTATGTTTAATATTAAGTTTATATGAAATTAAATATCAACGTTTGATATACTTAATAAGGTTATTAATGAAATAACTCTGCTGAGATATACCTGCCTTGCAAAACTTGTTTGGAAACTTCTGCACAATTGAATGATGAAACAATTCTGAGTTGTTTTTTCTCCTGTTTTTGATACCACTGATTGCACTATTTCTTGGTTTAAAACTAGAACAACCCCCCCCCCCCCCCCCCCATTATTAGTTATCATGTAGGACAGGGCTCCTCTTGTCACAGAGAGATGCTCTGTGATTATGTATTGCACATCTCTCACATTTATTTAGCTCAATAAACAGTACAAAGACAGCTTGCAGGAAATGAATCCTCTCTGCATTATCTTGTTATCTGAAACTGTGTGCATATCCTCTGGAAGAAAAAGTGCTGGAATTATTGTGCTTATACTTTGAATTATAACATAGACTAAATCATAAGAGGAAAATAATTGGCTTCCCCCCACCGAATTCCCATATTTCCAGGTTCTGTATTTAGATTGCAGTATTCAGTACAGCTATTGAATTTCCTTGTACACAGTGTTAAAAGCTGACTTTATGGCTAGATGTGATGAGTGGTATCTCTCAGATAGTGGAGAATTTATCAGCTCTTTCAGTAAAAAAAAAATCAGATCCTGAAGAACAGAGTAGTAAAAATGTTCATGTGATGTTTCCCCCGCTGAAGCAAGACACTACTATTTTTCTTCAAATGGCTCATTCCTGAGCATGACACCAAAGCCTTCTCAGTATGAAAGTGCTCATGGGCAATCACAACGGATAGGGTTGGTGTATAGAAAACTTCATATTACAGCAGAATGAACACTTTGTCCTTTTAAAAGTGCCTAAATTTCCTCAACCTTGAAACTTCCTGGAGAAGAGTTATGGGCCAATGTTAAAATCATCCTGCCCTGGCTTGTGACTGTGCTGCTTGTTGAGAGTGTAAAGAAATACAGACTGATACCTGGCAACTTGGACACATTCAGCGGTAGGTAATGCGTATACATGGGTGGGTTTATTGGCTTTTTAGGGAGATGGCCCAAGATAAACAAGGGTAGGATTATTTTTTTTTTTTTTCTTTAGGAAAATACTCAGGGAAGTCATTTAAGGTTTTATTTTAAAAACAGAAGCCATCATTTGGCTTATTGAAAGTCCCAGCATAACACCAACTGTATTTTCTTTATTATTAACCTGAGGGCAAGATAAACTTCAGGTTTCATCTCCTTAAGCCTTTGCCTTACTGGGAAATCTGAGAGCGCATGATGCTTTACAGCTCACTGTGCATCCAGCTGTTGCTTACAGGGACACCAACCAGCTGCAAATCATCACATCACGTTCACAGTCTACCACCGATGGACAGGTTCATTCCATCACCTTTGCTGGCCTAAGGTGATATGCTAGTGTGAAAGGAGCTGGGTTAAAACTGCCATAACTTATCTCCAGTGAAAGGACAGTGTATTTCACATACAGGGATTTTAATCTGTTTTATTTATTTTGAAGAGAGGTTTTATAATTTAAGTGCTAAACTGTGCTCTATTCCGATAAGAAAAAAATCACACGAGTGTGTACTTTTGAAGTAAATTTTGCCTGAGAAAAAAAACAGACCGAATAAAAACTGAGGCACTTTGTGTATCTTGGTAGAGGGAGCTTTTAATACCTGAGCAACTGCTTACAGGGAAATACTGGGACTAATAGAGTCTAATCCTCAAAGTGCCTTAGCACTTCTAAATGTCATTAAAAGTCACTCACAAGATAAGAGCTAAATATATATTCTAGCTATCAAACGCAGATTGCTGTGGGATGTGTCTGAAACTGTGCATATGTAATGCCCTACACCTAACATGAGAGGGTAAATTACATTTATCACTAGAGGATGCTTCTGGGGATGTTTGATTATATAATTTCCAATTCTTATGACAACATGTGTTTCTTTTAACTGTTTTCACAAGCTATCCCTAGCCATTTTTATTTGAAGATGCAGGGAAGTGTGCCTTGGCACACCTGGCTTGCCTGCAAAATACATCTGCGTATCTGGGGAGCAGTGTAGAGATTTTCCTTTCCTGGCCAGGTGTGGCTAGGAAAACTAGTGCTGGATTAATCACATGATTTAAAATTCAATACTTACCTGAAACCCAGGTTTAGTATTCACATTACTTTGGCTGGAAAGTGAGGCACTAGAAGACAAAGAATCACCAGTTTGGGGAAGCAGGCCTAACCTCTCATATCTGTGCATAAATAGTAATTTAGATTAGCTTGATAAATTGATGCTCCACATGTATATTTACCTCTGGGATAGCGCATAGCTGAAAATAGGGAGGTGTAGTCAGTGGGTAAACTGGGAGGTGAGACCAGCATGCTCTACCTGATGGCAAGGCAGTTTTACCATTTGCTGAGTGTAGTCTATCAGGGTCCCTCCTGGCAGTGGGGGGACAGGCTGCCCTTGTAGTACCTCTCCCCAGTCTCCCTCTGCTCCTGGCTGCCAGGGCTGGGATTTTGTTGGTCAAAGACAGGAAAGTGAAAAGGAGGATCCTCCATTTCTTTTCTGTGAATCCTTGTATTAAGAATGGAGATGGTCTAACTTCATGGTGTATTTATTTGCCAAGAGGCCAATCTGGATCTTACTTTATTTTGAGGAGAAAATAATTTTAAAATATGTATTTCTACTCAGATATGCAAAATCATTTCAAGATATAAAAATACAATTAACTTCAGTAAGGAAAAAAGAAATTACTGCATCAAAGACCTTTCTGTTAATCAAATATGATGTTTGACCAGGGTACAGTGGCAACAGCTCACCACACCAGCACAGTGTGATCATAGCAATGAGATCATAGCAATGACTAATGTATATATTAACTCAGAGGAAATTTTCATATGAAATATTTGCTATCTAATCCATTACTTTTCTAGTCAATTTTCAGGGTCTTTCTTGAAGTTAATGCATATTCAGTGCAATTACTGCCTCCTCAAGATCATTTATGTGAGCGCGCAAATAACTAATTAGCCATACTTCACTCTATGAAGGCCATATAAGCGATTTAATTCACTTAGTTGTATTGAGATTATGAAGAAAATACTCCCATTAACAATAAGAGGAAGCAAAACAGGCACAGCACATCTTTGGTCTGCAAGTGTGATGGTTTACACATATTTCACCATGAAACTGCTCAGACCATGAAAAGAAAGAATGCTTTTGTAATATTAAATTGCATTAAACTATGGGTAAAAATTAATTTAACATCTAATTGGAAATACTCTGAAATTAATGGTTAAATCCTGATAGGAATATGTTAAAAGCTTACCACTGACAATTTTTAATGAATTAATTTTAAGTATCGCATAAGGGCACAGAATTGACTGTTTTGCAGGATGTAAATTTCCATCTTCCAGAGTCAGGCCATAACTTCTTCTACTTTGTTTATTCCTTGATCTTTAATGTTGATATTAAACCATTATTCATTTATTTGAAGATGCCTCTTCCCCCTGTCCTTTCTCCAATACCTTTCATTGGTTGCTTTAATTGACCTTTTTTTCTTTTTTTACTCCCTAAATTTTCTGTTCCTCAAATGCAATTTTTTAAAATATTTATTCTGTATTTGCCAGTCCTCTATTTAAGTTTTTCAAAGTTTATGGAAGCAAAATCATTTTATCTGTCATTTCATCTGACCAAACAGATTCTAGATGTAACCTCTTTTTTTCAGTACCGTACACAGATGAGGTCAGGAAGATTAGGTGACATTTCTTACGGTTTGATATATAACATAGCTTTAAATATATGCATATTTGGTTTATAATAGATTAAATATGTCAGAGGGGTGTGTGTATACATTTTAAAAATAGGGTATAAAATATGGGCAAATAACCTACTGCATATTTATATTGCATCATTGCCTCAACTCCTATTATTAGTAACATCCTTGTAACATAAAATGGTGGTTTAGGTTTATGTACTTCACCTGCCTTCCTGACTAATTAACTGGCATTCAGGAATACAATAAGCCATTTTAAAAAGACTTACCGTCTTCAAGCATATCTCTTAAGTTCTCCACTTAATAGAAAAAAACGAGTTAAAATTCCCAACAGGCGTGTAGTGCCAGCTCTAACTTATCTATCTTAACAATACCAGAAGTACTACCATCGATGCTGTTTTCTGTGCTCCAATTATATTTAGAATAATAGTACAAATATATTTGAAGTAACAGTTTCCTCCTCTCTGAATGGAAATAATCTTTGATATATAACTTTTCTATGTGTATTGAAACCCAGCAATTTTTATAGGAATCATTCCCAGGCCTGTGATGTAGTTGTGTGAGGAGGAACCCTTTAGAAGCTGTGCTCATGCTGAATCTGAGTAATGTTTCTTTTTTAAAAATTGTAAATTGTAATTTAAAAAAAATGTAATTTAAATTTTTTAAAAAATTATAAGGTATTTAATAAACATTTAAGAAATGTAAGAGGTAGCTCTGGAAATAAA
This sequence comes from Pezoporus occidentalis, assembly GCF_034315485.1. Classification (NCBI taxonomy): domain Eukaryota; kingdom Metazoa; phylum Chordata; class Aves; order Psittaciformes; family Psittacidae; genus Pezoporus; species Pezoporus occidentalis. Next base: position 6,984,073 of record NW_026916158.1, read on the forward strand.
TAGCTGAGCCTAGCCAAAATATTTTTTGATTATTAATGAACTACACAAGATAGAAAGTTTTGCTGTGCTATGAATCTGGATAAGTGCTTATAATAATAATATATTGTCCTGGGTTCAGCAGTAGCAGTCATGTTTCTCCTTCTTGGTAGCTGGTGCAGTGCAGTGTTTTGACTTTCAGCCTGGGAACAGAGCTGATAACAATGATGTTTTGGTTTGGTCAAGGACTTTGTGAGCCTCATGCTCTGCCAGGGAGGAGGGGAAGCCGGGAGGAAGCAGAGACAGGACACCAGACCCAAGCTAGCCAAAGAGGTATTCCATACCACAGCACGTCATGCCCAGGATGTAACTGGGAGTTAGCCGGAAGGGCTGGGAGACTGCGGGGTTGGAGGAGGTATGGGTCGGCGCTTGGTCGGGCTGGGGAAAGGTGGGGGGGGAGGTGAGTTATCAGTTGGCTGGTGGTGAGGTGTTGTATTCTCTTCCCTTGTTATTTCCTTTATCATTATTATCATTGTGGTAGCAGTAGTGATTTGTGTTACACCTGAGTTACTAAACTGTTCTTATCTCAACCTGTGGGAGTTGCATTCTTTTCAATTCTCCTCTCTGTCCCTCCAGGAGTAGGGGGACGGCAAGAAGGGGGGGAAGTGAGTGAACAAGCTGTCTGACTGGGTTTAAAACACGACATATATATGTGTCTTTATATTTCTCCTGTATCAGCGTCATATGGTAATTAACTCAGCAAGTCACCATTACTTAGTGTTATCTTTCAAATTTTTCAATTTTCAAAGCACATTAAATTTTAGTTACTCATATTCTTTTTTCCTGAACTATTTACATGTACAATGTCATAACGTTATCCCAAATTGCTGTTGATGCTTTGAAAACCACACAGACAATCTGCCAGAGTCAGGGAGTTCTTCCTGTAGCATCAAAGAAAGGCATTTATGAAGAAGCATGTGAGTTCTCTGTAACAGATCATACGTAGAAAACTAGCTGCTGTTGCAAAATATCAATAATTAAAGTAGGGGGGGGTTGAATTTTTTCTCTAAACCCTGGGAACCTAAGTTGCAAATTCAAGTTTTAGTAACATTACTTGTATTCACTGGTTTCTTACTGTAAGGTGTTACCTCCATCTTACAAGATGCAGGATATGCTGGTATTCAAAAAGTGACTGAGAAAAAAAAAAACAAACCCCAAGCCTGAATAAAAACTTTGGAGGAAAAAATCCTGTCACATGCAGAGATTCCATCCATCCCTTTTTATGGAATCCTTGAACCACAAGTAGCTTCATGCTGGGGAATGTATTGTGGGAAATACTGTGTTCTTCGAATTTTCTTGTGGTGTTCTCTAAACACTGGCTGTGGTCAGCGTTGGAGGACACTGGACTTTATGTGGATGTTCAGCTTGAGCTGGTCCAGCCATTTCCACTTTTTTACATTATTTCCTGGTTTTTGTAAAATCCCTAAGAGACTCTAGCTTTTATTATTCCAACTCTGGGATACTGACGAGGTCCCCAAACATCCCATCTCAAAGAGCATAGGGCATTCTTCCACCAAAGTGTAAGCTGAAAAGTTCAGCTGCTTCATAAGGTGAAAAACCCAAACAAATTCCAACAAGATTAAAAAGTTATCTGAAGAATATATTTGTCATTAATGATTATTTAAGAAGGGATAATGAAAAAGTAATGCTACATCCACAACTATGTTTGAGAACTTTGTAACATTCAGAGTTTATACTAGAGCACAATGACAGCTTCGGCCCCAGATATTTTTTGCAGTAAAAAAATCTGCTCAGCTCAATTCTTTACTCTCCACCTCACCTACCAATCTGCTCTAGGTGGCTCTGGGGGAGTTTAAACTCCTTGTTGTCCTCCCTGACCCTTTCTTTGGGGTATTTCCCTAGGCAAGGTGTTTTCCTTTTTCCATCTTCTGGGGGTTCAGAGACAGATTTTGCTGGCCCTGACTGATGTGGTTTCCAGTCAGGGGTTCTCCCTAAATGTGCTGGATTTTTTTTGTTTTGAAAGCAATGTAATGACTCACTTCTGTTTCTCTTTTTTGGCTTTATTTCCACACCTTCTTTCCAATGCAGTCAAGCTACTGTAGGACTGGTTACGCACCTCTTACAGCAGAGACATTTTTTTAGTTCAGTATCAGCCTATGTGCAACAAAGAGCTCCTTCAGGAATAAACATCAGGCTTTCCTTGTTTTTTTACCTCCAAAAGTTACTCCCCTATTTCAGGGAAGAAGTTCATATATCGAGACTACATCTACCTCAAGCCTGCAATAGGCAGGGTGAGTGGAATCTCATCATTTTCCTACAAATCCTACAGATGCTTCCACAAAAGCCCATTCCTACACATCCATTAAGTTTATGACTCCAGATTTAGAAATACGAGAGGTGGGGGCCAGCTTGCAGCAACAGTGTCTGGGACCTTGATGGGCAGGCTCTGGTGAAGCAATTGTGGCAAGGTGGAGGGTATACACAGATCAATTCTGCTGCAGACCTAATGGACAGAAAGGAAATTAGGAGTCTGCAGATTCAATTATTTCTTCATTTCTCTCCAGAAAATGGCTTTTATATTTCCAAACTGATTCAGCCATAATCAGGGGGAGTTCTATTTTGCTTATTTCTAAACCATGCCCATATCTAAATACACATATGTTTCCATCTCAAGCTTAATAAAAGCAAATGGGCAATAAAATGTTTCTAATAGGTAATTTCAAGCATCCTGGTGAAATGCTAGCAAAACAGAAAGTAAAGTAAGCAGCTTCTGATGTTACAGCAGAGATGTTTGTCTAGACCTGCAATGAACGCACAGAGGAATAACAGTTTAAAGTCACCTTTTTGCACTGAAAGTTAATGTCCATTATTGTACTTTGTATTTTGCTAGCAGATAGTACTGTGATAGTGGAAAAGATATATATATATATATATATATATATATTTTATTATGAGCTTGAATACCCCAAATTAGTGATGCAGCAGCCTGGAAATATGTTGCAATTAGGCCAGCTGTATGGTAAAAAAAAAAATTAGAGAATATTTTCTACACTTAATTAATGTCAGGTAGGTTGTGGAAAAATGATCTTAAAATTCTTTTTGACATTAAAATACACAAGAGAACTTTATTTTGTGTCAGTGCTGTGAGAAATGAATTTAAAATAGAAAGAAATGTTCTGTTGGACTTTTTGGATATTCCTAGTGGTTTGAATTGGAAAAAAATGACTTTTTTTGCCCTCTCTAACAATTTGGGAATATTTCTTTTCTCTGAAGTCTCATCCTCCTACTCTCCCCGCCACTGCCTTGGAAAAGCCATGTTGAATTTTCTGCGGAATAGAAAACTATTTCTTTAGGGTGTATTCAAAGTTCTATTGAAAAATATCAGGTTGCCATAATGGGAAGCCAGTTTATCATGTGTAACAAAATAGAAAATAAAATTTACATTGAAACTGACTGAACAACAGAAAACCAAACCCTAACATTATAACATATTAAACATAGATAGGCAATCACAGTTATACTAACCCATAAATATCATCTTTAAATACACCCATGTTACCCTTTCTCAAATCAGCATGTAAACTTCTTCAGTTCACTTAAAATACTGAATTCATAGTAGAGGTACTGGATCTCAGGTCCAGATCAGGGTCTTGGCATCCCTACATTGTGCCACATGCAAGAATCAATGAACCCAAGAGGATTGTCTCCTAAGCAGTTTCTGCTCATCTGTAAGTTGGTTCTGCAAGCCAGCCTATTTCAGTAACCACTGCACAGGCTCAGCACACAGGTACTTGCACAAGAGACATAATTTACTTTATCCTTGAACAGTTAATAGGAGCCTTAGAGTCCTATAGAACTACTAATTTATGGTTTTTGATTATAAGGTCTGATGCTTGGAGAGAATACTCCTTTGAGTAAGATGAGTTGACCTTTTACAGTGCAAATTATTGCCTTATCTGAGGAACCTTGCTAAATTTGTGAACAAGTAGTAACATTAATGAATATAAGTAAGTTGATTATAAGTATTTAAAAATTGGCAAGCTATTGTCAGGTAAGGGAGGAACAAAAAAGCCCTCCCTAATCTAATGAATATATTTTTTACATATATATTACAAGAAAATGAAGAAAAAAAAAAAACCCACATTTTAAAATTAGATGCTTTCTTCTGTACCATTTTTGTCTTTATTACAGAGCTATGATTTACAAAAATATTTTTAAGCCAGATAATTATGTACCTGAATATTTCCTATTATTTTAACCAATGGTACATTCCTGTTCTCTAGAAGTGTTACTTCTCTCATCTTCCTTTGATAAACAAGTGTTACAGGAGCCTAAGTTAAATCTTATTTAGTATCTTTTCCTTGAAAACAAAAGAAATTAATATTTTCACTAAAAATCAAAAATCACTAGGTTTATAGTGCTTGCTAATCAGTCTGCTAAGGAGGTTGAGCCTCTTGATCAGAGGTGAAAGACTATTGCATTGCAGAACTGTAAAGTAGATTTCATGTGTTTTAATTTGTAGGTATCATTTGAATTAGTGATGAGGATGAATTTGTTCAGAGCAGAATTTGAACTCCTTAATGGTACTACCTTTTCATTAATTTCATGAAATTTTTTGCTTTTCCTTTATGTATTCTTTTTTCAAGGTGAAAAAGGCTTCATTTTATACTTTGTTCTTAGACATGATTTTGTCAGATTATATGAATTTTGCATCAAAATAGGTCCATAGTCTTTTTCATCTTAAAGCCTGAAATATAGCTAGCTTAATGTAAGGATTACATGATTTGCTGAGATATCTTCTCAGGTTTATTGATTTCTTCAAGGTCTAATTTCATTCCATTCGTGCTGCTCATTGAAGCTCTTATTTTAATGAGCACTGTAAGTTCTATATTGTTTTACATAGAATCTATTTATAAAAAACAGGAAGCATCTTAAATTTAGTATTGAACTATTGATAAAATAATCATAATGCAGCTTTTTGGGATCATATTGAAGGTTCTTCTGAGCTAAATTTTTAACCCATAAACTAGAAAACATTTTATTTTTCTCGCATTTGCACTGTAATAAAATCTCCTGATAAAGTAGAAAAAACACATCTGTAAATTAGTAAATACATGATGGCCTATCAATACCACTCGTGCAGAGTTTGTCTCGTTCTGTTTCACATTTTTATCTTCCAGTTTTGCAATTTTATGTCCCCTCTGTCAAGCCTGGCAGGAGCTGCTGCTTGTTCATGAGATTTAACTTTGGCTTCCACTCAAAGTTACTAGTTCTTTTCTATTCCTTTAGCACTTCACCCAAATCTTAATCCCGCTACAAGTAAAGCAATGAATATGATGCTTCCTGTGTTTTAATTACCACTTTTCAATCTCTAACCCTCAAACTGAACAATCTTTCTGCTGGATTACTTTTCTAATAAATATATCTAGTTCTTTGTCAGTAAGCATATATTTTCACAGCTATGCTGAATAATCACTAATGCCAACTTTCCTGGAGAAGGATCAAAATTATGTCCTCCAAATAACACAAATCATCAGTGCTTCAAAGCCAGAATGCGTTGACTTTCTACTAACAAGGTGCTTTATGTGTCTTTTGAAATACTTCCTATTCCTTAAACCAAATGTTAGCACAACACCAAGTTATGTCAGCCCCAGCAAATCCCTAAGATAAAATAAAAAGCATAGTTATTTGCAGAACCTTCAAAACACATAAACCAAATATTGTGGCTGAGATTGTTCAAAGGAGGCTGAAGGAAAGAATCACTGATGTGGAAGCAGCTGGATACATTGTGTACAGAAGGTCCTCATCTATGTATTATAGTCCTTTAAATAATAATATTTCTCCTTCAGGAGCTGACCAGCCATGTGTAGTTCTCAAAAGTATTTTCTGTAATTATTCTTTACTGCATGATGGAAAATAGTTGGAGTCGTTGGATAGACTGTGGTCGTCTGATTTTTGTCGGTGTGCAAAGAATATTTCATACTATGATCGCGGCTTATCTTAAACATGCAGTGTATAAAATTACATTAGATTTCATCTTGTATTACTCTGTTTATAAAAAGAAATCTTGAACTCCTTAATGTTGCTATATATGTTGTCAAGTAAAATTAGGTTTTATCCTTAATTTTTACTGATGGCTGTCATAAACTGCATTTACAAAACAGGTTAGATAACATGAAATTCTGAAAACTTTTGTAGGCATGAGAACTTCATTTTGTCAACCAAACATTTTAGTCTTTACGTGAGCACTGATCTCCTTTTGCTGTCATGGCATTGTTTGCTGTCATAGCTAAGGAATATTTAATCAGTCATTGCTGACTGCTCCAGCACATCTGTGTTTGTATGTTCTGTCTCCCCGCATTAACATTTTTTCAATTGTTTTTCGCAAAGAAATGTTATTTTGAAGCATTTGAAGTTCAATCCCATTCACATTTTTAATGTCTCTAGTTTGCTCCCTGCTGGATATGATTTCCTGATTTCATCTGGGTGACATTTGCTATTTCTTCCTTTTTCCCCATATCATTAGTGAAGATACTAGAACTAATTTATCTCTCTTGAGTAATATATTGCAGTAGTTGTGTTTGTGATATGTATATATGTGATGTTTTCTTCTCCCTTTTGGGGCCCAGGGAATGTAAGGCTCTCAAAAGAAAACACCTGGGGAATAATTTGTAATTTGTGAGCTGAGGAATGAGGAGTTTAAAAACAGTTGACCACATGTATTTGTAGTCAACATAGTGAATTCCATCCAAAATATCTAGGGTGTTACAGATCCATTAAAAAAATCCATTTCTCGTCATTTTTATATGTAAATGCATTCCTTCTTTAGAATATATAAATAACTTCTGGATACATCCCATTGCTGTAAGTTATTTTAATACAGAGAAACATCAGCAACCAGTAGCAGCAAAATGGGATATTAAGGATCAGGCGATGAGGAAAGGCTCATCGCCTGATCCGTATAATTATAGGCTGATACCATAACATCAGAGAACAGTATTTCCACTAATGGACTGCAATATTTAATTAAAAAGGTTTCAAATTAATATTTGTTTAATTCATGTTCATGAAGGAAATCCATCACACCATAAAAGTGACATCTCACTTCCCAGCTTTGTAAGGCAGCTCCTGGCAAGGCTTGGCTGGACCCTGCAGATGTATTGAGCAGAGTACTGCCACATTGTTAGGGTTAACAGTGAACCTGTATGAACATTATTTTAGTTACCTCACTGATAGTGGCATTAGTGCATAGAACTGCGTATGTATATCTCACAGGTCCTACAGAGCCAGTAAACATCTGCTGAGCATCTGAAATGCAATCTAATGTGATTGATACATCCTGAAAGATGAACCTGTAATAGATATGTATTATAGAAAGGGTAGATGATTAAATTTTTTGTCACTGGTCAAAATGCTGGAATTTGGGACTTAAGGATGGGAAACGGAAATAGGTCATAGGTGAAGCCCCGTGTGGACGGGGCTTTGAGCAACCTGGTTTAGTGGAAGGTCTCCCTGCCCATGGCAAGGGGGTTGCAACTAATCTTTAAGATCCCTTCTAACACAAAGCATTCTGTGATTCTATAATTATATCTTTACTTAAAAATGATAAAAAATAGGAAAAGGGTACTGCACTGGAGATTGAAATGTACATGCAGTGCATTTAACGAAGTTATTAAATCCAGACTTATATTGCTAACTTATTCCACATAATCTTCTAAAACTCATGAATAGAAAAGATGTTTCTCTATAGTTTACTACAAAATGGGTATGTATCCTTGAGGAAAAAAATATAAGAAAGGATAAAAAACTCAACCCTGAAGAGTGAATATCTATTATTGATTGTAAAGATATCACGTCTGCAGTCTGGCCTGATGGAATGTGTCAAAAGAACTTTGTCTATTTGTGAATTATTTCTGGAATGTCTCTGGCACAGCAGGCCTGTTGCTGAGGAGGAATGCAGGGGAGCTGTGTTCTCCCTGATCAGTGTTTGCTCAAGGGCTTTGGTGCATGTGGTGTCTTTGTGCCAGGTATACTCATTCTGTATTTGAACCAGTTTTCTTTTGGTCTTATAAAATGTTTGGTGGGAACCATTTATGTCAATGCCAAGTCTGCAATGTCTCTCAGATAAGCACACAGCTGAGGAACTCATGAAGAGCTCCGAACAGCAGACAGTTTGGTTATGATTTTTGTCTGCTTTAGTTATAAGGTAGCTGTATTTTATTTTTGCTTGTTACCTTCAAATTATTTTTTTTTTCCCACTTACTCCTTTTGTTTTTGCTTTTCTTTCCCCTGTCCTGGTTTTGCCTGGGATTGAATTATATTTTTTTTTCTTAGTAGCTGGTAAGTTAGTTGCTGTGCTTTGGATTTAATATGAGAATAATGTTGGTAACATGCTGATGTTTTAGTTGTTGCTCAGTAATGCTTATTCTAAATCAAGGACTTCTCAGTTTTTCATGCTCTGCTGGTGAGGAGGAACACAAGAAGCTGTGAGACATCACATCCAGGACAGCTGACTCGAACTAGCCAAAGGGATATTCCATACCACAGCACATCATCTGAACCCGTCGTTTTTACCTTTTTCTGATTCTCTTCCTCATGCCACTGGGGCGAGGTAGGGAATGAGAGAGCAGCTGTGTGGTACTTAGCTGCCAGCTGGGGTTAAATCACAACCATCCGAAAAACGATTGCTGTTTTATTAGCATTCTTTTCTCCTTAAATGTCACTGTAAATCAGCCCTCCAGCTTCATTCCTTTTTCCTCTGGCTTCTTCCATAATATATTTTATTAAATATAATAGTCATAATAATAAAAAATTATCTCCATTTCTCTGTTTAAAGCAGAAGCACTTAATTTGAACATGTTTTGGCAGCAAACAGTACAGCCTTTTCCATGCTGTTTTCCAAAACGCCACTGCTACTATTACCTTCCTCATCTCCCCTTCTACCAAACACTATACCTACATTACACCCCTGTTTCTGTCTCCTCTTCCTGCTGCTTTTTTGCTTCTTTACATTCAGCTTTTTGTGATTTAGTCCCTAGTATTTCAGGCTCTGTGCCACCTATGGTAATACTTCTCTTAAAATTCAAATCTTCAATTGCGGCTTTAAAATCTTGAAAACCTTTTGGTGATTTCAACAAGAAATGTTTGTACATAAGTGGTTGCAGTGCAAAATATGAAAAAGTTGCTATCACTTGTTAGTTGTCATGAGTTTTACTGAATTACCATCATCAAATTTTAAGAAAGATACATCCAGATCAGACATACCATTTTTTTTATCTTAACAAAGCAAAAACCTGAAGACAGCAACCCAGGATAGCAAATAAAACCAATGGAATTAGAATAATTCATTAGAAAAAGAAATCCAAGGCACACTTTGTATGAAAAGGGAAACAAAATAAAAAACAATGCTAGTTTCATTCTGAAATGTAATAAATGCAAAGAAAAAGTAGCATATTACATTTAAATCACAACACTCCTACGAAACTCCATAAAAACAACTTCCTGCAGTGCTCTCTCTGTATGTGTTACAAAAGATGGTTCACATCTCCCAGTCTGAGTCAGGTATTTGTTAGGCTGCTTTTGAGTGCTGATGTTTAGGTTTTAATTTTAATCCAGACTGCTGTTCTGGATGTACCACCCCAGATGTCTTTGTGGTTTCTTCAAAAGGAACTGCAGTTCCAACACCAGTAACTACTAGCATAACACTGAGAAGTTCATCTGCATTTTTACTTCTTTTACCAGGCTTATTTTTACATTGGCTTCTGGGTTATAAAAACCCCACCAACTTGCAAACCCCCAGTTCTGTCTCTGGTTTTCAGGTACGGACACAGCCCTTCCCTCTGACCAGCATTTGTGAGCAGGTGATGGATAGAAGAGGCAGAGTAAAGTGATAGCCTGTAACTTCGTGTCCTACATGTCCTTTCTCTACTCTCATTTAACTAGGTTCAGTGTGAAGCTTCCACCACAACAAGGAGACCCATGGGTAAATCTGCTTCATCATATGCACAAGAGTTTGTCCAGTTTGTATGGGGGCCTGGCTGATGCCTGCAATTTGAATTTCCTTACCAGGTTTGTAAACATCCAGATCTCTTTTCGTTTGTTCCTGGGCACTGCCCAGCTTGATTTCATTAGGTAATGGCCAAGAGACAGGCACTGGTCTTCAGGCTTACACATCTCTGACCTGGGAACTGGGATCACTGGACTGCCTGTGGATAGCGGCTGCTGTAGGGTTTAGAGGCAGTAACTAGGTCTGTATATGCCCCTAATTTTTTTTTTGTATTTCAGTTATGGCAGTAGTGCAGCTTCACCTAAAACACGTTTGCCTTTAATTAATGAACTGTCGCTTCTGGTTCATTTAGTTGAATCTGTTGATCAATAGGCCAAGGGTGCACTGGATTATAAGAGATGATTAACCACCAAAAAAAGGCAGCTGTGGGGGATCTTCCAGTTGCAGCATGCTCTGGAAGTTATAAAATATCTCACAAAAGCTTCTGCTACTTAGGAATCACAGCATTGAATGTACCACAGACATGCAATAGGTATTTACTTTTCACATTTTGTCAGGTTTTAAAGCTAAATGTAGTGGATTTAAGAGGAAAATGGCCTTATGGAGTGCTAGGAAGTAAGCACTTGCATTGAATTAGCTAAAACCAAAGGATCTTCTTCCTTGTTACTTTGCATTTGCATGACTCTTTAGACCAATACCATCTTAAAGCAAACTGTATAAAATGCTACAGAACTAGGATACTAACATCCTTTCTGTGCTGATATAAATTATCCTTCAACGCTAAAGGTAATGAAGTAACAACATATGAATTATAGATGGGAGAGGAATGGAAACCTGTTTTCACTGTGTGTATTTTATTCAGGTCATATTACTGCTGCATCTGAGAATCTCCTGAGGTTGGTTGTATTCTCATAGTCTCTCTTAGGCAGGTTGTGTTTTTCCCTTTGTACAGGTGGAACCTGAGATACCATGAAGTTAAATGACTTTTCTGACATGACACAAACAGTCTGAAGCAAAACTGAGAGCTGAACGAACTCATTTGCCTTTCAGTTCAGTGCTTCAATCACAAAATAATCCTGTAAAATAAATTTGCCAAGAAGCTATGAAAACTGAAAGAAATACTGAGTGCTTTTTCTTGAAATTATCAGACTATTGGAAACTAGAAGAAGAAATCAGCTGGGCCAACATGCGAATGTGTCTCTTCATCTGCTGCTTTGTAGTCACAGCGTTCCCATGGGTCACTAAGGTCCTGACCCACACTCTGCCGTGTGCATAAAATCCTATGTTCACATGCTTAATCAGGTAATTGAAAGTGCAAACAGGCAATTAAGTTCAAACTGATACCATTAGTAAGTGCATATCCAGGATCAGACTTATATTCCTGCATGCCCAAGGCTGAAAGGTTGGCCTCTAGGAACATCTACCTATATTACATAGTAAAGCTGCTGCCACAGCTTTTGCCAACATTTCAACTTTACAGCCTGTATTTGAACTTTATTTGAACTTTTGCTAAGAAAGCAAAAAGGTTGTACATTAAAAGCTGTCATGGAGATCCATGCCAAAATACTGTATCTGTTATATATGTAAATGTTTGCATTTAAGTGACCTTTTAGAACAATATCACTTTAAATAAATCATTGTTGGAAGTGTTCAAGGCCAGGTTGGACAGGGTTTTGAGCAACCTGGTCTACTGGAAGGTGTCCCTACCCGTGGCAGGGAGGCTGGAACTAGATGCTCTTTAAGGTCCCTTCCAACCCAAACCATTCCATGATTCTATGTTTAAAATACTCCCCAAATGAGATATTAATGTTTGTCCTCCTTTTGCTGATATGATTTAGACATCAGTGATCAAACTAATAACGTATTAACCCATGAAGTGTGAGGAGGATGGAAGTAGGAAACCTGTTTTCACTGCTGGTATTTACACAGCTTGCATTTTTGCTATTTCAAAGTTAAAATTATGACTAAAAATAGAAATCACAGATGTGTCATTTTTTATGTTGAAGGAAGGTCCAAAAGTAAAAATGCTTTAAGTGCATAGTTCTTAGGAACAGCCTCAATAAATTATCTTATTTTAGTTTATGAGGTAATAGGATATTTAAAGTGCCTTACAGCCATTTTAAAAACTGTTATATATTTTACATAACTTTGTGCATCCATTTGGAGAAAACGGAGCATAACACATCTCCAGGGGTTTTGTTTTCTAAAGCATAACCACAACTACAGGAAGTACAGAACTCAATCCCATAAGGTATGTCAGATATGCAAAACAAGGGTCTATCTACATATTTAACCTTGCTTGGCACTTAGGATGGTCTACTGCTACAGTACGAGTATTTATTTAAATCGGGCTAGTCCAACCCCAGGACCAAGAGGACACCAGCAGCTTGTAAATAGCAGGTGAATTGCTAGTGAACAGCAATTCTGGCAGCCCTGGGGAGAGCCCCAGCTCCAGCAAGGTTGGCACTAGAAAGCAACAAGGCAAGACCCATAACACATATGTCAAACCTAACACAGATTTTACCGCTGCAAGTAGTCGGCAAAAGCAGTGCAGCCTTTGACCTGCCTGTGTTTTGGAGATCTGGGCTCTACTTTGCCTCCCCCTGCTCAGTTTTGGGTTTGGTTTCTTTTTTTGTAAAAATTCTGCTTCCATACTCTGATCCAGGCTGACTTTGACCCTTTAAACTACAATTTAGATTGCTGGAGTTTCAGCTACAGTACACATTAAATGCACAAACTGCCATTACAACCATTACACCAGCGATTTGTTTTCAAGCAATTCTTTCCACTTACTCTGTCTTTCATCAAATACAGTTCAGCTGATCCCCTAAATCAGGCAGTCTGCTTTCCTCTCATGGCTATTTTCAGACCCCTGTTCACAGAGGAGGCCAGATTCCACACAGATCTCACTACATTGACAGCTTGTTTCCATGTGATGATCCCTGGCCAGAAGCAGGGCTTGAAGAAGGAGCTGTGCCCATTAGGGGCACAGAGATGAGCAACAGACCTGGTAGCAGTGGAGGTGGAGACAGATGAAAGGGGAGGAGGAAAGCAGTGTGGAACTGGGGCATCCAGTTCCACCCACAGCCAGCACTAATGCACACAGTTGAAGAAGGAGGTTGTACAAGCAAGACAGAAAAAGTACAAGCAATGCCTATAAAGTACATCCCTAACTGAAAAATCGATGGCCATCACACAGGCTGGGCTCTGTGCTGCACAAGCTAGACTACAGTAGCTATCAGTTTTAATAATCCAGACTGCGTTTTCTGTAGGTGCAGAAGGCTCTCCTGTGGCGCTGGATGAGTAGCTGCGAAAAGTGGGCATCTGCATGGAGCTGGAGATACAGCTGGGGCCACGGTGTGGCCAGTCTGGTCATGCAGCTGTGTTTAGAGGGAAATCGCAGTCATTTGGGCAAACACAGAGTGGAAGCCCAAGACAGAATATTGTAAGTAAGTTATGACACTGGAATTTTAGCTTCCAGTCAAACTTCACTATGTCTACGTAGTGCAGTGGAGGCAGATACCTAAGGGCAGCAGCAGAAGTCATAGCCACTCTGGAGGAAGTCGATTATTTTAGTCCTCTTCAGGAGGGCCAGTTAGCCCAATGAGGGCTAATGTGGCTCCATGGCACTACCTGCTGTAGCCAAGTTGCTCCCTTGGGTCTAGCTTGGGTACCTTTGCATATTGATGCATTGCAGTGTGGTGGGTGTGACTGCATAAGAGCAGCCAAACTCACAGTGTACACGCTGTCAAGAAAGATTTGAGCCCCACAGCAAACAGAGAGCTATCAGAGAGTCATTGCACTATTACTTTCCAACTAACTTAATATTCATTATGAAAAACAATACTTTTTGTATTTTACTCAATCTCCATAACAAAACTTGTTCTTTCTAATTTGGCAAATTGTGAATGTGGTGCTCTGCTATTTACATTATGTAGTCTCATGCATCATAATTTTTTTATTAAAACAAAGACTAATTTTTTAAGGCAAGATTGTCATAATGGCAAGAAAATTATATTTCCTCTTGGTAGCTTATTTAAATATTTTTAAGCCATATTACCCTAAAAAATACTGCTCAAATATAGCATGCAGCTAATATTTAAAATTTCAAAGCTCAACCTCTATTGACCAGATGAAATAAGGACCAAGCAGAGAAGAAAAACTTATTCTTGACACACTAAATAAAGGACTAAGCATTTCAGTTGCTTGATCATCTGATGATCTCCTCTCACCTGGGCAAAACTAAACCAATTCAGAGCCCACATTTTAACATCTTTTCTAAGTATCAGACTTTAGTTTAGCAAAGTTGTGCCACAGTACTTTAAAAGGCATTAATCACTTCTTTTGATGAGAACAGGAAAAGACTTGCATTTCTAAAAGTTTCGCCATGTATACTTCTTTTCATTTCTAATGCAGGAACCTACCCTCGTTCTAGCCTGGCATTTTAAAGTGTGACTTTCATGTTTGTCTCTCACTGTAGGCTCTTATCCCAACTAAACTTTTCTTACTGAAATACCGTAAAATTAGTACATGATTGGAATTAAAAATAATTTTGCATGAAATTTTTAAAATCTAAATATTAACAGAGACTCTACAGCTTCAATAATATGTGAAAAGTAAGATTATGAAAAATAGCTACACATTTTGTTAACATTTTAATGTCTTTTTCATCAGGTCACAGCATAGAGCATTAAAATGGTAATCAGTAGTCTTAATTTTATGCAATTCTATACTCGGTTTTCAGCAAGTTTATTAACTCTAATGAGCAGTTTATGCAACTGCAAGCTAACATGCAGTGTTTCTTCCTGTGACATTTGAAAAAAACAGAAACCGAATCCCAAGAACAGCTGTCTCCTCTAAAATAAACAGCTGTTTGGCACAAATTTAGTATACATATCCATATATTACATATTATAAATATACACATTTGTGCTCAAAAGTCTGACTCTTGCAATTAGCCACTCAGGTAGATAATTGTATTGTTCTCATTGGGATTGTAATGGGGCTACCAGATGAATATGCAGCTGCTTTCATTTCTTTTAAGGAAAGAAACACAAACCTTCAGCCTTAGCTCCCACTTCTGCAGTTTTGGCCAGGTTTCCAGAAGGGGGTTAGATCAGTGGGGTAAATACTGTTTTTCTACCCATTTAACCTGGTACACCAAGGGTTACTAAACACTTTTTCTGAAAGTGGACCCTAATCTAGAGTTCTGGACAGCCCTTTAAAGGCTTCCAAGATTCTGCGTGGGAATCTAGGTTTTTCACCGAGGAGCTGAACTGTGTTCTATCTTAAGTTTGAGTGCTGACAACTTTTGAAAAATTGGACAATGTTTGAGCTCAATAGCTGCATATGTGACTGGATTATATTATGTGCAGCTGCCCAAGGGGCAGCAGGGACATTGTGAAGAAAGGAGGTAATTGTGACATCTACGCTCCCAGAGAGCCAAAGGAAATAAAGGGAAGGAGCTGTTTCTTCCCTGTTCTTGTCCAGATAATGAGCATACTGGCTTTGGTGCTAAGCTAATACAATTCTGAGAACAATTTTATACAAAAGAAAAAGTGAAGGCACTAAAGTGAGGAAGATTGAAATTTGAGTTATAAGGATAGTATGTTTATACCTTGCTGCCATTCTTGTGTAAAGTAGTAATATCAGAGAGATTCTGCTGCCTGCTACATTAGGTAAAAGTCAATAGCTTCATGTAGTTCTTAGTATACTTAACTGTTAATTAAAGAAAGAAACTAACTTCACAAAAAGTTTCCTGTTTTTTTTTCCAACTTTACTTTCACGACGGAAGATTTATCACATGGGAGAGAATCCAGTCACTTCAAGATAGATTTTCCTTTCCCTTTCCTTTTAAAAGGAGATGACCCCAGAAGCAGAACTATAGCAAATGTGCTCTATCCCATTTGTTTAGGAGTGGTGATCTAAGGTGTTATTACCCCAGCTTCCAGTGTAATTGTCTGTTGGAGAGACAGCACAAATCATCTTAATTGCACGTTGACCAACATAAATTCCCACCCTCCCCAAATAAGGCATTTTAACAAGGAATCAACCCTACAAATATTTAAACTAATACATTGGATGGTCAGCTAGATAACAGGTATACAAGCGTGTTCAGGTTTCTGGTGTTTGCTATAATGGAGATAGACAGAAAAAGGGTTTCAGGAAGAGCTCTGGGCTAAACAATATCTCTTGGTGACAGCAAAATCCTCCCCAGATCTCCAGTACCACCTTCATACCTGAGATATAAGGCACCAGCTGACAATTTTAGGCATTCTGTCTCTTTCTGTTATTTAGAAAGTAATAAAGAAAACTTTTGTATTTCTTTATTTCAGGCCAAGTTTCCTGTCAATCTGTTTCTTGTTACATTTATAATGAAGTAGTATTTGCTTTTTGGAAAATATATTTTTTAAAGGCTTCATTCAGGCTTCCTTTTTTCTTGCAGAACAAGGAATATTAGGCTTGGTTTTCATCATCATCCATAATTTACGATACCTGTGAAAAAAGCATTTCCCTTCTTTGTATATGCAAGACTTGTTAGTTTCCAGTATTTCAAAAACTGCTGCTTCAGTATGTAATTCCCAACTGAAAATTAAATTTATATAGCACTAAGAAAATCAAGACAAAACTGTTTTGAGGCCATGCAATAACATTTATGCAAAGCAGTTTCAGAAGTAACAAAAGTAATAAATAGCCAGCTCTTTTAAGATTTTTTTTCACTGAAAAATATACTAAAGAATGTGGGGTTTCCCATTTGGAATTAAGCTAATTTCATAAGCAAAGAAGTAATGGTTTTCTTACTTGCAAGTGTAATGAATATAAGTGATATCCCTATAATTGATTGCTTGTTCTGTATTCCTGGTAGGTGTAGCAGCACATTGGCAAGGTGACATAACAACTATTTGCAAGTCTACATGCTGTCTGATGTTACCAAGGTAACTAAATTGCACAGCAATCTGCCTGAAGTCCCTATGAAGATAAAGTGGTCAGTGCTGCTGTGCTTTGAAATGTCAGGTACTGACCCTTTTGCATATTCCTTGGGATCTAATGAGAAGAGAAATCATTTGGTCACAATATCACAGGTAGCTTGCAGAAAACCTATTACATTCTATATTTCTTCTCCTACTTTTTCCAGAACAGCCGTGACTGGCTGAAATGTTACACGAGGAAAATTCAGTCTTTACTTGAAGCTGCTCAGACGAACAGGGCAGAGGAAGATACATTGAAACCGCTTTTGCAGCCTCCCAGTCCTAGGCCAACCTAGAGGCAAATCACCTCCCTGTAATGTAGTATTTGTGCATTGCGTTGTGAAAAAGCAGCCCCTCATCCTGACCTGACCACTGGAAGAAGGAAGAAACATTCCAATATGAGCAGTAATGTCTGCAGCTGGCACAGTTCTAGCCTAGGCAAAGTGAACTGAAGCCTTTCTCTTTCAAATGGGTTTTATATGGTGCATCTAGTGAAGTTCAGCCCTTGAAGATTCTGTACTTTATATTAAGTTGGAGATCAAGGCTGCTTTAGCAAACTATACTCCTGGATTTGGCATCAAGGGAATGTTGTTTATCTATGAGATGTCTCCTGCCTTCCATTTGAAGAGCCATCTCTCTTCTCCATGTCCTGTTTCAGAAGCACAGCAGCAGTTCTCAGTCATAAAGACAAATTCGACATCTGATCATTTCAGCAGAGAGGGATTTAGATCACAAGCTCCTACCAAGCTGGTATGAGTAATGTGCCATAGGAAGGACCTGGAGTGGCTGCATTACCAGCTAACCAGCTAGAGCCATGGTGACACCAACTGCTCTGGGTGTGCTTCTACCTTGTGATGCTCCCTGTTCACTGTTATTGGTCAGCAGCTATTATACCACTGATTTGCCATCTGGGATCCCTGTGTTAGGGATTGAGTTAAAATGAGTCAAATTAAGAGAAAGTGCTTAAAATAATATAGCTAACATGGCTGGTGGGAGGTCATGATGGCAACTCAGAGCAGCTGCAGCAGCGCTGCCATGACACAAAGAAATTAGGAGAAGAAACCCTAAGATAGCAAAAAATGTCAGGTGAGTCCTTCTGTCCTTCTTCCCTTTTAGAGCATGCTCCAAACTAAGTCCCATGCTGCTCCAGTATTTTTCTCTAGGGGTGCCTGTGATGTTTACGGAAGGGTTAGTGTCACTTTGCCTGTCCGTGAGATCTGCTGTCATTAACGGGTCCTGCTGACAGGGTTCAGAAACCCAGCAGGAGTCTGAAAATACATGAGATGCCACCTCATAAATGAGTATGTAATAGCAAAGATGGAATTCCAAACAGCAGTCATTTAAATAATGACCAAAGTCATTACATTTTGAAAAAGTCACAGTGTCGATGCAATGTACTTTGAGCAGATTGCACATCCCAAGCGTTTTGCTTTATGGCATCTTTCAGTGCAACAACTGCTAGCATCCACGGAAAATCTTCTACTGGCACATTTTATGAATAATGGTATAAAATTGTCCAGTGATGTTATTTACACAGGCAGATACCCAGTAACAAACTCCAGACAGGGGTTGGGAAAACCAGAAGGGGTATGCATGTGTTTGCTAATTATTCTCTGGGGAAAAAGTTGGTAAAAATGGATATTTTGCTAGAATAACAGCTGTGAGGCAAAAGAGATCTTGACAGGATCTGGGAGAATATCAAACTTTTGTTCATTTTCTCTGACTACGTAAAATACCCATCAGCTGTTCATCCTTTGATTATGTGCTTCTGTGTGCCATGACTGGCTCTTCTCCTCACTGTCATGGCTGAGGGAAATCTGGGTTCAGAGAGGACACAACCCCTGCTCCAGACACACCTCCTGCCCTCTTGGCTTTCTTTAGCTATCTTTTCAGTCAAAGGCTGCACTGCTTTTGCCGACTACTTGCAGCGGTAAAATCTGTGTTAGGTTTGACATATGTGTTATGGGTCTTGCCTTGTTGCTTTCTAGTGCCAACCTTGCTGGAGCTGGGGCTCTCCCCAGGGCTGCCAGAATTGCTGTTCACTAGCAATTCACCTGCTATTTACAAGCTGCTGGTGTCCTCTTGGTCCTGGGGTTGGACTAGCCTGATTTAAATAAATACTCGTACTGTAGCAGTAGACCATCCTAAGTGCCAAGCAAGGTTAAATATGTAGATAGACCCTTGTTTTGCGTATCTGACATACCTTATGGGATTGAGTTCTGTACTTCCTGTAGTTGTGGTTATGCTTTAGAAATCAACAATTCTTGCCTCTGCCATCATAACAATAGCAAAGGGGTTGTTAAACTTGGCTCATAATTTACTTAAATGGAATATTGTCAGGAAAAACATATAATGCAGCTGCCATTTAATTTTTGGGGAGCTTTGTATCAGAGGGATAACGTGGCAGGGGCAGGGGTGTGAGGCCCAGCTGTGGGGAGCCTGGCAGCAGGGGCTAGTGAAAAAAGGGCTGGCTGGGTCTTGGTAGTGGAAAGAAAAAGGAAACACAGACTCGCTGTGAAGCGACTACTGGGACACTGAAGAGCAGCGAGCCTAGAGCTATGCCACTGGGCCCGCATCAGCCCTTGATGAGCTAGTTAAGGGCTGCCGCCCTCTTCAGCTGGCCCCCGCCCTAGGGAGGTGGAGGCTGCAGTTCTCCGAGGGAGGGGAGTAAGTATGCCGGTTGGGGGACTGGGGGACGCTGCCCTTTCTGAGGGAGGATGTGTCAGGGAGCAGTGCCCAGGAGCCCAGGTAGGCTTGCGGGGGAAGGCGACTGAGCGGTGCGGCTCGGTTCGGTTTGGTGCGTGTTCCCAGCTGGGCCTGGGGCAGATCGGCTATGTTGTGTTTTGGGGTTTGTGAAGGAATGAGGTGGTGTCAGGTTTTGAACCCCGGTAGGATTAGTACAGCGAAATGAACAAAGTAAATCCTGGACTTGAGGGAAGTGTGAGTGTGCTCCATGGGCGCAGCGTTGTTGCCATTACTAGAGTCATCAAGTGTCTGTTCTTAATATTGGAAAATAAAAAGAACAACAT
Source organism: Pezoporus occidentalis (assembly GCF_034315485.1). Taxonomy (NCBI): domain Eukaryota; kingdom Metazoa; phylum Chordata; class Aves; order Psittaciformes; family Psittacidae; genus Pezoporus; species Pezoporus occidentalis. The sequence continues at coordinate 7,004,073 of NW_026916158.1, forward strand.
GCTTATCTGTAAAGGACAAATGAAAGGAAAACATCTCTTAGGATGCTTGAGTAGGAAGATGTTACAAGGCATTATTTGGCGTGTCTGAACTCCCTCCTACGCATAGGAGTGCGTGTTGGTGAAGTGGTGCAAAACAAGTCAATAAAAACCACACGAACAGGAGGTACTTGCTCCGGCATGTTGTTACTAAGCAGGGTAATTTGCATAGTGCCTCTTTTAGAAACCCTAAAGTACTGTGAAAGCCTAAATAAGTCACTGCTGTATGAAAACAAGTTAGGATCATTATTCACATGGATTACTCCTAAAGGATATGCTCATTTAAATTAGCTCTTGCTCACTAAATTAGCCAGGAAGAACAGCGTCATGTTAATATTTAGCTGCCCAAGAGAGGTAATCAGAGGGAGGATACAGTTAGCATTCTGCTTAATATTTTGAGCTATGTAATGCACGAGTATACGGAGATGTAGGTGCTCCTTGCTGGGCTGGGGCAGCCTGGGCTTTCCTCATGAACTCACTAAGGGAATACTTGACTATCTTCTCCGTATTTTGGTGGTTGATTTGTTTTTCCTGTTTGCCTTGTTTTGCCAGTGTTGTGTGTTTGCATGAAAATAAGGCTTTATGTAGCCTTACAGGCATATGGGAAAGTGACTTCCTCAGGATGAGGCCTGTATTTCCTTTACTTCTGAGTTTTTGGAGAAATATGAATAGTCTGAGTGGTCGGTTCATTTGGTGAAGTGGCAGACGTAGCTAGAGGGACGATAGCTTTTACCTTGGCTGGGGAGGTGTTCTCTCAACTTCTGAATGTTTTCTGTAGTCTTATGACAGAAGTGGAAATTATTATTTTCTGCCCTTTTTCTGAGTCACTCCTGTCCTTTGAACAACCCTTTCAGCTCCTTATTTCTTTATTATTTGACTATATTTTGCTTGAATCTCTTAAAAAAGCAAGCTTCTAGAGCTCTTGGTGTCCCTCTCTCAAGCCTACTTGCTTACACTCACCAGATGATTTGCTTAGGCTTTGTTGTTTAGCAACTACCTTCCCTGGGGATTTGTATCTTTACAAATATGGTGTAGTCTCTGCTATTGAAGATGGGTAAATGCCAAGCTTAAAAGCTCATGCTTGGCAGTTAGGTGCTAAATGTGCCTAACCTTGGCTTTACAAAGGTATGGAGCAGAAAAGTAGGGCAGAAATCCTGTCACTTGAAGTGGGTTTAGCTAATAGGGATGTGCAGAGTTTTTCTGATGTCCCCCAGATCCTCTTAAGTTCAGCATAGGTAGCTTTTGTAATGCTGCTTTGAACAACTGTAAAGCATGGGAAGTAGAATGGACACCTTAAAAATCAAAGTATGTATTTTAGAGGCTAAGAGGGTTTGAAGGTTAGCTTTAATCTGAACCACTGCTATTAAGACTTTTTCGTAGTTGGCCTTTTCTGTTTTTTAGTCTTCTATATGGAGGCATACTAACGACTAAACTGCCTTTTCTTCTGGCAGCTGGCCATTCAGTCTGTAAATCTGCTTGGCTTCTACAGGTCCTTTCCTATGATGAGAAGTTTTTGGGTGCCCTTCTACAAGAAAGCCCATGAGCTACTATTTGAGTGCAAGTTTGGAAGAGAAGCTCAGAGGCAATCTTTCTGACTTTATAGTTGTCCATGTATATGCAAGTCAAAGTATTTCTTTCCATTGCTTCCCAACTGAAGGGAGCTGCTGAGCTTTGTCCTTTATGGTGTCTGAGCCACAGCTATCCATTTATTCATGAAACCTTTGTAAGCACCTGAGTCAATCTGCATAACGAGCAGCTGGTTAGGTTTTGTAGTAAAATTTAGTGCATCTTGAAGGGTCATTGTCTCCTAAAATCACTTGGAGCTATTTAACTGACAAGGGGTGATTGCTGGGAGGTGGTGATAAAGCATATCCTTCTGGTCTGATCTACTGACAAACTGAATTATTTACCCTATTTTAGTAGCGCTGCATAGTAATTGTGATATGATTATAAGTCATAGGTGTCTTTAGGATGCTAAGATTTTTCTGTGTCCCTACTTCAGCTATAGTTCTGTCCTTTTCTGACTTTTCTATCTCCTGCATGCTTTTAAATGTGTGGAGGAAATTACAACATGCTCTTCAGAAAGTCATGGAGTGCTTTACAGTGAAACAAAGTTGAAATGTTAAACAGTAAATAATTTGAAAGAACAAAAAATATTTTTATTTCGCATAAAAACAAGTTTGGTCTTTCCATATGTCAACTGTGGAACTTGCTTCCCAGTGAGGAATATAATTATGAAATGCTTTGAGCTCCCATTGTCTCAAGGTTGTGTTTAAGACATATTCAACAGCCATCAGAGCCTCATAACAGATGATAAACAATACAAATTGGATCAGTGGTCACTGAAAAACACTGGCTTGTAACTGTAAAATAATTCAAATGAAAGTATAATTTACTTCAGAAAGATTGTATTAATCCTCTGAAAAGTGGAAAACTGGAAATTAAGTGCACTTTTTCCTCAGTACTGTGAGAGATAAAAATGCTACAGCACAACTGTGGACAGCTAGATTACTGCACACTGGTGCAGTGCAGTGGAGGTTTGGACTTGAGTACAGTTGTGGTTCTCTTCAGAAGGAGGAAAAGTGACCTGCTGTACCCCATATATGTTGAAGATGTAATGATTCAAAAAGGAAAAAAAAAAACAAACCCCAACTCAAACCAGCACAACCCAACTCCCCCCAAAACACCTATTTAATCTCATCTTGGTTTAAAAACTTTGCATTTTGTTATGTGCTATTTGAAAGACTTGCTCCTGTTTTGAGCAGAGCACATTCTTAGTTACTGTTAGGGCTGGTGAAGTTTTAGCATACAAAGTTATAAGTGCTTATGATGTGTTCAAACTTAAATAGGGGAAAGTCATGTTAGATAAAAGAAGTTCTTCCGTGTGAGGGTGCTGAGGCACTGGGACAGGCTGCCAAAGAAGTGGTAAATGCTCCATTCCTGTCAGTATTCAAGGCCAGGTTGGACTGTGTTGGGTGACATGGTTTAGCGTGTGGTGTCCCTGCCTATGGCAGGTGGGTTGGAACTAGATGATCTTAAGGTCCTTTCCAACACTATTATATGATTCTTTGTAATCAAAATATTATCAAATATAACTCATAGCAGGAAAGCTACCTTTCCGAAAATGAAGTCCTGGTAAATGTTCTGTGTTTATTTTACTAATTTAAATTACTGGTAACAAAGGCCTGCTGACTGTAGTGGTTCTTATTGCCTCTAAGAGTCTATGATGCTTGCTCAGCCAAATATCCCTGTTGTTCAAACAATTTCACGTTCCCCTCTATAGAGCATTGATTCTCAGCATTGCAGTACCCTGAAAATTCTTTCCTATTGTCCTACAGTTTGTGCCAGCACTGATAAAAAGCTGATAAAGACTGATAAAGAATTAGGAATTTTTTGAAGATTTATAACTGATAAAGGGTTAGGAACCAATGTTTCTGCTTGTGACCAACCATTAAGTGTGTAAGTAGTCATTTGGCATATTTATGCAAATAGGCAATTTACTTCATCTGGTTCATGTAAGTGTCTTTGTTCAAGAGCAGCAGCGTTTAGGGAATATGTTTTCAGCCAGTCCATTATTCCATTGGAGCTTTTTGAGAGAAGTTAAATGTTTTTTTTGATTGTTCCTTTCCTCCCTGCCCACTGCTATTCAGAGCCTGTTACGAAAAATGGTTTTAAATCAATATTGAGGAAAAAGAAATGTACGTTGTACAAATGTTCAACTTCTGGATGCTGGGGAGGTGGTCTGAAAACATGCAAAGAGGAAGAGACAGAAAAGCTGAAGTTCTTCCTCCAGAATTCTCTGCTGCCTGATACATTATTAATTCAGGGGAAAATCACCCCAGAAATGCTTCTGGAATTTGTATTGCGGGTCTCTTTCCAATTATCCACTGCTTCACAAAGTGGAGCAGAAAAATAGAAAGGAATATTCCCACACTTGTAGTGTGTTCAGCAGGCAAATGCTGACAAGCAGAGCATTTCTGGTGCCTGAAAAGGTCTCTTAAGTTCAGCATAGTTGTAGCCAACAATACTGGCTTCTAAGTATTGAATGAAGGGTCAAGTTAGGGAAATAGGAGGAAAGAGCACTTTAAAAAGTATTTGGCTTGGCACATGTTTTTTCCTCTCCTTCAGAAATTGCTGTACTTTTCTCTTTCCCTTATTACTCCAGTGTCTAGGTTTTGACTTTTTATGCCTTGAATTAAAATGAAACCTCTGAGTGGTCTTCACTGTACTTCTTTCTTCCCTGGGAACATATGGAAGAATGGAAGATAGAAGTCAACATAGGGTTGCTAGAAGTCATCTGAGTTTTCTTATGGATGGTTTATTGTTATGTCCAGTGTGTGATTTCATCCTCTTGAGAAAAATTTGAAGTGCAGTTTATCTTCTTTTTTGTGGGTGTGTGTTAATGAAGTGTTGAACTGGTGGAAGGCTTTCCTGGGAAATACTTGTGTCTGTGGGTTTTGTTGGGTTTTCTTTTTTGTTTGCTTCTCGCTATAAATTGTCATCTTAACCAAAAGGTGGAAAATGTTAATCTGTTTTTGAAACACTAATTGATAACAAAAATGAAAGCAGATGTTAGATTAACAGGAAGAAACAGTAATAAAGGATTGCAAGTGTTTATTCTGGTTGTTATAAATGTCTTCAGCTGGGATGATCTGACATGATACTGTTCCTCAAAGCAGAAAAATACTGCAGTATTAGATTGCTTAAGCTTACCTTCAATATAAAGAAATATTGGAAACATATATTGTCCTTTTGGCTTCTTGATATCCTGTGGTCAGCTTGCTGTATTTGTGAACTATTAAAGCTCATTCAGAGCCATAAAGAAAGTACGTTTATTTCAAAATGCTGTGTGAATACAGGCGATGTGGGTACTACAGCTGCATTGTTGGCTCCTCTACAGTAGCTCTTCCTTCAACCTGGGGGCATTTTTGCCAAATCTCAGCATAATGCACACACTCTGAATTTGCAGCAGGAACGCATGGGCAGGATTAGTCCATTAGCAAGGAGCTAATTTATGTTGGTGCAAATACCTTTAGAAATTCTTTGTTGTGTTCAGTATTCAAAGACTGGCTGGCTGTAGTTCATCCTCATTAAATATCGTGAGTCTCCTACATGACTGAACTGTGTGAAGTATTCAGACTGAAGGTGCACCAGAGTCACCCAAGAGCAACTACGTTAAAAGCTCCTATATGATTAAGAAATAAAACCTGTGGTACATGTCAGTATCAACAGATGGCAGATTTTTATGCCAGGCAGTTCCCACTTTTCCCACTAACAGAGGGGAAAGGGAAGAAGCAGACAACCAGAAGAAACATCATGCATGAGTATGCCTTTTTTCTTGTTGTCAGTTTTGTTCTGAACTGATAAAAAAGGAAAATATGGCAAAGTTAGAACTCCCTCTAGAGTCTGCATATGTTTTATCCAAATCTGCACAGAAGCTTTACTTCTGTGTAACTGCGTTTACAGTGACAGCAGTCTTGAGTTCCTTCAGCAGTCCAGCAAGCTCACACCAGTAGCTCTGAAATGCTTTTAAGAAACCACAACCTGCAGCTGAATCTTACAATGAGGCAAATAAGATCTTTAGTACTATACTTAAAATTCATTTCTATTTTCCCTGAAAAATGGTTAATTATAAAGATTTAATTTGTTGGAAGCATGATACAGCTTTCTAAAATTGTTTGATGCTGTTTAGTGTCCCATGTAGTGAAGAGAGGAATATGTTTTTGCGCTTCTTCCATATGAACTGACTTTTTTTTTTCTCTTGATTTCATGGGTGAAAATATAATGTTTGAGAAGTGTGACTGAAAGCAGCAGGGACACTGTTTTGTAAGTGGTGATGAACTGTTCCCTGTGTGGTGTAATGGCAATTATTTAAAAAGTTTTAAATCAAGTTTGAAAAAAATAGTCCTATTAACCTCTAAATCTTCAGGTTTCACTTTTTTTTTTTAACTTTCTGCATTTAGTGTATCTCCTTTCTACACCTTTGTAATGCCTTTATTAAAAGGGCAAGCTTTTTTATGGCAGCCTATACCGACTTGGGAGAAAAAGGTCATGAAGTTAAAACATCATCCTTGTGGGAAAAACAGCATATAACTGGTGGGTAGCCAGGAATAGATTTCTGAATGTCTGGTCTTGCCCCTGTGAGCTTGACTTAAAAAGAGTAAGTTCATTGCTTTCTGGAAAAGTACCAGGCAGATAAAAGCAGATCATGATGCCTAAGCTTTGTCAGCTTACTTTAAGTGTAGATTAGACCTACATCTAGCAGGAATTCAAACCGTAGAAGAATTTAAGGTTAAAACCCTGCAGTTCACTTTCTTCCGTCATACTTGTCTTTATTCACAGAAGAGCTGCGTCTTTTCACGTCTGCATGATCTTGTTTGTAAGCAGGTCCTTTTTCTACGATTTTTCTTTTTTTCTTTGCTTAAAACATGATCAGGCAATCATGCATAATTTTTCTTCCTGTCTTTAGCACCTTTTGACCAAATAGGCATCTGTGCATTTAAAGAAGTGCAAAAATGTCTAGTTTCATAAATGAGGATGCATCATCCAAAACACTGGTGACAAGAAACTTGGTCACAATTGGATTTGAAAAGGTCTAAAATCACAGTAAAAAGTTAAATGTGTTAAATTGCCTAGCGTTCCTGAAAAATAGCCATAGGTTGTAGTTAACTATGTTAAATTTTTGTAGGTTAAAAGAAACTTAGTATAAATGTTAAAGCTTTTAATCTTTCAATCCTTTGGAAAATCAAAACAGCTGAAATGGACAGCATGTTTTTGCCCTGGCAACATGAGTGAATGGTATGTTTGGAGTCAAATAGTAGTATCTAATAGCATGTCTGTACTTATGACTGTAGCTGTTTCTGACTAGTATACAATTTTAGTTCCTTTCCTATGTGCACCTAGTCTGTCATTAGGCATGACTTACCAGGTAACTTGACACACTCCCATGTATACCTTACCCTGTTTTCAACATCTCTTGTGCTATTTTCCCTTCTTCCTTCTGCTTTCTAAATTACTTTGCTATTCAGGTAAAATAACGAACCTTACTGTTGTGAAATTGCTTCTGTCTCTTATTTCAGTAATATGGCTATGATTTTCTATCTCTGAAATATATTCTAATAGCCTAGAGAAATGTGGCATGTATGCAAGTTGATGGTGATCTTGAAAATGAGGTGGTTTTTGGAGATGCTCTTGCAGAGCCTGTTATTTTTTGTCCCCTAATAATCTCTCTTAGTAATGTATTATGTACTGAGATCTAGAATGAAAACAAAACACAATAAGGGAAATCTGTAATCTATTAAGGTATAACTTGCCCTAACAAAGCAAATATGGACTGTGAGAAGTATTTTTTTCATTATCAGAAAACAGATCTTCTCAGTACAGACTGGTGAATGCAGACAGTAAAAATATTTCCTTTTGTTAATGCATAATACTTGTAGATAAACCTTCTCCTGTACTGGCTTCATCTCAGTAGCATGGAAAGCTATTATGCTTCTTTCCTCTTGCTGTGGCACAATTTTCTTTTTATAGTATTTACTACAATGTGTGCTCAAAATAAATTCCATAGATGATACAACTAGAATTAAATAACTAGTAGAAGTAAATAGGAAAGTTAGGGTTTGTTAAGAAGTGAGAAAATATTTCAGGAGAGATGGAGGGGAGAGATACTGCAGATGTGTTAAATCAGCATGAGCTGAGGAGGGAAGCCTGTCAGCCTAAGCCTGCAACGAGGGTATAAAGGGGGTAGGGAGATTTGTAGTAGGCACGTAAAGAGGATAAGGAGAGAATTAAATTAGGGGTATTTATTTTTCTGTCATACTACTAAAATTCTTATGTGTATGTAAAATACAATCTGAAGTATGGAGCAGATAAGCAATTTAACAAAAACCAAAAACCCTTTCTGCACTCATTTTACCTACATCAACTTTGCTAAAATCGATCTGGTCAGTGAGAGAGAAAAATAGTCTGAAATATCTTCTGAATTAAGAGAAGTGATGTGTGAGTGTTATTTTTATCTTTTCTGACTAACGTGTTGCTATGTAGAAACAAACTTCTGCTTGCCTTATTTTCTTGACACTTCAGAAGATGAATTGCAGAATGACGTTTGACATAAATGGTTCTGCAATGGCCACTAGAATCAAAAAAATAAAATCTTCAATGCAGTCACCTTATAATGCTTTCTTTTCGCTCAGATTTTATATCAGTCCTTACTGGTACACCCTCCGAAGAACAACCAAGGGCTTTGTAATTGTCTCATTGTGACTCACGGTATTCCTGGTGGTTTTCTCTCAGCTAGATGTGGTGTGCATACTTTCATGTCATCCGGCTGAATCATAGTTAAATTAAAATGACTGTGGCTTTTTGAGAGGTTTTATTTTTCTGGTTTTTTTTGTTTGTTTGTTTTTTGTTTGTGTCTAGAAATCTTAGTTCTTCTGCAGTGTTTGAAAGCAGAACTGTGAAGACAGAGAAGCAAAGTCTAATCTGTGTTAGCTGCAACAATGTTATGTTAAATCATATTCTGTCTGTTCTTAGTTTCCAAAGCATTAAGTATTATTCTTTTTCTTGTATTTATTCACTAAAAGTACATGTGAGTTATGTGCACTTTCTCAGCAACTGTTTTTCTGTGCATGTTCATATTTCAGGCTTTCCTTAGAAATAGGTTTAGAAGCCCCATATAGTGTCTTTTGTCTTCTTGTTTTTATGAAAACCCCTTCTGAGAGCAGTGCAAAAGCCTTGGATATCTAATACCTGGATTAGAAGTACGACTTCATAGGTGTATACCCTAATAGCTTCAGGGTTGGTAAATAACCTTAATTAGGGGGGAAATCATGTTTGACCAATCCCTTAGCCTTTTATGAGGAAATAACACGGTGGATGGAGGATGGCAGAGCGGTGGATGTGGTCTACCTTGACTTCAGCAAAGCATTTGACACAGTCTCCCACAGCATCCTCACAGTTAAATTGAGGAAGTGTGGTCTGGGTGATCAGGTAGTGAGGTGGACTGTGAACTGGCTGAAGGAGAGAAGCCAGAGAGTTGTAGTCTATGGGGCTGAGTCTAGTTGGAGGCCTGTAACTAGTGGAGTGCCTCAAGGGTCAGTACTGGGACTGGTATTATTTAATATATTCATCAACGATTTAGATGAGGGAATTGAGTGTACTATCAGCAAGTTTGCTGATGACACTAAGCTGGGAGGAGTGGCTGACACGCCAGAAGGCTGTGCTGCCATCCAGCGAGACCTGCACAGGCTGGAGAGTTGGGCAGGGAATAACTTGATGAAATATAACAAGGGGAAGTGTAGAGTCCTGCATCTGGGCAGGAACAACCCCAGGTTCCAGTATAGGTTGGGAAACGACCTGTTAGAGAGCAGTGTAGGGGAGAGGGACCTGGGGGTCCTAGTGGACAACAGGATGACCATGAGCCAACACTGTGCCCTTGTGGCCAAGAAGGCCAATGGCATCCTAGGGTGTATTAGAAGGGGGGTGGTTAGTAGGTCGAGAGAGGTTCTCCTTCCCCTCTGCCCTGGTGAGACCGCATCTGGAATATTGTGTCCAGTTCTGGGCCCCTCAGTTCAAGAAGGACAGGGAGCTGCTGGAGAGAGTCCAGCGCAGGGCAACAAAGATGATTAAGGGAGTGGAGCATCTCCCTGATGAGGAAAGACTGAGGGAGCTGGGTCTCTATGGTTTGGAGAAGAGGAGACTGAGGGGTGACCTTATAAGTGTCTATAAATATATAAAGGGGGAGTGTCACGAGGATGGAGCCAGGCTCTACTCAGTGGCAAACAATGATAGGACAAGGGGTAATGGGTACAAACTGGAACACAAGAGGTTCCACTTAAACTTGAGAAGGAACTTCTTCTCAGTGAGGGTGACGGAACACTGGAACAGGCTGCCCAGGGAGGTTGTGGAGTCTCCTTCCCTGGGGACATTCAAAACCCACCTGGACACATTCCTGTGTAACATTATCTAGGTGCTCCTGCTCCAGCAGGGGGATTGGACTAGATGATCTTTTGAGGTCCCTTCCAATCTCTAGCATACTGTGATACTGTGATAGTGTAATGAAGATTGATGTTCATGAGCTTCTTGTACAGCTAGTTGTAGGTAGTTAGGGCCTGGCGGCCGGAAGATATCGCGCTGTACGGAAAGATAGAGCCCCCACGATAGAGTCCCCTGTTTAATAGCCAATAGTATGTAGCTTGTGATGTAAGCAGACGGCAGTGACGCTGTAAACCCAGAGTATATAACGCTGTGTTGCGAAGTAATAAACGCCATTTGCCGTCCACCACACTGGTGTCGGTGAGCTGATGGCCCGAGTGGCCTGGGGTTGGTCGCCGTGCCGTTCCTGAACCAGGTCGCTATGCCTTGCGAAGGCAACAGCTAGTGCCTTGTAAGAATTTTGATCAAAGTAGGCTGAAGAGTGCTTTGAAAGTTGAGTTATGAAGACCTGTGTGATCATGGTGTTTTATCATCATACTTTACAGATGACAGATCACTTCAGGTGCTAAGTACTGAAAGAAACTAGAATACCATTTTTTACAGAAAAGTTGTTCGACTTGCAATTAGGTTTCTAAGCACTAGAAGCTTACTTTTAATCACCCATCTGGGAAAATGCTGCAAAAATCTCCAGTGTTCATTTGAAGCCATATGCAAATGCTTTCTGCTAATATGATAAATGTGGATTCACAAAAATCTTTCTAGAGGAAACTGAAAATATTCCTGCTGGTGGGACCCCTGTCCAAGTGTGCATTCAGTCAGAATTGACTTTTGCTCTTTTATCAAGAAACTCATTCAAAGCAGCCTCAAACTTTGTGTGGTTTCTCACTTGGCATTTGGCATTGTAAGATCATGGCAAAAATTGAGTTAATGTTTGTTTGGCTGCATTTCCATCTGTTTTCAGATTATGGAGATAGGAGGAGGAGGGATTCATTGTAAATTATTATCAGTTTGTTCAGCTGTATTTATGAGGATTGCCTATTTCAAGTTGGGTTATAATGGATTTCCTCCTGCTTGTTTGTTTCAGATCCTTAAAATGCTTAAAATTCCTGGAGGAAATTATTTACTTTTGTTTATTTCAGACAAGAATTGAAATAAATTTGAATACTAATGCTTTTTACTAATTATAGAAATAGAAACTGAAGATCCATGTTCTCTGTAGGAATCAAGAATGTCTCTTCATACTGAATAAGAAGTGGAAAGGATATTTTAGGTGCCAAGAATGTAGAGTAACTGCAGGGAGACAAAATGAGACATCCTTAAAATTACTGTAGTCTGATCTTAAAAATGCAGCTGACTACTGAGATAGCTTATGTCAAATGTTAAGAGTGTCTGGTTGTGTTACATAGTCACTTCAATTTTTTTCTGTCCTTATCTGTTCCAAATCAGTCTTGCCATTACAAAAAATGTCACACCTTGGTCATTTCTTTCCGTATTGAAAAGCAGAATCCTAACCTAAACTTAACTCCCAGACTGGCTGAAGCTGTGCCTTCTTTGGGACCTCTGGAGCAATTTCTCAAATTGCTGTTGTAGTCCAAGGTGCTCAAGGTGGTCATGACAGGCCTGGGGGATGTGTCCTGCGAGGCTGAGAGCCGGCTATGTTTTGTCTGGGGAAGCTCTAAACCTTGGCAGAATGAATCCTGTCATGAATGTCTCCTGTCTTGGTCATAGCCTTGTTTCTACTAGGGTACTGTTCTGGGTGGTCTCCAGAGGCATTTCCAGCTAACACCTTTATTATCTTGTTATCTGGGAAGAGCCTTGTTAGTGTGAGTAGCTGGAGGCACAGTGCCGCTTAACATTGTTTATTGCCTTCTTCCACTGGCTCTCAGCACAGAAGTGAAGGTGACTTTCTAAAATTAACTTGGCAGCTAGCACAAGTTAATGCGGCTTCTAACATCTCTTGGTTGTGTATTGTCTAACATCTCTGTGCAGTCTATGGATCTTGAGCTGAGACTATCTTTCGAAAGAATCACTTGCAAGGGAGAAGGTAACATTAAGCAAGACAACAAATCCAGGGCTTTCCTCATTTCTATTAATAATGAAGGTTTAAACAATTATTTTTTCCACTATATAAATGGTTACTAAAAAATCTTAACTTCAGAAGATGGTTGATCCTGTCTGAAGAGAAATACAGGTGTCATTTTGTTTTGCACTGCCTGTGAATATGCAGGTTCACACTCCTCCATTCCTATGCAGCTCCAAATTGCAAAGTAAACCAAGGAGACTTTTAGATATGAATAAATAATCAAAAGATTAATGCACTAATTGGAATGTAAAATGAAAATGTTTTCCTGTAAAGATGGCTCAGTAGGGGATACAGCTTTAAAAAATAAAAAGCATATAACTTCATTTCTTGCTTGTTTTGATCTTGCTTTAATTTTGAAAGGCTCAATTATTGCTTATTTTTTAATATATTTTCTTTCTATTAAGAGTCAGCCTTATTATTTTTCCTCACTTTTAAAGTCCTCTGATGGGGTGTTGCTTTGGAATTGTGGCTCCTGTGTCTAGGAGCTGGCGGGAAGGTGTCTATACAAGTTTTCTTCATTGCAGTAATTCTTTAGGATAAATGGGTTATGGGAAGTGTGTGGTTTTGTTTTTATTTTGTTTTGTTTGCTTTGTGTGTGTCTTTTTTGTTCCATTTTTTGTTGCTTTTTGTTTTTTATGTACAGTCTCAGCCTATCTCCTTGTGCCATAGGCAGGCAGTGGCAGACATGCTAAAACTCTGTTAACAGTACTTTGAAATTCTACAGCTGTTAGTAAGAGATAGGTATGCTGACTTTCCTCTTTGCAGCCTGTGGATGAGGCTCTTGTGTACAAATACACATTTACAATGCTACCTGTTTCTGCCTTCATCAGAGTTTTAAGTTTGGGATTCTGATAATTGAGCTGGAGGGTAAACTTTTATTACCTGTGTTAGGAGACAGTAAGATATGCTGGAGGCTCCATGCCATCAAGGTGGCTTGGACACTTGTAGCCTAGATTAACCAAGTAGGAAGAGGACTCAAATGATGAAGTTTTCTTTGCTTCATAAAGAGCTAGGCACTTTCTGGTTGATGTTATCTGACACTTGCATTCTATTAGGGCAATAATCCACCAACTCCTTTCTCCTCTCACCCTCCACACGCCAGCCCCCAAACCTTTCTACAAGTTGGAGGAATATCTTCTCTGCAGCTTTTACTCACCTGTATTTTGTTATCTGTTTTTGAAGGGTCATCCTGGTATTGTTTTATGAGCCGAGATAAAGCAGAGAACAATAACTAGATGTTTACAGAAACTGTCCCATATCCCTTCTCCTTTTCATCAGAAGCATTTAAGTAAATTTGGAGGGAGCTTCTAATTAACTCAGTCAAAATTAATTCCTCCCTCTTTTTTCATTGTTCTTATTGAAGTGGGATAAGGTTAGTTGTTTCAAAATCTAAATTAGTTTTAATATACTGCCCATATAACTTTTTTTTAAAAGCATATTTTAGAGTTCCTTCTTGGCTTCTGTAATTGAGAGCTGGAGAAAGAGGAGGGCAAACTTCATGTTGTCACACCTTCCTGATGAAAAGCATATCTATGAATTATGGAAGGTTAACTTCTGTTTCAGGGTTGTTATCTGATGCAAGATTAGTAATACCAAAGGGCCTTTATTATTATTGTTACTAACTAAAATTTCTAGATCTCTATTTGCAGTTGGGAAGGTGTGATGTGTTAGCTGCTATGTAACTCCATGAAATCAGAAATTCACAGTGACTTCAGCCAACCAATCCACCTTATTTCATGGTGAGTTACTCAAGAGTGGTAATGTTTGCATTGACAACTGTTAGGCTGACTCAGTCATGTAACCAAGCCTTTTCATTTGTACACAATCAGTAGGTAAGTGATAATTTTCCAACCTTTTAAAGATAAATATAAAATAAATGTAAGATCAAGGAGCACAATATTAGTTTTTGTATTATGTTACTTTCATGAACAGTGAATGTGAAAACCATGTTTTATTGGATGTATTGAGACCAAAGGCTTTGCAGTAATTACAGTAGAGGGTTACTTCCAAGAGCATAAATCCAGTTGTATTTGTTTTTTTTTTTAGTGTGGGTTTTTTTTGTCTTTTTTTTTTTTTTTGTGCATGTGTTTGGTTGTGGGGATTTTTTTTTTGTGCTTAAATCAGGTCAGGTTCACCCATATTGGTTCAGGCAAATGCAGTTGTTCTTTCAGGGCTTCCTGGGGCTTGCCTAATTATAGAAAAAAGAGCTAATTCTAAGTCAGGGCTGGCTCTGAATTCTTCAGCTATTGTATTGTTTCAGGTATAATTTTCTTTTCTTCACTTAAAATACATGCTTTTACTGTGTTATCACCGCAGCTATTGAAAGGAGTATCAAATATTGAGACTCTGGGATTACTGCTTTTCATACTCTCTTCGAGGATCCAATAAAATCCTGGAGAATTTACAAGAGTTCATTTCTAGGCGCTATGCCTTTCTGAATGCTGCATTCTTGTTAGTTTTCTAATGGTTGATTATTCTGTGACTTCTTGGGGGTGAACAAAAATTGATGGTGAATAATTGTTCCTTATGTAGCTGTCATAGGGGATGTCTTGATATTTACCAGTAAAAAGATGTGTAGAAGAGCAGTTGACTTGTGGCAGAAGGGAATAATTATGGCATTGGAAAGTGGTTGCATTTTTCTACCATGATGCCCAGTGAATGGCCCTCGTGGATGTGTGGGGTTGAAGCAGCTCATACGAAGCTCGCTCTTAAACTTCTGGAGTTTTCAACATCTGTGGGCCTTTTGTTCCCCAGAACTTAGGAAATGAACTTTGAGGCTACTGAACTGTTGTGTTTCACCTAGCTCTAAAAGGAAAATTACTTTTGTACATTTTTTGCCAGTTGTTGCTGTTTTGCAGTTGGTGTCACATGGGTACTGTATTTAGAATTTTGATGTTATTATATTTTTATCTTTTTCTAGCCTGTCTGGCTGCAGACTTGGCTGTGCACTGTGTATTGCAGTGCAGGAACCTAGCTGAGCTCCTAAAGAGCTAGAACTGTTTTGGTGACCTTTTGGAAATGTGCTCTATGTGCTACTGCTGTAAATGTTGAAACTTTAGCTACTGGGAGTAAAGGTGGCCCAGTGACTGAAAAATGTGAAAGACAGTGCTTCATTATATTGGCTTTTGAGCTTTATATATACACATACACACATATGTAATACCTGTATTATAAAGTGAAAAGTAGCATTGCAGAAACGGAACAAACGTCTCTGCCCTGCCACTCTTAGAACTCCAGGCACTTTGTTACAGGGGTGATTACATGGAAAACAACGCTGTATGGATAACATAAGTAATTAAATATAAATGTAACATAGGAATGATAATTAAAAATAATTTCAAAACCAAAATTCTTTTTAATCCTCACTCTGGCCTAAAAATAATTAGTGTTTTAAATAGATGTCAAACAACCATTACTTTTGCAAGTTCATTATTCTTTACGATAACAATTAACATGTATATAATGGAACTGAAACATGTTCACCACTCATAAGAGCAAAGCTAACTAGAATTCTGTTAAATGTGTGTGACCTTGTTTGGAATTGCCTCAAGCAGCAGGGAATGATCTGGAATTCTCCTTGAACTGGTATTACAAAAATAAAAAGCAGCCAAGGCTACCTCCTGTTTCTAAGCAAAAAGCAAGAAAAAATATGAATTTGCGAAAGCAGATTTGTTTTACAATATTTTGTCTCATTTGCTTATTAAACGAGGTGTTTAAATGTGCTGTTTAAACATAGTCAAGCTTATGGGTGTCTAAAAAAACCTTGCCCATCTCAGGCAAGGTATGTGTGTTTGATTTGTTTTTTTTTTTTTGTGCAATTCAACATGCATTAAGGGAGTAAGGCATATATCTTTCCAAAAATAAGCATCTTTGTTACATCATGGTCAGCTTTTCTTGACTTGTTCTTAATTTCTGCAGAATGGGCACTGAACAGAAGTACCCTATGCTCTTGGATTTTTGTGGCTACTTCTCAGACATTTATCCATTAGTAATGGTGGGTGGTCATTCTTGGACTTACTTCTCTGGTATTTTCTTCTTTTTCCCCTGATTTAGGTGTAGTTCAAATCAAGATTGCTGTCTGTATCTTTCATACTTTTGCCCTGTGTTCAAATGCTGAGCACCCATCAAACCTGTTTACTTCCTTCATAAAGCTGCTTTCCATAGGTAAGGAAGCAGGCTTCCTTCTCACGTCTGTGTTTAAAACTTAATAAGTAGTAAGATCTTCAGTCATAGCACCTGCGAGTTCAGAAAAATCAGCAGTTTCTCTCTGGACTACTTCATTTATTACAGAAGCAGTGAATGGACAGAGTTTTACTTGGTGGATGAGTCCCTTGCCAAGCCATGTGTAAGTGGAATTAGTCCTAAAGAAACAAGGTAATCAAAATCATTTTTCCATCTATAGTGTCACACATTGCAGACACACTGCTTCTGCTGTCCGAATACTTTAAGAGACAATATTTGATGTCTTTTAGAAAAGCAGAATGGGATTTTAAAAGCAGACCCGGGAATAAATGATGAGTAAATGCAACCAAATAATAAAAATGTTAAAGACATTTGGATAAAGCTTTCATATTTACTAGTGCTGTGGCTTAAGCCCAGCCAATAACTCAGTACCATGCAGCCATTTGCTCACCTCTCTCCTTTCTCCTCCTTCCAGGCAGGATGGGGAGGAGAATCTAAAGAATGTAAACCCCATGGGTTGAGATACAAACAATCCAGTAACTAAAGTATAATATAAAACTACTATTACTACCACTAGTAAGGTAAATATGGGGAGAAAATATAAAAGAGGAAAGGAAAAAAAAACACCCAAACCAAACAGTAAACACAAATTATGTGTTTGCAATATTGCCTTGCAATTTCATGAAGGTTCTGAAAGGCCAAACAATAAAATTGCTCACCACCTGCTGACCGATACCCAGTCTGACCAGAGCAGTGATCTGCCCTTCTGGGTAACTCCCCCCAGTTTCTATACTGGACATGACGTGCTATGGTATGGAATACCCCTTTGGCTTGTTTGGGTCAGGTGTCCTCTCTCTGCTTCCTCCCGGCTTCTTCTGCACTTCTTCACTGGCAGAGTATGAGAGACTGAAAAGTCCTTGATCAGAGTAGGCATTACTTAGTGACAACTAAAACATGGGTGTGTTACTAGCTTTGTTCTTGGACTAAAGCCAAAACACATCACTGCACCAGCTACTGGGAAGAAGAAAAAAAACAACAACAAAAAACCCAAACTGTTACAACTGAAAGCAGGGCAACTAGGAAGTAATAAGGTGGTACAGTGACAAACTCGGGTAAGGGCTATTCATCAGGATGTTTTCTGATTAATTCTGCTAGCATAGTAAAGGATCGGCCACTTGGATTTTTGTGTCTTTGAAAATTCCAGTTCAGGCAATAGTGTAAAGAATTGTGAGATTAGAAATAAAGATGATTAAAAAAAAAAAAACATTTGGTCTGGATGGGCAACTATTCAAACCAGTAGTTAGCTTTCCATATTTGCCTTCTGGTTGCTGTTAACTTTTTAGGTTTTTTTAGAACTTGAGATAAAAGTAGCTGGGATGGAGGAAGGCAGGAGGCTTTTAATCAAAGATTGTAGAAAGGCATTATTGATTAAAGCTTAGGATAAATATGGCCTCTCAGAATCTTATGAATTTTCAAGGCAATATTGTAAAGTTTTCTGGGTTGAAAAGTGTTTGGACCCCCCATTTTGGGTCACAGCTATGAGGACATATTTCTTGTGTGTCTGCTGAATTCTGTGGAAGGGGGTTCTGCAGGGAGTGGTTCTGGCAGCAGTGTTCTTGCTGGTAAGTCAGGTTCAGCAGCTCAATAAATGAAAGCTTTATTACGAGATCTGTGGTTCAAATTCAAAAAGCTTTTTTTGTACTCAGAGTGAATACTTTGACTGAAGTAGATGAATTCTATTGTAGTACTAATTCATTTAAACTGGTAGACCACATATAGCTCAGACTTTTATTTTTCTTTTTTAATTTATCTGTGTTTCAGTCTAGCATTGAAATTTGCTGACAGATTTGCCTTCTGCATATTGACTTCAGTTATTTTTGTACCAAATTGCCCCTTAAGCTTCACAATAGACACACTTCTTCATCTGGACCTACATCTGTTGCTTATCTTTTATGTCAAGCTCACAGACTGCATGTGTTGAAATATAGATTTTTTTTTTTGTATTACAGCATTTGAACCTACTTTTAAAATATAAGTATCTGAATCTCTACAGAATGGAAGACACTGTAAAAGAGCCAGTGAATGCTTGAGAAACGCCACCACCTCTCTCCTCCTCCCCTAAAGAAACAAAAACCCAACAACAAAATATATAAAACTAGTTCCATTGTCTTTACATCAAATGCAGTATTTAATAGTAATCCTTTACTCCCAAACTCCTGAACACTGTGTCAGAAATCAAATACTTGTTTGTCAAAAAATATTGTTTGGTGAAACACTGTTCTAAAGAAAGTTTGTTACAATAAAGCCAGGATCAAATCTTGATTTGAGTAGATTACCAGAGATCTTCCTGTGTTCCCAACTTATGTTACTGAAGTATTAATGCTAAATTACCTAAATGTAATATAATGTAGAAACCATCTTCTAAGCATAGTTGAGCTGAACAAAGAAATCATTTGCTCTAATTTGTTTTATAGAGACCTCTTGGCAGTATCCTGTGTTACTCAGATTGCAGTAGCAGAAGAGTCTGATCTCAAAATTAAAATGCTGAAATTTATTTTTCACATCTTTAATTTCCCAGTGTTCTACATCTTGGTAATAAATGAAACTGACATTAAGAAATCTGATTTTGTGCTGGAAATGGAGGCAAAGATGTATACACAAAGCAACAGCTGGTTGCTAATTCTTGCAGAAAAGCATTAACCGGTCTAATGTGGCACAGTACAGTTAAGCTGTTATGTGTTGGGCTTCCAATGCATGCTGGATGGGAAGGTGCTGTCTGAACCTCATGTAAACTCTTGGAGAATGCTACAGCTGGAAGCCTGCTTCAGCACTGCAGGGGTTTGGAGAGAAGGTCTGAGGAACATGTACTGTGGAGTAGAGGTGAGTTACTTCATAGGAGTTTTAAATATTTTCTGGACCTATTAATACATACTCAACTCTACATGGCTGCCAAGTCATCACCCTTATTTAATGTGTCTCAGTGATAAATTTAGCTGTCTTGATTCAGTAAGGTGCTTAATCATGGAGGAAATGAGTGGGAAAGCTCATTCAACAGATTTTTCCAGTTTAACAGCTTTAGGGACAGGCTCACAAAAGACACAAATCCTGCTGAACCCTTAGAGTGGGAAACGTGAATCTCCAGATAATTCTGTAGTAATCTCTGTTGTATTCAGACTCATAGCCAGTTGCTGCTTGATCATGAATGGGTTGATGTTGTTGAACATGCTTGTAAAATTGCTGTGTTTTTAAACCTCTTTTTGTTCTCTTGGCCTTTGGAGGGGTTCCTATAATACATGGCCTCTGGGATCTAAGAGCTACTTGTCAGGGTGCACTATTACTTCCTACTCAGTCCTTGCTGTGCCAGTCTGGGTATATCTGAGATGACATTGCTGCCTTCACCAAGTTCCTCCGCCCCTCGAAATTTCAGTGCTCAGAATATTCACCTGCACTCAGGTATGGTCCTCAGTGTCACCTAGGTTGTTAATCTGATCAGAAGATTCTTGGAGACATTTTCTCGCTTTTGCTTTCTGAAGATTTTTACTCTGTGTATGGAAAAACTGGATATTCATTGTCTTAGCACCACAAAGTCAATGACCTTGTAGTGTGGCAGTCATGTCTGAAAATGAGAAGGATTTAGGTGCTTACTGCAAGTGGCATTTCAACACTTGGCATTCCCTGGAGCAGAACCAAAATACAGTGATCATTTTCCTGTTTTCTTTTCTTACTTTTTCACTGCCTTTCCCTTGTCCCTAAAGATCTGGGATGTGATTAAAAATTGGAGGAAAGTGACTAGGCTGAAAATTCTCTTAGTTTCTGTAAGGAATTCCTTTGTGGCTGTGCCTCACCATTTATATATCTAAGCTTCTGGCTCAGTGCAGGGAGGTGTCCAAATTCCTGGGACTAGCACTGATCCTGATGTCCCTTCTGTAATTGTGAGTCCAGGGTGGACTTCTTTGAAGGTATTGCTCTAGGATGGAGACCTGGGAAGAGGTAATTCTTCTGAAAAGCTTTAATTAAAAGAATAGCGAAATAACAATCTTCAGCATATTGTTTGGTTTTTTGTTTTTTTTTAGGCAGGGTTGGCAATATAGTTACAAACAGAACAACTTGGAGTTATTACTGGTCAATGTCTCAGATTAATCCATCATTTCATACTCTAAATTCACTTTTTGGAGTTTTATATCTGTATTATGATTTGAAGAATCCAGGTATCATTTTCCACAGGAGTTAATAAAAACTTCATGGAACAAGAAAGATAATGTAATGGGAAGAAAAAAGTTACCATGAAAAATCTGTCTAAATGAAATCTGTAATTGATCTCCTCAGATGTTATGTCTTGAGGAACTGGCCAAATTTTATTGTGTATTTCTTGTGAAATGACTGATTACTAGATAGATGGAACATAGCAAATACCATATACCATATATTTTATTTACCTAAAGGCTCATAAATTCAATGTCTGTTTGGTTTCTCAAACATGGTATGTTAACGGATTCCTTCCAGGAAAACAAAGTCCAACTACAAAGTCATCAGGTTGAAGTGTTATCCTTTCAGATGCTTTTTCAACACAGTTCATTCTTTGGTTGTAAATACAAACCAGATGCAGTACTGAATTCTGATTAATTGTTAGTCAAAATGTATAGCATGCTGAGCATGGAAGGATCATGGGCATCTTGGGTTGCTAATGAATTATACACAACGGTCTACACAAAGTTGTGCATATAAACAAACTCTTAAGAACAGCATATCCTCTGATAAACTGTATTCTATTATAATTAGCAGTGTGAACATCACAGGGATGTCAGGTCAAGCATTTGATAGAAGAATGTGTATGTATTAAATTGTTTGCATATTTATTTTAAGTTAGCTTGTCAAAGATTGGGAGAGGAGAGCGAGGTTACTGTGCTGCTTCTGCTTAGACCAGGCCCTGGAAAATGAATGTATTTTTATTACAACAGTGTCGCTGCAGCATTCTGAGGCAAATAAATAACTCTTCAGATAAATAACTTGAAGCATATATAATGACTTGAGGCTATATGTCAAATCACTAATAGAGTACAATGAATCACTTGCTCAGGCAGTCCCTGTGTTTGGAGCAGCAATTCATTCTGCTAAGTGTACTTACTCTGGATGTAACATGTATATAATTCTTTTGCCTAAAACAGTTACTTCTTGTATCTCATCCTGTTTGATGAGTTCTGTGGCAAATAAAAGGTGAACCTATGTTGTGCCCTTTTGAGGACCTATGGCAATATATACTACACAGCATTCCAACTTCCCTGTTCTACTGGGGAATCTTTCTGCAGAGCTGACAGGAGCTATATAAGAGCTTTGCATCCTAGAGAAATAAGCAATGATCCAAATAAGCAAACGACATCTCCTCTAATTTATATAAATCTTAGAAGTGCAAAGTTTTAGCACCATTCAGATGAGACAATGTGAAGATTTTTTGTTATGTTAGCTGAGAATCAGGTGAAACCTAAACTTCTCAGAGTACTGCTGTGTAAACATACATGATGCTTTAACAGAAATAAAGAAAAGCTTGTATACCTACACATTTTCAAAGTTCTTGTTTATTTGCATTGAAGTTGGGGGGAATGTTGCTGCCTTTTTTTTTTTTTTCTCTTCCCCTTTCTTACAGGCAATTACTTGGAGGAAGTATTCCCCCTACTCCCTTCTGTGTGTCTTATGCCTGTAAGCCAAGAATTAGCACGCTGCTCTGAACTTCATCATAGATCCAGTCTGCTCTTACAAACTAACTTAACAGGGATTTCCAGAGCATGGTGAGGGTGTGACACTTGTGCAAACCTGATGATGATCCCACTAACCACCGTTACCTCTTAAACTCCTGTAGTCATTTTTTTGACTGGGCAATATGGAGGAGGGAAGGAAATCCCAAATATTCGACCTGCTTCCCTCTTTAGCAAATGGTCTTCACCTGTGATAAAGTGAGATTTGTAAAAGGCTGTGCAGTTCAAAATTTACTGCAGGGAAAGGTGTCTTTGTTGGTGGTTTACTGAAACTTTTGCACATATCATTCCCATTTACTCTTACTACTGTTAGAGAGGTGAATGAGGTGAAATATCTATTTCTCTCCACTCTTTGAAGCTTTTTTTAGAGACAACATTGTATTCCTGAGTGAATAACTTGCTGCCAGGTCAAGTGGAGTGTGTCGTTTTTTTGTGTGCACACAGCTAAATCATAGGATTGGATCCCTGCTTTCAAATAAAACCAGTGAAGTTAAACCTTTCATGAGTATGATTCAGTTCTTGCTGAGCTCAGTGGGAGTTTTGGCTAGGGGAAAAACTGAGAACATTCACATTAACTTTGATTTCATTCAAGCTCATTTTTGGAAAAACAGCTGATCAACCAGAATACTGTGAGTACCACATCTGTGAATTCTAACGGCTGCTTCTACTGTGTACAATTACTGTGAAACAGCTTTGAAAAATCTTAACAGTAGAGAGTTTGAGCCTTTGATTCCTCTCACTGGAATTAGTGCAGTGTTTTGTGAGTGCACACAGAGTAACAGACTATTAATTGCAGCTGTTCCTCACATTATGAGCACTCTCCTGTCGCTGGCATGGTGTGAAGGGGAAAAATTTGGGCTGCCACAATTTGAAATCGAGCATTCAGCCTAGCTCCTTACAAGTTGTGGTGTCAGTGGGATGAGAGGAATTAGCAAATAACTTCTAGGAAAATCAGTGATGGAGTACTTGAACAGCAGAAGCTCCATTTGAACACAGCAAAGTTAACTTGTGTATGTCCTGTACAACAAGCTTTCCCACCAGCATGCAGCAGTGAAGAAATCTCAGAGCTGCTGCTGCAAGGAGTCATGATCTCCTGGCTTGTGTGAATATTCAGAAAGAAACTAACTGTGATTGTCCAAAACTTGTTCATAGAAATAAATTACTCTGCAGGCAGTATCATCATTTTCACTCATTCTGGTCCTTTGATATGTTGCAGTGTGTCTCCTGCAGAAGAGATGAGGCAGCCAGGGTAGGAGAGGAGTCTCTGCAGGCTCCAGAAATGATGGAGAAAGGGAGGATGAGAGTACAGTTCAGATCAGGCATCTAATTCAGATGTTCTAAAAAATCCTCTGAAAGGAACCTTTTTCCCAGTGGTTATATAAGAACTGAGAGTTAGGTGATGTGAGTTTTCCTCAGAGTATTAGTCATAACACAGACACTGTCTTGAAACATTTCCATTTGACACATCTGTACTTTTAACTTTAAAAAAGGAATTGCTTGGCTCTGATGAGACTCATGAGGACTGTAGGACTGGCTTCTCTGAAATTTTCTTATGTGAAATATTTTGCAGTCCTCTGTTATTTATTTCTCCTAATTGCTCAGTATTGGAAAACTTGGTCAGAGGGGACTTGTCATTTCAGAGAGATAAAAAACAAAAACTTAATTGAAAGGCAAATGATTTTTCAGATTTATAGTTTTCCAAGACTAAGAGTCTGTGTGAGTAACTTCAAATTCATTTTCCTGTAGAGCTGCTCATTGTTTGTTACTCAAATCTCCACGTGTTGCTCCTCACAGCTTTTCACTTTACTTGCAAGATGTTATTTAGCTGTATTTTCAGCTGCCTGAGAGAACCTAGAGGCGAAGTTATAATTTCAAACTTGGGGGGGGGGGGGAATGTGGCCTTCTCAATCTTTCTTGTACTTCATATAGGCAAATCTAAGCCATCTATGTAAGCTGAATGACAAATCAAAGTAACAGTCCTGTTATTTGTCTTAGAATCATAGAATAGTTAGGGTTGAAAAGGACCTTAAGACCATTTAGTTCCAATCCTCCTGCTATGGGCAGGGACACCTCACCGTAGACCATGCTGCCCAAGGCTCCGTCCAGCCTGGCTTTGAGCACTGCTAGGGATGGAGCATTTGCCATTTCTCTGGACAACCTGTTCCAGTGCCTCAGCACCCTCACAGGAATGAACTTCTTTCTTATGTCTAACCTGAACTTCCTTTGTTTATGTTTAAACCCATTACCCCTTGTCCTGTCATTACAGTCCCTTTTCCTTCAATTATCTTATTTTGACCTTTGTTACCATTGTGTAACCAGAGACCATGTGGTGGTTATAGGACTTTGAATACTGCTAATTAGGTAATTAAGAGTGCATTGAGGGAGTTATTCAGATATATGAGGGCTTAACATATGGGGAGTAGCATGGGCAAAACCAACAGAGAGGAAACATCATTTGGCTTCTGAGAAACAGTTTATCTGGGGAAAGAAAGGTGAGTGGCAGGGATAGCATTGTGCTTTCCATCAGGGCTACAAAGAGCTTTGATAAACAGAATATGGCTTGGAAATTATGTAGACTGGTATTTTATGGAAAGGAGATGCGACATGATTTGTCTATCTATGATGTTAGTACAGTAGAAAACAGTTGAATACAAAGAAAGAGTTGTTTTATCAAAGAAGCAGCATGATCCCTACAGAGATTAAAGAAGGAGTTATGGTCTCTGAGCTACTGGAGATTAAGAGGCAGATGCATGAAACTTGTGTGAGGAGAAAAGCAGTTTTGTTCTAGCACAAAGGGTGTGCCAGGTCCTTTCATTTCTGTCAGCAGTGACTCTTTTCTGATCCAGGCAGAATGTGGGAAATTAAAGTTCTTAATGTGTTTTATTGTTTCTTTGTTGAGTATTCTTGGAAAACTTGTAATGAAAATACGGTTACTGCATGTATAAAGCAAGAGACTGCCTCACAGAGATGGAGATCTTGCCCAAAGTTACTGGAGGAAGGAGAAATGGTTTCCTTAAGCTGAGTTGCTGAGAAGAGCAACAGTTTTGGTGGTGTTGCATCAATGAAAACAGCCAAAACCAGTGCCGATCCTACTGTGTTTGAATAGTGTTTGTACTCTTAGGCTTTTGCAACTGAGCTCTCACTTTAAAATCATAGAATCACAATGGCTTGGGTTGGAAGGGACCTTTATGATCATCTAATTCTAACCCTCCTGCCATGAGCAGGGGCACTTTCCACCAGACCAGTGTGCTCAAAGCCTTGTCCAACCATCCCTTGAACACAGGCAGGGTGGGGCAGCCACAGCTTCTTTGGGCAACCTGTGACAGTGCCTCAAAACCCTCATGGTGAAAACATGAGACTTGGTCTAATTTTGGTGAGAATGTGCTGTATAGGAGTGCACACATGTCTTGTCCTAAATGCCCATGGACAGATTGCCAGAGGAAAGTGCTTATGCTCATTGCCTGGAGTTTTAAAACTGGCAGCAGATCAAAGCTGTGAGTTAAAAATGTACAAGTATTGTGGCAAGGATTGTTTGCTTGCTTGCTTTTTTTCTGGTTAAATACCTCTGTTCCATCAGATATGAAAATCTGAAGGGAAGGCAACAATAAAACAGTGGGGGGAGGTGATTTGTTCCTGAATAAGTCAAAGGAGAGTTATCACTGATGCGATATGCAGACAGTTTATCTAAGGAAGGACAAAGACATCAAACTGTTTAGATAAACTCTGAATTATCATAAACTCCATTTCACATGAGAAATTGTTATTTTAATTCAAAAGGAAATATTCATAAGCCATCTTAGTTTATAATTTGAATATAATACAATGAAACTTGTTAAGCAGGATTTCTCTTTTTATTTTTGACACAACAGGTGGCTTTGTAATACAGTCTTAACAAAGTAGCCCTTAAGAAATAATAATCTCATGAATTTTAAGAAGAAATTCAAATGCACACCAAAGATACAGAAATAGGGTCTTACCTTATGTGGTGAAGAAGTAAAAGCCTTTTCCAAAGGCCAAGGGAGTTTGTGAGAAAACTTGTATTGGCTTTGGTGAGTGGGTTAGTTTGGGGTTGAGCAAAGCTAGAACACATGTAGTTCCAAGCTAAGGGTGTTTGCATTTTGATCAGTGAAAAGAAATGTTTATGTTGTGAGAAGATGATTTGAACTCTTCTGGTATGCAGCTGGTAAGAAAATTCAGTGTTTATTGTTGGGGTGTTGGGAAGTCCAATACTACGTAGTGATGAAACTGTGTTTTAAGTGCAAAAATTTACCATATGCTTTAATCTAAGCTTTATCATACAAAGCCAAAGTGAAAGAGTAAACAACTTGCTGTGCAATGAGCATAAACTTCATTTGGTACTGAAATAGATATTCTAATTCAGTTGTGCATAACTATTTGCAAGCAGCCTCTCCAGAGTTACAACTTTTTGATTCCATTTTATTTTGGTGAAGTTCTTTCTGAATTTGTGGCTGAGGAAAGAAACTGTCTCTTCATCTTCAATTCCTGGTACGTCTTGTTTCATTTAATTAGGTGATTCATCTGCAGGGTAATGCCACAATTGTCCTTGATGAGATTCCATTAAACACATGGCACAGACACTCCTTTTTATGTTTTTTAAAATAATAATGTAATCAGATGTCATGTATCAGATGGTCAAGGTTTAGGTAATGTCTTTTTAAGTGAGATATCCAGGTTGGAGCAATCTAAGAGAAAGAATGCTTTTCAGAACAATTTTTTTTTTTTTTTTTTCAGCCATTGTTGCCAAATCTCTGAAAGTGAAAATTTGAGTTTAAACCTGGGATTTTTTGTTCAACTTTGTCTTTGAAAGAAGTTTTAAGTCTCTCTGTGATATCTCAGTTTCTGCTATGTTGGTAAATATGCGGATGCAGCAGCTCTGCTGCATCTGACCTGCAATCAGTTAAACTTGGTGTGGGTGTTAATAATCTTATTTTAAAATTCATTCTGCAATATATAGCAGAGCTGCTGTAGAGGTTTAGTGAATAATGAGGAGTAGTACGAAATAATCTATGCTTTTGCCAGTTGGGGAGGAATACTGAGTTTTGAAGAGGCTTAATGGCTTTGGTGGTAGTTAGAGAATGGTCATCACAGAGGAGGGAAAGGTCAGCACAGTTATAGGGCTAACTATGTTTTGGGTAAATAAATGGCAGGAGGAAGCACCTTCTGCCTTTGTCTCTGTAAGGTTCTGTTTGAGCCTAAGCCCTGTAGAGCTCATTCCTATACAAGCTTTACCCAGCACTCGCCAAAGTGAGTTGGGAAGTTCTCCAAGCTTCTTCAGATCATGTCCAAGGTTGTCTTCCCTACAGCATAGCTGCTACTTGTGGACAGCCAGATTCTGAGTTGTGTATCGCCCACTAAAGCTAAAATGGTATATTTCAGGGCTTTGAGAGATGCTAGTTATTTTTAAATGACCTAAACGATCACTATTGTGGAGGACACTAAAAGTGGAGGAATTTTCCAGATCCTGTTCCTGTTTTTTTAAGTGTGAATTTAGTAATTTTTCTGTTGTTGTTCAGTGTAATTCTAGTATACTGGTTTTGCTAATGTGTTAGTATGTCTCAGTAGCAAGCTGCTTAATGTATCTTGAAATAGTCTATTCTTTCTGGCATTACAGAGGACATGCAATTATAGATGTTATTCAGCATGTCTCCTGTTATTCCCTGAAAAGTATGAAAGTAGAAATTAATAAAAAGTGGTTTAAGTGTATATATATGGTTACAAATGAGATTAAGACTGTGTGTACTCACAGGTTTGTCTTTTTCCCACTGACTTTGCTTTCCCTGACATAAATGAATGAGATGACCTTCCCTTGCAGAATAAAGACAGAGTGGGTTAGGAAATGTGTATAATTTATAACATGTTCTCTGTAGTTAACACTGAATCTCGTATACAAATCACATCATTGCAAAAGTCAGGAAAAATTTTCAGTGCTGTGTGATGATGCAAACCAGAGACTGTCAGTCTCGTATCTTCTCAGACGTGGGTTAGATGAAAAATAGATCTGCCACAACATGAAGATATCACAAAATATTTTATTGAGTTTTGGGCCAGAGAAACAGTGTGTGAGTGTGTAGAAGTGATCCATCTTGACAAGAAACACAGAAATCTATAGCTTTCCTTTCCTCTTGGATTGTTTTGGAAACCTCTTTGTGTCTGTTATTTTGCAGCTTGACATTTAAATGCTGACTTCCTTAATTTGGTGCAGGTCACCAACGTATATATATTTTATTTTTAATGTTCACGGACGACATCAAACCCCACAGATTTTTCAGCTTCTGCTGGATATGTTCTGTTTCTCTAGAAGTTATGGGCTTTAAGCAGTGCTGCAGGTGGGGCATAAGGAGCAAGATACAATTTCAGGAAAATACACGTGATTGTCACTAGCTGTAGCTTGTGCATCGCTGGCTGCTGCCAAAGAGTGCAGACAGTTGCATGAACTGGGCAGTGAAAACAGTAGCTGAAGGACCCAGGGACATATGTGAAGGAATGATATGCTTCAAGCACTGGGATGGCTTACTAAGTGTGTTTAAGTCTACCCTATATTTTCCAGAGGCAGGAAAATAAATACAAATCTGAAGACAGGCTTATAAACATGAACAATAGGAAAACTGATGCTGGACCATCTCATGCACTTTAACAAGGAGCAGACTGTTTTATTGATATTAACAGGAAGCTTGTTGGCTGTAATTACTTAGCCACAGAATACAGAGTATTTTTCCAAGATGCCACAGTACTTGCTGGTTTGTTCTCAGCTACTGGTGGTCTTTTTCTTCCTTATTCCAGTGGAATTTGCATGTGGCTGTTTCTTGCTCCATAGAAGCAAGCAAAAGGAGTTAATTGAATTAAATCAAATCCTGAATTTGGGTAGGTAGGAGTAAGGCAGACTGAAATCTGAAGCCTAAACTGGACATGAGCTTGGAGAGCGACACTAAGGACATCTTGGAGTGTGAATCTATTTACACTCCTTGGAGACCAGCAGGGCATATTGAAAGGTAAGTTTTCAAAGGGTACTGTGAAGGCTACGAAAAAAACTGAACAAAGCGCTTAAGAGGTTATCCTGTAGTGCGCAGGGTTTTACGGATGATAACTTGAAAAAATCCCTCTTCTTCCCAGTCATGTATGATGAATTGTGTTACAGTAAAAATCTCACAAGCTAGAAATAATTACCATATTTTTTTGTCATTTGATGTTGTTTTTACAGAAATGTTTTTTTAACAAGTGTTGTGCTAAAAAATCTTTGTAGAGGAAGTAATTACCTAAAAGGAAATGTTAAAATATGTTGCTTGTAATGAATTGGTTTAATTCTGAGCAAATTAACTGAATGGTGAAAGCAGAGTGGTTTGGACTTTGCTGTTGTTGTTTTCTTTTTTTTTATTTTCTTTTTATGTTTTTGTTCCATGTATGCATGGTTTGCATTAGAGTCATAAGAAAACAAAAGTGTGGCTAGACAAGTGGGCTATATAACTTTTGTGAATCGTGACCATTGGATATGGTGAAAGAGTCATATAGTAGAAAATGAATGACATCCCAGACAAAAAAACTGTACAAAGCACAGAAGCTGAGAACTAGGTCACAGACAAATGGTGTTTATTGGCAAAGCAAGCATGGGAGGGATTATGTACTAGAAAGTAATCGTTGCATCATTGTTGGTAATTCTTCATATTTTCAGTACTCAAATATATTCCTAGATTCCTTTTTTTTTCTTTTTTTTTTCCCAAATAACATTTTAATGTATGTTTCAAAATATACATTTGACTTGCTTGCTGTGGTGAAAAGTCTATGCATAGGTCTTTATCATGACAAGTAAAAGGCTAAAGAATTTGCTCAGATGCTTGCAAGGTATTTGGTATTGCTTACGGTTCTTTTCCAAATCTGACACTTAAATATGGTGTATCGGTTTTCTGACAGTTCTGACCTAAATCCAGATTTTATTGTCACTTTGGAAACAACAGCCTTCTATTTAAGGCCCGTGTGCTGGATGTTATAGAAAAAATGCATACATGGCAACCCTGCTGTAAAGATTGTGTTTTTAGCTTGGGTAGACACTAAATAGATAATTGCTAGCTGTTGTGAAATAGAGTATTTCTCTCCTAGGCTCTTGCTTCTCACTTCATGTCCCAGCCTTACCCCTTAAAGCAATAGTGCATGTGGCAGGTGCAACAAGGTAAATCAGAACCGTATAATGCAAAGCTGTTTACATGATGTGCGACATCACTGGGTTTCCAGAAAATCCACAATTATCTCATGGCCTTTGTTTCCAGAAGGTGGAGGGAGCTGTTGCTGCTTAGTAGCTGATGCCTTCAAGCTCCATTCTGTGAAGTTTTGCTGCCTGGTTTGGGCCTGTGTCTCTGGCACCAAGAACCTGTTGTGCTCCTGTATGTAGTGACATGCTCCCTGAGTCTCTTGGGATGATGCTTCTCGAAGCTGTCCCTTTGTGATAGACCTGACTGAGACCTTTAAAAGGAACACTGACGGCAATGTCTCTGGCCATTGATAGGATGATATGAAGAAGGGATTGCACGCATTTTCTAAATCTGGCAAATGTTTGGTTTTGGTTTGACCCTTGTATCTTAAAGTCACATACCTGGAACGCCACAAATTTCTGGGGAGGGGATCATATCCCAAAATATCAGCAGATTGTCTTAAATACTGACCAAGACAAACTCAGTGCTATCAAGTGGAAGTTTTAATCTTCACACTGGGATGTACTGTCCCTCTTAGCTAACAGTTCCTGGCACAACATGTTGAATAATTTCAAATACCATTTTCTCATCATCTTGTGATATCATAGCAGTGTTTTCCTGTGCAACTTTGGCAAATGAAATGCTGTTGTAAAAAAACGCTGTCCCTTCTGTTCATTGTTGTCTTCTCTGAAGCAGATAACTTCCTCAAGTGTGGGCTGAAGTCGGGTGTCAGGCAAAATTACAGTCTGGATCCTAGCAGCTCCACAAGAAAAGTATGTGTGGAAAAGCAGGGCAGAAACAGTTTCTACAAATCACTGGCTTCAGTGGATGTTTGTGCCAGGAGAGGAACTGGGCTCCTTTCTGTTTCCATTCTTAACTAAATAGACCTTGAGAGGTACTGATGTAAGTTTTTAAACTATGAACTCTATATCCAGCTGTCATTGTCGAGCTATGTTTGGCTCATTTGTCTTCTTATTTGACTCTGTGGTGGGGAATCTGCAAAACTATTTTCAGGGATCCTGGGATTTGCCTGATCTGCTGCTGAGGATCAAAGTTGTTTCCTGCACTGAGGAAACCTTAGCTGTGTCTAGGAACTACTGCTGTGGTCATATGCAGATCTGCATTATTGAGAGCCGTGCTTCATTTGTGGCTCCATCTCTCTCCTATTGGGTTTGCGGCAGTATCCTGGCACCACAATGCCATCATAACTTGTGAATGAACTTCCGGAAGCTGTCTGGGGTGCCAAGGCTGTGCCTGGGAAAGTGCCCTGGCCTTGGTATAAACAGTGCCCCTGGTCCAGGATGTTTTCAGGTGCTGTCACACTTAGGCATGCAAATCACTGCTCTGCAGTGGATGGCAACAGTTTATACATACCTACGTCTCATCTTTCTAGGTAAAATAGAGGTATTGCCTATGAGCAGGGAAATATTGCAAGCTGCTGTTTGGATTGATTAATTTGTATAGCTTGTAAATAATTTTCTGTGAAAATTACACAGGCTGAAAATGATTAAAATTCATGTTCAGTTGCTTCTTAGAGCCAAGCTTGTGCTGGTTTATGTAGTAGGTGGAGTAGTTTATTTTAAAAGCCCATTTAAAAGCTTTCTTGAAGATATTAACAACTGTCACCTTTATTTCTACTATTCCACTTTTCTAATATTTGTGTTTCTACTCCTACATATTTAGGCTGTGCTACTTTGTAGGGAGTGAGATTGTGTGTAAAGACAGAGAGCACAACTTGCTTGTTCCAGAAACTCCAGGCCACTGAATGACCTTGAAGCGTTGCGCAAGTGCAGATTCCTTGAACCAATTCAAATAGCTGAAATGCATTATTACACCTGAAATTTGGGCATGATGTAAGTAATTTTGTGTGGTTGAAGCTTTAATCTTGGATTTTTTAAAGAAAGGGCCACAAGCAAATCCACTGTTGTTATGTCACAAAACAAGAATTATGTTATCAGTCATAATCAACATGAAAATAGACAAAAAGGAGTACTTTATTTCAGATCAATTTAGTTTGTAAAGGTACTTGTTGTAGGTTGCTGTAGAGGCCCTGTGGACAGACCCTTTGCTGGCAGTTCTTGTGTTCTGAAATGAAACTTTTGACTAAAGAGATCAGCACCTAACTTGAAAAGAAAGAAAAGATCCCCAACTTTCTACTTCATCTGATTCTAACTTTAAAACATAAAAAAAAGAGTGAGGGTGGGACTTTCAGAGAACTTCCATTTTAGTATTTAATTTCTTGAAATATAAGTAGGTCTGTTCAAGTGGATGTTTCATACTTCTTGCTATATATTCTCTAGATGCTATACTAAATAGTGCTTGCCTTTTCCACCCTGTCACCTGTGTACCTAGAAAAAAATTGCCTCTTTACGGATGAAAAGTACTGGAATGGGGAAGGTGACTGGCACAATTCCAGCACGGTGGTTCAGCTGATCTCTGTGACAACTTTTACTGTCTCTTATGGAATTAGAAGCAATGACACTGTTTTTCCTTTGGTTCAGTATTACAGCTCTCATACTTACAGAACCAGCATTCTGCTTCTACTTGCTGTTATGTTGCATTTTATGCATAGCACAGATGATCGCTTTTTACTTCCTGGGGAATGAGTGAGGTACCAATTCAAAACTGAGTCAGATTATCCAAGTGAGGTATCTGGGGATGTGGGAACTTACATGCTGACCTATTAAAATAATTTAATAGTCTGTGTTCTGAGAAATGCAGGTTCAGACTTAACTTAGAGCAGATCTAGCTGTTTGCCAGAGCACACGGCATCTATTATTACTAGAGAAGCTTTACTTTCTTGAGCTTTAATTAGAAAGACCCTATTTTAGGTTGTTGCAAGAATGCCAAAGTGGTTGTAATGAGAGCTGCTGCCATTCATCATTTTTTTAACTTCTCTAAACAGTGAGCAGTAGCGGAGCATAAAATTATAGCTAACCAAGCAATGAGAAATGGCAAGATGATTCACAAGTACTGTCCCCATGCTTTGAGATTAATTGACTGAAAGATACTCTCTGTGCAGCTTAAGTTAATGAACATAACCAATCATTCTGGAAAAACTCATAGCATACACACACCTTGATTGCTTTCCAGGGATGAAGAAAAACTCGGAGAGCTTTTTTTATGCCTCAGCTAGCTACCTACTGCTAGCTAGCTGTCTCTGTGCTCAGAGGTAAGGTAGATTACACAGACTCGAGGAACTTGGGCTTTTTGTAATTATGAGCAGTATTACTTGAATAACCCAGTAAATAATCTGATAGCATCTGATCGTTATTCTGTTAAGTGATATCTAGATAAAATGGGTAAGTTTGAGCAAAATGATTTTTCTTACCACACTGATTAAACTCAATAAAAACTAATATTCATGCTACCATTCTTGTTTAACAATGAAAAAGAGGTGAACTTGACATATTCGTGTTTCTTGAAAGACTTCTGCTTTCCAATTCTATTGTGTCTGAAAGTTTCATTAGAACAGATGTTCTCCTAGACTCTGGTTGTTAATCCTTTTTTTATTATTTTATTTCTAATAAGGAAGTACTGAAGAACACAAAAGAAGTGTTAGATATGCTTCAACAGCACAGCAGACAGGCTTAGATGACTTAAAACATGGATGAATGGTCATACAGGATTCTGTTTTATCCAAATACCTTTGTATTTCCAGGGGTGTTTTCAGTTACTAAAAAAAAAAAGAAACTCTATCCAGTGTTTTACGTCTCTCTTCTGAGCTCCAGGAATGTTGTACCTGTAGATTGTTCTTTTTTTTTTTTTTTTTTTTTTAATAAACCCAAAAGTTTTCAGGTTACATCCAACCTGAAGATTCCTTGTTGAAGAGCACTTGTTTGACTGTACCTTCCATGGCCTTTTGGCAACAGTCTTTTTCAGTCTTTTTTCTTTGGTTTGATATATTGGACCTTGTTATCCCATCTGCTCAACCCCTTTTGACCTTTTTTTTTTTGTTTGTTTGGTTTGTTTGTTTGCTTAGGAGTGCGTGTGTATTTTGGGGTTTTGTGTTTTGTTTCTTTTTGTTGTCGTTGCATAGCATGTATAGATTTTGAAGAAAGATTTATTAATTTTCAAAGTACCAGGGTGCTCCATGCTCCTCTAATTACTTCAGAAAACAACAAACCTATTCAAAATTGGGGGCATATAATCCATGTTTCCTTGGTCAATTGACTGATGAAGAGCTATGAAGATCCTGCTGCTATGAAATTAGTTGTTGAGAGTGCTGGCAGCTCCTCGGCAGCAGCCTGGCAACTCAGCAGTAAGCAGCATGGGGCCGGTAGAGGGGGCCGCTGCTGTAACCTTAGTTTGTTGGGTTTTCTTTGTAACCAGGTATGGAATAAAGGAAGAAAACTGCTAGAAGACTGAAGCTATAAAATTGTATATCAGAAGATACACTTGTACTTTTTAAATACAGACTTTCTGCTTCCTCACAGTTCCTTTTTTCTTGAAAGGGGATGGTGTGTGTGCCAGGGTATGTCTTTCGCCTTCTCCAGGTTCATGGATGTGGCACTGTGGTCCTGTAGGTTGTCCTTATGTGGATGAGGCAGGCAGGACTACCCTCAGTTACTCATCTTTGCATTTTACAGTACCTTGTGTTTTTTGAGGGGCTGGAGGTTTTGAATATTATTAGAACATCCATCACTTAAAAATGTTTGGTATCTTTAAAAACAACCCCAGAAAACTTTAATGATGTTTATTGATATGGAGCCCTTTCATGTTAGTGTCAGAGGTAGGTGCTGTTTTAAACTTTTGAAGTTAAGTTTTATATTCTATGATTTGGTAACAAATCTTTTTAGGAGTTGTCTTTTCTAGAGCTCAGTTTTTCTTCATGTGTTTGAATGAAGGACTGTAATTTTCCTTAGATGAGTGTGGTAGGCTTCTGTCGTGGTTTAAACCCAGCCAGACAGCCTGTTCACTCAATTCCCCCCCTTCTTTCCCTCCCCCTACTCCCGGAGGGACAGAGAGGAGAATCGAAAAGAATGCAACTCCCACAGGTTGAGATAAGAACAGTTTAGTAACTCAGGTGTAACACAAATCACTGCTGCTACCACAATGATAATAATGATAAAGGAAATAACAAGGGAAGAGAATACAACACCTCACCACCAGCCAACCGATAACTCGCCTCCCCCCCCCCCTTCCCCAGCCCGACCAAGCACCGACCCATACCTCCTCCAACCCCGCAGTCTCCCAGCCCTTCCGGCTCACTCTCAGTTACATCCTGGGCATGACGTGCTGTGGTATGGAATACCTCTTTGGTCAGTTTGAGTCAGGTGTCCTGTCTCTACCTCCTCCCAGCTTCCCCTCCTCCCTGGCAGAGCATAAGGCTCAGAAAGTCCTTGGCCAAACCAAAACATCATTGTTATCAGCTCTGTTCCCAGGCCGAAAGTCAAAACACTGCACCAGATACCAAGAAGGAGAAAAATGACTGCTATTGCTGAACCCAGGACAGCTTCTCTTAGTACTCACTGTAAAAGAGTTTTTTTTTTCACAGTGCTAGGAGAAGGGTGAAAGAAGCTACAGGAAAAAAAAAACAAACAACACAAAACAACAAAACAAAAACACAAACAACACAAAACAAAAACCAAACCCCAGGTACTTTTTTACTATGTTTATTCCATGCCAGTGAAGCTTACGCTAATTAGAAATCATCTAGAGGTACTGTAGCTTCAACTGGAAATGCTTCCTGACAGGTGGTTTACCACAAAGCAACATTACAGTTACCTTACACACTGTTTGATTTGTGTAAGCCCTCATTACTACTCACATTATTTAATGAACTATGTTCATTCTCTCACCTCCTTCAGAATGCAGTGCTCCCATCCAAATCTGCAGTGCTCACACTTCAGGTTTTAACCATTCTCTTCCAAGGTAAAGACATTTCACCATTTATGAGGAGGTAAAAATTGAAATTTAAATGCCAAAACCTGTTACATTAAAAAGGTGTGTGATACTTTCAAATTTTAACTGTATAATCAGGAGGTTCATTTTAGTGAACCATGTAGAAGATTGATGACATTTTATTTAGCTTTTAGTTATATTTCAGTGCAACTTTTTTCAACTTTTTGTGGACTCTCAAAAGTAACATTACTTGAATGTCTAATACAAAAATAGAGATGATCCCTTTAGATTTTTCCTAATACTTTTTAAGAAGTCCAACACCGATTTCATGGTTACTATAACCACGCACAATCAAAAAGAGAAAGGTAAGTGGTTCTGCTGTTCATGAAGGAATTCCTCAGCTTATCAGAACTTCACGTACCTCTGCAGGTTTTGTATAAAATACCCTCAGGGTTATGGACAATGTGTATTTGCAGCCTTTGTCAAAGTCTTGCTGCTCTAGCCCCATGGGAGGTATTTCATAAACTGAATTTGTGAAGTAACACAGCTGCAGAATGGTCTGTGACCCACAGAAGTATTCGCTTTCATGTAGTTCAGACTCTGATGCGATTACACTCTCCAGCAAACACATATATTGAAATTCTCCCTGTAAGTGAACTTGGCTATTTGCTGTTTGTTACAGGGAAAACTATTTAGTGAAGCAAATCAAGTAAAAATCTGAATCCACAGGCGTGGGGAGATACGTAATTTGTTCTGTTTACTTACCTCAAAGGCTTGCATTAATCAGTCACTATTTCTGTTTGGTTCCTTTTGCAAATAACTTTAACCTTAAATTTTTCAGAAAAAAACTAAAGTAATTTCAACAATTCCAGGATTATGATCTCCCTCATGACTGCAAATGATGCAATATACAAAATAATACAGAAAGTTATTTCTTTAAAAGCAGTTGTTATCACTGGGTGAGGTTAACTACATGTGCAGGCAGGCATGGGAAAAGGAGCTAAACACTAGTGTCATGGAAATAGCGTTTTAGTAAACATCATCATCCATAATGCATGTCAAGTAGTGATGGTCTGTGGAAAAAAAATGGCTTCTTGTAATACTTTTCATGGAAATGTTCTTCTTGTGCAAACATTTTACCATTAAGTATTTGTTCTGTCTTCAGTGAAAGGTTTCAGAGGCTCTGATCCAAAGAGGAGTTTAGGAGGCTGCAAGACCTGATGAAGACACTGTGCTGGGAGCATTGAACTGGTCTCTTCAGGATAACAAAGCCTGTGAGGAGGGAGAATATTGGTTATTTTTTATTTTTACCAACTCATAGAATCATAGAATGGTTTTGGTTGGATGAGACCTTAAACCTCATCTAGTTCACCCCCCCTACCATGGGCAGGGACACCTTCCACTAGACCAGGGTGCTCAAAGCCCCATCCAACTGGCCTTGAATGTTTCCAGGGATGGGGCAGCCACAGCTTCTCCAGGAAAACTGTGCCAGTGTCTCACTACCCTCACAGGAAAGATCTTCTTCCTAATATCTGATTGAATTGTTCTCTTTGTCAGTTTAAAGCCATTCATTCTTGTTCTGTCCCTACCTAACCTTGTAAAAATCACCTCTTCAGATTTCTTTTCAGCCCCTTTAGGGTACTGGGAGGCTGCTCTATGGTCTCCCTGGAGCTTCCTCTTCTCCAGGCTGAACAAGCCCAACTCTAAGTTTGTCTCCATAGGAGAGGTTCTTCAGCCCTCTGAGCACCTTTATGACCTCCTCTGGGTGTATACTGATGGTCTTAGCAAGGGGAGGACTGTAATAAAGCTCTTTGTGCAGTGGAAAGGGACATGATGGTCCCATGTGGCTGACTCCTCAGTTAATGTTTTTATTCCAGATCTGTGCTCTTATACCCCTTGCCCAACTGGGGCTCATGTACACATTTTCCTCATGCATTTCACTGACGTTAGCAAAGTTGTCACTGCAATTTTTAAGCCAGCCAGGAACACTCAAATTTTGAAATATGGACAAGCTCAAACTGTCTCTGAGCTACCAGAGGGACGTGTATTTTAAGGCCCCAAATCTGTGCATCTGTTTAGCAATATTGTCTGAGCCACCCCTGTGAATCAGTGATATTACTCATAGTGCACACAAGTACATTTATAGACCTCTGCCAGATTGGAGCCTGACAGTGTGGTGGGATGAGCAGCTTCTCAGATGCTGGCTATAACATTTATTGTTAAAATAGACTAGCATCTTAAATTATTTTTTTAAATCTAAGTTTCATTCCTGAAGTTAAAAAAAAAAAAGATATTTTATATCACTAAATGAATTAAATTACCTTTGTAATATATATTTCTTCCAACCAGGCGTATCCATATTTCCCCATAAAACAGTAGTAATCTATTTTAGGGCAGCAAATGTTCAAAGGTGAATTGATAAAGAGCTTATATTCTCAGTCGGTTTTTCCTCTGTGTGTTGCAGTGCTGTCGTGGTTTAAACCCAGTCAGGTAATTCGTTCGCTCACTTCCCCCCCTTTCTTGCCCTCCCCCTGCTCTCGGAGGGACGGAGAGGAGAATCGAAAAGAATGCAACTCCCACGGGTTGAGATAAGAACAGTTTAGTAACTAAGGTATAACACAAATCACTACTGCTACCACCAATGATAATAATGATAAAGGAAATAACAAGGGAAGAGAATACATCATCTCACCACCAGCCGACCGATAACTCGCCCCCCCCAGCCCGACCAAGCTCTGACCGATACCTCCTCCAACCCTGCAGTCCCCGGCCCTTCCGGCTAACTCCCAGTTGCATCCTGGGCATGACGTGCTGTGGTATGGAATACCTCTTTGGCTAACTTGGGTCAGGTGTCCTGTCTCTGCTTCCTCCTGGCTTCCCCTCCTCCCTGGCAGAGCATGAGGCTCACAAAGTCCTTGGCCAAACCAAAATATCCTTGTTATCAGCTCTGTTCCTGAGCTGAAAGTCAAAACACTGCACTGCACCAGCTACCAAGAAGGGGAAAAATGACTGCTACTGCTGAACCCAGGACATTATCCACCCCTTATTCCATACCATTCACGTCATGCTCAGATCCCACATTTTCAGTATACCATCACTCTTATCTCAGTGCATGGACCAGTCCCTATAAAGCTGCTGAGTCCATCTGGTCCATGATGTCAGGCTCCATCTCTTGTAACAGCCTTCCAGAGCAGGAGAGACTGTGTGCAGTGTTCACACTCGTGAATAACCTGGGCAATAGTGTCCATTGCTAAGTCCACCCCTCGATCATGAGTCCATCTCTGTGTTGCATCTCTGCTCTGATGGTCTGAAGTGCATTGGGCCCACCAGGCTCAAAATAATTCACTGTCCCCTTCAGCAGTTTCTGCAGCTTGTTGCTGGGGACTCCATACAGCTGCCTTCCATCTCCGATGCTTCCAAAGCACTGGAGGGGCCCAGTGGACTAGATACTTGCCCATACTGTCCCACACACCCTGCCACTCATGACTGTCCAGCCTTGGGGAAAACCTCTTGGTCCCCCTATATCCTCGTCTAACCCCAGACAAGACCCAAACCTGACTCTGCTTAACTTTTGAGATCAAACAAAATGGTGGTGGGTAGAACACAGTCTGTGTGAGTGCCAACATGCTGATCCCCATCACAATCAGCAGGCAGGTCCCAAGGATACCCAAAGGCCATTCAAAACCTTCAGAACTCTCAGTTGATGCTGCTGTGCTTGTCACTGGGGCTGGTGTAGCTGCTGTACTTGTCACTGGGGCTGGTGTAGCTGCTGTGCTTGCCGGCTCTCCCACCGCCAGCTTCTCTTTTCCTGAGTCCAGCTCTTCCTCCTCTGCCTTGCTGGGAAATGCTGCGTGGTCTCCTGCATCCTCCTGGGGCTCGGCGGGCGGCTGCCGGGAAATGCTCTCGGCCGTCGCGGGGCTGGGCTCCTCCGCGGGGCTGGGCTCCTCCGCGGGGCTCGGTTCGGCCGCGGGGCTCGGCTCGGCCGCGGGGCTCGGCTCTTCCGCGGGGCTCGGCTCCCCCGCCGCCTTCTCCCGCTGCTCGGCAGCCGCTTCCTTCCGCTCCTCGACCGCTCCGGCCTCCCCCACCGGCCGCCGTCCCCTCGCGGCCTCCGGCCCCGCTCCCGCCGCCGCTTGGTCCCCGGGGCCGCTCTCCCGGGCCGGTTTGGCTGCCGCCGGCTCCCGGGGCCGCTCCCCCTCAGCTCCCCGCAGCCTCACGAAGATGGAGAGTAGGGCGAGGGCCAGGACGGTGAAGAGCAGCCGGACGGCCAGGTACAAGTCCACGGCCACGTCCGTCCCACCCTGCTGCTGGAGCCCGCCCGTATTACAAGCCATTGCCATAAAGCACAGTGAGACAAGAACCTTAGCCCAGGCCCCATACTTGATAAACACTATCACAGCAAATACCGGCTCTACGTAAGTTACAACATTCTGAAGCTGTGAGATCAAGAGAAACAACTCTGAGAGCCAATAAATCGTCATTGTGATGAGTGACTATTAATCCGGTCAGATCTGTCGTTATCTCAACCCTTCGTGCCCCACGTTGGGCGCCAAAAAGAACTGTCGTGGTTTAAACACAGTCAGGTAATTCGTTCGCTCACTTCCCCCCCTTTCTTGCCCTCCCCCTGCTCTCGGAGGGACGGAGAGGAGAATCGAAAAGAATGCAACTCCCACGGGTTGAGATAAGAACAGTTTAGTAACTAAGGTATAACACAAATCACTACTGCTACCACCAATGATAATAATGATAAAGGAAATAACAAGGGAAGAGAATACATCATCTCACCACCAGCCGACCGATAACTCGCCCCCCCCAGCCCGACCAAGCTCTGACCGATACCTCCTCCAACCCTGCAGTCCCCGGCCCTTCCGGCTAACTCCCAGTTGCATCCTGGGCATGACGTGCTGTGGTATGGAATACCTCTTTGGTCAGTTTGGGTCAGGTGTCCTGTCTCTGCTTCCTCCCGGCTTCCCCTCCTCCCTGGCAGAGCATGAGGCTCACAAAGTCCTTGGCCAAACCAAAATATCCTTGTTATCAGCTCTGTTCCTGAGCTGAAAGTCAAAACACTGCACTGCACCAGCTACCAAGAAGGGGAAAAATGACTGCTACTGCTGAACCCAGGACAAGTGCAGACTGAATGAATTCACGGAAAGCTGATCTTTTCCATGATTTCTTTTATTTATTTATTTTTCCTCACAGGTTATATTGTGGGGGAAATTGCTGTTTATTTTTGCCCTCTTTAGCAGCTGTGCTTCTTGCTGAAGAGCTCCTGCCTATGAAGTATCGACACCAGCACAAGACCAGGTTCAAGTGCAGTACTGCTGTTAATCAGGCTCTGTTAATGTGTGTCTCATGTGGAACCTAATCCATTGCCTATTTAAGTAATTGGGAAAATTCTCTTTGACATAGGTCGGCTCTGAGAAAACTCAAGTCTGAGTTTCATAACTAAAGGAACTTACAAAACCCACAGTGGATGTGAAAACTGTGTGGAATTACACAGCAAGTAAATCTGCTTTCATTTGCTTCCACAAAACGAATGACTTTCAAGAGCAGTGGGTTTTAAATGCTAGAAGTGTTTACTGTCACTTTGAAATTTACACTGTCAGCTGGTTAGAGTGTGTTTTATTTTAAAAAATCATAAAAGGTGAGGCTTTCTTATGCTGACAGGAATGGATATAACTTGGCTGCTCAGGAAAAAAAGGACACTGGAAAAATGAGAAGAATTTGCATACTGTGTCAGAAGGGTCAGTATAAGGCAGGGGATTACTTTTTATTTTTTTCTGTGCTTTCTTATTCGTGCTGATGTGAGCTTTCTGTTTGGAGGCAGGTGAGCAGCAGGGGGATGGGAAGGCACCTGTGGGCTGGAAATGCCGTGCACAGGTGTAAATTTCCTCATGAGACAATACAGAGTGGCTGATCTATGGCAGTTAGCTGCAGAAAGATCAGCAGAGGCAGATCTGTGATCAGAACCTGCCCTTCATGGTGGCTCAGCCTTCTGAAGACAGGCTCTTCCTGAATCTGGAGGATGTTTGGAAGAAATGCCAGAATAAAATGTGAATTGTGCTCTGCAGATTTCACAGGTTGTGGTACTAAGATTAGCTGTTCAAATAATAATGGGAAAAAAGAAAAAATCCTAGCCTGTTATATTCTAGGAAGGCGTAAGTAGCCATAAATTACTAAAAAGCTGTCACACTGTATGAAAACGTTGCTATTTCTATATGTTGCTGCTGGTCTATTATACAAAGCTTTGAAACAGAAGAAGATACTGAGAAATGCCCAACATGCATTGTCATAAAGGCTTTCAGTAATTCCTGACAATTGTAGCAGGCAGTATCTGCAA
The DNA here is from genome assembly GCF_034315485.1 of Pezoporus occidentalis. Lineage (NCBI taxonomy): Eukaryota > Metazoa > Chordata > Aves > Psittaciformes > Psittacidae > Pezoporus > Pezoporus occidentalis. The sequence goes on from NW_026916158.1 coordinate 7,046,439, forward strand.
ATATCCATGCAAAGTACATTCAGTCTTTCTGAACCTATAGTTTTGTCTATGCAAACTGGTGCCAATTCCTGAAATGTCATTCTCCCTTCTTTAATGTGGCACTTAAGAGTCTGGCTCATGAGAAAACCTTCTCAGCTGCAGTAGTAAAGAGAGGCCTGTCAGCAAGACACTAGCTAAAAGGAGCTACTTCAGTATTTTTATCATTATCAATTTTCTTTTCTAAAAAGAGCTATTAATATGTCTATACCTTCATTGTTAAGTCAGTAGTTCAATTGGTCTGTAGAGTTGTGAGAGCTGAGAAACTGATTCTCTTCACACCCAGTGACTAATGAGAAAAGCAATTTTGAATTAAGTACTAAACTCTTTGTACTTCTGAATCTCTTCACCTTTTGACTATTTAAATGAGAAAACTTTTTTTCAGCATGGATAATTTACCAAGAAATACTTTGTTATTAAACTCAAACTGTGAAAACCAGTGCATTCTGTGTACTTCTCTGTGTTTCTGCAATCACATACTGGGGCTTGTAAATTCTTTGAGGCTTGGTAGGAAAAATGTTTTGGTGAAAACATGATTCTCTATCGGGTTTTATGATTCTGTATTATAAATCATACAATGTGTGGACTATTTAGGAAAATCTTAATTTGACTGCCCTGCCAGTATAGAATCCGATTTCAGAAGAAGTTCTTAAGGGAGGGAGGGAAATGGTGTATTACTTAGTTCTTACAAAAATAGCTCCGTAGAGTTTTCATGCAGATGACAAAAGCAGCGACTGCAGAATAGAATGTTTTATTCAGTTCGTCTTCATCCACTATCTGAGACACTGAGGAAGGAAGTCAGGGTTGGTATTTTGAGCTTTAGTCAAGAGATTGCTCTTATCAGAAACTCACACCTTTAACAGAGAAGTAAACACAGTCTGAATGTAAAGGTGCTGCTGCTGTGGCATTGTGGCAGATGGCATGACTGATGCTGGCCTGGCTGCAGCATCAGGGAAATGAGTGACAAGCAAAGGTTTGTAGAGACAAAAACCTTCCTGTTCCAGGCTAAGGATAAAATAAATCAGAATTTCAGATGCTATAAGAAGGAGTATGGACTCTTAAAAATATAGTCATCAAAGACAAAATTAGTAATGAATATTTCTCCAAGCAAGTTGTCTCAAGGCATTTGCTGATTTCTTACCAGTTGAGTGCAACAGAAAGGAAAGGAACTGACACCTATAGAAAGTGCAGCATGCAGAGCATGGGTTCCTGCAGATGGCTGGACACACTGCACACTCCTGTGCAAGGCTTCTTTGTGGAGCATGGTAGCCCTGTGATGTATCCCTTCCTGCAGACTGATACCTGAATGATGGAGAATCAATGATTCAGTGACCCTTTAATGTAATGAGAGCTGAGAAAGCAGCTGTGTATCCAGATCTGGAAGAATTGCTGTAGACTATTGCTGTGTGTAATAACAAGTTAGGACATGCTTCGTGCTGGATAGTATGAGAATTCCTGCTTACTATTTAATATAGGGCATTGTGCTGTTTTCAGCACAAATGGATAAAATACTCCAATTCATGAAACACTTTTTGGCAGAAGTAGGAGACATGAAGGGGAACTGCAGCTATAGACTATTACAGGTTTTTTTTTTTGTGTGTGTGTGTGTGTTTGCTTGTAGTTTATAGCTTTGTGATTTACTTTTTGGAGAGCTTTCATGATTTGGCCCATATGAAAGGTGGTGTTCAACTCTAAAGCTCCCAGATAGTGGTGTTCTGCTGAATCAGCAAGTGGTCTTACAGGAGTATGTGGCACAATGACGGTCTGTCTTTAAAAGCTGCCAACATGCCGCAGCTAAAAAGCAACAGAGTTGCAGAACTGTTTAGTCTTCAAGGCAAAGGCAGCATGCATTCAGGAATAATGGAAAACACATCTGAAAGACCATAGATTCATGGCAGGTCAAAAAGGCTATCTTTGACTACTGCCTTTCCCAGTGCTGCCCTTTGGTGGGTATGTGGGAAGGTTATAGAATTGGCACATCCATAGTTATCCGATCCTAGGGCTGAGTTACTGCAAGAGTTAATATGCTTGCTTGGCAACAAGCAGATACGGTCTTTTCCAGTGAAAGCATAAGATAACATTGTAGGATCCCAGATATCAGCACAATTTTCAGGTTCAGTAGCTGTGCTAGTACAATCCAGATGTCAGGGATAACTGGCACTTACATTATTGTAGTAGTAGCAAAACCAATGTACTTTGCATTTAGCTGTGAATGTTTCATGCCCCAGAACTTAAACGGTCACTGGGTTACTGTGACTTTATGGGAATCCCCCAAATAGATTGAGTGGAAAAATAAACTTTTGCATTAAAAATCAATCGCAAAATTGTAACTTGCATTAGAAATGCTCCAGAGCACGTGTGAGAAGTAACAGATTTTTGGGATGTATTAGATACTTCTAATAGTTTAAAGAGATTAAGAATTTATGCATTTGATGTCTCACATTTTATATGCTTCAGTTCTTCAGTCACATTCTGTTTCTTCAATGCTAAACTTCTAAATATTTGCATTTGATAGAATTTTTTCTTTAATAATTTCAAAAGCTCTATATAATCTTTAATGTTTCCGCATCAACTTGCATCTCAATTTTGATAATGAGCTTAATGATGGCTCATCAATTAGAATTATTGACATACTAGATGATAAAATTAGTAAATCTTGTATGCCTGACACTTTGAAAAAATCGGTGTTTAATCAGTTCAGCATCTTAACTCTAAATGTCACAACTTGCAGCCCCATTTCATAGTTTTAACCATGCATTATACCCAAAGGATTCTCCAATGAAGCATAACTTCACCTGGTTCTTGAAAAAGGCTGCTTGCATAAGAATTTGATACAGAGTCAACACAATACGGTAATAATCTTCCTCACTCCCCCTCCCTCCTATTAAAAATGTTTTACAATAATAAACAGAAAGGGACTATAATGAATGTAGTGCAGATGATGAGCCAGGTCTACTCTTGCCATCTGGAGATAAGGGCAAGATTTACTTAAGACATGAGCTGCCATTTGCTTTTAGGGTTCTGCTGTTCTGCGGTACAGAAAAAGAAAGCTGAGCTGGACCAACAGTTTCTGATAGAGATCCCCATAGGACTAAGAAATGGATTTACTGTTGGTGAGATCAAAGCAATGTACAGGTAACTGCTACTGGTCTGGAATATTTCTGTGTGACTTGTTAATGAAAACAGATACTCTATTCAGTGTGGTAATGCTGAACTAAAATGCTATTTTGTTTTTCCCACTAAGTTATTAGAGAGGCAAGCTTCATGTGAGCATCTTCTGTTGAAATTAAGTTGTCTTACTTGTTACTTCCAAGTTAGAGCACAGGACAACTGTGCATCATGGAGTAGCAAGCAATTATTTTTATCATATACACATAGACTTAATGATAGCATTGCTGTGCACGCTTTAATTACTGATTAGTAAAAGTGAGGCTTCTTGTTTTGGAAAGCAAAGGGAGAGAGGCAATGGGGGAAAGATTCTCCCCCACCCCCTTTCCTTTCAGGAACTTTTCCCTACAGAAGAAGGCTGTCTTGCTTCAAAATCTTGCTTTGGAGCATGGGGTATTGAAAAGTTGGCCAAGCTTGTTAGTAGTTTCTTGATTTTGCTCATCTTTCTCTTCGCCATGCTTCATTTAAAATAAATTAAAATGCTAATTTATGGAATAGATTGTGATCCACATCACTGTGACTGCAGAGGGCAGAGTGGGCAGGTGTGTGAATGAAGCAGGATGCTTTTGAGTACATCCAACTAGCTGTGCAAGTACTATTTAAAAATACCCTTGGAAAGAGATACCCTTGCTCATGTCATGAAGCGCAGCCACTACCATTTCTAGTTTGCTCCTGAATGAGGTCCTTTTCGTATTCCTTGCTCAATAGAAATCTTGTTTCATGGATTTGCAAGGTTTTTTCATCACACTGTCCAGAAGTCCCTGCTTTTGCCACTGCTGAGTACTCCCCTAAGGAAGCAGTGACATGGTGTCATGAAGCTGCTGTTGCTGTTTTTCTCTTGGCTTTAGAGAAAATAGCGTTGGGTTTACCACGTAGCAGGAGTTGGTTTTGGGTAACTGCAGGTGTCCAGGTCAGCCAGGACTTTCCTCCAACTGGTGAGACTGGAGGAGAGGTTGCTGCAGCAGGTCTGTGGGTCTTTCTTTGTCTTTTTTGTGTGGTATGTTGTGTTTGCTGGTTTGGTTTTGTTTTGCTTTTGGTTTGTTTGTTTGTTTGTTTGTTCTTTCTTGCAAATTATTCTGGAGATTTTCCTTCACCAGAAGACGTGTCTTTCAGTACTGGTGACTTGAAGCTGAATCTGTGTTGGCATGATTTGGTTACTTGTATTTACTGAAACACTTAGCTATTAAGTTCATGTTCTTGCCATGGTAATGTCTTAAAGTTGCTTAATGTTTGAAGAAAAAGCAAGTTCAGAGGTGTACAACTGAGTATCTCTAATTCATGAATATGATGATAGGAGGCCCAAGATACTGTAGCACTACCTGCTATATTTCTAATTTTGTTTTTACTTTCATTTAACAAAGTATAGCTAGATTGATACACTTGTTTCTCTCTGGGGTAGTTTGTATGATATAGCTGCAAGGAAGGAGGGTTGGTATTCTGCTCTACATGTAAGTGACCTTTGACACCAATTAATATTTATCAGTGCAAGATAAATTTAGAGCGTTCACTTGATTCATCTGTTGCACAGATCTGGGTGAGGAGAGCTGGTCCTTGTAGGCTCATTCTAAAATTGTTTGTGATCTGTAAATTCAGCATCTATATCTATATCCTTGCTATAAGGAAATATTACTGTTAATATCCAAAGCCTATTAAAAACAGATTTCATATCTTTGGAATTTATTATCAGATCTCAAAAGATGTGAAAACCATTTTTAATAGGTTTTGGACTTTATAGGCTCTGTCAGGAAATAATATTATTGATGTGTTTTAAAGATTTTTTCTTCACTTTCAGGACAGTTGTTTTAAATTTGTGTTCTACCAGTTGTTTGAGGAGGTTTGGGTTTTTTTGTGTGTTTGTTTGGGTTTTTTTTTACCCCTCCGATGAGTACATTTTTATGTAACAATTTCATAAACACTTGGGACTCTGCAAATCGCCTAATTCATTGAAGAAATCTGCTATTTCCATAAGAACAACTTTCCCATCCTCTCACCTTCCTCTGCCAGTCCCTTGAGTAGAAATGGCTTTGGCACCCTGTTTTCCTTACTCTGTCTTCATAATAAATTCTGTAATACCAGTAATGTAGTTAGGAATACACTAAATGTACTTATTATAGCAACTGCAACTACGATTCAGTAAATAGCTATGCTAATTACAGTTGGGATATAGGATAGGAGATTGCGTGCTACATTAAAACTACAGAAATTAAAACAGAGCCATTTTATGGAACTATTATGTTCTTTGGGGGACTGCAGATCTTAGTGAAGCATTAGCTAATTAAAAACTTCAGGATAGTTCCTGAATAAACCATTAAAGCTAAAGGTTACTTTCACACTTGAGTAGTATATGTCAAAACATTTCTTTCCCTTTTTGTAGCCCTCGTGGAATATCCTTCTCTGGAAGGAAGCAGGAGAACTGGCTACCCTGGATTTGGGGAAGGCTGATGTTCTCAATAGCTTCTTTGCCTCAGTCTTCACTGGCAAGTGATCTAGCCATTTAGAAGGCAGATGCAGGGATTGTGAGAAAGTAGGAGAGGATCAATTTGAGATCATCTTAAGAACCTGAATATGCATAAGTCCATGGGACCAGATAAAATCCATCTGCGGGTCCTGAAGGAGCTGGCAAATGAAGTTGCTAAGCCGCTGGCCATCATATTTGAGAAATCACGGCAGTCAGGTGAAGTTCCCGATGACTGGAAAAAGGGAAATATAACCCCCATTTTCAAGAAGGGGAAAATGGATGACCCGGGGAATTACAGACCAGCCAGTCTCACCTCTGTGCCTGGCAAAATCTTGGAGCAGATTCTTCTGGAAACCATGCTGGGAACATGAAAAACAGGAGGCGGTTGGTGACAGCCAGCATGGCTTCACTAAGCATAAGGAATGCCATCCAGAGGGACCTTGACAAGCTTGTGAGGTGGGCTGATGCCAGCCTTATGAAGTTGAACCATGACAAGTGCAAGGTCCTACACCTGGGTAGGAGCAATCCCAGGCACAGCTACAGGTTGGGTGGAGAAGAGATTCAGAGCAGCCCTGTGGAGAAGAATTTAGGAGTATTGACTGATGAGAAAATGAACGTGAGCCTGCTTCAGTGTGCGCTCACATCCCAGAAAGCCAACCGTATCCTGGGCTGCATCAAAAGGAGCGTGACCAGCAGGTCGAAGGAGGTGATCCTGCCCCTCCGCTTTCATAAGACTTCACCTGGAGTATTGTGTACAGTTCTGGTGTCCTCAACATAAAAAGGACATGGAACTGTTGGAACAAGTCCAGAGGAGGGCCACGAGGATGATCAGGGGACTGGAGCACCTCCCATATGAAGACAGGCCGAGAAAGTTGGGGCTGTTCAGCCTGGAGAAGAGAAGGCTGCGTGGAGACCTCATAGCAGCCTTCCAGTATTTGAAGGGGGCCTATAGTGATGCTGGATGGGGACTCTTCATCAGGGACTGTAGTAATAGGACAAGGGGTAATGGGTTTAAATTTAAACAGGGAAAGTTCAGGTAAGATATAAGGAAGAAATTCTTTCCTGTGAGGGTGGTGAGGCACTGGAATGGGTTGCCCAGGGAGGTTGTGAATGCTCCATCCCTGGCGGTGTTCAAGTCCAGATTGGACAGAGGGTTAGGTGACATGGTTTAGTGTGTGAGATGTCCCTGCCCATGGCAGGGGGGGTTGGAACTAGATGGTCTTAAGATCCTTTCCAACCGTAACCATTCTATGGTCCTATGCTGTAGGTTTAAAAATACTGTGCTCAAAAATTTTTCAGTATTATAATAGCACAAATCTATGCTTGTTAAAGTATCTTGAAAAGATTTTTGCTGTGTTGACAGTTTTTAGCTTCTGTTCCTGAAGGGTGGAGAAATCTTTCAGGCATTGATTGGCCCTGCAATTCTGTCCCCTTCCTGCTTGCTTCACTGCTTTTCGGCCAGGCTGAAGGGCTGGATCCCAACTTAGGAAGCAGGGATGTCTGTCCTTAAATGTGGTCTTGAGAAACAGCTCTGGGGTACTTAATTTAGTAGGGTTGTGCTGCTTTACAGCTCGTTCTCCTTAGCCTTCCTAAATCCTGGATACAAAATCACTTATCCTCTATTACTGGACTAATCCTTTACTCAGCAACAGGAGGCAAGCAGGAAAATTCAGGTCTTTGCAGAGGATTTTTAAAGCTACAATGGTATTGACTTTTAGAAGAAGATGGGCAGTGTGCAAACTGTAGTTTTTAACAGCACATTGCAGAACAAGATTATTTTGTCTTTACAAGACAATACATATATCAGTGCTGGGACTATGTTTCTAATCTTCATGGTTATAAAGCATCAGATTTAGGCGATGAAGTGTACATGCAACTGATTTATTTATTCATTTATTTATTTATTTCCCATTCTTCACTGGCATCATGTAGGTATTAAAAAAAGAACCCAAAACCCCAAACAAAACAACAAAGTATCTGCCAAGATGAGGTCTGTTGCTTCCTGCTTATAGCCTGACTGATGATATCTGTGTCTTTCCCTATGTAATCAGTAGGCAGTAATCAAATCCCACCTTGAAAGTTTTGAGTTTGCTTCTATTTGAGCTGTAAACATGATCATCTGTTCAAAGGTTTGGGGGAAATCTTGCTGATACATGACTCGGGTGTGTTTTAGACTGTTGTAAAGTGAGCATCCCTCAAATGAGGATTTGTCTGAAGAAGTTCCATGACTTTATTGTTCACATTGTGGGAAAATCTGTTCCTACAATCTGGATACTAAAATACTCCTGCCTATTTTCAATGCTAGTTCTTCTGTACTTGCTTTAAATTTTACTGGGAATAAATTTCCAACTGAGCACAATGCGGATGAGTGAGTAGGAGGGGCAGAGTGAAGGCTGTGCAGGTGGGGGAGTTATTTAGTTGCCAAACTGTCTTTCATGTCTTTAAGATTTCTTCACCTTTTTTCAAAAGGACAAGTATATCTTTAAGGAAAGTAGAAGGGATCTTGTGTTTGGAAGGGAAAGATAACAATTAAAAGTATTAAGAAGAGGTGTGCTGCTGCACAAAAGACATCAGAGCAGATGTATCTGGAGATTCACGTTATAGGAGACTTTGTGTTACCAAAAAGACTTTTCAGAAGCTGCTTCTTGTATCGTTCTCTTTAGAAAATCTATACTACAGATTATTTACATTTAAAACCCAGTATCATTGGCAGTCCTGGAGATGTTATTTTCACATTGCCAAAAAGTCTATTGTTTAATTAGCCTTAATACTTTTAATGTCCTTCCCAGCAATGGTAATTTAAGAGGTTGTACTCCGAACTTCTTCAGTGTAAGAACAAATTGCCTCACATGCAGGGGTTGCAGTTCGCAAGTGATCAGCTTTGCAACTTTTCAGGGTCTCAGCATGGAAGACTTAATTTTCTCAGACAATAATTATTTTTCTGTTAGAATCAAAAAACTGGCACTAGAACTAGTTCTTTTAATGTGTCATGGGGGAGTTGAAGAGTTAATAGAGATAGCAAAAGCATATTCATCCATCTGATAAGGTACTTGCCTGCCCAGCAGCTGACCACAGCAGCATGATTTTCCATCCTTCTAAAAATCCACTGTAAAAGCTTTTGTAAGTCTTGTCTACTACTGATAGCTTGAAGTATTCATAAAGCTGACAACTTAGGCCTTGAGGAAAAGCATTCATATTATGAGATAGCATACAAAAAACTTGATTTTCAGTTGTCGGGTAAGTAGGTGTTAGGTATTTTTCAAATCATGTCTATAGAAGGAAGACTCTGAGGAAGAATATTAATGATTGGTCAGATAATACACCAATTTTGTTAAAATAGTGGGTGAAATTTCTGTTGAAAATATTCTTAGTTTTAAATAGCTGTGGTAGAAATGTTTGGAAACCTTTGTTAACCTTTGTTTTATTCTGAAGAAATTGTTGGAGGAGCACATACATGTTACTCACTAGAGTGTTTTGATTGTTCCAGGAAAACCTTGTATATAAAACTAAATGCCTCAGCTTCTGACACTGCCTGGCAGATAAGGAACTGCAGTCTTGTGATGGGAAAATTTTGTTATCGTGAGATGCAAGACAAGGAGATTGCTCACAGGAGCAGTAGCTCTGAATTGAAGAGAATCACTGTGAAAGAGGGGATTTACAATGACTTATGCTTGGGGAGGTCACGATCAGCATGGCTGTGGATTACAACATTCCTGTCCATAGCATCTTCTGTCTGCAGGTCATCCAGCATCTCACAAGAGAGATTTAGTTGAGATGAACAAGAATGCTTAAAAAATGGATAGTAGAAAAGAAGGGAGATAAAACGTGTAGTAGTCAGAGCTGATGAAATGAGTGTTATTTCTGAGTTGCAAGCTGGTTTCTGTATTTTCCTTTTTTTTTTTTTTTTTTTTGCGGCTGTTGTTGATTGTTTGAGGAGATAAGCAAAAGCTGTTTGAGGAACAGAAGCGATTTCTTATTTGAAAAAGAGTAGTGCAAAAATACAGATCTGAAGTGCAATACGCCTACTACACTATTTGAATAGCAGGTTTATATTGGGGTTCCATGAGGAGCTGCAGATAGGTATTTTGTTAGTATTTCCCTGTTACTGTTGTTCATTTGTTGGGAAAATGAATCTTAAGAAATCTAATGTGGTCAAATCATCGAGGAACTTGAATTTGGGGTTTGAGCCCAAAAAATTCAATTAGCCTGTATCCCTTTGAGGAAAAAGTCAGGACTTTTTTAAAGTGAGTTTCTGTAATGAAACATCCTAAAATTACTATAAAGAAAAAACAAAAAAACCCAATCAAACTATCACATATTGGTGACTGACTCAGGGTTATGAAGCAGAAATTTCCTTATTGTCATCTGAAACATGCCATCTAGTATTTTGAAGACAAATCACTAGGCTGAAATGAATTAACTCTGCTCTATGGCTTCTGCTACCTGTCTGTCAAAGGCACAGGTTGGAGACTGGATGGCAAACTTAAAGCACATGGGGTGTTTTAGTCCTCTGTTGTACAAAGGGATAAAATGGTGCGTCTATTAAAAACTTCAACAAAAGCAAACCCCAACAAACAAAACTCCCATGCACAGCACAAAGGGTTTTGTCAGAGGTGCATGAGTGTCTAATGCTTGTTTACCATTTAGGAAAAGGATTCAAGTAAATTCATAAGAAAGTGCATGTGATAATTTAGAGAAGTTACATAACCAAACCCTTAAGAAGAAAAAATAAACAAAAAAAAAACAAACCCAAAACACTCAAAAAATCTTCCAGGGCTTTTCTCCCCTCCTTGCTTCTATTAGTTTTTATGCAACTGACAGATTTTTAATCCAAACCCATCATCCAGGTACAGAAGAACAGAAATCTGGCATGGGTGGAGAGTAACTAGCAGGCCAGATGGTAGGAAAGATAAAGCTACAAGATACAAGCAAAGAGGGAGTTTAAAAGAGATTATATTTTACATCCATAAACAAATTGGCAAAGAAAAGTGTCAGACCTTTTAATAATAGTGACATTTTTTCAGAGAAGGTAGAACATGTTTTTAGCAACATTTAAAAAATTTTGTCTGTCTTTCTAAGGACAAGCATCAAAAGACATTGTTAAATCTGAATTTCTGAAGGTAACAGTATTTGAAACAAATGAGATGGGGGTTATAGAAAGGACCCAAACCTATTGAAATATCTGCATCTGGCAAGTCCTTTACATAGTTTACCTGCATGTTACAAAATTATTACAGGACTGTGTAATAACTGTATGGCTAATAATTGTGGGAGGGAGTAAAACTTCTTAATTAGATAAATAATTAGTTATAGGGTGAAAGAATTTTGACTGAGTGCAGATCACAAAGGAAGAAAATAAATAGGTAGCCAAATGCAGTTCTAGAAATAATTGCATTCTTTATAATAGCATTGTGAATTTGGGAAGTAAGTTCATTGCTCCTCAGACATCAGGATGCTCAGTGTTTGGGGATAAAAAGAGGAGGAAATGAACAGGAGACTCGATTGCAAATGTTAGGGAACCATAAGTTGGAAACAAGGGAAGGAAATAAGCAGTAATTTCACTGCTTATGTGCTATGAAATGTTTGAGAGAGACATTTGGGCCTCTGGGGGCTTGAGCAAAAATAAGATCTTTGCAATAATGCTCAAGTGGGGGGCAGGGAGACATGGGGAGTGGTGCAAAATGCTTTTTATTAACAAGTTTGTTAAGGATTGCAGTTGGTACATTTCTTGAACATTGTGCAAAGCTATTAATTTGGGTATGCGTTGTAACTTGTGCAGCGTTCAGCTTATTTCATATTTTTACAGGAAAATAACTTAGACTGTTGGGTGGTAAGGGTCTTTGGAGGGAAACCCGCCCTTTACAGGCATTCTAGAGTTTACTTCTAAAAAACAAAAAGTCTCATGTGTTATGGTCTCATCATCCTTATGCATAGGCATTTCAAAATGCTTAACGCCATTCTTAGCTCAAACATGTTGACAAAGGCAATACATCTCTTAGAAAAATGAGGTAGAAAAGGGTCTTTGGAGAAGTATGAGTTGGAGAAAGCTGAAAAAGGCAGGAAAGAAACATCATGAAAGCAGTTGTTGATTTCATTAACACAAATAAAGGCACTTCAACAGGTTTCCTTACTCTTTTTCTTGTTCCTGATTTTCCTCATGTAATCTGGAGGACAAGAGAAGGAAGGGAGAAGGAGTTCACTGGGGATTTGTTCTGGTAATGCAAGTATCTGTGCTGAGGGATGTATGAGAGACGTTCTATGAGGAGGTATAAAATCCTAGTGTAATCTCACTGGTGAAAGCCCAGAGATTTCTTCAGACATGGGAATTTGTCATGAGAGGAAAGATGAGGAGACATTAAGCTACAAATGAGCCAGAGAGCAGGGGAAAATGATGCTTCTATAAAAGCAAAACCAAACCACCAGGTGGAATTTGTTCTTCAGGTTTTGCAGAGAGGTGAAATAAGATGACTTTGTCAGTTAAAAAAAAACACTCAACAACTTGATGAAAAAAATAAGACCTAAATATATTAAATTGATATTTGAACAACTATAAAGAAATGTGTCAGGGATTGGTTAAAATGGGGCTGTTCCTGTAGAGTTAAAACTGATGTTAAATACAAAGGCTAGACTGATCAGTGCAGAATATGAAACTTAGTTTGTAGGTAGATCACGGTATACTCACTTTGATTTATTTATCAGAATTGTCATCTGACAGATTAAAATGAAGTGATAACAAGATTGCTTTTTTCCAAGGCAGCATCTGTATTTCAGGAAAGTTAGAATCTAACCTTAATTGTCAAATGTAATTTCTTGTATAAAATCTGGGGATCAGTAATGGAGCATGAAGAAAATGCATGTTTAAATATCATAAAAGTATGAGACTTAAGCAGAATAAAAAAATAACAGATGGATTAGGTAATCCAAAAACATCAAATTAAACTACTTTGGCAGTGGTCAGAACCCATGGATTTAAAGTCTGATGGAGCTTAAGAAGTAATGGTGAAGAAAAAGAGCCCTAAGGAGTGTTTTAATGTAAGATGGAGTGCCATCTGTTTTAAGGTTTACTGCCCAGGTACTGGAATTTTAAACTGTATTTTATCCTAAAATAGGTATTTAATTTGGAGTTTGTATCAGTGTATTAGTGTAATGAAGAAAGTTGCATGTATACAGGAATTGGCTTGCTAAAGAGTACCACAAATTATAATGTTTGGGAGGCAGTAGACTGTAAAATTGGAAAATTGATATTGCAACTTCAGCCAAAGAATGACAACTTGCGTGAGGAAATTTGATGTTTCTATGGGGCTCATTTTGAAAAGAGAACTAAAGACTACGCTTTACTGGGAGAGAAGATGCAAAGCATCTTGGGGCACATTGATGAAGAAGGCTGTGGTTGTCGTTGCAGTGTTCACAGCATTACTGGGTGAATAACCAGGTTTAGCTTTTAGGCAAGTCAGTAGAAAGTTAGCTCCTTAATAGTGTGAATAAAAAGTAGGTATGTATATATTTACATTTCCATAAAAATTAAAAGGAGATTAAGTAACTGGACTTCAGGCATTCAGGTTTATAAATGGAATTTTAAAGAGCGCTTCAACCTGAAGAAAAGGCTGGTGCTTCATACACTAGCTGAGAACTCTGGAGCATTGTATCTGCACCAACACAGTCATATCCATCTCTGGGCTGTGGCAGCACATTAAGTCATTCTGCTCGACACTCATTTGTTGGGGTAAGGAGGTCAAGAGTATGACCACATCTCAATACATTTAATCTACCATACTAAAGGGGCTAGAGCAACAGTGCTATCTGCTCTTATCATCAGGAATGGGTTATGAAGACACATCTGTTGGAGTTTGTCACCATTTAGCCAATTGGCAGTAGTTCTGCCATGGGCAGGGAAGCAGAGCAGCACCCAGGCTGGTCTATCCGGGATTTGTCACAGACCCAGGTTTGGGGCTGTCCCTCCTTTTGAAAGAAATCAGTAGGACTGTAAGAGTAATTCAGAGTTTGAGACATCCCAGAAAGTTATTTTGTGTGCGGTGTAAGTTGAACCATATTCAGTTTCACAGCATGTACAGTATTTCACATTGGGAAATTTGTTCAGCTCAGCTCAAAGGTAGCAAACAGATCAAAGTTTGATGTCAAACCTGTCACTGGTGGGTTGGGTTGGTGAGTCATTTATAACACACTTGGTGGCAAAGTCACTAAGTTCCCAGCATCCTGGCGGTAGGTTTTAGGTCATTAGATAGATTCTCTTAGTAACTTTGTCTTGAAGATTTAGCTTAATAAAGATCAATTAAGGATAATTTAAATATGGTTCCTAAAGATGTAGATTTTCTATTTCTTTCCTCTGATGCTCCTTTTCTGATATTTGCTGCATTTTGAATTCCTTTCTGTCCGATGTCATGGCTTCCAAAGCAGAGAGGAAGGTACGTTGGTGTATTCTTGTGTTGGAAAATCAGGGCAGTTTCTCTCAGTGAGAAAAATGACATAGATGTGAGGGCCTCCCTGGGAGGAATTTAGTCCAGGTATTCCAGGCTGAGTGCTTTAACTATTACATTAACAGCATAAAACATCTACAGCATTTTTTTTTAAAGAAAAGGGTTTTAAGTTATTTTGAGATCTAACCCGAATTCATAGCTGGACTTCTGCTGCTCTGCTGCTCTTCTGTGGTGTGAGTTCAGAGAAGTGTAACTTCACTGCTCTTAAGCACAGCTTTCTTGTCTTCTGTACATAAACATGGCTCGACACAACAAAGCAATTACCTTTTAAAGAAAATCTGTGGAATTCCATTGACTAGGACTAGATATTCAGGAATTATTTTACTTATTATTCAAGCTTGTGATAGATGCATAAGAAAGAAATTAAGAGTCGAAAAAAAGTCCCCAGGTTTGATTGTTTTGTTGGACTAATGCTTTATTAGTGACACATGATAGGAAATTCATTTTTTTTAAAGCACAGCTATTAAGTTTAACTCTATTACATAAAAAATAGATTAATAGCTGTGCCTTAAAGCTGCTTGAAAAAATGCATTAATCTTGTCACTTCCTCCTCCCCCTTGGATTATAATGTTTTAATGTGTCTGTGATAAATATCTTTATAACATTTATTTAAAATAATATATAAAAGTAAAATATATATGTGTAATAGTGCATATATATAATGATATAACAGTCTGCACAGCAGTGGCAGCACTATTTCTGTATTTTCAATCTTCCTTTTAATTTCTGAGGTATGTAGTTTCCAATTTAACAGTCTAATGGTCATTTTAAAATGGCTGTGCTTATTGTAACATCTAGGGAGGTAACTGTCATGTGTTTCAATTCTCACAATGGCACAGTGGAGGCTTCTAGTGCTTAATTCAGGAAAGTGGGTACAGCACAATCTGCTTTTTTTGTTCAGAATGGTCTCCAAGGGGTGTACTTAACACTATTGCATGGGACAATTCTTGGGAGCATTGACCTGGAAAACGGGGGAAAAAGGCAATATTTTAATGCAAACACCTCAGTAGTTAAGTGCATAGTGTCTGGTAACACCTCGTTGTCCTTTATGTGGTTCTGAAAGTTCACAGCATTTTCTGGCATTATAAATAAAAAGAATGTATCAAACCAGGCAGGTAGAGATGTTTTATTTCTACAAGTTTCCCTCACTGTAAAGTAAAACATACCAAATGACAGATGGGTGGAAAATATCAATAAATCATACAAGGCTGTACATTAGCACATTTCTAAAGCTCTGCTTTACATTTTGATATCACCATTAGCATTTTCTTCACATAATTGTCAGGCTGTGCCCATCTGGAACTAATTTGAAAATCAGAGGTCACACAAGATAACTTGTACCAATTAACTAGAATATTTGCAAATTCAGTTTGTGTGTTTCTATTATAAATATTGTTTTTACTTAATATGGCACTGACAATAATAATGTTTTCACTATTAAAATAACAAACAAATTATATAACATACATATACAGTAAATTGTTTTTAAGATTGCTATTTGTCAAAGGATGCCTATTCTCTAAAATATGTTCTTTTAAACTTGTAGGAAAAGATACAAATTGTTTTAGGAACATCAAAGCCATAGTAATCTCTGGGTATGGGGATTTACTCTCCTTTGAAGTTCCTGCAGTAGAACTCCCTGACTTTGTTAAACTATCTGATTATTTATATGTTTCTAGAAAATAATAACAAAACTGAATTGTTCTCCTTCCATCTGGAATTTTTAGAGAGTTTCATTTTTGAACGCTAAGATAGGAAATTAATTTGATGTACTGATTATTTGAAAGTTAGTATCATGGTGACAATGGCAATTTGTAGAACTTTCTCAAGTACCCAACTGCTGTAAAGATTTGAGGGTTTTCCTCCTCATGACGTGATAAACAAATACATTGAAAGGACTGGCAGAGGACATCAGCTCTCTTGTTGTGAACAAAGGGTTTGTTTTATCAGCTTTTGTTTTTCTGCTGCAGTGAGTAGAACCACATATGTGAACATTTTCAGTCTTTCCTGTGCAGGCTGTGTATGGAAGCAGTTGGGAATGTGCCACCTAGCACAGCTACAATGCTCCTTAGTGTAATCAAATGTCTGCTTTATAAAGGAGATTGTTTCATTGATTATACTCTCAAACCTACACTGAACAGCCTCTTAGGATGTTGTTCTGTGGATAACATGGAATTTGATTTGACTTTCTCACATTTGTTACATGCTAAAATGTAGAAAACAAGACATGTCAGCTGTGGCTGTAGGCAGATTTCTGTGGTTAATAGGAAACTCAGATTTCACAGTGTTTACTGAAGCACTGAATTAAAGAAACCTAGATATGTGGATTATCATGACAGGGTGGGTAGAAATTAAGCCTAGGAAAAATACTTCAAGTGGGTATTGATACACATACTTCGCATTGTTAATCAAGTGATGCATGAATCTTTTTCCTATTTCTGCTCCAAACATAACATTAATTATGTTCAAGGAGGAAAGTATACTATATTATGTATTGCTTTTCATTTTCTTACAGTGTAAACAAGAGAATAAGAAGATAGTGTATCTTCATGTTTAAACCATGTTCAAACGTTGGCTGCTAAGATACATTAACATAGTTATCATAGAATCATTTGGGTAGGAAAAGACGCTTAAGATTGTTGAGTCCAACCATAAACATAATACTGCCAAGGCTCCCACTAAATCACGTCCCTGAGTGCCACATCTACCCATCAAGTCTCCACAATGCGTACAGCACATAAATTTAAAATGCTTGACATTAGACCCAGGTACTTCTTGGAAGATGTACTGGAGGACTTAATAACCTCACATCCTCATCACACTGAGGAGTTAATTTTTCTTCAGTGCTGTAAGATGACACTGTTAGATGGTTACTTCCTTGCCCCTGTAGAAGGGCACTCACACAGAGACTGATAAGGTGTTGAAACTGGATAAAATATGGTGGGATTAACTGATTCTTTGTCAGCAATTTGTAAACCTTGCTCTAGTTTCTGAAGGATGGAGGACCTGGCCAGTTCAGGTTTCTCCTCACAACAGAACAAGAGCTTGCCACCTGTGAGGCTAGACAGTGGCTCAGGTCTATCTTGTTGCAAAAACTGCTTGTTGGGGATGTGTGCCTAAGTTCCTGGTGGAAGAAGGACCCTGTTTGCTGAGTCAAAGCAATGAATGTCCCGCATGTAAGTTAAATGATCAGTGCATTGATCTGATAGATCATCTGATGTCACTGCTCAGTGCCATCTGGAACATAGGCTGTGAGATAGTGGACCAAAAGATGACAGTGCCATGCTGCATTCCAAGTTTGGTATGGACAGAAGGAATGTGAAGCTTCTAAGGGACCTCATGGTCCTGCACACACCTGTACTGGTTGTGTTTGGGCTACTGTGTTTTCCTAATGATCTGTCTACAAGATTTGTGTCTCTAGGTACAGAAACTCATGATAACTAACAAAAGATCTAATATGCTTGTCAACAGGATGGGGTTTGGTTGGAAGTCAGTCAAGTATGCACAAATATATGTACAAGACAATCTTGAGCTGGGGCTTAAATAAGAAAGTGTCTCTTTATCAGTATAGTTTTACCAAGTCACCGGGTCTAAAAATAGAATGAAACTTGTGAGGTAGATTGGAAGCTCTCTAAGTGTGTCCATCTATAATGTAAAAATTTACATAACTTCTAATATGGAATTGCAGGAGTTTTGCATTTATATGTGAATTAGAATTATCTCAGTTTTGGTTCATGTTTTTGAATATCAGCCTTCATAAGGGATTTTTAGGCATCATTTTAACGTTATTATGACTTACCAAATTGACCTTAGTGGGTTGTTAAAAGTCCACATGAAATACCTGAAGCAACAAGCAGAGCAAGTCTGTCCAGTAACAAAGGCAAGCTTAAAATATTGTAAGACAAAAGTACTATTACTATGATGTGGGGTTTTCTTTTTTACCATCATTCTCATGCAAATAGCTGTCTAAAGCACAGTGCTAAGGTCACTGTTGAAGAATTTGCATTGACTTTCATGGAAGACATGTTTATGTATGAAGGATTCCAAATCTCTCTCTTAAATTTCTAAATATTCTAAGGTGTTCTAAATATCTGCATGTTGTCTCTTGTTTCTTTGCTTTTCTAGGTTCATAGCATCTTAATAGTAGTCTGTGTTAAGAATTATTTGGTCTGATTATTTGGTCTGGTCTTCATCCTGTAAAGATGACTGTTGCTGTTAACAGCTGTATAAATTTGAAAGAACTGAGTGCATGTTCTTTTTGCTGACAAAAATGTAGTACAGCAGTATAATCTTTTTGTAGAGATGTAGCATAATAGGCCATGACTTGAAAGTATTGTGACAATCCAAGTAGAAAAATCAGGATTTACAAAAGGAAACTGAAGTGTTTTTGAAAGTTCAAAGCACATCATTTGTCCATCAGTGTCTCCTCCTGTCTCTGTTGATGTCATAATGGTGACAAAAACAAGGAAAACTTTTAATGATTCGTTTGTTGCAATAATCGTGAATCATGGCATGTGACATCATGCGCTGTTTCTTGTAGTTAGATAAGTGACTTACGCTGTTACCAGTAAGAAAACAAACTGGTAAGAATTTCTTGATTCGCAACATGTTTTTATTTCCCTTTAGGAGGGAGAATCTTGCTGTAATTACTAAAATAGCTTTAAAGATTCATGATCCTTCATTTCACCTGTGCGTACTTCCCCCTTGCCATTAGTTATCTATGCCCATTGGTAGCTTGCTTAGGGAAAACAGTGTAGCCCATACCAGGTCTTTTGTTGTACCTCTGTCCCTCATCTCATGGTTACATACTTTCCACCTAACGTCAATAGGAACAGTTTTCAGATGCAAGTCTTGGGATTGATTAGGGGTTTGTTCATTTATCTTCAGTTCTCACTTATGAGTCTACTACAGGATTTTGGGAGGACCAGCCTCTGTATCCTTTGTTCACCAAGAGAAGAACAACTATGCATCCTGAAAAGCATTGCAACACTGTAAATTATTTTATATACAGTGAATTCATTGTTAACCACCTCATGTTCTGCCCTTTGGTTTTGTTGTACAGATTATTAAGAAAGTACAGAGCAGATTTGATTACTAAATTATTGAATTTGAAATGGAATCCAAATTCTTGTACCATTTGCTTTCTATTGCAAGCAAAACCATGGGGTGATAAATTTTGAGCATGCAGAAGAAATAGTCTAGATAAGTACCATGGAAGAGATATATTAGACAAAATTTCTTTTTTTCTGTATTTCTTGGTGTATAATGTATTTCAGTCAATGCCAGATAGCGTTTTGAATATTATCCATAATGTGTCTTAGTTTTTGAGCTTGGATCGTATTTCCAAAGCTGATGTCATGAGCACAAAATAAATCATACAGTGGTCTGGCATTAATAACCTCATCTTGTGAGTTAAATAAACCAAGAACATATTACTGGTCATTCAGTTTAGATCTTTTCCATTTGAGTTCCAATAAGCTACAAATATGTGCCTTTGCCTGATCAGCTGTGTGTAGGTTTATGATGTCTCTGGGTTGATGCAATCCTTTGGTCTGTATTTTTATTTAGTTTAATTGAATAAAGCTAATACAACTTGTTTGGTTTTGTTGCTTGGGTTTGTTGTTTTTTTTTTTTTTTTAAGATAAAAAGAGAGTTCTTTCCACAGTGTTTCAGGTAGATTGCCCCCTCACCCAGGTTTCTTGTGGATTTTGTTAAAGACTGTGTTATGTAGAGCTGCTGCCTGTTTTTTAGGATGACCTTAATATTGCAAACTCTTAAGTATCTCAAATTCCTGTCCAAAAGAGATGTCTCCCTTCTGAGATCACTTTCTTTTACTGTCATTTTAGTTAAATGAACTCAAAATTCATTAATCATGAACTCATAAGTTAAATTAATATAGCTGGGAAAAGCAGGTTTTTCTGCTGAATAGGTAAATCCCATTTGCACAGGCTTTCACATACAAATTTCTTAGCTGCTACTTGAGAAAGAATTTGAATTATGCAAGCAGGATAGAGAATTTATCCATAGTTTCCATGTTCATGGTACAATTTCTCCAGTTTCCCAGAAATGAGTGAAATTTGGCAGTCACTGTCAGGGCCCTGGCTGAAGATCATTGTAGTTTAATACAAAGGTGCTTGGGGAAATCACCAGAGTATCTAAACTCCTTTCACTGACTTACACCTCAATCTAGGTTTTTCTTTTTCCCATGTGTAGAGGAGCTAGGACATAAATGCTGTGTCAGCTGTTTGTCCTTCTGATGTGAGCTCTTCACATCAAGTTCTTTCTCCTTGAGCATCTTTTAAACAGACCGAAATTCACCATTTTATAAACACCCCCCCAACGTAACAAAAAACCTGCTGTTGGACTTCATACATATTTCATCTTTATTTATAGAAATTATTTTAGAAAGAAAAGGACCAGGGAAATGTAGACACCAAGAACCTGTTCACTTAATACTTTTACTGCTGTCAGTGAGTTGAAGGCCTGGAGTCAGCAAATATTCAAAGATACATTTGGAGTTGGGCAGATCACCCAAAACAAGTGCAGCAGCACTTAGTTTGGTGATTTTGTAAGTTGTAGGTTAGGCTTAGTATCATCTTACCTAAGGAAGAAACTTCTTCCTCTTTGTCCCTCATTCTCATTTGAATGAAAACATACATTCATAGAAGGCAAGTCATAGAATGGTTTGGGTTGGAAAAGACCTTAAAGATTATATAGTTTCAACCCCCCTGCCATGGGTAGGGACACCGTTTCCCAAGTAGTATTCAGACAAGCTCCTGGGATGGAGGTGTTTAGCCACTGGAAATGGTAGCTGTAAGACAGTGACCTCAAGAAACCTTATCTTCCCATAAAAAACATCTGCCTAAGCAGAAAAGCCCCAATCAACAAATAAACCCACTTCTGCAGTTTTTCTTCTTTGCCTGTCTGGTGAGTAATTTTATTTATTTTTTTTTTGAATTCCATGCAGCTGCTGTAGTGTTACAAATCCATGTAACCAGCCACTAGCATTTGTGTAAGAGTGTCTGTTGACTTCAGAAGGAGTTGTAAAGCAGGTACTTGGTATGTCATGGAGGCACTCATTAGGCTGTTTGAGGACATAAATGTGTATAGAAATGCAAAGAGTATTTGTTTTTATGGCTGTGGGAGCAAATAAGTATTGGAGAAGTATTTTCTTCAAAAGTGGCAAAATAGAAAAGGTCTTTTACTATTCTGGGTATTTTGAGAAAAAGGTGTATTTTAAAATGGAACAATGGTTTGTCTTCAAGAACATTTTTGGCCAAGTGGTCAGTTTGTACAGGGAGTTATACCCCATGGATATTGTTTATTTTCCTGGTGTAACTTGCAAATATATGTTGGAAGATATCCTTTTTTCATAGCTGAATTTCACAAACTGATGAAGTTTTGCCTGTGAGGCTAAGATATTTGCTACTTTGAGGTTTGTCAAACCCTGGTGTCAACATTAAATTCACTGCTTTGTCATGGCTTTCACAGTTGCCTTGTAGTGGGCACACAGGAAGTTCCCACAACTGTACTGTGAAGCAGACCTCAGACCGATTAGACAGCATATTGTACTCGTGTGTTCTTGTGTTCAGAGAAATCCTTGAACAGATGGGAAAGATGAATGGGATTACTCACTTTAAACAAAAAGCACTAATGAGTAAGGCAATTTTTTTTTCACAGGCACTAATGTAAAGCCACCAGTTGTAAAATTCAGAATGTTGTCAGCTCAGGAAGAACAAACTGATGCTGTAATTTTGTTTGAGAAACCAGTGAAAAGAAACATTGATTAAAATAATGATATGGGGACCCTGGTGTTTTTGCAGTAAGTCTGAGAGAGAGATGGAGTCTTCTGAGTCAGTATCATGGAACGGTTTGGGTTGGAAGGAACCTTAAAGATCGTCTAATTCCAATCCCCCTGCCATAGATAGGGATACTTCCCACTGGACCCGGTTACTTAAAGCCCTATCCAGCCTGACCTTGAACACTTCAGAGATAGGGCAGCCAGAGCTTCTCTGAGTAACCTGATCCAGTGCCTCAGCACCCTCACAGTGAAGAATTTCTTTGTAATATCTAATCTAAATCTATCTTGTCACTTTAAAGCCATTCTTGCTTGTTCTTTCCCTGCCTGCCTCTGTAAAAAGCCCCCTCCAGCTTTCTTGTCAGCCTCTTTAGATACTTACTACAAGCCTGCCTTAAAGCAGGCTGTGCTAAATCTGCTGCTCCTCAGCATCTTCACCGTGTGCAATGGGTCTCTTCTTGACTATAAGAACTCCTTTGTGGTGTTTCAAGAGCATTGCAGAGTTTTACTGAGTGGATTTGTTTGCATAGTATTGATTTTTGTTGTTGCTTTTAAGCTTTGGAAAGTAGTTTGATACTTTTTGTTGTTGTTGTTGCTGAGTGCCTGTAAAGATTGAGAATATCTTTCCATGCCTAGTGAAATCAAGTTAAAAATAGGGGGGGGGGGGGAAGGGGGGGGGATATCCAGAATCGGACTTAGGCCTCCAGTGTCTCATTTCTCAGAAAGGTAAGAACAGTGGTGCCCTTTGTAATTTTTCTAGAACAATAGGGAAAAGTGATCCTAACTATCTTACAATAAAAGTTTTGGCCAGCACTTGGCCAGTTTTTGTGCTAGTTGTAAACTACAACTAGGATATTCCCCCAAATAACTTCCAAGTACATTTAGATGTCTCATTTTGCCAACACACTGTAGGCAGATTGTAGAATTTTGATTGTAAAAGTCCAAATTAGAGACAGTCCTTGAACTGAGGCATGTACTCCACATCAACAAAACAGTTACTACAAGTACTATGCTGAAGAGGGGCTGCAAGGGATTTCCTATGGTTTCTTCTGGAATATTTCATTGTTTCTTTGAGATGATACTTTAGCAAAAGGATGACTAATATCTACTTGGGGAGGTGGAGGGGGAACAACAAAAAACAAACAAAACCCAGCAACTTAAAACTCCTTCAGCTGATTTGTATTACAGACTACTAATCAAGTATTGGTTTTATTTTAATAAGTAAAAGCAAACCATGGTCTGGATCACAATGGAATCATACTTTGAATATATCAGCCAGTTTAAGGTTTCTAGGACTTGGTATACAGAAATAAAGCTTTACTTTGTCATTGAGATTAAACTTCCAGAGCAACATCCTCATGCATCATTAATGTTTCAAACAAAATCTCTGTTTAGTGACTTCATTTCAGAATGGCTTCTTATTGTACTGGCTTTGGCTCTTCTAATAATTTCCCTATGGTTCAGTGGTGTAAACCACGACAACGTGTTGGTGCTGTCCTCAGATTTGCTTTTGGTTGTAAACCCAGCTGGAAAACGAAAGTTGCTTGTGAAAAGCTTTGTGAAGCTAAACAAATATTGTACACTCTGAGACGGCCTGTGCTTGTTCCCCCAGCCCTGCAGTGTGACCAGTACAGATCTGAAATGTAATTTCCAGAGTGCTTTTTTAGTCTTGACCTTCAGTGTGAAGTAGAAAAGACCAATGCTGAACAACTGTAGCATCACGTTTCATTCAGTAAGTTCATATGTAAAAAGTGTCACCTGGGGAGTGACACAGAGTTTTGGTATGAATCTGCATTTCCCAAAGATGATGTCAAGCATTGTGCTTCCAATAGCATGCAACAGCCAGCAAACATGGGGAGCAACTGCTACAATCAAAAATAATTTATTTTCTTTGTAGTGACTGGGGTTTTTGGTTTCTCTGTAGCTTTTGGGGGTGCATCTTTAATTTGAATTCTTCTATACAGAAATGGTTTTGGTCAGCATCAGTGCTATCCTTCAGCTGCTTTGTTAGCACTGGCTGTTGCAGTGGTGCCAATAGCAGATGACCAGTAATTACAGCAGGGAGCTGAGGGCTCTCACTGATGTCCATAGACAAATTATCATGGTTTCTCATGTAATCCTGTCTGCATCTGCCTGTTGGATTCTGTCTAATCTGTAAATTATAAGTTACTCTGTGGGATAGGGACCATGGTTTGTGCATGTAGTCCATGTAGTGCTTTCTATAACATGTTCTAATCAATTGTGAGGATTTAGAAGCACTATTAGAATTCAGATCCACAAATTGAGAACTTCTTTTGAATAAAAATTAGGACAGGTATGCTAGTAAGCAGTACTGAGAAGGCTAGGCTAAATTCCTGATAGATTATTTTAGCTATCATGCACTAATTATTTATTTTATCTCATGTCCTGGTTTCAGCTGTAACTGTTATTTTTTCTACTTCCTGGAATCTGGTGCAGTGCTGTGTTTTGGCTTTAGTCTGAGAACAATGCTGATAACACACCAATGTTTCAGTTGTTGGTGAGTACTGCTTACTCTGATCAAGGACTTTTTACTTTCTTATGCTCTGCCAGTGAGGAGGGGCACAAGAAGCTGAGAGGAAGCAAAGACAGGACACCTGACCCAAACTAGCCAAAGGGGTATTCCATACCACAGTGCGTCATGCCCGGTATGACGGGTTGTGAGCAATTGTACTGTGCACCACTTGTGCTTATTGGTTTTGTTTTGTTTTGGTTTAGTTTTTTTCATTTCCCCTTTTAGTTTTATATACTCTCCCCTTTGTTCCCTCATCATCATCATTATTAGTATTATTATATTGCACTTTAGTGATTGGCCTGTTCTTACCTAAACCCATGTGTTCTACATTTTTTCAGTTCTCTTCCCAATCCCACCTGGAGGGGGGAAAAGGAGGTGTGAGCAAACAGCTGTATGGTGCTAAGTTACTGGCTGGGTTTAAACCACCTCATAATGAAACTTCATAATGTCACCTGGCTCTCATCCACCTTGTCTCTGTGTGACATACACATCTCTCCGTGCTATCAACAGCCTTTATACTGTTTGGCCTTTAATTATGCAGCTACAATAATGAAGGCAGTGAGCAGATGCAAGTTATGAAGGGTTTGATGCAAGTTATGAAGCACCAATCAATTAATACACTGACATATTAGTGGCATTTCTTTCAAGGCTAGAGACAGATGAACTGCGAAGGCGGTTGCATAATGATTTTTTCCTCCTCCTACCTCAGAAAGCTAATGTCCAGAAATTTTTAAATTAGGCTGTAGCTGCCTATCTCTGTGAAGTGTCAGTAAGTTTTCTCCCAGGTTACTGTGTATACTTTTCAAATAACATTATCAGGTTTTAATAAGTCCATTGTTTTAGATGACAACATGTATAACCTTCGTGTTAAATGGCTTCTGGTTCTTTCTCATGAGTTGCCTTTGACTTCACACTACTGGGGTGAGGGCATTATGCATTAATACATTATGCATTAATAGTAAAGCATTAATCTACTGTGTCACTTATGGTTTGGTAAACCATTGCATTTATACTTTACAAGATCACAAGGTAATTTTTATATGTCACAGATGAAATAGGCTTTTATGTCATGTTACTTCTCTGATTAAATCACTAATTACATCGAGCAGGCATGGATTTTAGACAGGATGCTGAAAAAATAAAGCAGAAGATCTTTATCGAGGAAATCAGTATAACATTTGAGATACTATTTGTTTTAAATTACAGTATCTCTTCAGGAGATACTATAATTTAAAGCTTTGACCGTAGGCCTTAGAGCTGTAACTGTGGAAGTGTGATTCATCCATAGCAGAAACCATTGGAATACTTGAAAAAAAGTCTGTGTCCAGCAATAAAGTCAGGGGAATGCAGACGATGACTGTGCTCCTGAGGGAATATTTTCCCTTTCACTTCAGCACTCTTCATTTTGGTCCTTTAAAGACATTTAGAATTAATCTGCTAGTAATGCTTTATAAACAGGGGGATTATTTTAACAACTGAAAGAATTAGAATGAAAGGCTCTTTCTATTGCAGTCTTAAACAAAAGGAAAAGAAAATCCTTGAATGTTATTAATATATTCTGTTTAATTATAATTTAAAAAGCTGAACATTTTAGTCATCTAAGGACTTATTCAGAATAGTTTTACAAAATAGTAACAGCTTGTAAAATGTAAGCACAGTAGTTCCTCTCATAATATTGTATGTAAATGCACTGGCAGGCTCAGTCCCAACATTTACTTAGTTCATATGGTCTTAAAACGTGATTTAGACTATTGATACCAATAACCTTTCTGATTTAAAAGGTCTTTTGTTTTAGTTAAGAGGCTTAACTACTGGCAAGTTAAAGATACAAACCTCTGGCAACAAAGAATATACAAAAATATCTCTTACTAAAGTATGATTTTTAAGGCCAAATGATTTAAAAAGTTGTTTTCCTCTGGAATGATGGTAGCCCATTGAATGAAATAGTTTCTCATGTGCTCATTTATAAAGAAAAATAAACTCAATCTGTATTACCCCAAAATTATAACCGTATAATCTTTTGACATCTACATGGAATTATGAAACAGTGAATACCAATTTGTGATAGATATGAAGCCTAGCACTCATGCTATCTTTCTTTGAAAAAGTCTAGTAAAAACATGAAGGTTTCTCATTCTAACTTTGACCTGAAAATACATCACTAGGAGAACTGTGAAGATATCATGAGGTTACACAGGGAGAATACTAGAAGCCCAACTAAAACTTAATCTGACTACTGCTGTAAAAGACAATAAAAAATGTTCCTGGAAATACATTAGCAAAAAAGAGAGCTAAGAAGAATCTCCATCATTTATTGGATGTGAGAGGAAACACAGTGACACAAGATGAGGAAAAGGCTGAGGTACTTAATGTATTCTTTCCCTTAGTAGTAAGTAGTAGTATAACTAGTAAGACTAGTTATTCTCAAGGTACCGAGCTCCCTGATCTGGAAGACAGGGAGCAGAATGAAGCCCCCATAATGCAAGGTCAGTTACCTGCTACATCAGTTAGACACACACAAGTCTATGGGGCTAGATGGGCCCACCAAAGGGTACTGAGGGAGCTTATGGGAAATGCTGAAGAAGCCACTTCCCATCAATTACCATAAGTCCTGGCTCACTAGGGAGTCTTGTTTGACTGGAAGTGAGCAAATGTGACTCCCATCTACAAGAAGAGATGGAAGGGAGGATCTGGAGAACTACAGGCCTGTCAGTCTGACCGCAGTGTTGGGCAAGGTGATGGAGCAGATTACCTTGAGTGCCATTGTGCAGCATGTACAGGATAACCAAGTGATCAGGCACAGTCAGCACAAGTTATGAAAAGCAGGTCCTTCTTGACTAACGTGATATCCTTCTATGACAAGGTCATCCACTTAGTGGATTAATGGACTTGAGTCACAACAACCCCAAGAAATGCTACAGGCTTGAGGAAAAGGACCTGAGGGTGTTGGTTGCCAGCTGAACCTGAGCCAGCTCATGCCCAGGCAGCCAAGAAAGCCAACAGCATCCTGGCTTGTATCAGAGATAGTGTGGCCAGCAGGACTGTGGCAGTGACTGTCCCCCTGAACTCAGAACTACTGAGGCTGCTTTCTAATCTTATGTTCAGTTCTGGGTCCCTCACTACAAGAAAGACATTGATGTGCTCAAGTGTGTCCAGAGAAGGGCAACAAAGCTGGTGAAGGGTCTGGAGAATAAGTCCTATGAAGAATGGCTGAGGGAACTGGGTTGTTTAGTCTGGAGAAGAGAAGGCTCAAGGGGAGAGCTTATCACTCTCTACAATTACCTGAAAGGAGGTTGTAGAGAGGTGGGGCTGGTCTCCCAAGTACCAAGCGATAGGACAAGTTGAAATGGCCTGAAGTTGCACCAAGGGAGGTTTAGATTGGATATTAGGAAAAGTTATCCTCAGCGAAAGTATTGTCAAGCACCAGAACAGACTGCCCAGTGAAGTGGTGGAGTTACTGCCCTTGGAGGTTTTAAAAGACATGCAG
Organism: Pezoporus occidentalis; assembly: GCF_034315485.1. NCBI lineage: Eukaryota > Metazoa > Chordata > Aves > Psittaciformes > Psittacidae > Pezoporus > Pezoporus occidentalis. Next base: position 7,074,414 of record NW_026916158.1, read on the forward strand.
ATGTGGCACTTAGGGACATGGCTTAGTGGTGGACTTGGCAGTGCTAGGTTAGTGGTTGAACTCAATGATCTTAAAGGTCTTTTCCAACCTAAATGATTCTATGACTTTCAAGCTTAATACTGTCAGTTCATTAATACCATTAAGGGTAAAACAGGTCTGTAATATGTTGAAGTGTTTAATGCTCAAACTAAAATGACAAGACGTATTTGAAATAATTTAATGTTTCAGTAAAGGTTCCCTGAAATAATGTTAAGGCGCAGTTCAGAAAAATACTATGTCAGCATCCTCAAGGCGATGAGCCAAAATAAGGAGGGATAGAGGTTTTTCTAGTATGGAAACCCTCTGCAGATGAGGGATGCACAGTCCCCTGGATTCATCTAGAAAAAGCTTAGTTGAGGGAAGTCAAAGCAGCTTTGGATATGGAAGTAACTCCTTGGCTGACAGCTTCATTTTTGTCAGGAAAGTGTGTGTCGCATTTAATATTCACTGGCCCTTTGGCTGCTGTGAGGAAACAACAAAAAACAGTCTCACGTGAAAAAGAGAAATGGTAACTGGTGGTAAAGCCTCATGCATAATCTAGTCAATGAATTGATTATGACAATACTAGTCAAGGAAGCTTCTTTTCACTTTGCTTTCAGGGATTCACTGATAGGAAAGCCCAAGAGCTTCTGTTTTACTTCCCAAGTTGGGGGGTTCCTGGGTTTACCTCCCCAGCAGTGAGTAGTTTGTATGACCATAGAGAGGGAGGGGAGAAAAGGAAATGGTGTAGTACCATAAGCTGTGTTTATCCTTGCAGATGGGAAGCAGTTACTGAAGCAGCTATTCATCTCATTACATGTTCTTCCACTAAAGCTTTTCTGAGCACCACAAGGGAGGTGGGTTTTGTTTTCAAGCAGGAAAAATGATCTGAGCAAAAGAGACTTCTTGAAGCCTTTGCTTGAGCTCAAGGTCCCTCAGATTTCCTTTGCTCCATGTCCAGTCCTTTTCTAGCATGAATGTGATTACGCAGACACTGAATGAAATCTTCTGGTTTTAGAGGTACCTCTGAAATGCCCCAGTGAAGGAATGTAGGAGAGGAGGATGGAGGAGATGGAAGAAGATAAGGAGTTATTTGCACCATCTGATCTTGGCTGTACCTGACTACAAGTCGTTTATTGGAGGATAAACACATTTATATGTCCTGCCTTACAGGAGGATGGAGCCAAGAGGGGACTGGTCTCTGCTCTCAAGGAACAATGGACAGGACAAGAGGAAGCATCCTCAAGAAGGAACAATTCCTTCCCCAGAGGATACTCAGGTTTTGGAACAGACTGCCTGGGGCAGCAGTGGGATCACTGTCCCTGCAAGTATTCACACACCTTGTAGACGAGGCCCTCAGTGACATGGTTTAGTGGTGGCCTTGGCAGTGCTGGGGTAAGGGTTGGACTTGATGATCTTAAAGGTCTTGTCCAACCTGGTTGATTCTGTGATTGTTTGTTATTTTGAGCATGTAGATGACGCCTGTCTGGAGCCTTTAAGCACAGATAAAACTTGAGATGGGGATTTGGTTGCGGAGGAAAGATTTTAATTTCATTTTTTCAATTCCAGTCACCTCTAGGCACTCAACTGGTTTATTACACCCATGCTACCCTCACGATTGCTATGGCTATTATTATTCCCACTGAAGAATAAAAATGATTTCCATATATGCTTTATCCTTCGTGACCTATTTAGCGCTCTCTAAAAGGCTCTCAGCTGAGATGAATGGATGCTAAAGCTTGTACTTTTCCTAAAAAGTCATGGAGGCCTTTTGCTTAGCCATGGATAAGAGAGTGCATCAAAGCTGACATATGAGAAGAAATAATTTTAGTTTCTCCACATATTTAAGACTACTCTGTAGAGGTAAATTTATTGAACAGTCAGACTTTGCTTCTTCAAAAGGCTTGTTAAAGAGTGCATCTTAACAATACTATTCAAAATCTGTTCCTTTCCTCTTGCCCATCAGCTATGTTAATTTCTTATTGTTTACCATAGTGTAATTCTAACTCCAATTAACTTACAATTAATAAGCACTTGACATTTCAGAGTACTTCAGAATTAATCCTCTCAATGTGCCTCTAAGTAGTTGTTGTTGTTAAAGATGAGAGAACTAATTTCAGATTATTCATATTTATTGAAATGAAATATATCACAAGAGGAAGAAAAAAATAAAATGCAGCAAGCAAAATCCCAGTTCTACTGAACTGAAGTCTGCACAAAAGTCAGGAGTGAAAATTGTTTGAGTGTGTTTATAAACCCTTTGCTGCCCCAGTGGGTCTGTGGCTCAGGAGGGCAAAGGGGTGCCTGCGTGCACCTGGGTGGGGTGCAGGAGAGGAGACAGCAGTCAGATTTCCAACAGGTTGCTTGTGTTATGCAGGCCAGCTGCAGGACTCTTTGTTTGGTGTCTCCAAACCTGTGTTTACCCTCCCCTCTCTGCCTGGTAGAATGGACCATTAACCCACCCACAAGGCAAACAGCTGTGAACTGCCTGTTGGGTCTGGTTAGAAAAGACTTGTGTGGCTCTTCCATCATTTCAACAGAGCAGAGGGTCTGAAAAGCCCAAGTGAAGAGGGCCCAGGTTTTGCTGGAAACAGTAGCAGTGAAAATGTGAGTCTAAGCTCTATGGTAAGGGCAGGCTCCTGTGTGCATCCTTGGGTGCTGCATGCCTGGAGTCACCTATGGCCTGCGCTGATAGTGCTCTGGCTTTGCAAGCCTGGGACTGCGCTGATTTTCAGTGTTAGCATCTCATCTGTGTTATTCTCAGTGTTGCTCTGATTAAACACTACTGATAGCTTTTGCAGCCAATATTCTAAGCTTATTTTTATTTTAAATAATTTTTTTTTGGGGGGGTATGAAATCAGATCTGTTACTTCATAACCCATTTTTGACTTCACACTCTTCTATTATTCAGAAGCAGCAAGGCTGTTGCCCCTTCATTTGAACATGCCAAGTGTTTGGTAGCAACCCCAAAGGTGAGTGCTGAGGTAGAGTGGTCCCATGATCACTGGAGCCATTAGCAGGCACATCTCGCTTGTGACGCTGGTCTTTGGTTAGAGTGGGTCAAATGGGTTGGGTGGGAATACTGCAAGTCACTTCTTATTAATGCACTGCCTAGACACAAATTTCACAATGTTATACTACTAGACAGCAAATAAATTCTAGCTTCATAAAGTAAGCTGTATTATTTGCTGTTATCTTTGGACTGCTCTTACACACTGGTAATCAGACTCGCATGGGTCATGTATGCCTTTCAATGTGGCACTCTGGCACCCAGAGGGCTGGTCCTGTCACTTGCCATTCAGTGGGTTACTGAGAAGAATGTCATCATCCATACCAAACAATGGATAAATATAAACTGTTCATTTTTCTTCCTTAGACTCCTTAATGATATTTTTTTATGTTGCAACTACTTTTGTCAATGATTTGCTTTACTCTGTGATTAACTGTATGCAAGAACCTTATGTATGAGCACACACTGGACTGAAAGTCACTACCTGCTGCAGCCCAAAGACAAATTTTCTTGGTGTCTGAAGCATTCCTAACTCCTGTGTGTACAGGCTGCAGTTCAATTCCTTTCATGTAATACTGCTACACCTTTGTAAAATCCTATTATTCTCCCATCCATCCCTTATTACTTACTGCAGGTACTCAGCAGGTATATATGCATCCGGTGGGAGCTTTCCAGGCTGTAACCTAATTCTTATACCACACTAGGTAATGTGGCACTGCAAATTTAGCAGAAGTGCTAGGCAAAATTTTCCAGGTGGTATAGTGATGAATGCCAGCTTTACACATGCTATGCCTTGCTGCAGGTCCAGGAGCTGGAACCAAAAGGCTTCAAGTTTAGTTTTGCCTTCATACAGGACATAGTATCATAGAATCATAGAATGGTTAGGGTTAGAAAGGATCTCAAGATCATCTAGTTGCAGCCCTCCTGCCATGGGCATGAATTTTTACCATCCAGTTATTATTACCAGTAAATATAGGTGCAACTTGACTGTGTAATTTGTTTTCTTTGAATAACAGGAACTTAGGTGCTTTAATATGTAGGTCTGGATCTCAGAAAATATTCTTTCAAATATTTTTCTCTTCTTTTAACCTCTGAAGTTTTGAATGCTTTGCTGCTTCCTGGAATTTATGGTTAGGTACAAACATGATCTGATGGGGTTAGAAAGCTGTGGGAATATACTGCTGCTAGGAACAATTTGATCTTGTTGTGTGTGGATCTGATACATATATATATATACACAAACATATTTTGAGATGCATGTCTCAGTTTTGGGAATTTGCTGCCTCCTGTTTCTTCTTACGTAGGTGAGTTCTATTTGGTTTTGGCTTCAAATTACTGCCCTAACTTTAGGTGTAGTATGTGTGAACGCTCCTCAGATTTACTAACCCCCCTGTGGTGCAAGTTCCTAACTACTTTTCCCCACCCTTTAATGCATGTTTCAGTAGATTATGAAAAGGTCTGATGCTGTACTGGTTCCAGCAGTCCTGAGAGACTGCTGGAGTTGTTCCGTTCCTCTGAAGCAGAAGGTGAGATGTTGACAGCACTCCTGTCTGGGTGTGTGTCCTCTGTTCATCCTTCCCTTTGTAAATGGTGCCTCCTTCAGTCTTTCTATTGTTGTTTCCCACCATTAAACATTCCAAAAATATTTCTTTTTTTTTTTTTTTTTTATGTCTGTGGAGAAGGAACAAACCACAAAATCATTACATATTTTAATTGAAGTAGGTAATTTTCTATTTTTTTGGTGAGGCTGCAATTGACAGATCAGTTTTTCACACAGCCTTGACTGAAAGACTAATTTATCACTTGGACATAATAGGAGGGGAAAAAAAAAAAATCTCTTATAAATCAATTTTAACAGGTCAAAACTGTAATCCTTTCACTTTTTCATTCCCTGTAGATACGCAATGCAGCTGCTATTTAAAAACCAAACAAGCAGCCTGCTATTGACTTCAGTAAGGACTAGATAAGACCCTGTCTATGCATGAGCAAGAAAATTCTTGTGGGAGATGTGGAATATAAGATGAGTAGATTATCTCCTATCCAGAGTTATTTCTTCTTTTAAATAATAAGATATTAGTATGCCAATTTCTGAGTTAATAACACAAGTATAACTCTTCCAAACTTAACTTACCAGATCTTTCAAATACTTTTTTTTGTCATGCTAACTTAAAATGTTCAAGTATCAACATTAGTATATTTTGAAATAGTACTTTTATACTTATTTTATAGAACCTGATTAAATTATTCATATCCTTCAGAGTAACAGATGTTTAATTTATTAACTTACCCAAGTGAACAGCAAACCCATAGATTTGGTAGGGATTTTGATGTAATTTTGCACATGAAGATCTTCAAGCTCACAGGTACTTTGCTAAAATAAAGGTTTGTAACATGTGTAAGTAATGTATTAAATAAACCCCCAAAATAACATCCTTTCTCTTAACAACTAATTTTCAATTAAATTGATTTTTGGTTTAAAAACAAATATTTGGAAAACACCAGTCTATACCAGCACAAACCCGAAAGGTGAGTTTAATGCCTGGTCAGTTATTGCTTCCTGCACTTCAGGCATGGTGAACCTCAGTTTGGTCAGCAAATCTGAAACAAAAATCTGTGTTAGTAATAACAAGAAGTTGAAAAACTTTCTCCCACTGAAGTCCTGAGCAGGAGGAGTTTGTTTATTGTAAATTGCTGATTTCTCCTCTGATTGCTACCCCTGACTTAAAAGCAACAAAGAAAACCCAACCAAAAAATAACCAAACAAACAGTTAAAGAAAAATATTTATTTGCATTGTTTGACTTCAGTAGTAGTAAAAGTATTGCTAAATCTGCACTTTTTTAAAACTCTAGGTGAATAACAAGCTGAAGGTATAAGTAAAAGCTGCTAGAAAAGTAAATAAATTCTTATTTCAGGTTTGATTTTTTTTTTTTTTTTAAGTCAATTGATCTGATGAAATTATTTACTGCAACATTTGAAATAAAGTAACGGTTCTTACCTTAGCAGTAAAATCCTTATTTTACAAAATGGTGTCTTAGGAAAAATAAATTAATGGGTGGAATGCAAGAAGGAAAATAATTGGATGGCATTGATTTCTGAAGTAAAATAATACTGGGCTGCATTGCTCTATTTAGGTCATATTAAACTATTCCAAAAGAGGAGAGGTAGGCAAAAAAGCCTACTGTTATTGCAAAACACTGAGCCTTTGGTGTTTAGCATACATGACATTTCATGTAAGGGAGTCAATCCCCTGAGGAAATGGGGAAAGAACTAGCTCAGATTTATTAGGGATACTTCTCCATTTCTTGAGAAGGTCACATTGGAAACTTTCTTAAAAACTTAAAGCAAATCTCTAACTTTTCCATGTATAATTCATCTTTGATCTCTTGCATTTCTTTTCTTTATGCTAGGCCCTAAACCTTTTAACTGATATTATAAAATCCAGGATGAGTGTTCTAAGAAGGGAACCAATAAGGTGGTTCCCTTGTTTCTGAAATTTGTAAAGATCAGGTTTTAATAGTTGTGCGTGTTATCAGCTTTGATGTGGTCACTTAAAAAAAATGAAGCTGTCTTTCTCAATGAACATTTAGACTAGCTTAATGCAATGCAGCAGGCTTCTTAAAATAACAGTGTTTGTCACAGGAGATCAGGCAAAAACTTAAAAAAAATCTGAGCTCATTCTTTGCAATGTAAAATGCTAGAGAATTTTAAAGTATATACAGCTGCCAATTTCTTCTCACCTGAATCCAGAGGGATGTCTCCAATGTACTGAAATGAATTTGTATTTTCTAGATCTTACATGTATGAAATGAGCCAATGACTCACAATACTGTTGGTATTGCTTACACAGCTGTGTTTGCTTGCTTTCTTGCTATTTGTATTTTGTGTTTTACCATTCTGGAGGGACTTTAAAACATGCAGATTTCAGTGTTGGTGCAAATTCAGAAGTCACCATAGGTGCTTAGTCACAAACAAGTATAATACTGATTGTCTTTTCCAAAAATAAGAGACTATACAATAGACAGGAAGACTTAAAAGCTCTTTAGATCAGTTGCAAACTACAGAAAAAGTTTCATTAAAGGGAGCCACATCCAGCACCTATTTGATACATGCCTGCATAAACACAGCAGTTGTGCTACCAAGGCATTCTGAATCTTAGTTGCTTTTGCATTTATGAATTTCAGACAGAGCTGCAGTGCTGTATATTACAGTTTGATGGTTATACATACTGTATAGTCATTGGCAAGTTATGTGCTAAGTGAGAGCTCTTTGGTGATAAGTTGATTGCAAGCTGAGCAGCAGGCTTTATGTCTGTAAACTCAGCTGCTCCTCAGATACAGAGATATCAAAGAGATGTCAGTAGTACATTTAGCTGTTTGCTGCTAACTGATGTTGTGATACTTTTCAAAGCAGCATTGAAGAGTAACTTCCAGTTAATAGTAAGCTTAGAGTTTCCATAAAAAACGTAAAACAAAATTGGAGGCCACAAGCCCTTATAAAGATGAGGCATGTGTTCAGCTTAAACTCTGAACAAAGCAGGAAAAGTTCTTATCAAAATGTAATAAGATTTTTTGCAAATGGTATGGGAGATGTAGAAACCTCAAACTTGTACCTGCAGAAATGTGCAGGGAGAAGCTATGTCACTTGACTGCAGTGCTGTCAGGTCCATATAATGTAGCCAAAAGCAAGATGTCACATTTTCAAAGTGTACTACCTGAGCCTGAAAGGAGTCCTCTGTATAAAAGGGATGGAAAAAGAATTGCCATTAGGTAGCATGATTTAGCGACAGTGGGTGTTGTAATGCACCACAGATGGTAACTGCTTTTGCATGGAGAACCTAAAATAGAAAGCCCAAGGTCAGCTTGGTAACAAAAATGAATTTCTCCCAAAATAAAGAAATGATAGTTGGTGTGATGACCGCCACTGTGTATAGTGACACTTAGGTCAATGGGGTATCTGTGAATTTCTAGTAGCTCTGGAAGCATGACTGGTTTTGTTGGGACCTGTGTAGGCAGACACCCCCACCTGCATGTTTTAGAAATGAATCTTCAAATTGAACGTTTCAGGACTTCAAGGTCTTTGATGTGTCTCTGAGTGAGCAAACAGAAAAATTGTCCTTGTAAGTCCTTGGAGATGCACAATCTTGTGCTTTCTCAGTGCAATTATTTCTCTTGAAAACTTGGCTAGAGTGTAATGATTTTTTGTCTTAATTTTCCCACTTCTGTACTTCTCTTGCAGTTTTTCAGCTTCTGTGGATGCAGTAGTTGCAGATGACTATGGTGAAGCTTTATACTTACAAAAGACTTTTTTCCTGGCACCATGATCCTTGTTCAGGTTCTCTTTTTCAGAGAAAGCAAAGTCTCCACAGCAGTCATGTATCATGTAATATAAAGAAATGACCCTGTAGGATATAAAGGAAATTCTTTATTTCTGTAATATGTTTCCTTTTAATTTCAGAATCCTTCTTTGAGGCTGTCCTTTGGTTCATCTCAAACATCTTAACCAGAAATCAAAGCTCTGCCATGTTTTTCAAAATGTTGGAAATTCAGTGGATTTTAAATTGGCCAAGTTGAAAATACACTTTCAGATTTAATAATACTGTACATCAGCTGTAGTTTTGAATTTTCCAATGCACTTTCCAGTATGCTAGCTGATTGTCATGAACACTTGTGCTGTCTGTGTTGCAACGGGTTTCTTCTTCCCACATGTCGGTGGGGTGTAGCTCCTTTGAGCATGAACCTGTTTAGGATGTGCTGGAGCTTGGCTCAAGTGTGCAGTTGCAGAGGAGATGATGGGCTGACTATTGCTCTTTGGAAATAAATATGTAGAACATGTTCAGTTGCAAAGATTGAAGGAATCTCAAAGAATTCCCTTGCCGCAGGAAGAGCATATTCATTCATTATATCATGGAGAAATAGTTGGCAATTAAAGTTAAAATTTATCCACAAAGGAAATAGTTAGAAATATTATCCTGTATTTCTGCTAACACATTTAACTGGAATATAGGTATAAGTTTTGCTCAGATAATAATAATTATCTGTTGTGCAAAAAATAGCGAAGTTATTCTAATAAGAAGTGAGATGATTTGCTAGATAATGTTTTACTGTATATGTGTTACAGTGTTTGAGATTTGAAAATTAATTTACTTAATTTACTGTTAGGTGCTATGTGTGTGGATTCCATTGAAACTAACATTAAATAATGAAAACATAAGTAGCTAAAATACAATTTAACTAGTAGGTAAAGCTTGAAATGTAAAGTAATTTGTTTTTGTAGTAATGCTATTAAGCAACCATTAGTGCTGTACTACTGTTATGTTGAAACAAGGAACAGATCCGTATTGTTTCTGGCAGCCGAATACATAAATCAAAGAAAACAAGTAAGAAAAGTAAACTGGTCCTGAAACCAGTTTGCTTGTAGTGTTCCCTGCTTTTGCTGCAAGTATTGTCATCCCCTGGGAGCAAATATCTCCCTCTTCCTCAGTGAAGCCAGGCAGTGCTTTCTGTGGGTTGTGTGCAAGACATTTTGGACGGTCTCCCTGCACTTTAAGTAGCCCTAAAGCCTGCACAATAGGGAATTAACCTGAACTCAGGCTCTTCTGAAGTGCCAAGACCTGCTCTGCTGGCACAGACCATACCAGGGAAATTCATCACTGCTGTATACTGACACCCCTGTGTTGATAAAATACTGCTAAATTAGTTATACCACTTTAGCTGCACTTCAGCCCAGTTACACAGGACTAACTCCCCCTTTCTAATATTAACAACAAGGTCTAAAAGAACCTTGCTGAAACCGGAATGTTGATCTGCAAAGACCTCGTCAAAGTTTTGCAGAGGAAGGTAGTTTAAGTATTGCTAGTAGCTAAAGGAGACAATCTTTAGTTGATGCATGGAAAGATCAACTATGTCATAACAGTAATACAGGTTTTAAAAGTCCTAGCACTAGTGTACTTTGTCTTCATTAATAAATTATTATACTGAACTGCAGTGTTTAATTATTTGCAAGGGTCTTTACTTTTTTTCTGTCTCTAGAGCAGCGTTCCTACTGTAATACCAGGAAGGAGGGTGGCAAGGATCCCAATTTCAGCTTGCCCATATGCTTAAACATACCAAATCAAGTCTTAATGAATTTTGTATTTAAAATTTTATATTGCCTGACTGTATGTTTAGCATTTCAAGAATGTGCCCTTAATTGGTTTATGTTATTAAGGAAAATGCTGTTTTGGAGGTTGAGAGCACAGCTGAAATGAGGCAGAGTTGGGTTCTCTTCTGCATATGCTTTGTGGCTGGCACAGAAAGTCATCAAAAGAGAGCTTCAAGAACTGTAAGTTAAAAGTTCATCTGAGAAGTTGTTCATCAGGAACAAGAGATGTCTCCTGAACTCTCATAAATTAGAGTTATGGGGAGGAGAATCATAAAGGTGTCACAGAGGAAAGTTATAGTTGCCAGTGTAATTGAGATGCCCTTATTTAACATGAATTTTAAGGGATACAGCATACAAAAACTTCCCAGAATCATAATATAGTGTTTATTCTGTGATTCGGGAAAGTAAGTTGAAAATTTGAGGAAACTACTTGCATAGTTTTGATACTATTATACTGAAAAAATATGTACACACATTTTAAATGGGATATGCATGGATGAAAAGTCAATCGAGATTCCTTTCTGAATTATTTAGAGTATTGACAGGAGGCGGAAGCTGCTTAGTAGTTTCCACCATGTCCATAGTGCAAGATGAGCAATAAATGCAAGTTCTTCTTAATGTAACCAGCTGATATATGACTTCATTAAGAATTATTGATGATTTTCTTTTTATTACTTATTTAGATAGTTTGAATAAAATACATATTTTAAAACAAGTGCAATGGAATTTCTAATGACACCTTGAGAGAAACATGGATTGTATATGCAAATAAAAATTAAATGTAGTGATTCTAGAATAGTTAATAGTGTAGTAAGGAAAAAAAATAAAATCCCAGCTCAGTCATACTATGTAGGATTTCCATTCATGTCATGTGATGGATAGAATTGATATTAAATCACTGAAATAACAATATAATTTATTACATATCTATCATATGTATAATATTATATATAAAACATTATATAACACTATATATAATATGTAAAGATTTGTATTCTGTGGGAGGTATGTGTTTAGCAGTCAGTGAGAGCACTCATGGGATTATGGAAAGCATCAGTATTAAACCCTGAAAGTGGGGAGACCCAGGGAGCATGTATGTGATTTGTGATTTTCTTGGTTTCTTACTAGGTTTTTTGTTTTGTGTGTGCATGTTTGTTTTAAAACTTGGCATAGGAGCAGCAAGTAGCACCTCTGCAATCTATCTGCTCATCACAGGTACTCTACCTATAAGCAGTCTTCTGCATCTAGAACAGAACTGAAACAGAAAATATTGCTCCATAAATACAAAATAAGGAATTGAAAGTCTGAGATTGTGGTTGTGCTGTCAAGTCTGTGCAAAGGGAGGTGAGTCTTGGGAGATGGACTGCAGGTTTACCTAAGCTGTGTTTCTGCTGCATGTGAATGAAGGCTTATGCCTCCTTCGTTGAACAGGCAGTCTTTCAGATGATCTGTGACATATGCTTTCATATGTTGTCCTGTGCTTATATGGGAAAATAGTAAAGAAAAGTGTGTATTTTTGTCAATTTCCTTTGTTTCCTCTTCCAGTGAAGGTGATCACAAGACATACATAAGAATGAGATCTGTAGTTTCTGCATGTGGAAACCTTGTTATACAGAGACTGGGAGCAAAATTTCCTTTGGCATAAAATGAACTGAGATTCTTTAATTGTTCACTGCTCAGTGTTCTCCCTAATCTGTCATCTGTACGTGAATTGTGTTTGTGTATATAACAACCTGCTTCTATTAATTAACTAAAATTTAGAAACTAAATTCACAAGTTAAAATTAGTGTCATAATCAATTCACAGAAATATCTTCACCTTCTACTTGATCCCATTTCTCTACTATTTTAAATGTATATAGTTTAATTTTTAAAGTTTATGGCATTGGGTTTTTATACTCGGGCATAAAATGGAGCCACTTTATTTTCTAGTGAGGAAGGAATTCACAGTTGTTTTGCACTGCAGCTTTTAATAAATGAATGGAGCAATATTAATAATAAAGCAATAATATGCTTTATTATGCCTGTTTATGAATTAAATGGAGAATGTTTCATTATTCTGAGTTCCTGCTGGAACTTTCCTTTATAATTTATGTAGGTTATATTTGCTTGTTTGTAGGTTATCATAGCTTCTGGTGTAAATTTCAATGTATATTAACCAAGGCATGGAAAAATGAAAATAGTGTCCCAAAAGTAATGCAAGTCCATGGACATGGGGGAGAACTCCTTGGCAGCTGGTTGGAGGTACAACTAGGATGAGAGACAGTGGAGTGTTTGTGAAGACTGGAATTCCATTCCTAAATCCCTTTTCCCCAAATAAATGCATTTCCACCTCAAGTAATTACATAATCATTTTGCCTGTCTCATCTTCCTCATCAGAGAGGGCTGTCTTGGGCTGTGAGAAGACTGGCTTCATGGGTATTAAATATTGAAAGGAAATTACTATTAGCTTGTACATCTTAATATGAAAATAAAAGCCTAAATTAGAATCTGGATTATCATTGAGAAAGAAGGTCCTGTACTAACTTTGAGTCTGGGCAGAGCATCTGAATGCTGTGAAGATCAGAAGACAAGAAATGGAAATCACTATGCCCATGAAGGCAGTGTGGGGAAGCAGAAGGATCTTTTTGATGTCTGTATTGAAGCCCAGATGTCTTTTTCTTTTTTTTTTAATTTTTTTTTTAATTCAATGCAAATAGCTCCTGTTTCTTCATTTTGTAAAATCCAGAAGTATATTGGTTTTGGATTCTTTACACTTTAATAACTGAAGCAATAAGAACTGCACTTAGAGAACTTGAGCTTCCAGAAAGAAATTCTGTAATCCATTTTAAAAATCTTTGGTAGTTTTTAAAAGTGTTTTAAACAGACACAGTAGAGTAAAACAGTTTTATTTTTTGTAACTGCTAATTTTTGCCATTTAAATTATTTTCTTTTAGATCCAAAGCTCTTTAAGGATGATTACTTCATTCATCTTCTGTCTGTGATGGCCAGGCTCTGAGTGAGAAATTAAATTGAGTGTTTTTTTGTATATAGGCTATCACCATACTGATCCCAGTCCTCTTCCGTATGCCATAAGCAGTGAAATAAATTTACAAACTTCAACTTGTTTTTAAAAATTATTTTGACAGATGGCATAAGCATGGGCAATTTAAAATCTGACTTTTATAGTGTGTTTATGATTCTTTCTAAATAATTCATAGTTTCTTCTGAAGAAATAACATCTTAAAAGATGATTACATCTGAGGATGTTCTGCTTAGTTCATTATATCACAAATCACAATGTGTTTTTATTAAAGTAAGTCTTCCTGCTTATTGTATTGTATTGTACAGCAACATTGCATATAATGATTACTTCCTTTTGTATTGTACTATAGCAAAATAGTTACTGAAATCTACTGTGTACTTGCCACCTGCCAGATTTCATGGACCAGCATTTTTCTTTTCCTTTTATTTTTCTCTTCGGCTTCCTGTTCTCCCCATGATTGCGCAGCTTGTGTTCCCATCTACTCTGTTGCTTGAAAGAAAGAAAGGAGAATGAGGGAGAAACCGAAGCTGTATAAATCCAGTAAAGCATCAAATACTTGTGGGCAAGAAGGCCTTCAGATATATTAAAGAGAAGACTCCAAATACACATTCACAAGGATGATCCTGACATTCAGCATTAGCTGATGCCTGCTGGACCCTGCATGCATCTGTTTGTCCTGTGGAATGGTTTTGTGTAGACTACATGTAGATTTGCACTACTTACTAGTTTCTTCGGCTGGTTATTATCTGTGCTATGCTAAATCTCTGCTTCATAGTTCACATCTCCATGTCTTTGCTCTCAATTTCTTCTAATTTGATTGGGCATAACCAGTCTGAATTATGATACATATTTTCTGTGACTCATGCTTTGCAGTGACATTGATCCTGCAAGGCCTGTCTTCAGATGTACTACTAAAGCCAATGTAAGTTATGGAAAGCTTTTAGCTGTGAAAATATTTATACCTGGTAGGACCAAAGTTCCTTACTACTCTCTGGAAACATGGACTGCAGGTAGAAAATCAGAGATTATCATTTTATCTGTTCCATCTAAAGATAAATCCAAGTGAAAGTTAAGCCCCTAAACTTGACTTGAATAGCTGCATAAATTGAAGTCCATTGCCTTAACTTATGGTCAATATCAGGTACTTTTCTGATAGTTTCCTTTGGCCCTTGAGGTTACATATGGCAAAGGCTCAGCTGTTGCAAAGCCCCTGAAATGCCTCAGTCTTAATTCTGGAATTGTCTCTCTCTCAGACTGGAATGTTGGAGAGTCTTTCCTGCTTACCTCCCTCTTGTCACCCACCTTAGCAAACAGCGTGGGATCTGAAAAGTCTGCAACGGGCACAGGTACCTTTTGCATCTGAAAAAAAATCTGTATCCTATAGATCTCCTCTATGCTGAGGGACGTCAGGGCCACTTAGGTGCAGGAAGTGCTTCAGTGTCATTCTGTCAGCAGAAGGGGATGTTAAGTGTTACTATGCAAGTGGTGCTTGGTGAGGCGCCTGTGGGTTTCCTCTGCCTCCAGGGTTTTCTGTGGCCTTGCAAAAGCATCTCCTGGAAGTTGTAGGATGGTAGGTGGTCAACACATACAGGTCATCTGGCTTTATTGCCAATGAGAAGGTATTTCTGCCCTGAGGATTCACTGCACTGCTAGAGAGATAATGACAGCTTAAGCTTTCCCTAGATTTGTGTTGCAATTAAGATATCCTATAAGCAGACTTTTGCTGTAGAACATGGAAGCAGGACTGATAATTGAATTTCCAGGACAGAAACTTTGTTAATAGGTCTTCACTGATGTTCTGGAACTCCCAGACACAATCAAGAACAGAACAAGCATGATTTCAACTGTTTCTAATCTAATTTCCTTGCAGCATTATGACTAGAGGTACTGCCTTGTGAAACCCAAACCTCAGCAATTACATTTGAGTGCTGCTGATGCTGTTTGGAGTTGTAAAAACACTGCTTGAGTTTCTCTATGTGCATGGGTTTGGATGTTGTTCATGACAAGGGGTTGTCAGTTCTGTCTTTGATTTTGGACCTTCACACAGCCCCCAACATAACCAGGTTATGTTGAAAATGTGGCCACTTGGGGTTTGTCTTTAGTAAGAAAGAAACTGAAGAGCTCAGCTTTAGCAAGTGTCCAAGCTCCTCTTTCAGATAGACTGAATTGTACCATGGATTTTACCTCTCCAGAGTTACACTCTCTTTTTGGAATATCTGTATGTTTATATCTGAACTTCCTGCTCACTCTGATGCTTAGGAAGATGGGAATTGGATATTTGCAGGTTTTCCATCATTGTATAAATGTAACAACCACTCCCAGAGCCTGCTTCATCTCCATCTGATTTAAGGTAGCCAGGCAATTCTGAAGATTGTGGAAGTTCATAGATGCTTTTGAATTCCTTGTAGGAGCAGCAATGCCTTTTAGCCATGTCAGTTCGCCAAAGAAAGAGTCCAAAGTGTGAAAATAGTATGAAAGACTGGAAAGTTTAATTCAGGGATAGTTGAACACAACAGAATTGTTTTAGCTTTTTAGCAGTTTTAGAAGAAATTGTGATGATTTCAAAATAGGAAACAAGAACACTGTGTTATTTGCTTATAGCAGGGGTGTGTAGGGCATTTTTATAACCCGGGTGCTTCGCTCAACTTTGCAGCATGCACTGAGCTCCAGGGTGCTGCATATGTGCTTCTGTCAGTGCCTAACCAAGAAGTTTAAAACTATCCAGGGAATATCTGCATTCTCCTGTTGTCATAACAGTCCATATATAGATGTGCAGTTGAATGATGACATAAATATTTAATTAAATTTCTTTATGCTTAATCACATCAAATGCCCTGATGTATAGTGGTCAAAATTGGTGCAAGTGACTTTCTGGGAAGATGAAAGGGACACCAGTTAAGTGAGAGTGGGCATACGTTAGAAAATAACAGGGTTTCTAATTGCACAACCATCTAATCAAATAACTTCTTAGATTATTGTTTTATGACTTTACATCTTGTTAAATCTTATCACAGAAGAACTCAGAACATCACTTTAGTTGATGATCTGAGAAATCCTGAAGGAGAATATTAGTTATTGTAAGGTGATTAATTTGCATCCACTGATGTATGACTCTGGGATTCGTTCCTGTGCCTTCTCTGATTGTAATGATGAAAACATACTCTTCTTAGTTTCACATAGCACAACTTTTCTCCCTAAAATCTGGTGTAATCCTTGACCATTGATTTGTAAAATCCTACCGTAATCCCTTTATGATAATATTATCTCTTGAACTGACCATTCAAAGGCCTTTGGAACTGCAGAGTGCTCCTAATTAACTTCTCTGAGACACTGTTTATTCCATTTGCCTTTTTTTTTTTCTTTTATTTTTCAGTGTCACTGTGGTATCTCTTTACTCTCAACTTTTCTTCTCTGCTAATTATATGAAGGGAAAGAAAAATCTGCTTTGCTGGGAATTCATTAATATTAAACTATTCCCCAGGTAAACCTGTAAATCTCTAAGGTGCGTAGTTTTCAGTATTTTGCTCAAGAATTCACCTTTGGAGTGAATGAAGGTCTGCAGTACAAATTAGTAAACATTTATTGCATATTTAGGTTTACTTTTCAACTTAGAAACCTGAACAGAATTTCTGTTTTCATACTGAGAGTTGGCAGGGATGAATTGTTTCAATCTTAAGGCAAAATGACCAAAAGCTTTTAAGAAATGATAATGTATGTCCTTTTAACGAGAGCTCAAAAGTTATTTGTTACTGTTATTATAAGCATTATTAAAT
This sequence comes from Pezoporus occidentalis, assembly GCF_034315485.1. Lineage (NCBI taxonomy): Eukaryota > Metazoa > Chordata > Aves > Psittaciformes > Psittacidae > Pezoporus > Pezoporus occidentalis. The sequence continues at coordinate 7,091,380 of NW_026916158.1, forward strand.
ATGCATGTAATACAGTACAAATCCAGTGGGTACAGAGGTCAGTGTTCTAAAACCAAAGAATTAAATAGCAGTATCCTCACTCATGGGATTTTTCAAGATGATTTCTCAGGGACTATTTGGGTAATATGAGCTGGACATTTGACCCTTTGCTATACGTCTGTCAGCTTTTATTCTGATTAAAAAAATTCAAATTTAATAAGCAAAAATACAAACATAATAACCTGACTAAAATTACATTCTGAATTATTTAGAATTGCACAGGAGATGATATCTGCTTAGAAATTTCCAGTTTTGAGATAATGCACCATGATCGATAAATGAATACTATCCTTCCTAAACCCATATATAAGTGACATACATTATTAAAAAGGTATAAAATCATCTGAAAATGTTATTAATGCAAGGTTATGCTATAGCTTAGGTGTACAGTTGAGGAGGTCATAGAGTACAAAGTTAGGACTTGGATTCATAGCTTTTATTTTTTTAAATATTTTAAGGGATTGTAGAAGACTAGAGTTTGGTCTTTGCTTTCCCTTTAATCTTTCTGTATCAGTTAAGTCCACCTTCTTCTTTAGAGAGACGTGGGGTTGGAGGAGTTCTGGAACAGGTATTAGATTTAAGTACTTGAGGAGTATGCCTCAAGACCATCCCCAAAGAAACCCTCTTTCCATTAGAAAGGAAAAGGAGAATAAAGAAATGAAAAAGAAGGGTTGACACGGCACTTACATTGTTCGTGCCTCTGCACATTCATAGCAATATGATACATTTTCTAAATTTGCAAGCTTTATTTTAGCAGCTCTGTTTTAACATCTTTAGGATGCCTCAGTCGGTTGGGTTAAGCACCTTCTGCCACTTCCTTTATGATACGTTTTCCTCTCTAACCCACTCTGTCTTGTCCCTTCTATACCTACCCTTGTCTTTTCTTACCAGACTTTGTAAATCTCAGTTTAATTTGCTTTTTTGAGGCTACCTGGTTCTGAAGCAAAATTCTAATGGACAGAGCCTCAGGCAACATGGTGTATGATGACGTGTCCCTGTGCATGACAGAGGTTAGAATAAGGTGATCTCAGGGTCCTTTCCAACCCTAACTGTTCTATGATTCTATGATGTTATAATGTTATGGCACAGCAGTGTTATTTCATTGCCTTTGTTCCTCTCATCAGCTAATTTGCTTTAAAGCTATTTTTACAGTAATATGAAATGTCTGTATATATTTCTAAAATTTTGGATATATTTTTAATTATTATGTCTTTTAGAAAGCCCACAGACTCAGCTATAGTGGGAGTCCCACTGTGCCAGCATTTCTTGACATAACTTTGCCCAGACAGACAGTGCTTGGCCCAAAGACACTGCCTTGTGAGTACAGGTAAGAAAGTTATGGCATGCTGAACTTAGGCAGAGAATGGTAGTTCATTATTTTCTAAAAAAAAGATCACAGTTCGTATGACTGTAGATGCAGCTGGGACTCTGACTTGGGCTCTGTGCATCACTTAAAGGGTTCCATCTATATAGGTTACTGTCATTTGACAGATTGTAGCTTGTGTTTTTGCTTGATTTCTTTCTTTCTTTGCCAAACTGTGGAAATACACGTTTACCATTGTGAAATATGTGAATTTTTCACTTAGTTAAACTCTTTGGAAGAATACTGTGGAATGAGAGTGGAGGAATTCTGTACACCTTTGTTGTTGAAAATGGCCCTTTTAGAGAGAAGAGGTGTAATTGTTCTGTATTTCCCACTTCAAAAATAGTAGGTAGGTTACTTAATAATTTTTTTACCAACTTTTTTGAAGTTGCACTATAATTTTCATTAATGTATCATTTCCTGCCAGCCAGATTACAAAAGTGTCCCATGGAGTTCCAGTCTGTCTCTAAAGAATGAAGAGATCCTCTTTTTATGTGGACAATAGAGCTTACTCTCTTCTCATATACTTCAAAGCAGTGAATTTACTTGATACTTTCTACTCTGGAAATACTCCACTGTTGCATGTCATTTAAAGAGATAGTGTCTTGGTTTTCCACTGCTTTATACTCAAGCAAGAAATATTGAGAACTGTTTTTCTTACAAGTAGCATGATCCTTTTATAAAGATTTCTTCTTAACTTTCATGTCAACAATTGTGTTTTGAAGCTGTGACTGTTAGGCAATTTGACTCCCACATTATTTTTTTTATTTTACTGCAGGGCATAAATCTTGTGGGCTTCTCTGAAAGATTCAGTTTCTAGGTTGCTCTTAGTTTAGTTGACAGATGTGTAAATCTTACCCAGGATTGTTCACAGATAAAAAGCAGGCAAAACGGAAAATTTTAAAGGTTCATACTTTACTATGAAATGAATAGGAATAATGAAGCCTTCTGCAGAGTTAAGTGTTATCACTTCCTATGTAATGTGTGACTTATCCTGAATCATTAAAAGAACAATGTCTGTGTTAACATTTTGAAAGAAATGCAGGAATATATGAACGGAAGTAGAAACTTATCTTGTAATACTGTTATTTTGGTATATGCAAACTGATGCTACTTGTATTAAGAAACATTATCAAAAGAAGATCACCATTTATATATTTGTATACGTACGTACTGCACTTCAGGAGAGATGGAGAGCATGTAAAAACTGACATCTCCCCCATTAGACTGCTTCATAACTTGTCAGCCCCAGCACTGCTGTGTTCCTGTTGTTAGGTGCTCAGGCTACTTTGAGTATCTTCTCTTCTTTTTCTTGTATTCTTACATCTATTTTGTTAGAAAGGTGAGATGAGGTTTGAATAACCTCTTCACACTGGCAAAAGTCAGTTTATTGAAAATAAATCTGTAATTTAGTTAAGTATAATAGGAAGATTATGTATTTTTATTTTATTTAACCATGCATATTTTAAAAGAATTATTTATCATAGCATGATGATTAGATTGTTCTTAATGCTTTAGGTAGCATCTGTGTGCTTTTACAGGGCTAACATTGAATTACAAACATTAGCAGAAATTAAGAAAAGGTATATCTTTCCATTATCAGCTATATCCTTTAATGTACTTCCAGCTGCTCCATCTTCTCAGTAATCACTGCCATCATCTAAGTGAAACATAAATATGAAAGAAAAATAAACAACACTTTTTTTTTTCCTCACCTAATTTGTTTTATGGTTCCTTTTTACAGTTGTGCATCCTGCTTTTTATTTTGAATGTATTATTGAAACTGTGAAGTAACACTAAGCATGTGGATGAAACCAAATTTTAAATGTAATGGGTAAAATTGTTTAAGTATTCTTAACAGAGATAATCAGTTCCCAGGTCTCTGATTGTTCCAAGGCTACAACCCTTTCTGGAAATAGAATACAGCAATAAATTGAAAGAAAACAATGATTCAACCTTAAATTCCCAGAAACCTGAAATGTACTTTAAGTTGCAGTAGTAGTATGTGCACAGAAGTTCCTTTTTTGAATTATAGTTTAAGAATATTTGGATCCCTTCTTATATAAAATACATCCTGTTCAGAGTGCAGACACTGTATTCCTTCTCTTTGTCAAAATTCATCCTGATCCTATCATCTGTGGAAGTACTATGTAAACCACAGAATATGCCATGCTGCGATCTCTATTCTTCCATCTTTGCCCACCATTGGCCAGTAAGCAAGAGGACATTAGGGAGTGGGACCCAGGTACAACTCTTGGTAAGTTAATCAAACCAGGAGCAGTATGTAGTCAGTAGAGGAAGATCCAGTTCTGGATTGTCTGTCCATTTGAGCTTCTTTTTAGAAATAGAATAAAATAAGCTGGAAACCTGTCTCTGGTAGTCCATCTGTCTATATACCTTTGTTAGCGACATGGACAGTGGGATTCACTGGGCCCTCAGCAAGTCTGCCGATGACACCAAGCTGTGTGGTTTGGTTGATAAGCTGGAGGGAAGGAATGCCATCCAGAGGGACCTTGACACGCTTGTGAGGTGGGCTGATGCCAACCTCATGAAGTTTAACCATGCCAAGTGCAAGGTCCTACACCTGGGTCAGAGCAATCCCAGGCACAGCTACAGGTTGGGCAGAGAAGAGATTCAGAGCAGCCCTGCAGAGGACTTGGGGATGCTGGTTGATGAGAAACTGAACATGAGCTGGCAGCGTGAGCTCGCAGCCCATAAAGCCAACTGTATCCTGGGCTGGATCAAAAGGAGCGTGACCAGCAGGTCAAAGGAGGTGATCCTGCCCCTCTACTCTGCTCTTGTGAGACCTCACCTGGAGTATTGTGTGCAGTTCTGGTGTCCTCAACATAAAAAGGACATGGAACTGTTGGAACAAGTCCAGAGAAGGGCCACAAGGATGATCAGGGGACTGGAGCACCTCCCCTGTGAAGACAGGCTGAGAAAGCCGGGGCAGTTCAGCCTGGAGAAGAGAAGGCTGCGTGGAGACCTCATAGCAGTCTTCCAGTATCTGAAGGGGGCCTACAGGGATGCTGGGGATGGACTCTTCATTAGAGACTGTAGTGATAGGACAAGGGGTAACGAGTTAAAACTTAAACAAGGGAGGTTTAGATTGGATATAAGGAAGAAATTCTTCACTGTGAGGGTGGTGAGGCACTGGAATGAGTTGTCCAGGGAAGCTGTGAATGCTCCATCCCTGGCAGTGTTCAAGGCCAGGTTGGACAGAGCCTTGGGTGACATGGTTTAGTGTGAGGTGTCCCCTGCCCATGGCAAGGGGGTTGGAACTTGATGATCTTAAGGTCCTTTCCAACCCTAACCATTCTATGATTCTATGTATAGTCCCGCACATTTTTGGTATGAGAATACTGTTGGAAATACCTACTTGAAGCCTAAATAAAATAGGAGAAAGATCTCTGCATAAGACTAAGATCAACCTTTGTGTATGGACACCTGTTAATTTCTGTGAATTTGTGAATACTGTTCTTTTCTGCTCTTTTCCTTCACCCCTTGGGATGCATAGGCTGAATTGGTTGCTTTTAAAAACTCATACTAGCATCAAGGTCTCATAAATACTGGCAAAAAATCCCACTTTGGTTCCATTGTTCTAAGATTGAGAGAATAAGCCTGGCAAATCCATCTGCATAGCTAAAACTCCCCAAAATTCTGTGTGAATTGATAGCTCTGACCTGCACCTGCTTCATTTCTGCAATGACTTTATGTGGTGATCAGAATTGCACATAATTTTCCAGATGAGCTTTCAGTAACAACTTTCCCACTGCCAGGGTACCTTTCTGTGATTTATGCTTTGTTCTCTTGTTTGCCCAGTGTAGGGCTTCTTACTACTGGACAGATGGTTTTATTATTTGCAATCACCACAAGATCTCCCATATGATTTCTGTATTCAGCAATGATTTCCATGTTTATTTTTGGTACCCAGATGATTGCCTTGCTTTTGCCAACACTGGGCTGTCTCTATCCGCCCATAAAGCAAATCTACTCAATCACTGTGTATCTGGTAGGTCTGTGGTATTTTACAGTTTTTGTGGTTTTGTTAGAAGTAGTCGTTCTGGAAACTGAACACTTCTGTCTCATTTATCTACCAGGTAATTCCAACATGCTGACCCAATAGATTTCCTTTAGATGCTTATTTTCCCTGTAACAGATTGTTGTTTGCCAGTACCTCTGGCCTCACCTACATACAAGAATATTTCAATTAATCCTTGGAAATTCATGTTCTTTTCCTTTATACTTGCATAGCATATACAGATTTTTTAACAGTAAAAATAGGACTCATCTGATGGCCCACCATCTTTTTTCCTAATAAACTAGTTAGAGGGACTAGAGAAAATACTTCCTTTCCACCCTCTCCCTGCTTTTCTTAGCCCCCCCACTCCCTCTACCATAAATCTCTGCCATTCATCAGGTGATGTGGTTCTATACTTGTCTTCACACAAACGCTTTTGATAGTGATTTTTCTCTTTAACATTTGGGCTTCCTCTGTAGTATGAAATCCAGTTAGACCACTGTCATCACTTGATATGGATAATGTGATTTAGTCTATTTAGCGTAGATGGGTACCATGTTATAACACTGCCCCTGAGTCAAGTTACATTTTAGACATAAAAATAGGGATGAGTAGGGAACTTGGTTAAAATGTGATTTAGTTTTACCTTGGTTGCAAAACATTTTTAGCCTGGGCAAAATTCAATCTTTGTGGTGCAAAGGTAGAGAGTATTTATTTTTGCAGCAATGCTGGCCCACGTACTGAGGCTAGGATAGCAGTTCCCATGCAGCGGCTGTGGTTTATCAAATAAACATAACTATAAAATGCTTGTTTGTGCCTGCAAATTCTCTGAAAAATCTCTGTTAGCAGTTATGAGTCCTGTTATCCTCAAAAATAAATTTAATTAAGATCTGATTAACATTGTTGCCTCTGTTGTCTTCTGTGTGGAATGGAAATGACTTTTGCTTGAAGAATAGGTATCCATCACTTGTCTTCTAAATAGTCTCTTGAAAATCAATCTTTCAACAGAAAGGCCACAAGTTGTTTTGTAAGTAATCTAGAAACTACTAGTCATTGAGAAAGAGGTAGGATTAACATCAAAATGTGCTATCACTAGAAATGGTGAAAGAAATCAAATAGATCTGTTTTATTTCTCTATTTTATATGTTTGATTTTTGTGCTAAGAACCTCCATTTCTTTGTTTTGTCAAACTGCAAAGTCTTTATTTAATAAGTATTTGCAATGAATAAAGTTCTTCTCAGAGTGTTCCCCTAAAATTACTATTCTTCATCAATTGGAAAATACATTCTCACTAAATACCAGTACATGCTTCTTGAACTGAGGCCATGATGCACTTGCAGTCACCTTGGAATTGATTTCATAAATACACTGTTCCATTTAGTAATCTTGATGTGCCTTTAAAAATTTAAAGAATTCTAATCCATACAAATTACAGGAGATCAGTGTGTTTTCCTGAGCGATTCAGCAGCCCTTGCTGAAGTGTCAGCAATGGTCAGCAGTAGTAGGAGTGCTGCAAGGTGAGAAGGAAAGACACAAAGGCATGGTAGAGATTGGGTAAGGGAAAAGAAAGGTGAGCTCTTGCAATTTAATTATCTTTCTTTGTGATTTTGTGCCATATGAAAAGCTTGTACACCAACTGTTTTTCAGCATGAGAAATAAAGTCCTGAAAGGTGATTCTTGCTTTGGGACTGCAAGGCTCACATTTCTGTCCTGCTCTGACCATGCTATTCACTAGCAATAAGTGATGGAACACGTGAACAGAACTGTGAAGCATGTTGTATGATACCAGGCCACTGTGGTTTAGCTTTTTTCCTCTTTATGATACACTTGCATTCACTAGTTGTGCTGTCTCCAAACTTGGTTTGTTGATTCATCTGCAGAGACATGTATCAGCTGATGTCTTCATGGTACAGAGAGAAGTACATTTTAGCTATTTTTTTCCCCTTTGGTTTCCTGTGTGGTGTGAATATTCTGTGAAGCGTTTCTGGCCTGTTCTATCTCTAGCTCCAGAATATGATTCCAGGTCTTTATTTTCAATTGAGACATCCAGTTAGTTAACTTGTGTTCATCCTTGGATGTGCCTGTCTTTTGATCTCATGTTTTTGCCTTTTTATCTGAGCACTATGATTAGATTGCTTTTTGAATGAAATCCAAGTCCTCTGTGCAGCACTTGACAGTTTCCATAAGCCTACATTTCCAATTCATGGATACCACAGCAAAAAAATTGGCACAGGATAATTTTCCATAGCAGTAAACAAAATGAAAATCCAGAAATTAAAAAGTCTTATAGGCAAAGGCTGTTGACCCTTGTGCTCTTTTTAGTTCTTTTGTTTTTCTATTTTAAAGGCATTTGTAGAACTTAGCTTCCCAGCTACATTGTACATCTGAGTTTCATTTAAGTGCAGAAAATATCTTTTCATTCATTCAACCATGAAGGTATTGCTGTTACAAACGGATTTTTCTATAAACATCATCCCATGTAGTCAGGTCTGGATCACATCAAAACAATCTGCTTCAAAAGAGCCACTGTAATGCTGCCTAACCTTTTGTTTCTCCTTTGCCATCAGAAGCTCTTCTAGCTATTAAGTGCCTCAATAAGAAGTCCGTCTGAATCCTCAGATCTTAGGTATCTTTATATCCTTTTTTTCCCCCAGTATACCTAGCTTGCAACTTCAGCTGCCTCTGGTGTCTGCTTTTATATAGCTGATCACCACTTCAGACTAAAAGTGTTGCACAGTAACATCTGTGGTCTGTCCAAATTGTCCATTCTGTCTACTATTTTTGATGGCTTCTTACATCTTCAGCTTCCTTCATGAATATGCCATATTTCTCCCTGGAAAATTTCAGTAGCTGTTCCTACCTCCTATTCTGGCTGAACCACAAACCTCTTTTTGATTTAGCAGCCTTTTTATTCCTTTGCTTCTTTCTCTCTTCTTTGTAACCTGTGTAATCATTTTATCTTTTCGGAGATATGCAGTAATCCAAGTGGTACTCAATCTGACAGTGTGGGCTGTGGAAGTGCCTTTTTCCCAATTGCAAAATGTGCTATAGCATCCAGACAGAGCTGCTTTGCTTTGATGTTAAGCACTAATTCCAGTTAGTTAAGCTTTTCTTCAAAACTAACAGGAAGAGTGATCAGTATGTGGAAATAAGGTATAGTTTTCATTTTAGATTACACTTTCAGACTTCATGTTGTTAGATCAAATAATGTCACCTTGGTAAATGTAGACAGCGAACATGGAAATAGAAAGCTCAAGTACAGTGGCAGAGATGAGAGCAGAACAGGGCAGGCTGATGAGTAGAGACTTCACTCTGCTCCCACCAGATTAAGTTTATTGTTTAATCTTTCCTAGATGGACACAAACATCAAAGAGTTTTTAAACTGTTAAAGGACCCTAGGCCTGGCAAAGGAAATAGAAATGAATGAATAGCCAGGAGCAGGCTGATAGAACAGTAGGAGCTGCTTAAAGAACCTGCTGCTGCTTTCAACACAGCAGTCTGAAATAAAAGCTGCAAATGCCAGTGGTAAGCATGGGGCTAGCTCATCACTTGCAGCCCTGTTTAAGGTGCTAAACTGAAAAACTGAAAGTGTAGTAGTAGTAGTAGATCAGAAAGAGGAATGATATGGGGTTATGATACAGTGGGTTTTTTTTTGGTTGTTTTGTGGGGGATCTTTTTATTTTTTTAAGAAACTGGTGGAAAGTTGAAAACATCTGCTTTTCCAAACTACGATACCACAGTTGTCAGCTTCTATTAAGCCAGTTAGTAACTTTTTGTATCTGAACTTGCTTTCTCTTCTTGTTAACAACTCTTCATCCTTATTCTTAACTATGTAAATTAAATGGGCTAAAACTAGCATCATCCAATTCAGTGGAAGTCCTTGCCAGCTGCTACTGTGTTATTGAGTGATACATCATCGGGATAGTAGTGCATTTATAATGATGTATTGAATTGGTGCATCATTAAGGGAACTGTATTCTTTGATATATTAGTCAATAACAGTCCCAAAGAGGAAAATATTTTGAGAAGTAAAACTCGAAAATCTTACTTTAAAAGTTATGTATAAGTGCACTGTAAAAGGAAGATACGGACAGCTTATGTTCTTATGTTATCTTTCTGTGTGTAAAAGTTTATATACCAGGTGACTTGTGAAATCACCTCCAGTTAACATCCTATGCTGATATTAAGGTATGTCATGGTTTAAGTGCAGGACTGGTCCATACTGTCCTGGGTGCAGCAGTAGCAGTCATTTTTTCTTCTTCTTAGCAGCTGGTGCAGCGCTGTGTTTTGACTTTCGGCCTGGGAATAGTGCTGATAACACCGATGTTTAGTATGACCTCTCCCCACCCTTTCTCCCCGCCTTCTCCCCCCCCCCCCCCCCCCCCAACTCCCAGAGGGACAGGGAGGAGAATCAAAAGAATGTACCTCGCAGGGGTTGAGATAAGAACAGCAGAGTAACTAAGGTATAAACACAAATCACTGCTGCTACCACCAATAATAATGATAAGGGAAATAACAAGGGAAGAGAATACAATACCACCCATCAATACCCAGTCTGACCGAGCAGTGAACTAGCCCTTCCAGGTAACTCTCAGTTACATCCTGGGCAGGACATGCTGTGGTATGGAATACCTCTTTGACTAGTTTGGGTCAGGCATCCTGTCTCTGCTTCCTCTCAGCTTCCCCTCCTCCCTGGCAGAGCATGAGGCTCAGAAAGTCCTTGGCCAGATTAAACATTTGAGCAGTAACTAAAAACATCGGTGTTATCAGCGCTGTTCACAGAATGAAAGTCAAAAACACAGCACTGCACCGGCTACTAAGAAGGAGAAAAATGACTGCTACTGCTGAACTCAGGACAGGGTGTGGCAAGGCTGTGTTATTTATCTAGACAATTGCCATACCTATAGATGCATCTATTTGAAACAAATTGAAAGGCATAAATGGGGCTTAATTTAAAAAAGTCCTTACCTCTTGTTGAGTGGTGTCAATGTGAAATATGAGTGAACAATTGAAAGTGTCAAAAAGTATATAAATGTGTTTTGTTCACTATTCTTCAAACCTACATTTGTACTTTATTTTTCAAGGATGGACAAAAATACTTTTTACTACATCAAGTAAGAATTTAGCCTTTGTTATTCAAATTATTTAATAAACATAATGATCTTATTGAAACAAAATGCTCCTTAAAGAAACTCCATTTAAGTAAGATTGATTTAAGTAAAATGATTGTTCCTCTATGGTTATGAAGGCAAATAAATAACTTAGTACATGACGAATCTCATTTTAGGCAACAATATTTTCTAGTGAGCAGTTTTTCAAATATGGTTCCTAATTGGCAATGACATATATATGGCTTTTTGTATATGTATTTTTTTGTTAAGTTGTGTAATAGCTAGTGAACAAATGGGGAACTAAGAAGATAAGTATTTGTCAAGTGCCAGAAGGTTAAACTAGCATTTATTTGTGACTTTTTAACCCAATGTTTTTGCAGTGATTTGATAACTATGAATGAAGATTTATAAACTTTTCTTCATATTAAGCATTTTGTAATGCAGAGGTCCTTTTGCGATTTGGTTGTTTTCCAACACCCACTGGTAGCTATCTTAGTGTTCATACATTGAGTGACGTCCAAAACTGCAAGGTTCATAGTCTGGGGACAGTGGTGTAAAGTTTCTGTATTTTGTCTCTCAGATTAAAGAGCATGAAAATGAACTTCCACACTATATTTTGACCCTCATAATGTTAAATAAGAGAAAAAAGTGTTAACTATATCTGCATATTTATTTTACACTGTTAAGACCTCAGAGTTGCATGTAACAGGTTTTAGGCTCAAGAACTAAAACCTGTTATATGCAGGTATGTGATTTTCTTCAAACCAATTTTTGTGTATCTGTTCTTCACTGTATGAACCTATATCCAGGATCCACAACAACCTTTTCAGATAGGAAAGGTTAGATCCAGAGCTAAATTGCAACTATCCACCTGCCTTTAAAATAATTTTAAAGTTGAAAATGACTCAAAATTATGCAGCTACTCTATTTCTGAGACCTAATATTAAATATTCTATCCAGGCATCTAGAATAAATTGGGTTCTGCTGCTGATTGAAGACACGTTTGTTTACCTATGTCAAGTCAGTCTGCAATTTCAATGAACTTATTTAGTCAAGAAGAAACAGAAAGAATAAATTTATGTGGTGAAATTGAAGGTTGAACCTTAAAAGCTTATAAGTTTTGTATATATTCTGTGCAGCTGGCACAGTCCTTTGCATTACATGGGAATAAAGAAAACCAGGACTCACCTCTGCCTATAAGGAGGTTCAAGAAAGATATGAAACTGCATAATCTGATAAAAATCATGATAAAAGTAGTTTCACTTTGCATATTTTCTAGCTAGTATACTACAACACATAGAACGTATGTTCACACTGCAAACCCACTTATGGCAAGTCAAGTGGACTTTCACCTTTGTGATTGATTGCTATGGTCTGAGAATCTACTTCAGCCCACTGGAGCTGATCTCACTTTCTCGTTCGCTATATCGTACTTGCCTTGAATTTCCTGGAATTACCACCTCCTGGATATAGAAGTCAGTAATAAAACTCAAACAATTCCTCAAATCAGAATGAAAGACTGAATTCATAGGGAGTGAGGGAAATTTGAAAATGAAATAAATCTCCTCAAGTGGCTTGCTTCCCTTGCTATAAATAGTGTGATTCCCAAATTGAAATGCTATTTTACAGAAAAAGTGTGAGAAATCTGTCAGAACTGTCTTCCTTGGAAAAAAGTTTTGGCTTGATAATGTCAGCATTTTCTGACTCAAATGATTTATAGAAACAAAAAAATTCTGACACCAGATTTATTAATGTTTTCCCTCAGTATCAAGCTGACAGAAAATTAGGATTCAGAGAGATGTTTTTGAGATACAGTAGTTCTAAAGCTATCCCTGAGGACAGTAGCTCTCTACTTACATAGGTCTTTAAAAAAAAAAAAAAGAGCCTAATGCAGCTACTGACATATTTTTTCCCTCTCACTCCAAACACCCACTACAGGGGTCCACAATGCAGCTATTGACACGTTTTCCCTCTCACCCGGAGCAACCACTACAGGGTTCCACCCAATAATAATAATTGTTGTAAAGCTGAGTTTTTCTTTTATTGATTACTGAACTGATAGCTTAATTGCTTAATTAATTTTTAAACTAAATCAACAAATTCTTTTAATCTACTTTTCTCCACTTTATTTACCCTTTAGTAGATGAGATGCAAGAAAAGTTTATCAGATTAAAAAAGAAAACTTTGTTCCTGATCAGTGTTTATCTTTGTTTAATTTTGAAATTATCTTTAGAGTCTTGGCTCTACAAAGCAGATGGGCTGTAGGCTTGCTGTAAATCAACCTTAAAGTAGCTGTTTCAACTTGTTTGGTTGTAAAATGGAATCATATGACATCCACAGTGCATCCTTCCCATTTTTGCCATCATTTTCTTATTACTTTTTACATCACTCTTTCTGATTTCAATGTGACTTAATTTGGTTTTCCTAATAACTAAAAATGTGATTCTATGTAGTTTGCTGAATATTTCACTCTGAACTTTCCTGTCACCACTTCTGTTGAGGTGCCTGAATGCAGTGTGTACCTCCTGTCTTTACCTGAAGCATTTTTGATTCAGCTTTGCTTCCACCAAATAGTTGCTGTCATTGCCATGTCTGAGTAGCAAACAGATGCTGTCCAAAAATCGATCAGTAAATTGTCTGCTATTTAACAATGCCAGAAGATGACAGCACCAATATAGCACAGGACACACAAATCCGGAGGTGCAGACAGAACTTTTCCCTAAGCCTTTTATAGTTTTCCTAATTGAAATGCTTTTATTGTTTGTGGGTTTATATTACAGTACTGTGCCTGTTTTCGTCATCCTGCTTTTAGCACTTTTTGTTTATTAGTAAAATATTTTCTATAACCTGCAGACTGAAAAGCAGGCCAGGAAAGGAAAATCTGAGCTGCAGGTGGATTACACTAATTCCTTGGAGAGAACAGTCTGTGAATCTTACAAAGTTATCCATCTCTTGATTTTGCCAGGAGCTCATCATTCAATGATCTGATGCAGTAAAATAAATGTGTATAAAAACTTCGGTAAAATGAGTAAGAAATTTATGTTTCCAGCAGAGAGAAAACGATCCTTATAATGTATTTAACTTCCCCATTTTGCTCTTGTTTCCGTTGTGCCTTTGGGTCAACCTTGAATTCTAATTCATTATTTTTGGATTTCAGAAGTTGTACAGTAATGTTTCTTCATCATGTCAGCAAAGTCACCAGTTCTGCAAGTAGGTCTCCATTTTAGAAAAGGTCTCCAATTTTAGAAAAGGCTCCATATGTGCACTATATCTGCTAAAACATATCAGGAAATAAAGAGGAATTTTAAGTTCAGATCTGAAATTACCACCTTTGAATTTCACCTGAATTAAAGAAAAAAAAAATTACCTATTGTTTCCTCTGCTTACCTTGCATGCGTTTCAAAAGCAGGCAAAGATCATCTCAAATGTCTGTAATTTTATTAAAATTGGGGAAAATAAAAAGCATCAAATAAGATTTGTTTATGTAAATATAACTAAGAAGCAGGAATAAAATGAAATAATGTGGAGGAGAAGTCACAAAGTCACAGCTTTGGGGTAGCTGTAAGGGAGGAAGTCATCCAGCTCTCCAGCAAACTAATATGAGTCCTGCTTTGCAGGAAACATGGGAGCTGGGGGGAGGAGGATGTGCTCAGCCACTATGAAAATGGGGTTAAGCTGTTTCGGTTTAGCTATTTCTTTCATCGTAATTATTCACTCATATTTAAAAGCAGTGTCTTTGGATATTTTAACACTTGTGGCTTTCTTTGAGGAAAAGATCATACTATTTCTTACTAACAGAAAGCCTTATACTGATGTTCTAGTTTTCCAAAGGTTTACCTGCTTTTAGTTGCTCATGCATTGATCAAATCTGCAGGGAGAATTAATATATTAGATATACCAAGTCAGCTCATTTTTCTTCTGTCACTTTTGCCATGATTAATGATAGTAAAGGTGTGTTTAACTCTGTTCCGAATGACACTTCTGGTATTGCTCAGTGCTTGGATTTTTTTGAGTCTATTATCATTATCTAAAAATAAATTCAAGTTAAACTGCAAAGGCAGATAAAACTCTTCCCTTCTCTTCCTTGTTTATTCTTGTTTTGTCTTTCTGGAGTGAGTGCACTTATGTATTCAAATGTTTTGAACATTTCCAGCAGCTGTAAAGATTAAGCAATTAAGCAGCATTTAAGTTTAATGTATTTTATAAATATAGGATGATATATTCATATCTTTTTTAAGTGGACAGTTTCAAACTCATAATCATTAATGTACTAAAAGAGCTCTGGCCCCAAGGTGGCTGGGAAATAAAAAAATGTCTCCCATCTGATAAACCAGCTTTAAAGAGAATCAATACCTAAATCTATCATATGCTTTTGTTACAACATGCTGCCCTATAACACCGCACAAAAAAATAACCAGGAAACCATTAAGTACAGGTAATACTTCTAAGCAGGTTTCTTGTAAACCAGAAAAAATTGTCAGGGGGAGGAAGAATGGAAAGGGATTGGGAATAGAATTCCAAAGAAAAAATCTTAAGGCTCAGAGTGCCCTCGGGTTGAATGTAAATTCCGTCCTTGCAGATCTTCTGGGGGTCTTTTTGTAACCTTTAGATCCTGTTAACTTGGTAACAAATTAGAGCGATGTAATGATTATCACTGATTCACCCACACCCCCCCCCCCCTTCTCTCTTATGAGTGTGAAATGATATTAAATTGCATTTCTACCAGTAGATGGGGGTAGAAATTCCGACCACTGATCACAAGGAGCATTTCCAGTGTTTACCTAGACAGTACTGAAAAGCCTTAAAAGAAGTGCTTGGTAGATATGTACTTTCAGTGCTCCTCTTGACAAGACTGTAGTAGATTGATAGATACTATCTTTAGTGAATATTTACAACACATCATGAGTCTGTCCTGGTTCTGAGTCACTGCAAATCAAACCTACCTATTATCAAAGCATATTGTTTCATAAGCAACCTCCCCATCAACCAGCTAGGAAGCGGGTGGTGGGGAAGCATTAATAATGCAGATTGGTAATATTGTGCTAAAACAGTTCAGCCACTGTGAAAACTACTTATTCACCAACAGGCAAAAGGAAAATTTGAATTATTAATATGTATTATTAATTCTACCCAAAATCCCTTAAAGGGAAATCAGAGGTTCCAGCATGCCTTTTGAAGATGTTTTGGAGGGGTGAAACCAGTGTATTGCATAACAGCTGTCTACAGCATATTAAAAGAACACAAATAGCGAATGAATTGTGGAGCAGCATCTCACAAGGAAAGCAAAATATGCATTGTTAATGTATATTATTAGTATTAAGTTAAATCAAATCCCAAGAAAGATAAATTTAGGAACTGGAGAGTAACTGTCTTGCAGAGTTAGAGAATAATAAATGGACAAAATCAAATCATATATCATGAATGTGGTTTACCTGCTTAACTCACTTGGCTTTGAGAATTTTAGAGTCCTGTTTGAAAACTGATTTGACTCAGTGGATGTTACTGTTTGTGTCACAGTGATGAAGGGTCCCAAGTGGAATATGGTGCCTTCAGTTGTCCCTGCAACAAGTGTTGCCCGTGGGCTCACGGATATACACTGCTGAAAGACAAAGGAAGGGGAAGAAAACCAGTGCAGGACTGGCAAACATTTGGGTTGCTTGCCAGATTGATGCAAAAACTCAGCAGTTTGTTCTGTTAAGGGTGGACAGCTGTATTTTTTTTTTTTTCTGTTTTTATGACATGATACAGGAAAATAGGTCAGAAATATGGAATCTGATGTAAAAGATGGCAGTTAAAGTGATGTACCAGTTGGACTTCAGCCTTCAGTACTTTGTGCTCTTGCTTAGTAAGGCTTTTCCATTTTCCCTGAAGTTTAGAGATGTACCTTTGGCTTTATCTGGAGAACAGAAAGAAATATGTACAAATGTCCCATTTATGTCGTCTTTAAAACCGTAAAGTACATAGCCCAAGATCTTTAGCAAAGCTATTAAAACAATAAGTTATGCTAAGTATGCTAGGTCAAGAAAATAAATATATTTTGTTATAGAATCTCTTGGTTTCAGGTCACTGAGCCAATTTCTTAAAGCATGATATGTATTTAAACCCATTTAGTGGGATTTGAACACATTGTCAGATGTACTCTGCAGATCAAGCCCAACTTTTCTTCATGGTTTACAAGATCCTAATGTCTTTATTGAACATTTAGTCTGTTCTGTCAACAGGAATTTTGAATGGGAAGTCTTACAGGCCAGATTTGGTCTAGTAATCAAAAGCCTAAAGGTGTCAGTAAGTATGTAAAATAATTTTTCAAAGTGTGATCACTGTGCTCACACTGGAGTCCATGGCAGCTAGTTAAGGGGCTTGGCATAAAACCCCACTAGAGGTGTATGTGAGTAGGTCTGTGCAAAGCCCTGGTAACAACTGCATGGGCTGATTTGTGTGGTTACCTGTGTTCAGGTGAAATATCTTCCTAGATCTGAGTAGTAGCATCTGCTGTGTCTCTGCATTGCTCTAACACTGCACCAGCCAATGGCTGGGTGTGACATTTCACTGAGCGCTGCTTTTGATTGTAAAGTGGTTCTACTGATCTAGTAAAATTACTATTTTGAGGGTGAATGTGGTCTTACCCAGGCTTGTGAACTTTCTACTCAACTGCATACTCTCAGAGGACATAATCTGTCTGTCATACTTCCCTGGTTGTCATCCACACTGGCTTAGGGCCTGCAGTTATCAGTGCCTTTGTCCTCTCAGTTTGAGGTGACAAAGGCACAGAAGGCATAAATGGCTTTTGGAAGATTATGAAGTTTATGTTGGGGAAGTGCAAAAACAAAGTCTCAAAATGTAAGATTAGTGCTGTAGTCACTGCTCTGTCTTTTCTCTCTTGTGAGGAGTAGCTGTGGAGTAAGGGACAGCAAGTGATTTGAAGACCTAGCAGTGGGCTGGTGCAGAGGGATGTGAAAGGATGTACAGGGCAGCATCAGCAATACATCCCTTTGGTCACATACTTTGAGACTGGAGAAAGTTCAAACTTCCTTTTGAAGGTATATTCAGCCATCAAATTTTTTATGTTAATCTTAAATTCGTTTTGCAAGTTTATTTTGGCTACACTGTTAAAAACTAAAAGTTGATTATTATTTTTAAATATTGAAAGAAACTCCTTTACCCAGCAGATTGTCTAAGCTAAAAGACACAACACATTTTAGTTTATACACTCATATTTTTGCAGACCTGAACAACTGCAGAACAGATGGCTCAGCTGGTAATGGAGATAAAAAGCTTTGTAGATTAAAAATATTGTTGGCTATTTTTGTGACATTCCTGTTTTGGCATTTTGCCTCACTTGCATCATTGTGTATCATATAAAATCAGGCATTCTGAGTGTTCTCAACTTTTTAAAACTCCTAATGATGCATGGTTTATTTTGTGTAGGTGGCCAGACAACTTCAAAAGTGAAAGTTGATCCTGAGAAGTAAATATACAGAGTTAAAATTTAAGCTGAAATTTCTGATGAAATGACTATTTTAACTTAGGATTTCTTTTTTTCCTTTAATGAAAGTCACTTGCCTTAAAAAAGCTGTGATGATATTTTTTCCTTGAAAATATTTTTGTCTCAAAACATACTAACCAGTGTAATATGGTCACAGTTGTCTTCTGTGCCAGTTAGTTTTTGTTACCAATTGAAGTAAGGGAGTTTAAAAAAACTTGTAAGTTATCTTCATGCTTTCACAGCTCATACAATAAAGATCACAGCCACAGACGAAGGGCTTTTCCACAGCATTGGTTGCTCTGAAAGTTTCACTGTTCTTTGAGATTCGTCAAATGTTTTTTTAATGCTTTGACCTGAATGTTAGATTTTCTTAGTGTAGACGCTGTATTACTACTAGAAACATGGATAGATTTGGCATCAATAATCACACCAAAGATCACTCTTAACTTCTGTAGAGATTAAGCTTAAAAATAGGTTACAACTCCCTTTTTTTTCTGAGAAGTCTTCAGCTGCAAGTGTTCGTCTCCAACTGTATACCAAAGAGACCCTTCTCTTTTGCTGTGATTGTAGGTAAGCAGCTGCTGGCCAAAGTTCAGAGGGGTCCTGTGGCTGGAGCAATATATAGGCTGGAGATTCTAAAAAAAAATATACCTGGTTTTCCCCATGTGCCTACAAAGAAGTTCTAGCTTGTCCTCAGTTGCCCCCACAGAAATCTTTCACTTTGCCCACGTCTTTTTTTCCCCACCATCTGTACTGTCAGTTTTTTCTTTCTTTCCTTTCCTTTCTGTGGGTGCCTATTTTTAAACAATCAATGTGTTGTCCACCAGGACAGTATTCAAGAAATCTGAATACTTTTACAACCTTCTTACCTTAGTTTATCTCAGCTATTAAATATTCTCAGGATTTCTTCTATAAAAAAACCTTGAGGTAGTCATTAAAATGAATGTGTGTGGTTTGTTTGTTTATCTGCCAAAAAAGGAAATCACTCAGAAGTGTTTCAAGTCTCCCTGCGAATGCTCAGAGGTGACAACCAGGATGTGACTGTGACAAGTGTGATGAAATTGAGAGCAGACAGAAACTGATTTTCTAATGTTACAAACATACATACGCTTCTGTGGGTACCACACAAGCTGACTACTGGCTAATGTGAAGTGTATTTTTATTAAAGGTATTCTACAAAATTAAGGAACAAAGGGGTAATGAATGTAAATACTCTATATTGAAACTGTAAGGTTAGCAAGCCTTTTGAGTCATACAAAGCAGGGGCAGGCTGCTGTTCAGCTTAGCTCTGTAGCTCCAGGTCACAAAATACTTGAAACTGCCTTAAATTACAGTGCTGACATGATAGGCACTAGAAAGGCCAAGGAAAAATAGATTCTGTGGTAGGGAAGAAATATTTTACAGAAGCTAATTACCTCATGCACAAAATGAGTTACCACTTAGTACTTGAGGCACCCTAATAAATTGTTTCCTACTTTCGGATTAAATTTCAGGGCTTCCCCCCCCCCCCCCCCGAATTAAGGTACTTTGCCTTATGAGCGCTGCCTAGCATACAAAAGTGAAGTTTGTCATTGTCAGAATCAGACTTTTGGGTCCTGAAAGAACATAAAATTGCTGAGATCACAGAGCCTACACTTTTATCTAGAAAGTGCAGAAGATGAAAGTGGAGGCCTGTAATCTTAAATGAAAGATTCTGCCTAGGAACCACAGAAAGGTAAGTATGAGGACTATGGTAATGGCATGCATCTCTATTTGCATCACACCGTGTGTGCATGTGTGTACATGCATGTCTGAGATTGCAGTATTTAGTGAGGAAAAAGCTCAGGAACAGTGAATTAGACTTTGAAATGAGAAAAGACTCTGTAGAACAAGGACTGGACAAGTGAAATTGTTTCAGTGGTTTAGCTGGTACCTCAGCTAATACGGATACTCATTTGTGACACCTGCCTGTTGGAATATAGCAGGGTAAAAATCACATCCAAGAACATTAATAAAGCAAGTAAATTATATCAGTTATTAGCATGAATTAGTATTAGACAAAATGTTACCACTTTTTCCTGTTGTGGTTTTGTCATGATATTCTAATATCCAGGTGATTGCAATTTGTTAAAGCAAGAAACAGATTGTAATAGTATCTTAAGGAAACAGAAACAAAAAAAAAAGTATTAAAAACTGGCTTACAGTGGTTCCTAATGTACCTGTTTGCCTGAGTTCAAGGGTACGTTTTGAAGGAGTAATGTAATTATTACCGGCACTGATAACGTTGACAACAAAGTTGATTCTAGAATGATAGTAGAAGATAAATGGAGTTTGTCAGTCATTTGAATAATTGGTTTGAGAAATAGGCAATGAACAATTTAAATAAATGCAGATTATAAGTAGTGAGTTTTGGGATTTCCATTAGTCAGAATACAGAAGAAGGAGTAAAAAGTTAAAAAGGTTAATTGTTATTTAAAAAAAAAAAAAGTAAATGGCCTAAAAAAAATAGGAAGAACAGAAAATTACTAATGTATTAACTTAGAAAAATGATCTTACAGTGAATGTGTTGAACTCTCTTTTAAACTGAAATTATATGTATTTCTGCTGGATTCTTATAAGAAAATAAGCTTTATTGTTTCAGGATGTATCTATTGAATTGTTTGCAAGAATATGGGAACTCAAGTAGTGTGGTAAAGGATTAGCAAAATAAAGAAAGCTTCATCCTCATTTTGAAACTGTTGAGTGGAAATGATGATGGCTGGGGTCATTACTGTCAGTGTCAGTGCTTCTGTTAACCAAACAGATAAAAACTATTCACAAGTTAGTCTCCTGTTCACAAGGTAGTCTCCCCTGGTGGGTAGTGTGAGTGACATCTGACGGCTTTGTGCTTCATTTAGGGATGTTTTGTGGACTAAGACTTCAACTCTAGCACACTTATGTAGTTCCACTGAGTACACCATTTAACTCAGAATCTCGAGCAGCAAATATAGTTTAACTTCGTATCTTCCAGGGAAGAACAGACAAGTTCCTTTCTTTGACTTGAACCACTGACTTTTAGAACTCAAGGCATTATTGAGCCTATCACTGCATTTCCCTCCCCCCAGGACAACATTTCATTTTAGTGTCAAACCAGAATGCATAGTTCAACAATACCAGAAAGACGTATTTGGTTTAACCAAGACTTAACAGTTATAGTCACAAGAGCAATTAGGCCAGCACTTTACACTGGTACTCAATTTGGTAGAAAAAAGAAATATTTTCTTTAAGAAGATAATTAACTGTATTTCTAACTTTAGGTATGCTGATGTTGTTAAATTTGGGCAGCTGCCCAGCTGCCATCAGAGTTGTTACACTTCATCGGCTTTAATTTTTCAAGAAAGCATATGCTTATCTTCATGCAGCTCTCTGATGTTCAGTTGTAGTCTGCTTCCTTCTCTTTGGTCAGTCTGAAACTTAGGCTGGTGTCTGACTTTGTGTGTGAACTATCTTAAACATTTAATAGTCATCCAAAAAAAAACAACAAACCCAAAACAAATCAGAAAGCAACCGGAAGAGCTTCATTATTGCCTAGATCAGGAGCTCCAATATTAAAAAAGAATAGTCAAGGTATTGCTGACTTAAAACACAGGTGCTGATACAGCAGGCAGTAGGATCTGCAGTCCAATAACCTTGATCTATTAGTGAAGAAGGAAAGATAAAGGCACTGTTAAGGAAAAATTCATCAGGTAACGCTTTTGTCTCTGATGCATGTAATTAAATTTGATGGATGTAAACATGATGGATGTAATTAAATTTTTTGGCAAGAACAATGGTATTAAAAATTTTGTCCAGAAGGTTATTATAACTTGAATTGAGAGTCTGAGCAGCCAAACAACTACTGTCATCAAAACATACAAGAGAAAAGTTGACTTTTCAGTGAAGTGCAAGATCAAGTGCTGACCTATCAGTGAGATACTTCAGTCTGGCTTCTGCTTTAGGTGGTTTTCCTGATCTTACCCTGCGTGGGGAGTGGAGGAACCTGCTTTCACAGCTTAGGATACAGCCTGTGCCAAAGAGATGAAAGTGCAGACATGGTATATAATTTTTATTCAATCATGTAAAATGTTTTGTTCAATTATGCTTCATTCTAAAAAAAAAAAAAATAAACCCAACAAAAAAGCCCAGGAAAAAAAGGGAAAGGAACACATTGTTGCTGCATGTAATTAAATCAAATCCTTTTTATAAAATACAGATTTTTCATTTCTTATCTGACTTCAGTGACAGAGACCTTAGATAATACATGAATTATGCAGACTTGCTTTTGGAGGCTATTTGGGTTTTTTTGCTTTTCTGTGCCACAATTGTGTCTTTTAAAGAAAGCTTATTAAAATGAAACATACTTTGAAGACAGGATGCAGTTACAACTGTTTCACGTCTTCTTTGAACAGCCTGAAGAGTGTTGCTTGTTGCCCACCAAAAGAGATGGGTTTCTACAGTGATTGTTTAGTGCCACTGCTCCTTGTGCAACTGTGTGTAAAGTGAATTATGGAACACAGTTATTCTTCTTGTTACATGTTAAGCATTTCAAAAGGATGCTTGGCTGTTTAGTGTGTAGTTTTGTTGCCATTGCAAGAACAAAGTGCTCCTTCTCTTAGGTTCACGTAGAGTAATTAGTTGTTTTCAGACCAAGGTAGAGAATAATTAATCCACTTTAGTTTATCTAAACAAAGACTTCTGTTTTGTAAAAATAAGTAAAAAATGAAAGACAAATAAATAACATCATTCAGCTGAAGCAGATCTTTATTTAGAAGCTTTAGGACTTCTCAGGAGCTTAAATTGGAAAGTGCATCCAACCCCTCTGCAGAGCTTTGGATAAGAGCTTGGCTTAATAAAAGGAATCATCAGGATACTGCAGTGTGGTAGGTGGCTCTGAGCCTAATAAACATGTATTACTTGTCCTTTAGATGTGGTTTACAGAATAACATCTTGCTTTCCTTTCAATGTAATCAAAGAAAAGTATCAAAGCATTCTGCTGGGAATTTCCCCTGGCTACCAGACTAATTAACCAGAATAGAACTCTTTGTATCATGACTGTAGACTTTACTGATCATATTTATCAAGGAAGATCAGCAAGGGGTTTTCTGTATTTTATTTTGGGCTTTTCACTTAGCAAATTTAGTGAGAGGGAAATTAGACATTCTAGTTTGAGTGGTCTGCTTCCTTTTATATGCAGGGATGTAAATTCTGCAGCCCCTCTGGTACTCACCCTCATAATCCACTGTTTATTTTCACTAATCTTGCTAAATACTATTCTATACAACTTAAAAAAAAAAAGCAAAAAAGAAATAGTTACATGACTGTAACTTCAGAAATACATGTCTGTTCTTAATAAACAGAAAGAGTAAGGGAGGCATAATTATAGTAGGAAAAGGACTGAAGGTTGACCTGCCATGATCGCTTCTCACTGAAAGAGTTGAACAGCCGTATTGTGTCACAACCTTGCTTCCCCTGAGATCAAAAGAAAAAGTCATGTATGAGTAGGTTTTCAAGAAAGGCCACACTTTATGGAAAATCTCTATAATACCACATTTTCTTATTAAAAACCTAACATTAATTAGATCTTCAGACAGACGCCATCCTCAGTTTGAACAGGCTGAGGCATACAGGCTGTACAATGCTGCAGTAACTCTTTATTTTATTGTAATGGGCAGCATAACTAAATAGTCACCGTAAGCCATCATAGCTTCAGCTTCTTGAGTAGATTGTCTAGTGGCTTTACTGAATTGACTGGGATGAATCCAGAGTTGCAACATACACATATCAGCAGATGCACCGAGGAAATTTACTGTAAAATGCGCTTTTAGAAATTCCAATTTTCTCTCAAGTTTTTTTGTGAGAGAAGAGAATGAACTGACTGACATGTAATTTTTATCCTACCTCAGTAGTTTACAACCTAGTAAGGAACTCATACCCACAAACTGTAAGGCCTAAAAAATTTCCTTCTAGTTAAATCTCTCTTAAAAGGAAAGAATCCACTCATGCCATCTTATCATCAGCCAAACATATAAGACCGTATCTTTTTCTTGGAAAGGTCATCTCTGCTTAAATGTTAATTAGATATTGATGCTGTTAAGTATTAATGGACTAAATTTTGGCTACATAAAGTCTTTATCTCAGTATCTGTAACAGTATGTTTTTTTAATACTATGTGTGTCCAAAAGATTACTTTTGGATAAAATTTTCTTTTGATAAAGAAAATTTTACTTTTAATTTTCTTCTTCTCAGCTTACTGCTAATGAGAAAAGCAAGCTCTTAAGTTTAGGCAGAGTGTAAGTGCTCACTGTTGTCATGAATTTAAATTCTAGTAATCATGTATTTAAACTCAGCAGTGCTGCTGAAGAAACTCACAATAAATTAAACACATTAATTTCACTTTACTGGCTTATTAAATCACTTAAATTTTATTAGCTAGATAGCCTAAGAGCAGCGGGCTTCTGTATGGAAATGTGTGTAGGGTAAGGCTTGCAAAAAGCCCCAGTAGATGGAGGGAGTTTAGTCATTCTTTCAACTTACTCCTCATTCCTTTCTGAATTCTCTGTGTAGCAGTCTGAATTTTTCTTGAAATTAATTGTTTTAATTATGGCAAATGGCTTGAATGGCTTCTGTGTGAAGAAAGAATTAAAACTCTGGGATGGTTTAGTGCAGAAAGGGGACATAAAGAGGGCACGCAATGGAGATATACGAATAATGAATTGCATATACAGAAAGTAAATCTGGCACTTTCACTTATCTTTTCTTATAATACAGGAAGCAGGGGACTTATAATGAAACCAAAAGGCAGCAAAATTAAAACCATTAAAGAAAATAAGTATTTACACAAATGCATAATTAACCTGTGGAATTAATTCCCATGAGAGTTCAGTGAAGGCAAGAGCTTAGTGGGGTTCAGAAAGGATAATAGAAACATCTGTAGTTGTATTGGATGATGTGAGAAGTATAAAGGGAATGTGGGACTGCAGCTCCTGCTGAAGCCAGTGACAGGGAGATGAAGTGTATAAACCATCAGGCAAATGGCAGCAGCAAGCCAAAGCTGACACAGTGCAGAAGAAAATGACTGAGGTAGGGAGCAACCCTTCAATAATTGTTCATTTCACTTAGGTAAATGTGACTGTTTCATTTACTTATGAAGGAGATTTCACTGTGAAGAAGTGATGTGAAAATGGCATACCGTTGTCTACTCATTTTACCACAGCTGGGCTGAAGAACAGTGGTTTTAACATCAGGGAAAATTAATGCAGAGCAAACTGATTGTTGCTATTGTGTACTGTTCTTATCACAGCATTCCTAAAGAAATGTGTAATAAGTAAATATAATTCATGTTTGAGAACCAGATTAATTTTTCAAGTCAGATGAGACGTGCTGTGGCCGGAACTGTATGGTGGCAATGTTACTGGTACTGAATCACTCACTGTTCATGCTGTTTTCTCCATCCAATGTTTTAGTGTATTGAGTTTTTTTGAGGTGCTAATATTTTAAATCCTGTAATAACATAATTTCTACAAGCATAAGTTTTCCACAGTTCATAGAGTTCCTAAAATAATCCATATTTGCTTTTCTTGTCAGGGATCTCTGTCAATGCTCTGGAGACCAAGGTATTTCAATGACCTACATGACGTTATTATTAAGCCTATTTTCCTCTTTGCTAATAGTAATATTATCCAAACTAGATTCTTGAAAGCTCTCTATCCAGTGCATGCAGGGACTTGTTTGCAATAAACACAGATGTTGCGGAAATGTAGCAGACATATGGTAGGTTGGAGGTGGATTGCTGCTTCTATTTCATTCATTACCTTTTCCAGGATTTCTGCCAAAAGGAGTCCAAAGTATTTTGACCCTTGCATTGATGGTTTTCGTTAACCTAGTGTGTGAGAAAACTATTTCGGTTGATCATCATTTTTATTTTGAATAAAAGCAGGAATTCCATGTCAGCAATGCTAGGCCTCCCAAAAGGCTTCTCTTTCATGCTCAACTGATTTTGCAGCAATCTTAAATGTTTCCCTGACCATTTATTTATGACTTGTTTCATTCTAGATGATACCTGAAAGCTCTGAAATGTGACAGATATGATCTAAGGTAGGTCAGGAGCTTCCCCACAGCTGAATGTCTAAACTTGTAGCACTCCTTGTATTACTTGTACTGCAAAATTTTGCTACTCCTTGGGTAATATAAAATCCAAATGCTATCGGTGTTTATAAAGCAAATATTTTAACTTACTTTGTTGCAAATTAAAACAAAAATCTGACTCTCAACTTTAAATATTATAGATTTTTAAGATTATGTAGTTTTAACCAGTGTTTATGGTACAAACTGTTAGGGTAATTAGAAATAAGATTCGTTAAGAACTTGTATCTCAAAGCCTTCCCTTGGCTTGAAATATCATTATTTTAGACAAAATAAATTTACTAAGTGAAAACTCCTTTTAGATATCTTGTACTTTACCTGTGAAGTCTGTAACGTTCAAATCCACCACAAGAACCCTTTCCACTGCAGACCTTTCTCCCACTCTTGCTGGCCCTGGGCTGCCTGGACAAGGTCATCTGCCAGCTTTGTGGTCCACACCGCAGAAGCCCACTTTTCTGTCTGGAAATGATACCTTTAAACTCAAAGGTATTCTTGCTTACAGTTGCCAAAACTACACCAATTACATCTCATTATAAGTTATATTTATACACAGACTGACACTGTGTGAGAAAGTATGCACTACTCCTTTAGAGCTTTATCTTCTTTAAACTCATCTTTAATGCTTTCTTTCTTTGAGAGCTCCTTTTGTAATTTAGTTGAAGCTGAATTATGAAAGAATCCTGATCTAAGTGAGTCACTGTCCCACCAGAAAGAGTATGACAAATATTTAATACTCCTATGTAGCTTGCAGATATGAAAGTAAAATTCATTCTTTTCCTTTAATGCTCTTTCTTCTTTTACATTCTGATGACTCATTTGGTGGAGCATTATGGTGCCAACTTTTTCTTCTTCCTAAAGCTAACAGGTGTTTCTTGGATTTGGCTCATCTGTTACAAATCGCTGTTGAATCCAGCTGGAAATTTTCCATTCACTAGTCAGGCAGTGCCCCGCACATTGGTATTCCGCACCAGGTCTCACTGTACCCAGTCCACCCCCAGCAGCATAGTTGGGCCTGACTGGTCGATGCTTGACACAGCTGGTTCATCAGATCCACATCATTGTCTGCTCAGGGTGGATTTATTGTACAAAGAGCCCAGGGCACCTGTATCACATTATGTAAATGCAACCACTTCTGCCCTAAGATGTTGTTTACTGTGTGAATGTGATTAAATGCAGGTACTAGTCCTGAATTGCTTCCTTTTCTAAAACAATCAACACTTGAAAACAGTAACATCAACAGTTATCCTTAGGAAGAGTTTGGGTTTCTGTAGCGTAGTGAAAGCTTATTTTAATAAGGTTATATTGCCCAGACTCTCAGCTGTTTAAACTAGAATGATCTACCAGAATAAGATGAATGAGTAGATTATTCAAAATACAACAAGCATACATGTTCTTATCAGTCTTTACTTTGGCAGGCAGTGGTTACACACATCTAAAATAATATGGAGCAAAACTGTCCTTATTTGGTAGGAAATGCCAAATGACATTTGACAAACATTCATTTGGCTTGATCTGACTGTAATGCAATATTTTTTTTTCAAGATGCTCCAACCTAGTTAAATATATTTTTGACTTATTAAAATCTCACGGAAAACATAAGACTCCTTTAGTTGTGATCTGATAAAGCAAGAACCCAGCATAACTACCCCCATTTTAATCTGGTTCTGTAGGAGCAGTAATTGATACCATACTGAATAAAGAAGGATTTTTAAAAAAAAGGTCTGAGTGTAGTTTCTGTTCTTATCTCGTAGGTTTTATGATTTTTTTTTTAATCTCTAGGAAATGCAGGGAAAATTCTTTTGAAAATTATTTATATTTGAGAACTTGAAAAGGGTGAGTAGTATATCATTTTACACTTGTCTTGTGAAACTGACATTGCGAGAAAAATATATTTCTGATTTTGTTGTTGCTCATCACACTAACAATTCACCTCTATAAAGCAGTTAACACCTTGAATTTGTTTTACACACCATTTTAAAGAATGCACAGGCAAAGCCTTGACCAAATAGCTCTTTTTCAAAGAGAAAAATTAGTAGTAGCTTTACAATTTGTAGAACTTTCTTGCATCCTCTATCTCGAGTAATGGGAAGACTAGACAGACTTGAAAGGAGACTAGTGCGGCAGTTGTCAATTGAGCAAATAATTTCCATGATCTTAGGGTATAAGTACGAATTAGGCTTGAAAACCATTTCTATACCCCTTGAATCTCACTAAGCAATAGAAAGGATTGGAGAGGGTAAAAAACACGCTTAGTGTATATCTTTACTGCCAGTCCCATCTATGGCATAATTGATACTTCTATCATTTTGAGGTTTTTAAGTTATTCCTGTTTTTCATTTGTTAATATACTGCTGATCCTGCGTATTGGCACTGTGAGCCAAGACAGTGAGCTTAGTCTTGGGCGTGCATTGCTGCTGCATGGCAGTTGCTGTGCTAGTATGCATGTTTTGCAAGTTTCTTTACAAAATAAAATCACTAGCAGAGTTAATTAGAAATGGGAATATTTCACTGTAGGTTTAGCACTCTTGAAATGTGCTGATTCAGATGAGAACACTGACAGACTTACTACTATGGCTAATTATATATAAATATATACACCTCAATTATTATATAATTCAATTCATTATAAATAACACTTTCTTGGTGTAATGGCTCTCTGCCATTTGTAATTAATCTTTCATTAGGCATGAAGCCATGAAAGCACTTAAGCAGGTGCTCAATTTTAGCCACTTTAGTCAATTATACTTAGAATTAGGCATATGTTCCAATGCTGTGTTCGACTGGACGGACCACTGTTCTCCAAAGCCAAACTGACCTTTATGTATGTGATTTATACCAGTGAACATTTTTTTGTTTCTTATCACTAAGGATTAAAAATAAGAAATTCTCTTTTTTCATCAACAAATTAAATGTTGTCATGTTTTCTAGGATGAGGTAGATTTGTTTGTTTGTTTTTGTGGTTTTTTTTTTAATACTATATCATATGATTTCATGTGATTGAAAGGATGGTTTTCCTAAAAATCTTGCTTCCCTTGTATCCTTTGGCTATCCAGGTGTCATTCACATTAATATATTATGCATTACCCTATGAATTGTGTTTTCCTGTTGTTAGAAGGCAAAGTTTTTTAAATCTTTCTTCCTTGTAGTAAATATATTAAAATAGTTATGTTTCTTTTCCATAATCCAGCAGACAAACCTCATGCATTATATTCTTCACATGCTAGTCTTTGCTTCACCAGTAGGTTTTTACACCTATTATAATTACCTCTTTTTTTTTTTACCTCCTTAATTACATTTGGTTTGCCAGTATTTCAAAAGACATCTGAAATAGGCAGATAAAAATCATAGACTAAAAAATCAAGCCTAAAATCTGTGGTCAGTTTCATACATATTTTTCAATCCCTTTGGTGGGTCATGCTTCTTCAGAAGCCCATTGAAGAAATGCACTGGAGCAGGGCAGGCTTTTAGTTGTTTGTCTCATAGTACAATACTGTGCAGTCTGATGCTTTAGCTAGGGCTAAACAAACTGGCTTTGTGACCTGAAGCAAAGCAACCTGCTGTTGGAGGTGATAAATTTAGGAGTGGCAGAGCTTAAAGAAACCAATTACCCAACAACAAGGTGAAGTGGCGTAATCATGGTAGAAAACCACAAATTAGTTTACAGTGTGAAATGGCTTCTGTAAAACAAAGCATAAACTTGATTTTGTTTTGTTTGTGTTATTTTTGTTTGTTTGATTCCTTCCTCTGTCCTCCCCCACCCTGCCTAGAGCTCTGCCTAGTACCAACTCTGACATTGGCTCTGCCAGTGGTAGTGTTCCTCTGGCCAGTGGAATGTCCACAAACGGGAGTAATGCCTGTCCTGTCTGCTGAATTTTGTAATGAATTTAACAAAATAGGAAAATAAGAATATATTTGTACATTGAAAGGGGGAACTGTCTCAGTGTTGAGTGTGAGTAGTATTGTCTGTGGTGAAGCATTAGCCTGAGGTCTCCTGAACCAGTCTTTGCAGGGCACTGGCCCAAGCAAAAAGGGAGGTCAGAGTGTGCAGCTTTACTACACAATGACCAGAACTGTGACTATCTCCCTCCTTCAGGGTGGCTCCAAGTGGCAGGGCTTTCCTCAGTGTTTGCAGAGGCTCAGGCTGAGAACATTCCCCAGGACACGCCATCACATTTGAGAAATCATGGCAGTCAGGTGAAGTTCCCGATGACTGGAAAAAGGGAAATATAACCCCCATTTTCAAGAAGGGGAAAATGGATGACTTGGGGAATTACAGACCAGTCAGTCTCACCTCTGTGCCTGGCAAAATCTTGCAGCAGATTCTCCTGGAAGGCACGCTAAGGCACATGAAAATCAACAAGGTGCTTGGTGACAGCCAGCATGGCTTCACTAAGGGGAAATCCTGCCTGACCAATTTGGTAGCCTTCTATGATGGGGCTACAGAACTGATGGACAGGGGTAGAGCAGTTGATGCCATCTACCTGGACTTGTGTAAAGCGTTTGACACTGTCCCACATGACATCCTTGTCTCTAAATTGGAGAGACATCAATTTGATGGATGGACCACTCGGTGGATAAAGAACTGGCTGGATGGCCGCACGCAAAGAGTTGTTGTCAATAGCTCAATGTCTGGCTGGAGACCAGTAATGAGTGGTGTCCCTCAGGGATCGGTGTTGGGACCGGTCTTGTTCAACATCTTTGTCACTGACATGGACAGGAGAATTGAGTGCACCCTCAGCAAGTTTGCCAATGACACCAAGCTGTGTGGTTCGGTTGGTACACTGGAGGGAAGGAATGCCATCCAGAGGGACCTTGACACGCTTGTGAGGTGGGGTGATGCCAGCCTTATGAAGTTTAACCATGCCAAGTGCAGGGTCCTACACCTGGGCTGGGGCAATCCCAGGCACAGCTGCAGGTTGGGCAAAGAAGAGATTCAGAGCAACCCTGCAGAGAAGAACCTGGGGGTGTTGGTCCATCAGAAAATGAACATGAGCCAGCAGTGTGTGCTTGCAGCCCATACAGCCAACCGTATCCTGGACTGCATCAAGAGGAGTGTGACCAGCAGGTCAAAGGAGGTGATCCTGCCCCTCTACTCTGCTCTTGTGAGACCTCACCTGGAGTATTGTGTACAGTTCTGGTGTCCTCAACATAAAAAGGACATGGAACTGTTGGAACAAGGCCAGAGGAGGGCCACGAGGATGATCAGGGGACTGGAGCACCTCCCGTATGAAGACAGGCTGAGAAAGTTGGGGCTGTTCAGCCTGGAGAAGAGAAGGCTGTGTGGAGACCTCATAGCAGCCTTCCAGTATCTGAAGGGGGCCTACAGGGATGCTGGGGATGGACTCTTCATTAGGGACTGTAGTGATAGGACAAGGGGTAATGGGTTAAAACTTAAACAGGGGAAGTTTAGATTGGATATAAGGTGGAAATTCTTCACTGTGAGGGTGGTGAGGCACTGGAATGGGTTGCCCAGGGAGGTTGTGAATGCTCCATCCCTGGCAGTGTTCAAGACCAGGTTGGACAGAGCCTTGGGTGACGTGGTTTAGTGTGAGGTGTCCCTGCCAATGGCAGGGGACTAGATGATCTAGATGACCTTAAGGTCCTTTCGAACCCTAACTATTCTGTGATTCTGTGACTCTGTGACTGAGGGGAGTTACAAGGGGAATTTGTGAAATAAGAAGTCTGTCTTAAATTTACTAAGTTTCTTTTGTTCCCTTTCGTATTGTAGCTGAATAATTTCCTGTGTTCTCATTGTTGATCTGATTTTGAGTTCTTTATGCTTTGAAAATTACAATGTTGCCACATCCCAGTTTCTCTGATATTCTTTCTTCTTTCCAGAACATTGTATTCCACTTGTACTTGTTTGTCCTCTACTTGTACTTCTACATCCTGTGGTCCTGATCTCCCTCCGTTGTTACAAAAGAAGAAATGGTGCCTTTCCAGAGACAGCCATTAAGTATATGGATGGTCATGACCATTTTGTAAAGGAGTGAGGTCTAGAAAAAGAACATAATTGATTTATAATTGTATTGCATGGGTGAAACAAAAGACACAGATCAAGTTGCAAATGGGCAATTTGTCCATGAAATGATTTCACAGTGGTAACAGACCCAGACAGTACTAGATGGTTCAGGATGTATTTGCTTTAGCATGAATGTTTTTGAATCTTTATGGTAGGCAAGGGTAGTTCTATGAAGATAGTTTTTGAAAACAGGGGTTGACCAGTTTTATTTGCAAGTAGTAAAATCCCTAGAGAAGTTCATGTGAATCTGAAAGGGTTTTGGGGTTTCATCTGCTGAAGAAACAGAGGGATTTATCTAGCATTCACAAAGCTTGTAAAATGTCTGGATCTGGGATTCCCCATCATATGCTGAGGACTTTGTAATCTGAAATGAAAGCAAGATTCTTCTTGCTCCACAAGGAAAACCTTCAGCTTTCACAGCAACTGTAAATATTGGGGAAATATCAATCACCGTTTTCAAAAGTGTCAGTCTGCTGGAAGATGATACCCATGGTAGGCAGGATTTTGTAATCTTATTAAGCTGTTGTTGAAACATATTTGTTTGCTATCATGAGTTAAAAGATGTTGTCTGAAGAAAAGAAAAAAAGTAGGAAATCACCTAAGATGGCATCTAGAGAGTAGCCAGAGGCAGATGGTTTGATCTGGAGTTGGTGCTTTATTTTGATTTTTTTTTTTCCTTCTCTTATTAGACTATAGAGAAAGAGTGTAGTTTAACTTACTAGAAGTTTCTGGGTTATATTTAGATTACATGAGAGAACACGTATTTACATGATTTAGATTTCCATGTGCGGGACATTACAATGCATTAAAGTCTGAATGGATATTATGTAAGTAGCCTGTAGGAAGAAAAAAATACACACAAGCAGATATATCGCATTTTTGTTATTATCATATTTTGTTGCTATTTTATTACAAGAATGGGGGTTTAAGAAGTGTTTTTAAATCTCACATTGAAAATGTGAACTGCTACCTTCCTTCTTCATATATTCTTTATTGCAAAAGGTAGCCTAACAGAGTCCATATATCTGCATAGTAATAAAATCCTTTGGATTCCAGCTCACCTTCAACAGTGCTTCATAAATGGCTTTTATGATAAAATCAATTCAGAATTCCATGGAAATAAATGGAAAAATGGAAATAAATGATTAGCAAGAATCAACAGAAAATCCCCACTTGTAGTCAGTACAAGGCAGAATTATGCGCTGCCTCCTGCAGACCACACCTACCTCTTCCTGCTGAGGACATTGATCCTTTGATATTCCTGTCTCAGGAGCTGTCTCTGTCTTCATTTTTCATCTCAGAACAAAGCAATGTGTTCTTCAACTTTGACCAGTGAGACTGGAAAAATTACAGGAGGTATAATCTTACCTGTCCAAGACCCATTAATACTAACAAAAATACAATCTAAATGAGATATTTATACAAATCAATATACATTAGAATGTATGGTGTGCCAAGGCAAGCCAAGCAGAACTTGTTCTTTCATTTTCATGAAAAAAAAAACAATTAAAAATTTATCTCATCCTTACTAATGCAGAAAGGTATGGTGAAGGCAATGTGACTTGAAATTTGAATGTAACGGCACTTGTATTATCTTTACAAAATAAGATTTTCAAAGAGATTCATAAAATGGTTTAGATTGGAAGGAGCCTTTGCAGATCATCTATTTCCAACTGCCATGCAGGAGGGCAGGGACACCTTCCAGTAGATCAGGTTGCTCAAAGTCACATCCAACCTGGCCTTGAACACTGCCAGGGATGGGGCAGCCACAGCTTCGCTGGGTAACCTGTTCCAGTGTCTTACCACCCACACAGTGAAGAATTTCTTCCTCATATCTGATCTAAACCTATCATCTCTTAGTTTAAAGCTACTGTCCCTTGTCCTATCAGTACTTGTATTTATGAAAAGTCCCTCTCCAGATTTCTTGTCCCTGTTAGGCACTGGGAGGCTGCTCTAAGGTCTCCCTGGAACATTCTCTTGTCCAGGCTGAACACCAGCTCTCTCAACCTGTCTTCATAGAAGACGTGCTCCAGTCCTCTGAGCATCTTCGTGGCCTCATCTGAACGCACTCCAACAGGCCCACGCCCTTCTTATATTGGGGGTCCCAAATCTGAATGCAGCACTCCAGGTGGGTTCTCATGAGAACAGAGTAGAAGAGGAGAATCAACTCTCTCAACTGGCTAGACATATTTCTCTTGATTCAGCTCAGTGCACAATTGGTTTTCTGGCCTGCAAGCGCACACTGCTGGTTTGTGTTGAGCTTCTTGTCAATCAGCACACCCATGTCCTTCTCCTCAGGCCTGCTCTTAGTGCATTCTATGCCCAGCCTGTATTTGTGATTGCATTTGATCTTGTTGAACTTCATGAGGTTTGCACAGGCCCACCTCTCAAGCCTGTCACAGTCCCTCTGGATGGCATCTCTTCCCTCCAGAGTGTTGACCACACCACATAGCTTGATGTCGTAAGCAAACTTGCTGAGGGTGCTTTCAATCTCTGACAAAGATGTTGAATAGCACTAGTCCCAATACTGCCCCCGAGGGACACAACTTGTCATTGTTCTCCACTTGGACATCAAGATGTTAACTGCAACACTTTGAATGCAACCGTCCAACCAATTCCTTATCCACCATCAAATCCATGCCTTTCCAATTTAAAGACTGGTTGTCATATGAGACACTTTCAAACACTTTGCATAAGTCCATGTAAGTGATGTCAATTGCTTTTCTCTTACTGACCAACACTAACCCCATTATAGAAGACCACCAAAGTTGTAAGGCATGATTTTCCCTTAGTGAAGCCATGTTGGTTGTCACCAGTCATCTCCTTATTTTCCATGTGCTTTATCACAGTTTCCAGGAGTATCTGCTCCATGATCTTTCTGAGCACCAAGGTAAGACTGAGCAGCCTGTAGTTCCTTGGGTCTTAGTTTTTATTTCCCCTTTTTCAGTCAGAGAGAACTTCACCAGACTGCCACAATTCTAAACCATGGTGGATAGCACCTTGGAAACATCATCTGCCAGTTCCCTCAGGACCTGTTGATGCATCTCATCAGGTGTACCTCCAGCTGACTTAGATGTTCTTGATCCTGGTCTTCTGTAGTGGGCAGTTCTTCATTCTCCCAGAATGCTTTCTGCGATATGGGCAGTGTGGCTGGAGCACTTACTGGAGAAGACCAAGGACAAAAGGTTGTTGAGTACCTCAGCCTTCCCCATGACCTGGGTAACCAGACCTCCTATTTCCTTCCAGAGAGGTCCCACATTTTCCTTAGTCTTTATTTTATCAGTGACGTACCTGTAGATGTTTTTCTTGTTGCCCTTGATGTTCCTGGACAGATTTAATTCTATTACAGCTTTAGCCTTCCTGACCTGATTCCTGTCCTTGCTTCCACCCTCTGTAGATTTCACAAAAGTTACTGATGTATTAAAAACAAAGAAGCCAAACAAGCAGACAAAAGTGTTTATGGTCTGTATTACCCCATAATGGAAATGGCTTCTTAGAGTGAGATAGAGAGATTGTGGTCAGGAATTAGGCTTTTTAAGACCAGACTGGTTGAACCAAGGTCTGTGTCCCCACAGCAGTATATCTTTTTATCTGTGCATCTGTAATGTGCTCACTTCCATGCCTCAGATTCAGTTGGATACAATTGTCAAGAGAAATTCTATGCATAAATATGGAAATTGTATTTTGATGGGAAGAGGAAAATAAATTGAGGGGAAGATATCAGGGGTGTACTGCTATATTACATCTGGTCAGCTGCCAGGTAGTCTGCGTAAAACGAAGTGTTTGAGGTGTTCACATCCACAAAGTGACCCAGAAGATTCACTCCAAGCAGCATCCATTTAGATTGTCTTTGTTTGTGAAATGTAATCATAGAGAGGAGTGGTAGGAAGTTTGGTGTGTTCACTGTTACCAATTTGATGCCATATATGTTTCTAGTACATGTATTGACATATTCATGCATTTGATATTAGAAAGGCAACATGGGTCCCTTCCAACTTGGGATATTTTCTGATTTGAGATTATTGGCAGACCAAAAACTTTAGAACACAAGATTTTATGTGATCAGTGGCTTCCAGCAAGCTGATGTTGCCTTTGTCCTTTCCCTCATTGTATCGTTGTGTTGCAGACTGATTAAATATATTAATGACACCAGTTGTGTTTCCTTTCATAAAGTGTCATCTTCAATAAACAACAAAAAAAAATTATCGGAGCTTGAGTAAGGTACCAAGCCTAACCTATAACCTCAGGCAATTTGCACCACATTGCATCAAATAAGCTGACAAGGTAGGCAAGATGGAGGCTGTGTGTGGTTGAAGCCTTCATTATCAATCCTGAAGTATTAAGTTGGAATAAACACATGCTGCTGATTTCCATTCTCACCTCAGCGCCTTTTGGGTGATTTTTTTTTTTTTCCCCTTTTTTGCTTTTTCATTGGCAGCTATGTGAATTATTTCTGCGTGCACTGTATTATTACAGTCAATCTCATTGCTTACTGTTTGTCAGCCAGCATCCCTAGGCAAAGTACAACCCAAACAGAAATGAATCCTTCTGTGGGCCCTGTAAGCAGGAGAAGAGGACTGCAACCTTATCTTTACTTACACTAAATTTTTGAGTGTATCTGCTCTTTAGGATGTGACCAGCTAAAGTGCTTTATAGTTACTGTTCTCACTTTTTCATCAGATCAATTGCTTGTGGGCATAAACAGTGTGGAGCAGGGCTTTCACATGAAGGTTTAAGGACATTTTGTATCAAAAAAGCAAGTTGCTCCTCTTACCTGTTAGTCTATCACATAGTTTGTTCTCTCTGACTTACTTTTTTCTCCTTTTCTAAGGACTTGTGAGCTTGCAACGCTTTGCAGAAATTTTAGGCATTAAGGATACAGTGTCAAAGGGGCATAAAATGCTTTGTTAGCTGTAAAATGCAGCTGCTTTCCAACTAGTTTATTTTCTGTAGCGATTTAAACTAAAGAGAAGAAAGTTCAAAAAAGCAATAATGCAAATCGGGACAAATCCTCGGTAACTCTGGGGATTCTAACTGATTACAATCCTCAGTAACTCTGATTCTAACTTTCTTAGAAGTTATAATCCCCCTGACAGAAAGCAAGGATATATGTAGGAGGAAGGTGAGGAGGAGCAACAGCATTTCCCTGAGGTTTTCAGGCAGATAAACAATCCCACTTTCGCCAGTAGTACATTAAGTGAATTTCCGGCTCTGTTGGCTCCTTAGATTCTTTTGCTAGGAGCTTGAGGTTTTTAATTTGTTTTGGTTTTTTTTTTTTATTTGAAACAAAAACAGTCCCCTAAAATATATTCAGTCATTGTTAGTCCTGCCTAATCAGCAAATAAAATCCTGCTCTTTTTAAGGAGATTCACAGGCATGGAAGGCTTATGAATTTTGTCTTCCAATTGCACAAAGTGTTGTTTTTTCCTCGTTGGGATGCATGTTACTTTCTGCTCACCTACTTTTCAATGCTATGCTCTGACTGCACTCTCTATTGCAGTTAGGAGTTCTGGTTCCTTTCACTATTATGGGAAACTGAACAGCAGCTCATCTAGCAGAGGTGGATTGCCCGAGAGTCTAGGTATGGTATCTGGTCCATCAATACCCTAATTGCTCAAGAAGTTATCCTAGTGCTAATTTATTCCACAGGTCACAGGGCAAATGTGTAGGATGAGTATCAGGATATTCCTTATTTCCTTACTTTCCAGCTCTTTCTTGCCAAAACCCAAGGAGGTTATATTTAATTCATTTATTTAAGCATATTTTTTTATTCTAACTTCTTATCACATGGCTGGGGTGAAAGTTTGGTTTTCCTCTATCAATGCATTTTTTCCATGTTTCTTAATTTTAAATGTTTTGTTAGACATAAGTTTTATCAACATTAAACCTCACAAAACTAGAAAAGGAAAAGGATGTTCTAGCTCTGTTTTGCATACAAATGGGTACATCCCTTCCCCCCTTCCCCCCCCCCCAATCAACAGCTAAGGCATCCTTTTGTCCCAGTAAAAGGAAGGCTTGCACTGTCACTGTACTTTTTATCTTCTAAAATCCTTAATAAAAACTAAGCTAGTTTGGCTCTTAACAAGAGGCAGAATTGAGCTCAACTTGTAAAGAATATTGATAGCAAATTTCTGTTCTGAAGCATGCAACTGTGGTGCACTGCCCCCAAATACTACCTTTTAAAATGTGCAGTTAAAAACTTTGATTACTAGAGTACTCTTAGCTCTTTATCACTGAAGGCTAAGTAAAATAATCTTTTCCCTTCTTGCATGTTTTGGCCAAATGCATTAGGATCTTTGACCCAAATAATTTCTTTCCTCTAGTATATTTAGTGGCCACTTGAATGATGTGAGAAATCCCAAGGAAGCAGTGAATGTTTTCATAATTTCACAGATTCTTGTTGAAAATTAAACAGGATAATGGAGGATTTATACCTCTCATTCTTGGTCATCACACTGATATTTCTAATTAATTTTAAGGGTAAAGATATTATGTGTGTATATAATTACCATCTTACAACTTATTTTACAAAGAAACCCCAAAATTCAATAGTTTTCTCTCTTTGAATCTTTCAGTGTTATCAGAATCCAACCATATAATTAAACTGTACTGTATAATAGAACACATTCCTCTTATTTTGATCTATCATTTTGATAGACATCAAATCAGAAAGAAATAAGACATCAGTAGTGTAATGAACACAAACCTTGGTGTACTCCATAGAGTGTTGTAACAGGGCTTATGTTATCAGTAGTGGTACTCGTATGCACAGCTCTCATGTTAAGTGGGGGCTTCCTCCTTCACTGCCTCCTTCTCACTCTCATAGTCCCTATCTTAGGTTGTCCTTGCTTCTCGTAAGTCCTGTTACCCTCCTGACAGTGGTGAGCAATGTGAAAAGGAGCTGCACACGTGGCTGAGCTGGGAGAGAAAGTCCATGTGTTGCTGAGCAACTTGAAGATTCAGCCCCTCCCAGGAATTTTTAGGTAACTAACAGGAACTCACAGAGGCCCTTCATTTTTCAAAATCAGTGAAATGATTATTTCTTCTCCTGTTGATTTTCCCAGGAGTAGCTAAAGGTCAGTGAATGTAAACATTACTAAATGCGATTGAAATTACTCCAGTTTCTTTGAAATCCAAAGAGATTCAGACTGTCAACATCTCTTAAGGGTTACAGAGGATGAATTTTGAGCAGTTAAGATGTGAGTAGTCTTAAAAGTTTTTCAGCAGATTCAAGAAGGAAATATAGGTGAGTGCTTGCTGGGAACAAAGCAAAAGGCAGCATGCAGAAAAATGGGCTTTCTCTTAGAAGTTTAGTTCCAAGAGAGGCAAGTAGGCAAGATTATCTCCGTGGGTAAAAATAAAACTCAGGTGTTTTTCATGAGGCTTCAGAATTTGCTTTAAATATATCAATAGATTCCCCCTCCTCTCCCTCTCACACCTCCCTCCCCCCAAAAAATAAAAAGACACATTAAATGTTTGATTTCTGTAGTCAGACCTGCTTATCTCTGCTTACCATTAATGATGCAGGATAGCAGAGAGATGGTGCTTTGCAGTGTAGCTTGTAACTTTTTCTTTTCATAGGGATGCACATCATTCAGTGCACAACTAGCTCAAACTGCAGTGCTTCTGATCTAATATATATGGTGTTTTTTCTCAGAAAATCTATCCCTGAGGTGGGCAGAATAAAATTGGAGAGCCACTATGACTTTAAAATCATTATGCTAAGCATATCCGATAGCCTATGCAAGCTAAGTGATGATTCACATTTTATTTATTTATTTACTACAATATGTTGACATGTAGATGCTAGTTAGGATGCCAATATTCTAGGCTCAACCACTGTAGATACTGGGGTAGGGAAGCAATTTTCACACAAGATCAAATTTCAGACTGCAAGCTATCATTTGCTGTCAGGAATTTCTACTAAAGAATGCCCCTTGTTTATTGTTTTCCAGAAAAGTAGTTCTGTGTGAAGTACTGCATTAAAAGATAGTAACGTGGGAATTGGAAAATTAATAACCACTTATATCTGTATTGACGAACTATGATCATATATGTGGGAAAAAATAAATTTCAGCATTAAGCTGTTCAAATGAATTTTAAGCAATGATATAAAACACCCCAAAATCTGATAAGAATTTTTGGAAGAAGGTAATGCAAAACCTGGAGGTAAAGATGTTTTACCTTAGCTCTTCTAGAGAGGCTCAAGGGCAGAAAGAATACATAACTTAGCATGTCGTTTGCATACAAATAATTTTGTATTCTGCATACAGTTAAGATACTGCAATATGAAGGAGGGAATTGAATACATGGCACTTGTATAAAGATACTGTTTCCTTGAAGTAAAATGTTATCCGTCTTCCTAAGCCCTGTTGTAGAAAAGCCTAACGTACATTGCCAAAAGCATAAGCAGAAAAGACATTAAACTGATAAAGCGATGGTGTTAAATGTCAGTAAGGAAACTCATAACACAGCATATGAAAAAAGGAAGTGCTCTCTATTACCAGTTAAAAATATAAAAAGCTGCTATTAATGAGAAAGACTTTATTATTACTAGATAATAAAAATAAATTAGAACTGTTAAGGTATAAATTTCATTTTAGACGCATCTGTATTTGCTGTAACTTGCAAGTTATGATTCCATTGTGCAATATAATGTGATGGTCCACTTGCAGAGTGTTTTATGTTAGTTCTTACATTTACTGTCCACTTTAATACTTGGTCTAGTATATTTAAAATATAACCTGAATTAATTTACTATTTCAATATTAAGATTAAGTCGAAGAACCAAAAAAGTTAAATTTCAGTGGTAATCCCAGCGTAGTTAGATTTTTAATTTGATTTTTGTTATTGGAGATTGAAGACTAGTAGAATACTCAGTAGCACAGAGTGTTACAGAGTTTATCACTTAATCCAATCTAGTAATTACCTACAATTCATACCGAAAGCTAAATACATAAAAAAAGATGTGACTGTATTAGGCTTATAAGTGAAACAAAAAAAAAAAAGACAAGCATTATTGGTTACTCTTCAAAATAAAAGCTTGTGTTCAATAACATTATTCTGCTATTTTCCTGCACTATAAGTTCTCCTGAAAGATTTTTGTGCTCTATGATTTCAGAGTGTTCATCCTCCTGATTAGATTTTTTTCTAGATTGCTATGAAAGATACTGAGTTTGTTCTGATTTTGTTGAGTAAATGGAATAATATCTCTAAATCCTGTGGTAAATATTATGTTGTTAATAGCTAAATTTCCTTCTCATTACAAGGACTAGTTCTAAATCTGTCATATTGATAATAATGGGTAATAATATTTTAATATTACACAAAACTATCATCAGTGACGTAACATCTCCAAAATCCAGCCTTGCTGGGGCTGGCCTGATCCCATCACCCTGGACTTAGCAGTACGGTCCTGCTGGCTTCAAGGCTGCAGCCAGATCTGTGGGTATTGCACATGGTTTACCGTCCCAATTAAAAATGAGTATTATGACCTGGATCCAGTCTTTGGTAGTAGTGTGTTTGGGTTGGAGCAGATGTTTAGGAATCAATGGTTTGCTTTGTGCCGAAGCAGCAGATCCTGCTTCTTCTCTCTGTACTCCCCATTACAGCAAAGCATCTCTGTGGAATTTCTTTCTGCTGAGAGCAATGCTTTGATTACCTTCTATGATTTCATTCAGTTTGAAACACAGCTGACTGTAATCTTCATTTAACAGCCTCTTCAAGACTGGTCAGATTTCCAGCTAAGGAACTCCTAGAAACCTCAGATAATGAAAGCTTTTTGTCTCAGAGTGAAGGGAAAAGATTTTGCCACCCTTGATTGTAAAATAAATGGATCACATATTACTTTTTTTGAGAGAGTTCCCAGTTTTTTCACTTGAATCTTATCACTATATTTCCCTGATTCCAAAGGTGATGCATTAGCTTGTGTTTTATATTTCTCTGTGTTATCTTGTTGACACAT
The DNA here is from genome assembly GCF_034315485.1 of Pezoporus occidentalis. Lineage (NCBI taxonomy): Eukaryota > Metazoa > Chordata > Aves > Psittaciformes > Psittacidae > Pezoporus > Pezoporus occidentalis. The sequence continues at coordinate 7,133,525 of NW_026916158.1, forward strand.
TTTTTCCTGGTTTTGTTTAATTGTGAGTGCATATCTTTTATGCTTCTTGGCTACCTGCTGTGTTTTTTTTATCTAAGCACAGAAAGATTCAGTGGCTTTCAGGAACACTGCTGTTCTTAACAAATATATAAGAAGATGAACTTGCTTGTATGTTTATGTATATTTACCAGTTCTGTGCCCTTTATTTTACTGAATAATGGTACAATCTTGCAACGACTGTAGAGTTCGTTAAATTACAAAATGCTTGCAGTTTTTAGAAGCCTTGTTTAATTGTTTGCAGCATTTAAACATAAAATACCTAAATACATCTTTAGGACAGCACAAGTTTTCCTTCTGTATTTACTCTCTGAAGGCATACTGGGGTGAAAATGAGACAAAATGATTAGTCTTTATTTTGGACTGGAAAACTCAGTTTTTCTAAAGTGTTCAGAAGAGACACTTTTCCCGCTGCGCGGTATCAGAGGTTTACACATTCCCAGTCTTGTGGAAGCTTGCTTTCTCCCTTAGGCTTGGGAGCAGCCTTCAAAAATACTTTTTTTTTTTTTATTTATCTCCTAACTTTCTGTATAGAAATGGGTGAAGCTGCACAGATAGCTTAGGACCCAACTCAGAGCTCTGTCAATATTCTGAGACTTCAGAGGTTCAGTTTCTGCTGCTGGGCTTCTTTTCTCCACCTGTTTGTGTATTCCTGCAACAGGCTAATGTCGAAGTACAGAAAATATTGTGTGAAGGTCTTTCAGGACTTATGGTTTGGCATCTGTTATAAAGCTGTTCAATATAAAAAGTTGCCTTCTCTGGATACAGAATTCTGTAAGCCCAGAATACGAATCTTATTTTCTATGACCAGGAAAACTCCAATATTCTTCAATTACATGTAAACACTTTACAAGTACTGGTTTGGTTAGTACAAAGATATTTTGCATGATGTGTTTTGTCCTTGCAACAGCTCCTTCAGAAACACCTCACAGTGTCCTTCACATGATGGCTGGGGCCTGCTACAGAAGCACAGCACATCTATGGCCTGTAGAAAGTTATTTTCATATCTTTCTAACTATCAAGTACATTTTCAGAATACTGACTTTCATGCTAGCCTGTGAGAGCTCCTCTGGAAGGAGGTATGTGTGGTGCTTTATGTAAATGACTCATCTTTTTCTGCACGGGGAAGAAACGTACACCTGGATTTCTGCATCTTTCCATGTAAGTGCAGCATAAAGATAGCTATTTCCTTCAGTACGTGAGGAGAGGGACAGTGCTGTGAATATGATGAAAGGAATAGCAAACTGTAGTACAGCAGAAGTAACAGAATTGCTCCACTAGCAGGTGACAAGGCTTCTCACACCCAAAGGCACCCACGTGGTGGTGGGCAGGAGTTGCCCTGCCGAGGGGATTGCAGGCAGTGATATAAAACTTGTGACTGCTTTGAGTCCTTTTCTCTCTTTGTCTCTCTCATCCTTTTACTGCATCAGGCTTTCTCCAGCTTTACTGAAAAGAGATTGATGGTTTGTTTAGGATTTTGTTTATAGAGATTGAAATATCACCTCTCTTGTCCTGCTGTTTTTAAATACAAGTTGAAAACAAAAGGTGATGGTCAACTTATTTTAAAATATATATACCAGGAATGACATAAGAAAATACTCAAACTATTTAGCAGCCAAAAGCCTTTGGCAGCAGTATATACCTCTGCCAGTATGAATCATTTCAAACATAAAGAGAAACACATTGAAACCAATGCAAGACCAGATTCAGATAGTGACTCCATTTTGGCAGCTACATTTTATTTTTATTTCCTTTCTCATTTTTCCTGAGGTTGCTGGCACATTGCTAATGACTGATTTAAATTCTCCATCACAGAAATGTTATAGAGACTGTAAAGAAGGCAGTGATGGTCCTTTGGCGGTTTATTTTGCTTTATCGCATTTCTCTGAACCAATAACCTCTAAACCAGATGAAATAAACCTGGTGTGGTAGATAGTGGGAGGCTCCATTGTACCTGGATCTGATTCTTAAAAATCACGGAACTTAGTAAATAGGTAAAACAGAGTTTGGTTGATGTGAATTAAGAAAGCTGAACCAAATATGTCATAGTATCAATTTTAATTTTGGAATCAGTAAAATTATGTGGGCTGATTTGATATCAATATCTAAGCATTCTTTTAGAGTGATGGGTGAACCTGGTCCAGTATCCTGTTTTTCACACTGCAAGGAGACAATGACAGCGCTTCCCCCTATATGCCAGTCACACACTGCAGTGTAACACCATTAAATTCACAGAATATTTTATGGAATAGCATTTACAAGGTGCTTTAAAATTATATTTTGGCTGTATTTACATTTCAGTAATGTAAAGTGTACATTTGTACATCCCTGGTTACTGCAAACTGGCTGGGTCATTGAATTACAGGTTGCCGTCCTACTTCATGTGGCTTTGCTGGAGGAAGCAGTATGCGTGAAACTACCAGTAGTCTTGTGTGGCCTATACAAGCAATCTGTGCTTTAGTAAGGAGCATTTTTAGAACCGAAAGTTTGACTCCACATAATTTGTAATAAAGAAACAATTCCAGGTGAGGGGATTCTCTGTGTAAGTGCCTATGTGAGCATTCACATTCGGCGTAATCTAAACATGCAGGAAATAATCCTTCTTTTTGACAAGCTGAATTGGAATCACAGAGGGGTACTGACTAGGACAAATATAGCATTTATTCAAAACCTCTCAATTATCATTTCAGTTTTGTTTGCATGAATTCTGCTTGCCTGCAAAAAAGACTTGCTTGCAATTCTGAGCCAAATTTTATTTCAATAGAAATCATAGTGGAGATAGCCATGATATAGAATCGCAGCTTTTTATCTGAGTAGAAAGTGTTGAAAGAGTTTCACAGCCAAGCCAAGCCATTTGTTTGCTGTTTTGTAGTCAACATTTTACAGCCTGCCTTCAGTGTAGGCTGTTTAAGGAAAGAGGGGGAGGAGGGAAAGGGAAACTGGTCATTAAATGACTACCAGTGGTTGTCTGCTTACCTTGAAAAGTAACTTTATTTCCCCCTACAAAAGGTTGTTTTAGAAGTCTGCAAGTAGTTTGACAAAAATACTAAATACTTTAGATTTAAGGTGAAGAAGTAGAGAAATCTGTGCTGTTAGACTTGAAAGTTAGTGTCAACATTGTTGTTCCTATGGTTGTATCTTTCTGAAGTGATAAGGTAATAAAAATTTTCCTGAAATGAGAGTCAACAGAGCTGCAGTTTGTATATGTTTGAATGCTGTGGGGATTCACCAGAAACTGGCAAATTCATTTGTAAATTCATTACTCAGTCCTGTTGACTCCAAGGAAAATGTCTTTGGCACACTGAGGTTCAACTTCTGAAAAATGTTACCTGGGGCTCACTTCTAAGACGTGAGGAATGGTAAGTCACCCCTGTGGTGTGAAGATGCTGCACATGCCAGCACCATTAGATGAAGTGGGAGAAAGCGATACTAACATTTTTTTCTTCCTTTATATAGCTTTGGTCAAACAATCTAGATTTGGCTGCTGATTCAGATTTGTGCTCACAGCCTCCATATGAGCAACCTGGGCATGTCCTGAACAGCAAGATGTTGGTGTGAGACAGATCAAGTCACCAAAGCAAACACATGAGCCTTCTGGCTGGTGTGTTTAGCTATTAAGATGAGATGAGCATCTGGGGCTGCTTTTCAGTGGTCGGAGGTTTTGCATAAATGCCTGGCCTGAAATGAATATTTGTGATACTTGGGGATTAATCGGTCTGAGGAAGTGGGGCCAGCCAAAGGCAATGTACATCTCTGTTCAGCAGAACGATTTCTGGAATAACCAGATCTCAAATGGAGCTTGGCTGGGCTGCTATTCCTTTGGTTTGCATTTTTGATGGGGGGACCTTTTAATACATTCCAGCAAATACAGTGGTTCGTTTTTTAACATGCTTACCAGACTCAGTTGATTTTTTTTTTTTTTCCCCACTTATGTTTAGCTTACATCACTCTTCAGTCTCAGGTTTTTTATGCATTTTTTTTCCTAGGACAAAATTGTAATTGAATGGGATAGGTAATAAAGGTTAAAGCAAGGTTTATTAAGTGGTGTTCTACAAAATTAGGCATAGTTATTTTTTAAAACTTGTGTCTTTCATATTTCTGTGTCAATGGCCTTTTGGTGTTTGAAGATATATTCCATGTTGTTAGATGTCATGCTTCTGGTGGTACTTCAGTTTACTGTGTTTCAGTTTAACTTTGACTTATTCTGAAAATCTGCAGCGTTTTCTTGCGTAGGTTTCCCACTGAGCAATTTTATAACATTGCAGAGAGAAAGTCACTAAAAATCTTGGCACTTTTGTTAAAGATTATGCTTTAGACCACTGAAATGCAGGGTATCTAAAGACTTGCAGATTATCAGCAGATGTATTAATGCTTTCTGTTCCTGCATTTGGAATGTTAGAATGTGTCTCTAATCTCAGTATCATCATTTATCCTGCTTGCACGCATTATTAGTATTTTGTAATAGTAATTAAAAGGTAGGCTTAACAGAAGCCTTTCAGACTCATGGAAGTTTTCAAAGAAAATTTAATTTGACTTTAGTGGTAAAAGTACTAAAGCTACATTATTTAGGGTGATGAATTTAAGTTTTTATCTAGCAGATTAAATTTTCCTTTCTGGGCTAATTACAGCATTGTTTATCTGTTAACAAAAGCTACCCTCAGCACAATTGGAATTACTTTCACCTGCTTCTTCTGCTCTGTGTTAAGGGCAGCATGGTTAGGAAATGATAATGGCACAAGCAGGCAGCAACAGAGAGTGTGAGGGGTTTGATGAGACAGCACTTATGGTGGCATTGGAACCCAGGGAATAATTAGGAGCAATGCAAATGCCCTCTCTAATTTCTTTCTGAGTCTAGTTTGCATTGTTTCCTCACCTGCTAATGAGACTGGAAAGTTTGGACATCAGTGTTTACTCTTAGCACCTTTTGTTTTCACTGACTAAGTAATATAGGACTGATAAAGAGAAAAGTGATTTTGGGGGGACAAATTAAGGAGTATCCTGTGATTGAAGAAAATGATATGTAGAGTTTTGCCTACTATTCATTGCCTATTAAGAAAGCAGCAAAGTTTCATGAATTTCATCTGCAACAATAATAAATCTAAGAAAGGATAATAAAAAAGCAAAGAGAATGCTTTCAGGTTTTGGCAGTCTGTTGTGAAAGCAGGTGGCTAGTCCTAAATCTAATTCCTGGGTTTTTATAGCATATCATTAGAGAGGAAAGAAAACAGCATTGTTACCCACCGAGTTTGAATTAAATTCAGATTTGTTTCAGCAGGGTATTAATGGGGTTCTTGTGAGAGAGAATCTCTGGCTTTGAGTTTGTTACCGGGTGGAAAATCATCTGGATGGAGGTTTTTTTAACTGTGAGAGTATGTTTACAATTTGAATTTTTACAAATTAAATTCATTACTCCCATTAACTCATTTTTATGATGAGGCATCAATTATCTTTTTTTTTAAACCCTTTTATAATAACTAAGGGGTATTTCCTTTTTCTCTATTTCTCATTGTGTGTATTCTCACATGCGTATGCTAAAATTGCTTATTACTAAATCAAAAAGTCCAGGTAGCTGTACTGAATTTACTTTCGGGAAAATAATACATTCTGAAAAAATGTTTTGAAACCTAACACAGATCAGTTTCAATTGTTCATTTCCCTGATAAAATGTCTTATATAAAGGTTTTAAAAACAGAATTTTGAGTCACAAATAACAATTCGTCGAAAAAGAGGGCCATCACAAAAATGTGTCACAGCATTATGAGCTTGCTGCTATTTAAAAAGCTTTCTTTTTCTTTCATTTGTTAGGGGTTTACATGTACCGTAAACCCCATTTACAGGTGTTCAGAATGTTTTCTACAAGTGTAAGGGTTGTAGTATTTAAGTAGAATAAGCCTCACAGAAATATTCTGTACTAGCCCTACACAGCACCCCAAGAGTCCAAAGCACTGGGTTACGTAGCAGATGCATGCTGTGGTGGGTGTTTGACGTCTTGTATGACCTTCTGCATCTTCTTTTTCTTTTGTTAAATTGTTTAATTTCTATATATTTTCTTATTTAGCAGGAAGACTTTTAGCACAGTAGTTTTCTGGCTTGAAGAGCAAATTAGTAGAGGTTTGGTCATACAACTCCAGTAAAGTTCTTTATGGATTTCTGAACCTTGTAGCTATTCATTAGCATTTGGGATAGACTGAAGTCAAGTGCCTTCAGCAACTGTTTGTAGAGGCTGGTCATCTATATGTTTAGCTTTGGTCATGTTTTAGGTAAAATTATTTGAATCACTATACCAATAGACTTCCAGCTAATGACAAGAGCATCTATAGTCATTACTGTATTTTTGTCCTCACATTTCCCATTTTCTAAACCTCTAAAAATAGCTTATATTTCAAGAGTCAGAAGGAAGACTAAAATGGTAAATGTACTCTAAACAGTTTTGGTCCTGTCATAACAGAAGTTGAGATGAGTATAACACTGATCAGTATTAACATACAGATAAATTGGGCATTTTTAGGTAGTATCGCATTTTAGTCAATCATTATAATTTAATACTTAGTATCCAAAGAAGAATATGAATGAAAAAGAAAAGTGAAAGCTTACTCATAGTATCATTTTAGGAAACTGAATTAGCGTGGGTGCAGAGATATATGTCCTCACAGGGGTAACTGAATAACATTTATTTCATTCAAAAAGCAAGAATGATAGTGGTAGAATCATGTTACAAATTTAAAATATAGACCAAATATACATTAACCTATTACTTTATGCAGATACTTGATTGAAAAAAATCTTAGTTTTCCTTCTTAATTTCACTGGTCAGTACCTAATTTGGGTTATTTAAATATACTTAACAGAGTGCTGAAATTAATTTTTCTATTTCACTGTTTCATACTTCTGCAATGGAAACAAACCACTTCTTAACCCTAAACCAGAAACTCACCAAGAAAAGGTAAGTGGATTTATACTCAAAGACAACACTTGACTTGAGATGTTGTGAGAAGATTCATGACACGTGTGTCTCAATATCTACTTACAAAGAAGATACAAAAGATAAATTAGCCTGATACTTCCATTTTCTTTCTTCTATACAGAAATATCATAAACATGTAAACAGCTTCATTTTTAACTATAATGAAGTCTTTTTTTTTAAGAAGGCATATTTTAAGAATTTCTAATTAATATAATCGTTATCTCTTACCATTTTTAAAATTGATGTGTAGCTGTGACAGGACCTTCCCTATTCTTAAAAATCAGCCATTTATAAATTTGCATATTTTGTATCATTTAGCATAAATGCATGCCTTGTTTGATGCCCTGTCATACCTTCTTATGCCCTGAATATGTGAACTGATGTTCAAGTCCATTAGTTCATTCAAGTCAGTGAGTATTTCTGACACTTAGAGAAGTGGTAATTTAATATGGATTTAAGTGCCAGTCATTTCGATCCCTTTCTTGGGTTGTAGAGATGATTAGTGATAGGTAAAAAAATATAATAAAAGTCTTGTATTAATAAGAACTGAGATGGTTTCTAGGGACTGCTGTGTAACTAGAATGTGTGACATCACTGTCACCATTGTTTGTCCCCGTTGTTTGTAATGCAATTACTGCTGTGTCACTGTTGTTTATGATAGCTGAGATTTCCCAGTACATCTGCAGTATTTGGTTTCTCAGGAAAAGGACTGAATACTGGTTATGTGTGAATCACTTACACACATGGCACTCTGTATCTGTACATAAGTAGCAAAATGAGTGTATGTTTGGAAATCTGATAAATGGATGAGCAGATGGCAATTTGTATGTGTGATGAACTGATTTGCAGTGATTAACACAAGTGTAAAATTGGATTTTGAGCATCTTAAAAGTTTATGGCTCTCTAATTTTCATGTAAAATAACAATAAGTTCTGTGATAATTAATAAATTTGGCTGAAAGAAAGTCCTTAATAATCCTGGTAGCTGTCTTTGTTCTTTAGTGACATAAAAGTTACAGTCTCCTGTGGTGGCAAAAGAAAAGATCTACCAAAAGGATATTAGTAAAAGTACTTTTACCCAACTGGAAATGGGAGTTAAAGATGAACTTTCATATTCTTTATCATTCAAAATTTTATTTTCAGTGTTATCTGAAAAACCAATTCACAGAACGAGGCTTCAGGCCCCCATCTATAATTTACAGTTTAAAAAGTTAAATATTGTATGTAAATATGAAAATTTAATACCTGTATGATTACACATGAAGGACTGAATGGAGTTTCAGTATTTAACGAAGTTTGCCTTTTGGTTTCAGCATTACTTTTCTAAGCCTCTGGACTTCTATATTTATTTCAGCTGATCTATTGTAAACTTCAGCTATTGTTTGTGCCCATTGTAATTTGTATAAAGGATTGTTGTTAGGATTGAATTAGATGACACTAACCAGTCTTGACTCCTAAATGTCACCATCTTTGATTCCTTGAAAACATTGCCATCACGTACTATGTATAGGACTTAGATATAGCTACAGTTAATGCTTTAGGGACGCTGGCACACACCTGCATCAGTATTCAAAATTCTGACTCATGAATGCCAGCAATTGCATATTCACCTCAGATCTGCTTCTGTATATTTGTTATGGCTTCTCTCTGAACAAACAGTTCCAGTAGAGGCTATAAAGGATGAATGCTGAAATAATATTGCATAGTCAGTGCATATCTTGACCTTTTTTTTCAAGTCCAGATATACAAATATGGGTAGTCTGTAGCTAGAAAAGTAAATTAGGCACATCATTAAGCAGCCTTAGCTATTAACTGTATTGTTACAAATTTTTTGATGGTGGTTTTCTGGTTTTAGCAAAACAATTTCCGGTAATCCAAAACTCCCGCTCTCATCTGCAGGCCAGTTTGTGTGCAGCACATCTTCCTGGTTTAGGAATGGGACACCCAATGCCTGAGGCACTGAGAAATGGTTAGATTTCAGTGATGCACCAAGTGCTTCTTCATGGATGTGGGCTCTGAGATGAAGTGCCACTGATGAAATATAACTTCAGAAAACCTCTCAGAATTCCCAGAACTGTGGTCAGTAGGGACTGGATCTTCATTTTAGTTGTGCAGCCATTTGCAATATGAAGTCTAGAAATTCAAGGTTTTTAGTGATAATCATGTTACAGTTATCCAGGTTAAGATAGATTGTGGAAATACTGATTGAAAGGGACCTCTGAATCAACTACCTCATTGGGCTGCCTGAACACTGCTTGAACTGTCAATAGATCAGGTCACCTGTGCTCTTGATTGTTGAATCATGAAAACCTCCAAGGATGGAGAAGAGTTGCCAAGCACCATTTCTGTAGTAACAAGCAAAATAAATAAATAAATCCAACTTAAAAGTTATACACAAATGTCTGAATTAAACCATATCTTCATTTTCTATTTAAGCTAACATCTGTAGCCTTTGAAGGACGTAAAAGGGAAAGTAGCAGGATTTTGCATAAATAAATCTGTTAAATCTTCTCTCTAAAATTCAGAAGAAACAGATGATGAAATTGGTATACCCTGAAGTGACAGTAGATAAAACAATCATAAAAATACACATATTTGAGAAAAATACCTAATGTCATTGTGCTACCATCCTAGGAAAGACACAATTGAATTAATGTAATGATAATTTGGAACATGTTATTCTACATTTTGCTTGTACAAATGCTGTCAACTGCATGCTACACAACATTTACCTTACTCACAAATGTGAATTTTAATAGAATGTTTTTATTTGGAATAAATATTTGCATATGTGCTTTTTGTTTTTTCCTTGGAAGGAAATTATTCTCTTTAATACACATGAGAAATAAACTGGCTTCCTACCAGCATCCATAAGAACATAGTTCAAAGTCCTTGTGATGCAGAGGGAGAATAGCATCTGCACAGAAAATAAGAACCTGTGATTTTTTAGTTAGTAGAAGTTCTTTTTCTTTTTTTTGTGTTTCTCACCTGTAACTTTATTTATTGAATTTGCAACTAATTTAGTTTCAAAGAAAGTGCAATAAACAGGTAGAAAAAAAAAAAACAACTATTTTGCCACCGCTAAACATACTGCATCCAGGAAATATTTATGCTTGTAAAAGAGATAACATTTAAAATTTGTCTTTCAAAAGCCAGGAAATGTTTCTTACGTTTGAAAAAAGAAAAAAAAAATGCTTTGTAACAGGATGTATCTGTACATGTTGCATGGGGTATTAGACAATAATTTATACAGCTGAAAGTATGTTCACCTATTTCAGTTTATGAGCACAGATATAGTGGGAACAAAGATATACCTTCTGAGCAGATAAGTGCTTTCTGGAGATTTCTGGGGTCTCTGGGGTTTTAATTAGGGATTTTTATAGCTTTTGTGTACCAGCTCCTAAGACCTTTTTACTTCAAAATAAAATTCAGATTTTTTTTGTGTCCTCCCTTGATTAGTTTTAAGGCCCATAGTAAAGTTAGAAAGTATCTGTTTCTAGATACTAATGAGTGCTTTTCTAAAATGAGAAGAAATCTTTGACAATGTATATGAGTAGGTATATAAATATATTATGTATATATATAAATAAAAAATAATTCTAGAGCATTTGTAATTAAAGGAATCATTTAGATATGCTCCTGAAGTTAGGCACTGTCTGGTAAATGCTGCATTGTAGGGCATCCTGTTCCATACAGGTTTTATGATGTGATTGATGTGTGTGTATATCTGTATATCCTGCTGTTTAAAATTTATTTTGTTTCTTGTGCTGTTGATTAAATAGTTTTGATTGGTTGTTGATGACGTGCTGATGGGTTTAAAAACCCTAAATCTGCATGAGGACTTTGGCATTTAAGCTATTTGAGTATAAATAGCTTCCTCCCTGACCAATTCTAATGGCCTCCTGAGCCTCATCAGTCATGCAGCAGCCCATGCCAAGACTGAAAAATTAAGAACCTGTAACAAAATGTGTAATACAAGTATAATATAAATATATAAGGTCTTCAGGGAAACCTTATAGTAGGCTTCCATTACCTAAAGGTGCCAACAAAAATGTTGGAGAGATACTTTTTACAAGGGCATGTGGTGATAGGACAAGTGCAATGGCTTTAAACTGAAAGATGTTAGGTTTAGGTTATATATTAGGAAAAAGTTCTTCACTGTGAGGGTGCCCAGAGAAGCTGTGGCTGCCTCATCCCTGGCAGTGTTCAAGGCCAGGTTGGACGGGACTTGGAGCACCCTGGTCTGGTGGAAGGTGTCCCTGCCCATGGCAGGAGGGTTAGAACTAGATAAGCTTTAAGGTTCCTTCCAATGCAAACCATTCTATGATTCAGTGTAATATGTAAACAGTGATTTGTGGGAGGGATTAGTGCTTTTCTGCCCTTCCCACCCAGTGCACCCCCATTACGTGCCTCCACCTTGGGAATGCTCATCTCTCCCTGAGAGCCTCCATGCAATTGAGTCCCTGTTAGCAAATGTCCCATGGCACCTGCGTGATCTTCCTCCTATGCTCACCTCTGCGGAGCGGGGACAGAGGCCCTTTGGTGGCACACAGACTGTGACATAGAGTGCTGTGCTAGCCAGGGCCTGCTTGGTGCTGAGATAGTGTGGGTGTAAATCATCTCAAGTGGGGTGAATTTAATTCTTCTGAGTTTCAAAGAGATGCTCATTTAGATATCTTGAGAGCTGAGAGTGATACCTTCAGTTAAACCATTTTATAAAGGTTGAAATTAAATGTCTCTGAATGTCATTATCTGTCATGGAAAGCTCATGCTAGTGATGAAATTGGCTGTACAGGAAATACAGGAGTGGAATGAGATCACATGCTAAGTGACAGGTGAGCTTAATAGTTTTTGACTGACAGAAGCAGAGCTGACACATAAAGACTTCATTTCTCAGCCGTGTACTCAGTCTGGTGACAGGCACGATATTATGATTTTTTTTCTTTACAGAAGAAAAGTGGCTCTGTGAGGTCCCAGCTATTAAAACTGACCCACATCGAAGGCAATATTCAGGGAAATGCAGTCACCCTGAAACCCAAACTTTATTCATATTTCCAGTGTAATTATGAAGCTAGGAACATAACAACTGTGCCCTTCACACTGATAATTCTTTCTATTAAAAAGGCAAATATTCATAAGGAATAAAGAAATAGGAAATGAGAAAAACTGGCTGTGCTCCCAGATAACTGTAACTTTCAGAAGATGTGGTTCTGCCCAGTGCTAACAGAGACTCGGACAACTTCAGCTGCAGTAGATGAGGAATGGAAGAGAGAATAAAGCCAACAGAAGCATAACATAAGAATCCATTTTCTATGGATAGTGCTAAGGGTCTGTTTTGGGCTGAAACCCAATGGTCAGGGAACCACATTAAATTTACATTGAAATGTGAATTATGAAGATTTTTATTTTTTTTTAAGCGGATGAAGATGATCATTTAGCAAGGTTGAGTGGAGCAGTTTTCATTGGGATTGAGATTGATGAGGCAGCTGTGGCTGCCACTGAAGGGTGCCATCCTGTTTTATTGAGAATAGGCATGGGGATGCCTCCAAACTGTTGGAAGGAAAAGTGGAGGCTGGGTTGGAGGTACCTGCTTACCTTGGATAAAATTACCTTAAAAATGGGTAGGCACTGTGGTAGTGGAACCACTAGCGTATGAGTCTGAAAAAGGAGGAAGACTGTGATCAGCAGAGGTGATGAAGGATATTCTTCTAACCTGAAAGGAATTACAAAGCAAGTATATCTTTCCACAGGAAAATGGCAAATTAAAAAAAAAAAAAGAAAAAAGAAAAATTACAAGGAGTGGTGAATGCTTTAGTTTGATTATTCTGGGGAGAAAACAAAATAGGAAAGAAGTTGTAGTTAGTATTTACTAGAGAGCTGGTGCAAGTGATAAGAGACCTCAGAGACATAACATCAGTCCAAGCCCACAGAGAGATGCACAGGCATCCTCATGCATTCAAGAACTTGAGCTCTCAGCTCTGCGCTCTGATGTTTTGGAGTTAAGGGATGCTCACGCAGCCAGAGGTAGGTCAGCACCACTGAAATCACAGCCTGATGCCTTCCTGATACCTTCTGTAGCTTGGTGAAAAGTGAACTCTGGTCCCAGCACCACACTCGGCTGACTCCAGAGAAGGACATGCATAAAGCTCTGCTATTACAAGTTCCTTTTGCTACAAATAATTTATGGTCTTCAGTTTTCACAGCTGTTTTGAAATGTTGCCTTCAGCTGGGGTTTAGATGATAGCTCTATCAGAAGCTTTCTTAGTCAGCAAAATATTAATAAATACTTCATGGCAAATATCGTAAAACATATACATATGACTTATCCTTGAAAAAGAGCATAAATAAAAGTAACTGTTGACAGTCTAATTCAGAAAGACCTTTTTTCACCACCACCACCACTTCTTTGCATCATCTGCCAAAAGAAACCCGGAAGACTCTGGAAGTTAGACTCAGTGCGTGATGCAATAGCAAGCAAATGCTCTTAACAGATTTTAAGTTTAGGCCATGCTTGGTATAACCTTGTGGCAAAATTCATTTTTTTTAAATATTACTGACCTGATTTTTGAAGCTGCTGACAAAGGATGCTTTTCTTAGATATTTAATAAATTATTTAATAGAAATAAAGACTGTCAGTGTGGAATATTCTGCAGTTTTTACAATACATGGTCAGTGATTGTATCTTCCTTATTATAGCCTTGTATTTGTATATAGTCTTAAAACAAAGTCTAAAAAAAGGCATGTGTTGTGGAAAAAGTTCGGGACTTACAGGATAAACCTATGATGACAAATAGGAAAATAAGATGCTAAAATTATTTTGGGACTTTTGTTAGACTCAAAGGAATGTTCATCCTCTGGAGAGACCTTTACACAAAAATACTTAAAGCTGAATTCTCTGAACAGTCGTGAAATCAACAGAAGAGCAATGTGTACTATCTTCAGCCACAAATGCATGCCAGACGTCTTTCTGAATACCAAAAATTTCATGTTACATTGAAGCTTTTATATTTAACTAAGTTATAAACTAGTAGATGGCTGCAGATCTCTTGACTAAGCATTCTTTGTAACCATGAAAATCATTTAAGCAGCTCATCCTAAATCTACATACGATTAAAATCTCATTTGACTTTAGTATGCATTGGACCTCACAGCTGCTAGCATTACCTGCTGGCTCTGTCAAAGAGTCCCTGCTTAATTGAACTGAAGTAAATTTATTTTTTAATGTTGTAATGGAAATTCAGTTTTCTGCTATCACAGAACCCCAGAAACTGGTACATGTAGAGATGATGTAGATACAAGGAAGAGGTTCTTTACTGTGACAGTGGTGAGGCAATGGAACAGGTTGCCCAGAGAAGTGGTAAGTGCTCCATTCCTGGCGGTGGTCAAGGCCACGCTGGAGTCTTGGGCAACAGGGTCTAGTCTGAGGCATCCCTGCCCGTAGCAGGAGAGTTGGAACTAGATGATCTTAAAGTCCTTTCCAACCCTAACCGTTCTATGATGTTGATAGTGAGATTATATGGTATCTTGAAATTTCTTTTACAGTTGTGAGTTAGCATTGTTGTAGAAAAAAAAAAATAAATAACCAAACAACCAAACAAAACCAAACCAGAAAACCAAAACCAACAACAAAACCCACACAAAAGAAAAACAACTCTCAAACCCCAAAACAACAACCCACCTCCCCCCCCCCCAGCAAAAATAAAACAACAACAAACAAACAAAAAAACACCACCAAAAGTTACCTTTGTGGATGTTTTTAGCTTTAATAGTGGAACTTCTGAAATGAGGGAGAAAAAGGTACTGATGTGATCTGAACTTCCCACAGAATATTCTTCTCTGGTAGAAACTATATTTGTTTTCACAGATAGAAGTCTTTGCAGAGATGAGGACATTTGCCATAGGAAAAAAGTAAATACGCTTACATGGGAGTATAACTTTTCTTATAGCTTGTGATTTTTTCAGAGGGTGAAATTCATTTGTGGCAAGAGCATTTTACATTATGATGTTTCTGCTGGGAAGGTGGTACACTTCAAAATCCAGTGTGCTTCTGAGTGCGTTGGGATGTGGTGGCTGGCATGTTTTATCTGTGTTGGCTTTCTGAGCTGAGAAGTCTGGGTTGCATGCATTGTCAACAAATCTGTGCTTTTCCAGTTTGTTTCCAGGAGTTTTGAATGAAGTGTTTTGTGGGTAACCCAGGAGCCTTGCAGATGCTGTGTCCTAATTGAAGCTGCATCCCTGATGCCTTCCTGGTCACTTTCACTATAAGCTCTGTTCCTTTGGCTGTTGTGCCAGTCAGTACCCACTTGGCTTTAGCGAAGGTCACTGCATCTGCTCTGAGGTGGCTTCAAATGCTTTAATTAAGAAATTTCTGAAATCATGTTATTTTAATGAAGCCAAGCGTTTCTATTTGGCTTTGGGCACATTTCTGTCATCTTGTAAGCATGTACTGCAGTTCTTTTTATTGAATGACAGGTGATATTACAGCAGTCAGTCAAGCAGCTGTTTTAAGATGCCTCAGATGATTTGTCTATGCTATGATGATTCATAGCTCCATTTTTATTTTATAATAAAGAGAAAGTGAGAAGGATTTTGGCCTCCTCTGCAGCCCTCATTGCGCTGGATTGCCTCTCTGTAACCATGACCTGTTTTATCATGTTTTAAAGTTCAGCAGAAAAATAAGTGTGAAATATCACAAGAACTTTAAAATATGTGTATCTCATTTGTTTCTGGCAATTGACTCTTTGCTGCCTGCAAGTTGTCTTTAATACTTGGCTTTGTCTGTAATAAGCTTTGACATTTTAAAAACAAACGTGAATATAGCTGCCAAAATCTTACTTTACCCAGACTTCCTAGTGTTTGAACTGTTTTTCTGTAGTATGTCTCTGCTTCGTATACCATGCCACGGCATGGCCCCTTCTTTGGAAAAGCATGCTGACTGATACAGCAATAGTATTCAATATATGCCAGTGTATGCCAGTGGAATTTCTTGTCCAGAGCAAACTGTTACTTGTCAAAAAATATTACTCTATCATGAAACAGCAAGCATAATGAAATGGTGATGGATGTGAGAAATTGCATAGAATTGCACAGTTCTTCAGTTTCTGATTTATGGATGTTGCTGATTTTACTGGACAGTTACGTATTTTGCAGAAATCCTAAATCTAATTATCAAAGGTGGTGCTCATGTACAACTCTAACTGAAATGAAGTCATAACCTTTCTGAAAATTGTCCATAAATAATTTGCCATGTTCTCCCCAAATTTGTCAAATGAACTAAGGCAAAAGAAATAGAAGTGTGTCTGCTTAGAGCAATCCAAAAGACCGTAAGTGTGGAGGAATCTGTGATTAACATCATTGTATAACTTGATGCAGTATCAAAAGGAATATTGGAAGGCAAATATAAAATTAAAAATCCACTCTAAGCTGTAGATAACTCTATAGAAGCAAGACAGAAGCAGAAAAAGGGAAGAATTGTCAGGAGCTTGTGTGTGGATGTCCATGTTTAAAGTCTGTATACGTAGGGGGAGTAGCTGTGTTCTCAGTCCACCAGTAATTCTGACTCTTCAATCAGTTAGGACTCTAAATAAATCATAAACCATGAAAAATTATTGTTACCATGTAAGCCAGCAGCCGTGGCTTAATTTTCCGGTTTAAATTAACTCATGCTATTTAGAAAATAGTCTGGATTAGAGTATTTCCAGCTTTAAATAATCACTAAAACATCATAATTAATTCTAGTCACTGTTTTAAAAATATCTCTAGTTTTAAATGTATTTTTCTATATCAGTGGCAAAACCTGAATCCTATCTCTTTCTGATGGCCTGAATAATATGTTTCCAATCTTGTTCACCATGTAGTCTCTGGTAGGCTTTTAAGTTTGTTTTGATTTGCACTGCAAGGAACTCTGAGGCTCAAATACAGGATTTCTGAAGAATCAATCTAAGAACTGATTTTATCTGATGTTTTCACTAGTCCTCTGGAGAAAAATGGGAGAATGTTAGTGGAATTGGTTGAAAAAATGGAATATATTGTAAAAAGAGGTGGGTGGCAATATCACAGAGAAATTCTTGAATGACTGCTGGCAAATAAAAGTCGAAACTGTTTAAAACCTAAGAGAATGAATTGCAGCGATATACATTGAAGGATAAACAATTTAAAAATTAATAAATTAGAAGACTTATCAGATGAACATGATTGATGAACATGTAGATGCATTTCTCAAACCGGGACAGGTGTTTGGGATAAACTATAGGGATCTTAGGGAGGGGAGAAGTGGAATAGAGAGCAAATTGATATGGGTAAACATTGATCCATTTATAGCGACTTAGTTGCAGGAACTGTGCTGTGTGTTCCCTTCCCGCTCCTGTTGCATTGTACAGTGTGTTAGTTCAAGCTGCCTTGTGTATGGTGATGGTGCACAGAGTCTCTCAGATGTACATGCTGTGCAGTCACACCCTCAGTGGTTGTTTGCAGTTATAAATCTTGGGATATAACCAAAGTAAATCTGTTATTTAGCATGTTCATTTCTAACTTTTTAAAATCAGCCATTCAAAATCCAAAATAAATGTTTCTTACGTTTTCGCCTTCCATTAATCAACCTCTAGTCTTGCAAAGAGGCACCTCATTAGTTAGGCAATGATCTAGTCTTCATAAACTCAAGTTTGATTGGCATTAATTACACTTTTTCAGTTCTGTACTTAATGAGGTCTGCATCTGTCATCCCCTTGTTTGGCCTGGAATCATTGTCAAACTGATAGTTATGTAATTCCTTTGTCATTCTGTTTTCCTCCTTTATATATTGACAAAGCATTGCATTTCTTTTACTAATGCAGAAATTTGCTAGAAATTTTGAATAGGCATTGAAAGTCAATGGTAATAAATAAGACTGTTTGACCCAACAGAAGTAGCATAATTTGGTCTTCCTCATTTTATGATGCCTATATTTATAGCTGCTGCTTGGCATCTTCAATTAATTTCTGAAAAGGAAGTGACTCATCATCTCATGAACAGAATTACTGGCTTTTAGCAAAATAACAAGTAAGTGAATATATTGGTATTAAATTTTCTACCATTTTTATCTAGTAATGGAGAAATCCTGTTGTTCGAATTCCTTGCATCTCTGTTATGCATTGCATAGTTTTCTGAACTTTGGGAAGGATGTTGTAGTTTTAACTATTTTTTGTCTAATATATGGTCAGAGACTTAATCCTATAAACCTTCCCTATCAGTTTTCCATACTGATAGGAAGACTTATCAATATATATGTATAGATACAACTTCTGCTTCAAATTCATTACATTGGTTACCAGTCCCTTCTAACTGTCACATATGCTATACAATTGCTTTTGCTTCCCAGGCTTCTTTATGCATATTTTTTTTCAGGTTTTGTTTTGTTTTTTTCTAATATGGCCTATTTTATTTATTATTGAAGGCACTTGCAAACTCTAAAAAAGTAAATCACAAGCATGTCTTACTAGTTGAGGCTTCATTCATAATGGGCAGAACTGTATCATATGCTAAACTACAAAAAAAAAATAATCCTAAAACAGATCTTATACTTAAGATCTAATATTTGATATCGAAGGAATTTGGACATCCAGAATTCCATCTCAGCCCTTTGCTCAACTCTTTGCATATCACCAGGCTAAGATGAATGGCCTCTTCTTTCCAGGCTGCAAATTTTTTGTCTCTCTTTTTTGTATTACTGCAGTATTTTGACTCTGTAAACAAATATTACTTCATTTACTTAAGTCTGGTTTTCTGGTACTGTTTAAGAACAAAAGCTTTCTATTAGTTTATAAACTAGTGATTATGGTTTTCCTGTTCTTTTGTGGGATCTGGTGTCATAAAGAACAGCATCTACAAAGTACTCGTGTGTTAGCACATTACTCTGTAAATACTTGTGGGCATTTTCTTCAGAACAGTGACATACAGAACTTACATTATTTCCTTCTTCCTTTTGGCTCACTGATCCTTCCTAAATTGTACATGTATAAATGTGAATCAATGACCTTCACTATTCCCATGAAGATTTTCCATCAGCATTTGCTAAAACCAGCTAGGTCAAAAACACTCCTTGAGTGGAAACAAAAAGGATCATATTACCTAAGCTCCTAGAACTGAAAGATGTACAATGGAAGTGTTGTATGGTCTTTGCTTAATTTTATTTCTGTCACGGGCTTATTCTTTCATTCCTTGCTGAAACTATTATTTGTACCAAGCTTTGTGTTGGCTTTATATGTCTATAAGCAGTCTGAGGTTTTTCAGTACGAATCAATCTGCATTATACCATATCTGTTTGGCCAAGATGAACTGATAGCTTCAAAAGCAAAACCATCCGCTTAATCACTCATCTAGCCATTACTTCATGTTCAAATGTTTAACCTTCTGCTTTTCTTTGTTAATAAGAGTTGAAATATTGCCAGAGAAATATTTTAAGTGTTCATCTCCTACTGATAGAGGTACTCTAAAGTCATCTTACAGCTGTTTATGCTAATAAGTATTTTTTTTTAGTTCTGTAGAAATAGTTTGCCATTACTCTGCCATTGTGTCCCCATTGAGACTATTGCCATTTGCAGTATGCCATCTCACAGGTACCGCGAGGCACTCCTATCTACGTACGGGACCCTCCCACACATACATGAGCATCTTATTACTGTGCCTTTTGGCCCTCCCCAGCTGTGTCTTGGAAACCTCTCATTTCAAATCCTTACAGGTTGCTGTGGGGGCAGGGTGCTCACCAGATAACCTGGAACTGACTGAATATGTAATGGTTGTGGAATTGCCTCACATTTGTTTTTCCTCTTGTGCTCATCTTCCAGTATTTTGAGACACAGAGAGTGCTGTTCATCCATCAAAATGATTTTGCAGTGCTTCCCAAACCTGAGTATCTCACTCAGTCACTTTGTTCCAGACTTGTAGTTGTTCCTTTTCACACAACAAAGGAAGCAAGTGTACAAAACATGACACATCCTAGCTCACAGCCACTGCCATCACCCAATGTGGAGCAAAGCTGCCAAGGACAAGAGGCACATTCAGTCATTTTTCAGACTCCTTTGTTCATTAGTCACAGTCTTGACAAGCTGCTAACTCTCTCTAAGATTCCTTCCATCTCCATGCTAGAAAGAAATGACAAATCGCTCAAAGTTAAGCAGCAAGTTGATGAAAGACTCAGCAATGATCATGCTGCAGTTCTTAGTGGCGGTAACACCACCGGCCTCCTACTGAAATAGTTTGCCAGCTCTGCTTTATTCAGGCATTCAGCCCCCCCTGAATATAGTCAAGTAAACTGGCAGACAAGTAAAACGCCTCAAATGCAAGATCGTTTGACATCAAAGATTGCGCTCCCAACATTTGCCAATATACATTTTGTTTGCCTCACCCATTTGCTGCTCATGCCACTTGCTGATTTCCCATCCCCGTCTCTGCAGTGGTGCACTGACTCAATGTTGATGACTTAGAAACTTCAAAAAGCCAAACTTTATAGCCTTATAGCCTTTCTAGGTGGTTATAACTTTTGTTTTGTTTTGTTTTTTAGTTTTTTGGTTTTGGGGTTTTTTTTTTAGATCTAGATTTCAGCTATGCGTATTCTTTCCAAAGTCACTTGAGTGAGTATTCACCTTTAGGAGATAATGGCTTTCAAAGTGTGTTTGATACCTTGTGGCAGTCTTTTTTTTTTTTTATGAGGATACTTTTTGCTTGGCTTTATATCCACTGTCTACGTCATGCAGTGAAGGAGACAGCAGTCATGTCAGAAGAGAAAGTAATGCATAGTAAAATGGAGAAAGCTGTTAAGTGATTCTCTTCAAATAAGAAAATTTACCTTGGAAAATGCACATGCTAATCATAGCTCAGGGACACACACTGTTTTATTAAAATGAAAACACGCTACTGTAGAGTGTGATCTAAAAAAAAAAGCAATCATCCTGTGATCTAGTGAACAGCCATTATGCTGTGTAAATATGTGTTCCCACATGTGCAAACTATTGTTAGCAAACATTTGTGTAGGTTTTTTTTATAACAATGTAAGAAGACTTAAAACCAGACAAGTGTCTCAGCTAATAAAGGATCTATCACCTTTTTAATGGACTCCAACTGTGAGAGAAGATATGCATATACTGGTATCACTGTCAGTACCAATGTGGGTTCTTATATCCATCAACAATTAACCTTTCTCTACAAATAACCCTCAAACCATCAGAGTGAAATTTGGATTTTATGTCCTACTGCAAGCTCTGACATCTCAGTAGTTATTTTTAAACTGGAAATGTAAAAATGCTGGCTTGCAATTCCAAGGCAAAGAGGATATTGGGTACTTCTGGAATAAAACTCTTGGTATTGTTCTGTTGATCAACTTCTGAAGTAAGCCTGTGTTACATTTAATTTTCCTTTTTATTGTTTTTGTGTAGAACAGATGCATTCACTCTTGCACAATACACTGTGGAATCTCCCTCCCTCTCGCAGTGTTTACAGTTGCATTGGCTCGGTATCCTCCCACACTGCGAACTTGGCTGACCAAGTGAGCTATAATAATAGCTTTCTTCTTCAAGTTGGTATTCATTTTTTCAGAATAATCATGGCGATTAAATCCTACCTGTGTTTTTTTACATGAAATAAATGTAGAGTCAGTTTCATAATAACCTGAAAAATATCAGTATCAAAACTAAAATAAGCAACAAACCCAAAATTTTAGGCTCCTGGTCCTCTGTTTTTATCTTTGACTTTGCAATATCAAGTTAAAATGCTGTGTTTGTGAGTTTACCTATTTGTCTAATTTTAAACTGCATTTGAATATCTTAATGAAATCTATTCTGTCCACTTAATCTTTCATATATTTGGTGTGTATCTAATGCCATATTAACTAATTTTACCCTTGAAATGGTAATATAGTAAAAAAACCCTGAGCTATGACTTTCTGCAATAGCACAATTCACTACTGCCTTATTGTTGATGCACCTTTGGTGTGTAGAGGCTTAAGGCTAGCCTTGTACTCTTATGCACTGGTGGTGAATAGTATATCTCTATGTTAGGTAGACATCTGTAAGATGCACACTCATTTGTTTATTGTTTTTATAACTTCACAGAATGCCTCAGATTTAGTTCATAGTTTGAATTGCGTGTGTTTATACAGGAATTTAGTTAGCAATTAGTCCTAAATTCCTTACAGATTATGTATCCAGGGAAGGAGAGAGGGTGAAGCACAGCCACAATATTATATTGTTTTTTCAGGCTTGGTTATGAATTCTGTTTAAATACTTCCTAGATGTCCTGTGTACTTGAAGATGAAAGTTCATTAAGTATTGTAAACTGAGCTCTAACATTTTAAAAATCTAGTCCAGGATTTCTCTGTGTGCCGTAGATTCATTATTTCAGTATCTTTTTTAGAATAAAAGCAGTACAATAGTAAATCAGCATTTTCACAGACAGTTCTTGGTGTTGACTTCTGCATTTGCTATTTTATCACATGAATCAAAGTTGGAGCATAGAAACTCCAAATGACAATTCAGACTCATTTAGCTAAAAACTAATATATTGAAGAAAAAAGAGAAATCAAAGAGAAAATGGGGATGAATTGGACTGAAATAGCAGAACTCCATAACAGTCAGTCTAGTTTCATACATATTGAGCAAATATGCGTGCAAGTTGGCAGCTTTAAATTTAAGAGTGTTTTCTTCATCTGCCAGCCAAAACAGCAGACAAAAGACTTTTTGTGGAAATAATGTTCATTAAATATTTCCTTTTTTTTTTCCACAGAATGCCATTCCTCAAAGATTGAGTGGATATTCCACAAAACACAATCCAGTATATTTCCAATCAACATAAAGATGGGATACCTAAAGCAGAGCTAAGGTGGAATTGGAAGTGTTCAAGTAAAAAATCATTAGCCCCACAATGCATCAGTAGCCATTTATATACCAAAACTAGCTATCTTCCCTATGATTTTCAGGTTCTGTTGGGACCTGGAATTACTTTTTTGTGCATGGCAGGACAGTTCTGGTATGCACAACTAGTCCCATAAACCTGCACAGACATGACCCAGAAGAAAAACATTCTTACATTGTCTAATGTCATTGCAAGTCATTCACTGAGCACAGCCATCAGGACCAACTTCCCTGTGGTTATAGCGGCTTTCTTTCCAATTGCTGTCACTGCAGAAAATGTAGGTGATTGTGCACAACTGTTTCTAAAAATTCAGTGATTGAATGGTCTGCCAAGTGGAGGGAGAGCATGGATCGTTTTTCCCAGGGTTTTTCGCTTTTCTCACTGGTTTGCAGGTTATGCTGGCTGGAGCTTTTAAGGTCCTACATTTACCTTCTGAATATTGGGTTCCTTCATTTGAGAAAGTGGCAGCAGTTCAGGCAGCTCTTGGCAGCCTTTCCTGATGGAACACCTAACTCAGTGACTCTGTTTTCCAACTTTCATACCTTCTAACAAAAGCAGTCTTACGTATTTCAGCTACACCTCAATTTTTAACTTCTTTGCTTGCAAAAGAGTGTTTGAATTGATTGAAGAGCACTTGTGAGCATCATTATTTGGCTGCTGAACCAGGTTCCTTTTTTGCAAAGAAATGTTAGAACGACAACCAGCTAAACATTGCCTTAGCATTTTCTGCATAATTTTTATTTGAAATATTCTTTTCAGCCCTTCTATTCACTCTTCTAGCGTCTGAAGAACCTAAATCTGTCTTTAATTTCCCTGTAGCTTTAGGTATTTCTCTTTAAATTCTCATTATATCCATGATGTTTTTTCTTCATTTGAAAAGACTCTGCATTATTCATTCATACTGTAGTTTTGTAATGCTTTCCCATTTACATTTTCCTGTCTCAGGTCGATCTCCACTTGTTTGAACAACAGCTTCCCATAGAATCCTAGTGTAGCCATTGCTACATGCAGGTTAAAGAACTTATCATTCTAACAGACCTGAAAAATACTTTTGTTTTCTAATCACATATTTAAATATTATAGCTTCTAAAAGTAACTACAGTGCTGTATGATTATAAAAGTTGCTAATGGACAATAATTTTCAATTATTCTCGGTTTCTTGTGTCCTAAGCCAAATTCAGTTTACTCTTTGGTTATGTCTTATTCTGACTATGCTAAAGTGGAAGAAGAAACTGAGACTTTGATTAAACTTTTGTGATAACTAATTGCAAACCAAAGAGAAGTAAAATTCAGTGTTGGAAAAGTAACCATTTGGATTTTGTTGTGATAGTTTTCTTGTGTGCTGCATGCTTGATGCTGTGCAATCACTGTGAAATTGCCATTATTACTCTTCAAAACAGTGCCCAGAAATTCTTTAATACAATCTCTGCAGGTAATTTACTCTGGGGAACAAGTAGGTGTTACAACATGATAAAAAGAAATTTCAGTAAAAAACCTGCTTCCTATTTCAGGTTCTTCTTGTATTCGCAGTGGTTATCATGGCAGCTAAGGTTTGGGTTTCCTTTTTTTTACATAAAAGTATCATACCAAGGAAGAACTAAAAAAAAAAAAGGCAGCAGCAATGTGTATAATGTTACTGTAATTTTCCTGGAGCTACAGCAACTTTTGGCTCACATTGAAGGTAGTTTTTGAGGCAGGGAATTTCCATTTAAATAAAGGTAAACTATTCCATATGAATTAGTAAATGTGAACTGACAATGGCAAAGGAAAGGACAGTCTAACTTATTCTTGTGTTGTGCTTGAAGCTGAGTGAGAGATTAAGGAAATCCAGAATGGCTGATCTATGTCTGTAAATAAAATCAGCTTTTTAAGTGTATTGTCAGTACATCTTAGCTCCCAGCTAACCTCACAGGAGTTGTGTCTACATTGTACTTATGTCAGGATGCTTTACTGGTACAATCTGTAGGCCTGCACTCTGGTCAAATGTACACCATTCTTTTTTTTTAAAAAAAAAGGCTAATATTTTAATGTAAATAAAATACAATATGCATTATGTTGCAACAGTCCTACTAAAATCAAAGCAATTACACCAGAGCAAAAAAAAAAAAAATAAAAAATGGGGAGGCAAGTCCACAAAGCCCACAAAGAGGTTAAAAAATAAATAAAATGAAAGAGGAACAGTATCTTGTGGCATAACAGAACCCAGTGTGACAGTTATAAATTAATAGGGCTGAATGTTAGATAAAATCAAGGACTTGTATCATCAGTACTTCCCCAAAGGGACTTTGCAGGTTGCTGAAGGTTTTGGGCTGTTTGGAAGGGAACCACAGCTACTGGGGAGGCTGCCCAGTGAGATGAGGCCAGCAGGATAAAGGAAAGGGGAAACCCAGGTGAGCAACTATTTTATTTAGATTTCAGAAGCCAAAGGTTTCTTCCAAGTTCATCTAATCAATTGCCCCTTCAGTCACTGGGAGTGAAGAATGACAGTAGGTCTTGGCTTGTGGGCTTTGTCTAAGGGTTCAATCATACCCAGCCAAGCCCCTTCAGTCTTTCCCTTGGATGACTGGCAGGGTCAGACATCCCCTTCTCTGACCTTTCTATGGTTTTGGTAGAAGTTGTACTTGCCAAGGAGTGTGCAGCATCCTTTTCATCCTGCACCACTTTCCATATCATGTGGTTTTTGCAGGTATTGTGTTTACTGCTGAGGTTATTAAAATGATATTTTATCCTAAGAGTGAGACAAGTACTTAGTGAAGCATATTTAATAAAGTAATATTGCTTTAGGTACATGGAAGGGAAATCAGTCAACAAGTTATGTTAATTGCATCACTTGAGGGAGTACAGGTTACTTTTTTGGAACAGCATGTTTTAAGTCCTGATGTGTGGTCGCAACGTTGGAAGGAGAAACAGCAAAGAGGCTGTCTGCCTTTGCAACTTCCCAGTCGAGCCTTACCCAGTGGGGCAGAGGTTGGATGCTGGAGCGCCAGGGTGTGCTTTGCCATGCAAAGTGATAAAGTGATGCTTCACCACACACTGCACACATATAAGGAGCTGCTTCACCCCAAGACTAATTTTTGGAATCTCTCTGTAGAGCATCACCTCCACCAGCTGTAGTAGTTTGCTACACGACATCTTTCCAGCTCTAAAAGCCATGATACGAGGGTATTTTAGGTAGAAGCTGATTTTAGAGAAGCCCTGAATTCTGATACGGTACCGCTGCAGTACAGGGAAGGATTGGAAGAGGGGTGTTAAAATGTTTGAGTCTTGCTCAGCACCTGCTGCCTGCTTTACTGTATAGACTGTGAGGGTGGTAATTTGCAGACATTTCCACACAAATACTGTTTTTTTTGTTTTGTAAATATAGGCAAAAAGTGGCATCTTTTGCCATAAATACAAGCAAGTATTGGTGTCTCTTGGCATAAGTACTGCCTTTATCCAGTGTTTTTGTTCTTGTGAGCTTCTGCTTTTGCTGACAACACAGTTCCATCAGTAATACCTCTGCCTTCCTGCAGAAACACTCGGAAATAGAGAGCATTGCCCAGCATGATCAGGGAGCAGCATGCTTATGAAGGAGGAGCTCAGACTTAGCTGGTCTTTGGTGGGCTGTGTATCACTCTTTATATTATTTACATACTTATGGCTAGGCTCGTGAATTACTTACCTGCCTCTAAGACTTATAATTTAAATATTAATAATCTAAATTCCTTAAGTCTCACTCTGTCTGATATTTGTGGCTGAGAATGTCACAAGTTACTGATGACACTCTGTGTATATAGAGATGTATCAATTTACCATTCATGCATTTAGTATGTTTGTGGAAGTTTAAATACGTTCAACTTTTCTTCCTTCTATCCACTGTCCTTTCTCTCTGTTCCCATTTCTCCATCCACAGTAAAATTTAAATTAAGTGTTCAAGCATTAGGGGACATGGCTGAGGGTTGAAAAAGATTCCTCACAGATCTGAGTTGAGGTATTGTGGTAAGAAAATAGAGGGAAGTGTAATTTGCTAATTCTACCTTCTTGGGCTTTTCTTTAAAAAATCAACCAACCAACCCCTGGTTCTTTTGAAACACCCTTCTTCTCTCTGATTTAAAAGAGAGAGGGGAGGGAGCAGCACCTCTTTCTGGATTTCAGAAGATGTGAGCTAAAAAAAGGGGAATTTTCTGTAGCTTCAGCAATATTGATAATTTCCTCCTACAGTCCAAGGAGATGGGTTAGCTAACAAAGCAGTTGAATTTAAATATACCAAGGGCTACTATCTAGGAGGAGGTATTTTACTATTTCTATTTTGAGTTTTTGTAACTTATTAATGCTTTTCCAATGTAAGTATCACATCTTCCTCACACTTGTGAAATGTCTATTCATATACCTGTTAGTTTTAATACACTTCAGCAGAAGATGTTTGTGGGCACTAAGGTAATTTACATCTGTTAGCTTGTAGTGCTTCCAGATGGAACAACAAAATCATGTGATTTACAGACACTAGACTAGTTAAAAAAAAAAACAAACAAAAAACACAAAGTTACACAGTGTCTGTTACACTGTAGCAGTTCCCTAAAGTGATTTATATTTTCCATATTTGCTCAGAAAAGTTGAAAGGAAAGCAGTATGAGATTTTATTTCAGTCTTTCTAATGGTTCATAATTAACTTTGGAGAAAAATGATACTTCTAACTTCAGATTTGCATTGCACATCAAAACTGATCACGTAGTCATTATAGAACTCTATTATGAAAATTCTACAAAGATATATTTATATCTTGGCTATATTTATTCTTTATTTTTCTGTATCTGGACCCAGCTGTGGAAAGAGGGGGGGGGAGGAAGCAGTGACCACCCAGCAGCAGTTGCACAAGGCTGGTTCGTGAGCACAGGTGTGGAGAGGGATAAGTAATGTTGCTGTGCGGAGAAGGGGAAAGGAGAAGAATTCAGCAGTGTATTCTTTTTGATATTTGTATGAACACAGGACATTTTCATTCTCTACATACACTTTAATAACAAAATCTACAGGAAGAACTTTAAAAATAGTAAACATAATCTCATTCCACTACAGACATCCATGTTTTGGTTTGCCTCTGTGCTTGAGGCTTGGAAGCACAATGGACTTCTATAAGGACAAAGAGTGAAAGGTGGATCTTGCTAGTGATTGATTTCCTTGTCCCAGATGTACCCAAACCTTACAAAGGGTCACACATATAAAACAACAACAAAGGCAGCAAAATGTGTCAGGTTTCTGTGTGGAGGCAAACAAGAGCAGTCAGTTCTCCCTGTAAACATACACTCTTAGGTCTCATGAGTTTAAATCATGTGCTTAGAGGATGAGAGAGATATACTTAATTTATCACATATTTGATTTATTTAACCCCACTGAAATGAACAGATTTACTCCAGTGGAAATGTGAAGAGACATGGGGTTTAATCAAACTGTCTTTCAATTTTGCTTGAGCTATCTCCTGATTTTCATTTTCAATACTAATAAAAAGATGTGTTATTTAACACGGAGCTGTTAAAAACATTTAAATCCTGTCTGGATCACTGTGCACATTATCATTATTTTGAATTTTATACTAGTGTATCTCTTGATGCAAAAAAATGAAATTGCTTTCATGTATATAAAATTTAATTCTACTCCACAAAGGATAAAACAGTAAACACCATGTTTCAATGGTAAATACACATTGTTTAGCATTTAAACTGTTGATTAAAAATGCAGATAATCTATTCCTCATCCTTCCGTAATAATCATATTTCTTCCTAGGAATATAGCCCTAGTGCCTATGCTCTGTGCTGTTGGCACAACAAGGGATTCAGCAGATTAAAACTACAAAAGACAACTGGTGGTGTTATTCATGCATATTTCCTGAAATAAAGACAGCTATTTCTCAAGTTTTTTTCCAGAAACTAAACAATGGGTTTCTTGAACTACTTTATTGTTAAAATCTGGACAACCAGAAGGAAAACTATGTTTACTCTACCTTTAAAATACATGCTAGGGTTGAACTTGGGGGGTTATAAACCAGTGAGTCTTACATCAGTATTTCGTAAAATAGCTGAAAAATAACTGTAGAGTTATAATGAGCATATTATAAAGACAAATTGCAGCACTCCCCAAGGGAAATCTTCTTTCTTTCAGGGTGTCAACAAAATAACACATAACTGAGAAGTAATATATATAATTTATTTTGGGCTTTAAAAAGCTGAAGTTGCTATTAAGGAAACTAAGAGTAATCACTAAGAGTGGGCTTTCATGGACAAGAAACTGATTAAGGAAGTAAAAAACAGAATAAATGGGCTTAGCAAGTTAAAAATTGGGCTGAAGATTTAATTCTATTTTATTATATGATCTATTTTATTTATGGCATTAGGTGATATATTGTCATATGTACACTCAGGATTCAGATAAATGGGTAGTGAAAAGTCCTTTTTATCAATCAATGTAGTCATTTTTGTGTTTTGCAGCTTTACTGTCTATTGGTCTATTGGTATTTATTTTACCAATAACTGTAATTCCCAGAAAATCTAAATAGCTATAGATTAGGAAAGATTTATTACTTTTTAGATGAATAACATTTTCAAGTCTACATTTTAGGTGTTACAGTCTAAACAATCCACCATTATTTATTTGGTTTCATTATTAAAATGACAGTGTAATAATTAAATTGCATTTGGATATAAAGCTGTAATTAAAAAACTCACAGGTGTTATGGGAAAAAAAAATTATGGTATATCATCCAGTTGGTGTCCCTGTCTGAACAGAAAACTTTTCTCAGGAATGTTTTTGCGTACTTTTTGGACGCAGTTTCTAAGTGACAGCATTGAGCATGTACTGAGTTTTGCTTTCTCCAGTTTCAGGGATTATATTGTTAGCCTTGTTCATACTTGAGCTCTTCAAGTTACCTGGAATGTCAACAACGAATTATTGTTCTCAGTCTGAACACAAGTATGTACTCCATAAAACAAGATTTATTTCATTTTCAGTCTCTATGCTGTACGTTTGCATGTGAATTCTTGCATATATATGCATTGAAAGGAACAGTACATGGGTATTAGTTGGCAGAGGGTGTTTCATGCATTGAATGCACATTCCAAGGGTTGTCAGTCTTGGGAAAGTTGCAGGAAAGCTCTCAGATACATGAAGGGCTTTTACAATAGCAGACCATGATCTATTCGTAGAATTACAGAATGGCTTAAGTTTGAAGGGACCTTAGAGCTCATCTGCTTCTGACCTGCCTGTCATAGGTAGGGACACCTTCCACTAGACCAGGTTGCTCAAAGCCCCATTCAGCCTGGCCTTGAACACTGCCAGGGATGGGGCATCCACAGTTTCTTTCAGCAGCCTGTTCTGGCTGCCTCACCACCCTCATAGTAAAGAATTTCTTCCTTATATCTAATCTAAATCTCCCCTCATTCAGTTTAAAGCCATTCCCCCTTGTCCTACCCCTATGTGCTCTTGTCAAAAGTTTCTCTGTCTTTCTTGTCAGTCCCTTTAGGTATTAGAAGGGACCTAAAGTCTCTCTCATTGTTAGGGTGATTAATAATAATAATGATAAAAAAAAATCTTGACTGAATATTAGGAAGAAAGGCTTCTAACAGGGTAGTGGAAGACACAGAAATGGTTTACAGACAGTGGCTAAAGACACTGCTTCACTGGAGATTGTCAGAGCTGGAGAAACATCCCTGAAGGTAGATGCAACAGCAGAGCTAATTTAATTCAGAACAGTGTCTTGAAATTTAAGCTCGATTATGTTAATTGGTGAGACAGTTCAAGATAGGGAGTAGTTGGATTCTCTGCTTTGAGGGTTATAAAAAAAGGAAAGTGTGCTCTTTGGGACAGTAGTACCTGTCTGAATTTCTGTTACCAGTGGAGTCAAGAGATTTCTGAATTTCAGTTCCTTAATGAGCTTTTCAAAAGCATTTACAAGGCTCAGAATTCCCTGTCCTAAACCCCTCTCTTGTTTGTAGGCTTTTATCATCACAACAACTCTATTACTCAAGAGTCTTGGAGATCCTGGGTCAAAGTAAAGGAATAATTTAGGCTTGGACCTTGGTGACTTTATGTAGCGGCATATTGTCCTGGGTTCAGCAGTAGCAGTCATTTTTCTCCTTCTTAGTAGCTGGTGCAGTGCTGTGTTTTTGACTTTCAGCCTCGGAACAGTGCTGGTGATAACACCGATGTTTTCAGTTGTTGCTAAGTAATATTTACTCTGACCAAGGACTTTGTGAGTCTCATGCTCTGCCAGGGAGGAGGGGAAGCCGGGAGGAAGCAGAGACAGGACACCTGACCCAAACTAACCAAAGAGGTATTCCATACCACGGCACGTCATGCCCAGTATATAAACTGGGGGCAGTTACCCAGAAGGGCTAGTTCCCTGCTCAGGTCGGGCTGAGTATTGATTGGTGGGTGGTGAGCAGTTGTATTCTCTTCCCTTGTTATTTCCCTTATCATTATTATTATTGGTGGTAGCAGTAGTGATTTGTGTTATACCTTAGTTACTGGACCGCTCTTATCTCAACCCATGGGAGTTACATTCTTTTGATTCTCCTCCCCATCCCTCTGGGAGTGGGGGGAGGAAGGGGGAGAGTGAGCGAGTGGCTGCGTGGTTCTGGGTTGCCGGCTCGGCTTAAACCATGACACGTATAGGTACACAATCTTTGTATGAAGTTTCCGTTATCATTAGTATGGGAAGAATTCAGTCACTGTGTTAAATTCCACAATTGTACTTATTTTTGCCATATGTTTGAAGGTGCTTCTTAGTGTTGTAGATTTTTCTAAGTTTAATGTTGGGCAGTCTGAAGTTTTGTTTGATATTGTGTAAAATTATGTTTCTGTGTGTCTATAAGGGTTGAACAGAGGGTGAATGTGTTCTATCACTGCCTCTCAGGATCTTTCTATTTAATGATGCTAACTCCCTTTTATTTGATTAAGGATTTAGTGATATCAGAACAGTCATGCAGATTTTACTGCAGGTGTACAGAGATTCTGTTTCATTTTATTCCTTGGAGGATTAATAGTTTTTGACACAAATCTACGTGAACACCTTTATTATTCATTATTTTGTAAAAAGGCCACCCAGTGAGCTATTTCAGTGGAAGAAAAAAAAAGTGTTTATACATACCTAGGGAGGATGATTTGATGTAACAGTAATAATAAAATATGCTGATGTGATCATAATATCATTTTCATTGCATGCGGGTGGAAACTGAAACTTCTGTTGTCAGTGAGATACTGATGATGAATAATCAGCTTCACATCCTAGAGAGGTAAACACAATCTGTGGCTGAATGTATACCAGGGGAAATCCTTCATGTATTTTCATGAGTCAGTGTGCACAGATGATATTTTTAGATTTTTTTTCATTCAGCCCACTCAGTTTCATTATACAGTGGTTGTGCTGGTGCATCCCTTTCCACTGCACAGCTTTGTTTTTGACACAGGCAGGGCCATGGATATGGCAGGGGAGCTGGTCATGCAGCATCCTCATGGCTGGGTGCTGAAGAAAGCTAGAAGTAATCTCAAAACAGGAAGGTAGATATAAAGAATCAGATACAAGGGGAGAAATAACCACAGAATTTCGCAGCTTGAAGAGATACAGCAAAGAGGTACCCCCACAGAGGTCATGGACAGGCTGACAAGGAGCAGATACAGAAGTAATGTTTGAAGCTTAATTTTAGTATTAGGAAAGCAACATTGTAGAACCGGGCACTCAACTGCCGCTTTACCTGGAAAAAATAATGGTTATGGTGATGCAGATAAAAATTAAGCATCATATCATCCGAATTTTCAACATAAGCACATTTCTGGAGAAAAATATAGACGCTTATTGAAACATCTTTCCATATGATTTTTTCAGTACTAATTATTGCACTAAGCTTTCAATAAATAAGGCAGTGTATTTCTTTATTTCACATATGCACCTGAATTTTATCACTTGGGTATAATCAATGAAATTATGGCATATTGTAGTGTAATGCAAAAGGTACTGTTTCTAAATTGGTATTTTAAGAACATGATAAAAACTGTTTGAATACTAGAAGCTATTTATAAAGATCAGCTCAGTAGAGAAACTTACTATAATTTTATTTTTCTTCCTCTAATTTTCTTGTACAGATATGTCTTACCTTGTGTTTACCAAGTAAAGGTCTTATTTGAGTAGAAATCGCTGAAGGAGATGTGTTGCTTTTAAAGTTCTGCGGTGTTATCAAGGGTGTAAAAGATACCATGAAGAGAAAAAAATGCACACAGACCTGAGAGTATCTTCCTAGTAATGCATATACCACTAAATGCTGCTTTCAATATAGAAAATGCATTAAGTTACAGTAATGTGCTACCTAACCATGAGAAATATTAAGCGTCATAGAGACTTACCTGGTATTTGAGAATCAGTTCTTCCAAAAGGAATTGTTCATTTTAAAGTGTAAGGATTTTTTGGATCTAGTTTTAGGTATTAGTAGACAGACTTACAGCAGCTTTGGAAAAATACAGGAAAGTAAGTCACAAAAATGCTGAAAAACTGCCAAAGGTTGTTTATGTTATTTAATTTTCTGTTTTGTCCTATACCTGATAGTCTGAGGGACTTTTTTTCAGGACTACGATTATGAAAATAAGAATGCATTATTTTGGTTCAGATTAATCTGGTTTTCCAGTGTGGGAGGGTTATGGGGATAGTAAATAGACAATCAAATTCTTGAGTTGTTAGCGGTTTCAGCTTTTGCTTGGATTTTGGAGTGCAGGTTCAAAGTAAGATTTTATGTTTAATATCTATTCAGGTTTTCCTAGGTGAATGTTATGTTTTCTTTTCTAATTACTTATTTAACAATCAAAACTTTGCTTGATGACTTACTGCAGCAATATTTGCAGTTAATGATACTGACGCTGAGGAAATCTCTCTTGTGCTTTTTAGCTAGTTGTTACCACACTGTTTTAGAATGTAAGTAATTAAAATGTCAATGTTTATGGATTTATTTGTTTGCTTTTAGTTATCTATTTGCAAAAGTGTTGGAATTTGGCCATTGTGTTCTGATGCTGTTGCATAGCTTAGCCTAGAAATTAAACAAAAAAAAACAAACAAAAAAAAAACAAACCTTCAAAACTTTCATGAGTATCATAGGCTTCTTTCTTGAATTATGTATTAACGATCTGGCTTTACTTGAAGGTAAGGTTCTAGCACTTAGGCTGCAAAAGACCAATAGTTGAAAAAAAGTATTAGAATTAAGATGTCAAGTACATGTTAACATGGTTAGTAGTAGATAATTAGTGGTTTATGGGGGCAATTGGAAGATACTATACAGTAAAAAGTAATGATTTACCATAGATTATTTTTTTGGGTAGTGGCCAAATTCTGCAAACCTATAACTTAGATATACCTTCCATAAACCTATGCTGACAAAGCCAGTTTCACAAGGAAAATGGATGTCAAGCAACTCTTCCTTCTGAGATTGAGTTTCTACTTTTTGCTGGAAAACCACTTTTTTTTTCCTTTTTTTTTTTTTTTTTTGGCATGAACTGATTTCCCAATGAAATGCAAAAGAAAATTAAACAATGCAATTAAAAATTAAGAAGGACACCTGTAATATTTAGAACACCTAAAATTTACCAGTGGGGGGTGGCAAAACTCCCAATAATTTCTGTAGCAGGGTTTTTCCCCCAGTGATAACCTCCTCCAGAAGGCAAACCATAATCATGAAGGTGGTGAATGTTCACTTTCAGACTGGGTAACAGATGGCGTTTGGCTACCTACAATTAATATAGATTATTTTTTCCTCTTGATACTATGAGTACAATAGATCCAAGTAAATCATTATACCTAGGAAAGCAGCTGTGTTGCACAAAGAAACAGTTCTTCTGCAGACCACTACTGGTGTGTATTGAGTGCTCCGCTTTAATCTTTTTTTCTGACTTATATCCATAGGTGTTCGAGTCTGGCATGATGTGCTCCTCTATCTTCTCTAAAATCCCTTCCTGATCGTGGGGTATTTTTAGAAACCTGGAGTACACAGACATTGTGCATAATCTCCCACAGCTCTGCAGAGCCAGTCCAGTTCAGTAGGGCTAAGGATTTTTTTCCTATGTACTAATCAAATCAAAAACACCACAGCCAATTAAATCCATTCTCTCATTTCGTAAGTCAAAGAACATACCTTTAAATTGCCTTCTGCTATTGACACAGTTTGTGCCAACAGGTATACCATATATATGGCTGTTATGGGAAAATGATTCAGTAGATAGTGGCAAATTTGCTTTGAATGACTTTGCAGAAGGATCATTGTTTTGGTGTAGTGTCAGTGTAGGGTATGAACCAAAATCTACATAACTAGAACTTCTGGTTTGATCCTTCAGATCCACAAATGTCAAAGCTGTAAAAAAAAAAACAAAATTTAAGTTCATAAAAGCATAACATCACCCTAAATATACAAGATTTCCTTTGTCTTTGACCAATAGTAAATTTATGCTTTGCACCAGATATTAAATCTTCAACAATTTGTACAAAACTTCTATGCAGAAACAGTGTCATACAAAAGTCAGGCTGAGAAAGGAGAATCTAAAAAGTGACATTAAACCTTCAAAACTTTGTCTTTTGTGCTATTGTTCAGTATCAAAATTGTTTTGAAAGGCAGAGGGTTGCAATTCACATTGTAAAAAAGACCTCAGTCTCCTCTACTGGTACTAAAACCTGGGATAGTATTGTAATGAGAGTAAAGAATGATGCTGATATAGTAATTTTGCACTCTTATTCTGTCCTCACTTTGTGTTTTTTTCATCGGCTTTTTTTTACTATCCTACAAAGAAAATTTCTCTACAAAAGAGTTTGGAATTCTTTTATGGGGAGAGTGAGGCAGAGTAATGGAGAGCTGCCTTGTTTTAGTTTTATCTTATTTGCAGTTTTTAGTACAATTAAACTTTGAACAGTAAGTGAACACACACAAAACTAGAAATAGTTTTATTAATAACTGCTGTTCTAACAAGGAACATTAACAATTGCTTCAAAGCAGAGTGAAGGGAAGACTGAGAATACTCCCTACAGTAACTACTTTAAAATGTAAGGATAACTGCCTAGAAAATGGAGAGGAAATTAAAAACACCAAAATAAGGAAACATCCAGTTGTTGAGATCTGATAGCTGGTACTCTTGAATCGTGCAGTCTGCTGCCTTTTAACAGCTTCTCCTGGAGGTTTACCTTTAACAGCTGAAACTCTTAACAACAACCTGAAAATACAAACACATGGAACTTTTAGATATTTGCCTCCGAGAATGGTTGTGTTACATAGCAGCTCTGCGCTGCTGCTCACTGCTGCTGGCACCGTCCCAGTTCTCATAGCAGCTATCTTCATGTTGGAGTATCAACGGTCAATATCCTTAACACATCTTCCATGCACTACTGTAGCACTGAAAAGCATCATAGGGCTCCTGAAAGAGCTTCTGGAATATGTTGTCTGGTGCTGAGTTCCTGCTGAAATGACTGAAGTGAAACACTGCTCAGCTGCATTTAAGAATTACCTTCTTCATTAAATTCCTTTCCTAAACTGGTCCATAATCTCAGTTTAGAAACCTCCTGGTAAAAGCTCCTGGCTGCTATCATCTATGAAATTATACAATTCTTTGTTTAAATTCATTAAATAGTTATGTGGAAAGGGGAGCAAGCCATCTGTAATAAGCTAAACTTGCTGACACAGTACTCATAATAGGTTCTTTCCCAGAGGTTTCTATTGCAGTTATACAAGAAATCATCGACTTACACAGTTCAAAGAAACTTTCAAAATAGGCCTTTTTTCATTATATTTTTGAGCAATGTAGCAGGAGACCATGAAGATATTGTTCATAGTAATTAGTTCTGTGAAACCTTTAGTGAAAAATTAGTTCTGGGAAAATGCACACAGGGACAAGGGAAACTTTTATTTACAGAAAGTTTGAAGAATACTTTAGAATGAAGGAATATATTTAAAATCCAAATTAAAGTAGCCACTGACTCTGGAAATCACTGCAGTTAGGTACATGCCTATTCTCTCAACAGTAAGAGAATATGCAGACCTCATCTACAAAATCATGATGCACTTGTGTAATGTAGTCTAGATTTTTGGGTCCTCTTTCATCATACACCAGGTAACTCCAGAATGAAACCAGTGGGATTTACAACACGGGTAGTTTCAGGTTGTAACTAAAGAACATCGATTCGCAGTCTGGAGCAGGAGATGGCTTCCTAAGCCTCCAGTGTGGGCCTCATGTCCCAGTAAATATCACCGCTGACGCTTTCTCACATGTTGGAACAACAGCATTATTGTGCCGGCAAAGGCAGTGAAAATGAGATCTGGGAGCAGAAGAGGCCTGGAGGGTTTATTGGAGTTGTTTCAGCTTGAGATAGAGGACAACATTTGAAATGAGCTGGGGAAATGAGCTGTTTCATAACTCTTTACCTTTCTTAGGGAGCTAGCCGCAGAAAAAGTACCACTCTGGAGGGTTGATGTACTTTGTTTCATTACTCTTGTTACAACAAACACTTAAATAAACATCCTTTTTTCAATTCAGCTGGCTCCTGACTTCAGGCATTTGCTGCCTTATATTCCAGTCTGTACTTTCTAACCTCTTGCTCATGTATCTGTTAATATTCATGCAGGACCAATGCTACAATTCAATGTGAATAAAGTGCACAGAAAAATTATTTCTTTCGCAGTCTGTTCAGTACACTACAAATGGCATCCTGACCTCTAGAGCGGCAGATTCATTAATTTTGGCAGAAAATCACAGTTTCTACTTTGAAACTATTGATTTCCCAAGAAAATACTGAAACGCCTTCTCGTTAACACCTGGGTGATATGATTTAGTGTAAGGTGTCCCTGCCCACGGCAGGGGGGGTGGAACTAGATGATCTTAAGGTCCTTTCCAACCCTAATGATTCTATGGTTCTATGATTTAGACAACTACAGCAGTGGTACATCCAGGTCGTACAAGATTAACTAATTAATGCTGCTTTTATTTTTTGGTAAGAGGAGGCCCTGTGAGCACATACACAATAACCCTTGAACAGTTAATTTTATTTTTTTTTCACCAACATCTATAAATAAAACTCTTCTCCTCAGGTAAAAATAATCCAATTTTCTCTATCTCAGGAAAAAGTCTGACTAGTGAATGAACCTTGCACCATGCCAGCGCTCATTCAAGATCAGTTAAATGAAACCCAGTAACAGTTGAGTTAAGGGAACTAGAAGAATCTGTAGTTGTTTACAATTGTAATACTTTTGAAGATTTAACACAGATACTATTTGTTTTACCTTTTTTTTTTTTTTTTATTTCAGATTCTTAACACAGACTTGTGTTCAGAAAACTGATAGGGTGGAGATTCATCCAGGCACTTCACTGGCCTGTCTTGTAAAATCTGACAGGTATTTTTTGTCTGTAGCTTTTGACTCTTCT
Organism: Pezoporus occidentalis; assembly: GCF_034315485.1. NCBI lineage: Eukaryota > Metazoa > Chordata > Aves > Psittaciformes > Psittacidae > Pezoporus > Pezoporus occidentalis. The sequence goes on from NW_026916158.1 coordinate 7,171,811, forward strand.
GTGTGATCCGGTACCTACGTCTTGACTGTTTAAACTTGGTTCCATCCCTGCCTTGCTGTTAACATCGGTTGTGGACAGACTCGCAGAGTGGCTGTGCTTCTGCTGGTGCTGTGTCCCTTCCATTTCCTTGCTGATCTAACTGCCAACTTCATTCCTGTGGAAAATCTAATAACTTGGTATGTGCACCCTTTTTATCATGCTGCTCTTCACTGCCTACCACTGTAGGTTTTTGATTTGGTGTAGACATCATCACATTTATTTTTCACTGAATATTGGCTAGCTGCTGAATGACTTTATCCCTACTGCTTTGTACCCAGGAAGCTCGGCAAACTTAACATGAATGCAGAGGCATGACGGATTTAGTCAAAGACTGTAAGCTGTTTCCACTACAAGCAGTAATGCTCAATGTTTACTATTCTGTAACAATGAATTAGTTGCAGTCCTTTGGTAGTCTTGAAATTATTTCTAGTTCCATTCTGTAATGAAATCATAGGTAACTAAGTTTTAACCAGATTATTTATTTTTTTTCCTCATCTAACCTGTTTTAGTTATAGTTTTACCTAGTTCTACTTAAGAAATTACAGTTTTCAATTTCTTATAATTCTGGTGTTTCTGAAGTTTCAAGTGTGCCATCATTTAAGCATTATGTGATAACAGACGAAACCTGTAAATGTGTGCTTGTTGATTTATAATTATATTTGTATTAAGAGTTCAAGTTTAAAGCACACACAGTTGTAATCAGCGGCACGAAAGAGGACCATTGATTTCATGGTGTTTGACGTCTGAAGAGGTGAAAGTCTGAATAATTCAAATTGCAGTTAGCAGTAATGTGTGGGTCCTATCACTTCTGCTGACGAGTGAAGATTTGAAGGACAGTTTTCTTATCTGTGACTCCAACAATTATAAAGAGACTGCCATTTATTCTTTCCGGTGTCTTTTCATACCAACCTCTGACGTTCTGCGAGAGGTAAAGCTCTTTCTATTTTGCTTGTCCCAGCTCTACAGTGGGATTGCATAGGTATGTGAAATAAGCCGTAGGTTCACATACCTTTGTCAGTACTCTTACACCAGGTGTACAGACTTCTCCCCTCTGCAGTTCAGAGCTGTAAAACCGGAACAGCCATGGTGGAGATGCATGGGATCCTGAAGCATTAAAACATGGCTGACTGTATCTTCGTTAAGTCATTGAACAGTGTAGTAATTTTAATCCTTACAATAATAATTCATGAGGTGTGTAAAAATAACAGATATATATATAGCATATATATAATATATAACATAAAAATACCATAGTTTCTCCAAATTATTACAATCCTGCAAAGTGAACACAGGGTTTCAGGTCTGACTTCTGGGGAGTGCTGTACACAGCCAGTGTCAAGTGACGTGACGTGAAGTGCCCTATGGAGCAGAATTTGAAGTCTTCATAATCCATTATAACAAAATGATCTGTACCGATACCTTCTTGAAGAGTCATGCTAAAGAAAACTGTACCACATGTTAGTGTATTTCTTTTAGCTACATGTTTTTTCAGAAGAGATATTTTAGGAATACTGAAACTAGCAAAACCTACTTTAGGTACATGTGCTAAATATGTTTAAGAGCTCTACTTGATACGTGATAGTGTTAATGCAAAATATAGTTCAGGCTGTTAGTTAAATTCCATCTAAATACTGTGTGTTTATGTTAAAAAATGTGAATTCAAATGGGAACGTGTGCAGAGAAAAATTGTTATGGTGACAGGGAAAACAACCTAATTTATGGTTTGCTTAGCATACTGAAATGAAAAGTGAAAAGGGATAAGACTTTTATCTGCAAATACCTTAAGGGGTTAAGAGTTGGGAGGAAATAAATTATGATGCTGCTTCTGACACAGTAACCAATGGGTCAGAAGTAAATGGAGACTGGAAGGAAGATTAATTTTGATTGCCTGAAGAAAGAGGTTTCAGTCTCCCAGTGGTCGTGGTATTGTAAAGGTCTCAACATTTTAACTCATATGTTTAGCAAGCTTATGAATGCAGCTGTACTGTGTAACTGCAAAGCTGATGTGGGGTTGCAGGTGCTGATATGCAGCAGGAGAGACAGGCCACACCATTCCACTGTGCATGGAGTTTTATTTGGCACCCTGACAGCAGAAACAGCAAGGTGATGTAGTGCTCATAGAAAGCCCCAGCTTCTCCTGTGATGAGTTCACAGCAGACCGAGAAGCAAATTAATCTAGAAGGGCCACCACAAAGACTCATGCAATGGTTAGAGCAGGCCACATGGCCCTGGTGGGATTGCTGGCCCATGGGCACTCCTTGTTAGTCCTGGCATCTGGAGTGATGAAAAGATTTCAGGTTTGCTGTGTTGAGCAGGAAGAGGTCTTGGATTCCCAAGGAGGCCTTGTGTTCAGAGGTGAAGGCAGGACACAGATCATGGAGGTGAAGAATACAAGCTTTGATGGATTTCTAGCACAGATAAGGAGAAGGAAGCTTTGCTTTGAGAGAGAGACGGACACAGATAGCCTTATGGATCTGTGTGGCATTCCACTTGTGCTGGCACCCGAGTTGTCCTGTAGAGCTCATGTTTTGTGGCTAGCTGACTAAATCTAGCTTTGAGCCCAGCCTTGTTCCTACAGAGAAAACTAGATGTATCATCTACTATTATTCCTGTATGGTCTATCTCCTGCTGTGGGTAAGAGCTGCCTCAGCACTGCAGTGATGTCTCGGTCTTATCTCAGTCTAGAAAATAGATACAGTCTCTTCTAATTAATAAGGAAGGGAGAAGCTGTCTAAAACTGTGCTGTCATCTAAATACCCCATTCACAGTGTTTCTTTCCTTGCAGAAATCTGTATTTTGCAGTTCACAGGGCTTGCGCTAGTTACCTGTGAGGTTTTGGTACTGAGAGTGAGGGCCACCAAGTTTCTGGTGGGGATATAGTGACAGCTTGCGCATAGTTGAAGAGGCTGTGATTAGCAAATGTCACTGTGGCCTCTGCTGTTCACAAGTAGCTTTTTAGATCATCACCCAGGTGGGTTGGGAGCTTCTAAGATCCTGCTCATATGCTGTTTTGTATGCTGAATATAGTCCTAAGGAATTGAGGTCAGCGGTGAAGCCTGAAGCATCAAAGTGAAATCGTAGTATCATGCTCAAGAATGGCAATGTAAAAATGAAAATAACATCACAGCATTCTGTATTCCATTTGTCCACTTCAGATGCAACCTATAAGTAGATTTTATAGAGTTATATATATATATTTATATTTATTAAATATGTATAAATATATACAAATATAAATATATATATATATTTATAGAGTTATATAGAGAGAGAGTTAGTTCACTAAAACCAGTCCTACTAACTCAAGCTTAGTTCTTTAGCTTGCACTTGGGTCTGAAGGTCAGAGTTTTCTTTTTGGTGCCCTGTCATCAGTAATAAAGGTTTTGCAGCCCCTTACTTGCACCTTTCATGGCCTCATTGCCTTCAGTGGGTTGATCAGATGTAATTAATTGACTCAGGAGTTGTTTAATGATGCATAAGGAATAGATTCTAGTTCAATCTCATAACTGCTTTGCCTCTGAAATCTAAAAGGATTAAAGCACCATTTAAAAACATGTGCGCAGTGAAGCCAGTATTCCTATGGATATGTGTCTCTTGGTTGATTGACTATTTAACTGATTTATGTGAAGATCATGTTATCTCTATGTATACCTATAATCCCTTTTTGCTGAATATTTTGGCAGTTACATGCTGGTTGCTGCAGAAATTCCCTTGTAGGATCAATAATTATTAGAACAAAATTGTTCAAAACTTGGTTTCTCTTTTACCTAGTCTCCTATGAGGTTTTTTTTCTTTGCATCTTTTGTATTTTGTTGGGGAAAAAAAGCACTGAGACATAGTCATGAGCTTGATGAACTATGATACCATGAAATAAAATAAGCGAGAACAAAAATGTAAAATAAAGAGTATGCCCTTTGCTAGAATTTATAGGACTGTGAAAATAAGAAGAAATAATGCAGAGATGTTGACAGAGCAATCTTGAAAACTGCCAAAAGGATAACAGTATTATGAAGGAAATGCTTATGACTAAGACAAAGAAAATTGTTGGCAGTCAGATCAAGGATTTGGGCTAGAGAACCACACTTTTATTTTTTACAAAACCTGTTTTAGATTTATTTGAAAAACAATTGTGTTTAAATGGAAAAGTAAGGTTTGAGGTCACATTTGCTCATGAGCAAGTTTAGGCACTCTTTTTTTCTTGAGCTACCCACAGTACAAAATATGTAGGAAAATAGTTACTGGATCTGACTTAACTGTCAGATTTGTTTCAAGTTGGTCCATGAGCTCCAAAGCTGTTATCAGAATACTTACTAAGGTGTTCGTTGAGGGAATGACACTAAATCCAATCCCCCAAAACCTTTGAAAAGACTTTCACTGTTCCCTTTGTCACACTCTCTAGACTTCTTTCATTACCTAGTCCATGCTTGCCCGTTACTGCCTCAGTGTTTGAGAGAGCGATCTTTTGATCTCCAGTTTGGTAATTCTTTATTTTAAGCAACTATGATAATTTCTTCAACAGAGGGATTTTTAGTAAAGACTGATTTTGACTAATTTCTGATATGCACATGTTCAGTTAGCTATCTATAGGTTCTAGAAAATACACTAGTATACCTGATGAAAGTTACCCAGGGTGGCAAAAGCTCTATTAAGTCTTTGTGGGTTTGCCAGTTGTAAAAATAATGCATGTATAATTCAGGAATATAATAAATAAAATTATAAATGTCAGGTCACTTCCTGCTCACTAAGTTTTAGAAAACTCAAGCTGCAGTAATTCAAAAATTTTCAAAGCATTCCAATTTATGAAAACCAAGAAACAGAGAAGTCAGGGAAAAGTGCAATACCTGGGAATTAATTTACTTAATTTTACACAGTAAAGAAAAGGAATAGCATTCATCTGCGTGCTCATTACAACCTTTCAACAAATTCTCTATTATTATTCTTTTCTGTGTTAAAACTTGGGTTTTGTCTGAAAATTTTGTAATTCTAGAACCAGTCTTAAGCACTACTTTTCATATCTAAGAGTTCCAGTCACTGCTTATTCCATAACTCACTAAAAGAGACTCTCCAAGTGTAACCATAACTATAAAATTAATAATATTATAATAATATAAGTTATCATGTATGGCATGGATATTGCTGCTGCACTGCACTAACAGCAGTACGTGCATTCAGACTATGTACATCTAATGTAATTTGGGGAATATGATTTTTTCAATTATAGCTGAGATTAGAACAGACAACTCATGTTAAGTTCAAAGTCATGTCCATTTTTTTGCTTCTGAATCTTCATTACAGGAGAAATTTAGATTGCATTAATGTGCTTTCTGTTCAGCTAGAGGAAAATTCATTACAAAAGAATTCAATAAAAATGGGTAATATTTTAATCAACTTGATATTTTTCTCCTAGGCTACTATAGTATAACTCTATAATAGTAAATCCATAGTTAAGACAAACTTGTGAGCTATTGCATGAGGATCCAATGATTTCTGTGTCTCAGGGTCTTGAAGAAAAATGCAGAGAAAAAGTAATGAAAGTTTAACGTCTGAAGTCCTTCCCATGAAAATGTATTTTGTTTCTTCTCAAAATCTGTGATTAATTCAGAAATTTTTTATAGTAGTTTTATTTTTTTTTTAACTTTAAACATTCACTGTAATTCATTTATTTAGTCCTCCCTTATTATTTCTCTGCTCCTCTTTTGAATGTCCTGTCCATGATGCAGATTTCTGTGAATGTAGTGGCAGAATTGGTAGACAGGAGGTGGAAGCAAAGTACGTCTGGAAGGTGTCTGCATGACCATGAGTTCATATCTTTTAACTCCCCTGTTTTGGAAACTGTTCATATAGGAATCTCAGAAGAGAGATTAGTCTTCCTGCCAGACAGAAGAGGATTTCAAGGCATGTTTCAAGATAAATGTACACAGGTAAAATGAAATGTTTTATCTATAGCAGATGATTTCTGAGAGAAAAAGTTGAGCATATTTCTTTGGTTGATGTAAAGGATGAAACTCAAACTGGGAGAACAGAAGCTGACTAAAATACATCTCTTACAGAGAATTTCCCTAATTAAAAAGAAAAGTTGGCACATTTATCAAGTCTTTAACATTAAAAAGAGAATAATTTACGAATTGTGCCAATCCCTGTTTAATGGTACAAGTTTCAGATAAAGAATTTCCTAGACCTTTTGAGATTAGATCTCAAGGACTAGGGCCTGGAATTCTTACAAACAAGTCACACAAAGTTATTTTAATGTTGGCAGCTCATAATGATGACAGTCAGGACAGTAAAAGGCAAATGAGTTACATTCCACTTGTGCATCTCTGCAGAAAATACAAAATGAGTTGGATTCATTGCTTATTGCTCACGTGTCTTTCTGTGTGAGCTTATATAAGTAATAGATATATTCCCAGTTATCCTGAAAACATAAGAGAGCCACATTTTTGCATGCTTTACATACGAATCATTAAAGTTAATTGTGTGAAGTCGAATATCACCTAGTTTAATTCATGTGCTGGGTTTATTTAAAACAGAGAAAACACATGCAGTTGTGGAATGTGAGGTAGTTTAGGATTTTTTTACTCAATTCGGTAATACTGAATACCAAAAGAATCAGTCTACATTTTGGGTTTGGAACAAAACCCAAACCAATTTCTAGACAATAGTAGAAATTTGCTGTTTTCCCTAATTAATGAGTTCACCCAAGAGAGAACGAAAGTCAGAAACTATTGCTGTTAAATAAAAAATAGGCAAGGAATCACTGGGAAGGGAGGAAGTGGAAGGGAGAAGGGGAAGAAAAATAATAATTAAATTGAATCAGTTAGGAAATTGCAGCCACCCTAATTTTGGTGGTATTGGCTTAACTGTTTACTCAGCTGTGAGAGGAGACACTAACCATCCTCTCCAATATCAAGGTGAGTCACTTGGTTTTCAGTAACTGGCTAATAGTTATCACAGGTCAAAATTTGCTTCTTGTAAAGGGAAAAATCTTAACAGATTCAAAAAAATCTGTCTTCCTTTAAATCTATAAAACACTGAGGACTTTAGCCTCTTTTCTTCACCACCTATGAAAAATGTGTAATCCTGGACATGAAGCTTCAATGCAAGTAATAAAATTACAGAAATAGGAATATTGCTTGGAAGCTAACAGAAAAGGAAACTGTTATGGTCATTATTAGTGTGCCTGAATATTGTCAAAATTTTGCTTATGGTATTAAATATGATATAGAGCAGGACCGTGTCATTCAGTAATTGGAAAAGTAGCTAGTATGAGTGAGTGTAAGACAGATTTATTTGGGTTACCTCTGAAATGATTTTCAAGGCAAGCAGGGTGGTCCCATATCAAAGAATCAGATAACAGTACAGTCCCAATGCTCATCCAGTCTTTTAAAGACTTGTTGGGTAAGATGCATTAAGACAGCCTAATAAATCATTTTTGGGCAAAAATGTTGAGATCACAGTTTATCAGCAGAATTAGGTGGTAAAAAAAGTACACACTGGTAAGTTTATCAAACTCCAGGTAATTGGAAGGAGTTTGGTTTGATAGGTGACAGTATTTCACTGCAGCTTTGATACAAACTCAGTTCTGCTGCTTGAGCGGTAGTGATTTTAACAAGGTTTTAATAAGGAGGACCTCTGTGACTGTAGCTTTAGTAGAGCTCATGTCCTTTATAGCATCAATAATTTACAATAATTTAATAATGACTTGCAGAATATTAGACAACTTTAATGGGAGATAACAATATTGAAACCATCTTCTATAGATAAAGTTTCTTTTAAGTATCTAGTTTCAATGAGACACTAAACATATATCCTTTATACTATTATTATTGCTCAAGAAAGAAACTTTGTTCAACAATTTTTGGTGAAGAGAGTTGTTACATTTCAGTTGGTTTAGTGTGAAGAGAAGAATTTCTAATCTTTGGTCTGCTTCTGAAAAATTGATATTGTGACTTAAACAGGAAAGCATTTAATAATTTATGTAACCTTTGATTTAAAACATGTGCCTAAAGAAGTGGTTTATAAATTGTTCATGTTGTGTTCGGTAAGATGTATAAACCCATTTCTAATCTTGGTCACATCCTCCATCCTTCTAAAAACATCAGAAAACTTCAAGTGATTCTAGTAGAACAAGCTTTACGGGGCTAGAATTGGAAATGTCATCTGCCTTACAGTACCTGGTATACACTGAGAACATGTCATGCCTGGAGGGACAGCTTGGGTATTTGAATCTTAGAAGTGTCAAAACCAGTGCTGTAACATTCAACTGGATTTTAACCTGGTTTCTGAAAATGTATATGACTGTTCTCTACAACTATTTACCTCTCTATCTATGTTAACACCCTCCCTTCCACAGTTTTGAATATGTTTATCAATGTTGCCTCAAAATGAGCGAGCTACCAGTGTTTTCTGAAAATAAAAATCCAAATAGAGAAGTGAAATCCGTTTATAGATCCCACAGTGATGAAGCCTGTGGTTGCATTCACCCTGTTTTGTTCAGATAATCTGCATGGGTGATCATCCTCAGATAAATGCTTGGACAATAGTTTATGTTATTATGACTGCTCATACAGCTCCTTGTTTTATGATTCTCTTAATCACATGTTTAAAAAAAAAAAAGTAATATGAGAAAAAGAGCAAAATGTTTGCTATGGTCATATTACTCTTAGTTATTAGACATAGATCTTAATCTAGCCTGGATCTCTTTCATCAATTTATTCAGTAATAAGACAACAATTCCTTTGTCTTTGGACCCTGCAGCCTATCAAGAGGTTTTTTGGGTGTCAATTCCTCCAAAGTTGACTGAATTTGTCTAGGGAATTCTGAAGGTTACAAACCCATACCTAGTTTCCTGGAAATCTTTAAAATTTTATTGTTGTCAGAAGGCTTTTTCTACATTACCATTACATAAATTAAATTAAGAACATAGGTCTAGTCATAGTAATAATCACTTTTCTGATTACCTAGAGAAGGAAAAAATGTTTGAGCATTAACAATTTTTAAAAGCACATTTAAGTCATTATTAATTTATAGGGTTGTATTAATTTCTGAATAATGTAGCACTGTAGATGAGTGATTCACAGCAATATAAAGTCTTTTGCAGTCATTTAGAACCTCATTATATAAATCTGTCACTCACTGTTTCTGTCCACTTCTGGAACTCATGAGACAAAATCACTATCCTGCAGATAAAAGGGAGAGCCTGAAAAGAACAAATACAACAATTTTAGTTGGGCTAATGTTTTAAAATTCCCACGAGGTTATAAAAGTTCACTTCCAGACATTTTAAACACAAATGGATGAGGGCTCAGTTCTTCCCAGTTTGAACAAGAGGTGGCATTCAGCTGCAGCACCCATGGTAGTGATCACAGCTCTTCCCAAAATGGGCCTCTGGTGTACCAGTAGCAGGAAAAATGGCATCTCTTCAAGTTGAAGAATATGCTGATTTAGCACATGAGCCTGCAATGAGTCATATTTAGCCACAGAAATACATCAAAATAAGCAAAACCAAAACAACAAAAAAAAGCCAACCAACCAAAACATGAACAAAACACAACAAAAAATGAACCCAAAACCAGAACACTAAAGACAGAAAGAGACACCTGCAGGCACCAGGAACCACAAAGGGGTGGAGATTTGCCTCCAAACTGCTCACTCTCCCACTGGTTTGCTTTATTTCCATTTCATTAGTGGAAAAGGCTTTTCTGTTTACTTCCACAAATAATGTCACCTATGCATTGATTTTTTTCTTCTTTGTTTTCACTTCTGAAAATATAATCTTTGTTAGAAGCAGGACTGTGTTATTAATGGAAAGATGAGCTTGTGGAGGGAGGCTAAAATGTTTCATCAGCCAGCAACAATGCATTTGGTTTCATTTACCTCCCCACAGATAAGATTAGAAAGGTGAACAAGTTCAGGTGAAGAGCAACCAAGGGTTTTGATGAAAAGAGACAAAAAGTCTGCTAAATTTAATATGAACGTTTTTAGATCTTTATGAGTTATTTTGTGAGGTTATTTTTTTTTTAAGTTGTTAATTTAACTACTAGTCTTTAACTACTGAGATAAAGAGATGGGTGCTTACAAGGCTGAACTCTGCAGCTGGAGGTGTGGATGGAAACATATTTGTGTGAGGTATCCACAGTAATGGTCTTGTCTGTATTTGTTTGGTATGTTTTCTTGTTTTGAAAGTGTGCATCTAGCAATAGCTGCAGCTCCTGGCCAGAAGGGTACCAAATCTGGTATTCTGGCCATGTTCAAAAACATATTCCAAGTGAGCTGGCAATTGTGTAACTAAGATTTCACAGCATAAATTCCTCTCTGGATTAACCTTTGCTAGACAGAAGCTCTTTCACTGTTTGTTGTGCACTTCAGCACATCTCTCCATTCAAAGCCCGCTTTGGAGCCATGGCTTTTTATATGAGAAATCCTTTCTCCAGGCATTGTTTTCTCCAAAGTACAGAAAGACTGTGCAGTAAAGCAATGTGGCAATTTGTGGTGCCTCCAAATGACTGCAAATATACTCAAATTTACTCCACAGATATGCCTGAGAACCTGCTTGACATCTGCTTGCAGTGGTTGCTGTGAGGACTAACTTCCACATCCTTGGGCAGTCACAAAAGGCTAAATTGAAAAGATAGATTGGTGGTGTTACACATGCTAGTAGTGATTACAGAGAAGCTCATAGGAGCCTGCTTTCTTGATATCGTGACCTTTTAAGATCAGGAGAGATCAAATCAACCATGTGACTATAAGATGTGCAAGAGCAAATAGCGCAGGCTGCCTGGAAATAGCTATTGGTATATTTGTTTTTAATATTATGCATACAAAGGGCTTGCACTGTTATTTATTTCTTTGTTTTTAAGTAATGGGGCACATATATGAAAAGGCTACATAGTACAACTTGCTTTTAAATTAATAGTGCTGCTGAGATCAGCACCAAAGACCCCATGTATTAATGCAAAGGTTCTCATAAATAAATTTCCTATGTGTTTATAAGTTTCATTGGAAGTTCAATCTTTTTAGAAAGCCAAAGATATTTTTTGGTGTTTGGTCTGAAATTAATATAGCACAGCTTGTGCATTCAGGAGGAGTCTTGAAGGCTTTGTGTAATGCTGGGCAGAGCCTCTTCTTCCTTCCCACAGTGAGACTCCCAGCGTGACATTTTGGGCTCCAGACAAAAAGGACAAATCTTTGTCCTTTTGGGACAGAGGCTTTTATCCCAAACCTTGCTGCAGCATGTCATGCAGTCCATAGGGAGTATGTTATCTGCTTCATCAGCAAGACTGTACTTACTCAAGAGATTACCAGCTGTGTTGCAGATTGATGGAGATGACAGAAGTGCTCTCTGCTAGTAATTCCTCTCCGTTATTACCCATATCTGCCATTTTTTTCACCTCTGAGCAGGAGGAGACAAGCAGTCCATATGCGAAGTGGCTTCCTGCATACCTCACTATGAACAAGCCGATTTCTCATGTTTTAACCCAAAATGGTCACTGAATGTCAACCTTGACATTCCCCACTGAGATCAGGGAATATGAAGCACTTCACAATTAGTTGTTCCTTCCAACAGTCTCCCTCCTGTCATCATCTTCTATTTTTTCAGAGTGGTTTATGAAATAATACTACAGGGGATGGCATGGCTGATAAGGTCTGTGTGGTGTTTTTACCAGTTACTTCAGATTATTGAATCTGTTACTGTGTAAATGAGATTATTATTGCTCCTCAAAAATAATCAAGTGTGCACAAGTCAGAAGCAATACATGAATATGTAAATGATGCAGAAGACCATTAATACCATGAAATTTTGCAGCTTAGTGCTTTGCTTGGAAACCACAGTGGTTTTATTTTGTACATATCCAAACACAGACAGCAGATTGGTTTCCCCAAGGAAAGGCAGGTTATGGAGAAATTATATTTCTATTACGCAGCATTTGCATAGAAATGATTGCATCCTGTGGGGCTTCATGTAGTAAGAGAGCAAGAGAAGAAGGAAGTTCAATGGTAAAACACCATGATACCATGATTAGTTTTTAAACATAGAAACAGGGGGAATTGTTATACCTGCTTGTAATGGTAATGATGGTATCAGTATGAGGCTTCTTTAAACCTAGCCTCAGATGCGGTCACCTTGAAGTAACATGTTTTTTGTTTGCCACTTACCAAAGCCTGATAAACTGATAACTGCCCCCCTCCCCCAAACAAACAAACACACAAGCCAATCCCACACAAAAGTCTATTTTCTAGCTGTTATGGAAAAACAAACTTACTTTGCATCCTTGATGAAATGTACAGCAAAGAAACCAAGAACAGAGCTTTCACCCTTGAGGAGGCGCTGTTCTCCTGGACAAATTAGAGGTACATCAGTAAGGACATTCTGGAAAGCTTTATGGAATTAAAATCATTGGACACGTTTTTAAAGGGTTATTAAGTCCAGAAATGCCATCTGGGACTCAGGAAGTCTTTGGTGGAGGTCACTGAAAGCCGGGCAAGGAGGCTGCAAAAGTTGATTTGGCGCTTGGAGGTTGGTAAGCGGCAGCTAAGCACTCAATTGGCGACCACTGGAGTGGAACGGAGCCACTCTCTCAGCACAGCCCGTACATGGCTCTGTGGTGCCTGTGCAGGAGAGGATAAGACTGAACTCTGGGGATCTTTGTCCAAGGGCAATCTGTGTTTTGGAGTGTTACAGAGGAAAAATGAAATCTTGTTCTTCTGACAGTTTTGCTAATGGGCGTGCTTTTAATGGTGAATTTAAAATCTCATAATTTAGATAGGCTTACTTAGCTTTTAGTTGTAATTGTTCATGCTTCTTTCCTAATTACTACTTGCCCACTAGAGAATTTGGATGTGTGGTTTACAAACCAAGTGGGAAATGTGAGTCGAGGCAGAGGGCAGTTGGAAGCCATGCCAGATGATTCAGCATAGTTGCTTTTGAATGGAGAAATGACAGGCAAATCAATTCATCATGCAAAATTTCTTGAAATGTATAATGTGCAAACACAAATCAAATCCTTCATGGTCCTGTTACAGAAGCATATTTTCCCTCATTAGAGAGATTTTAAAGAGGAGGAGAATATTCTCATTACAATTTTTGTCATGAGGACAGATTGCTTTCTCTTTTTCCATTCTCATTAAAACCTCTGTCAGAAAGAAGCCATTTGGAATTTTAATGCTTTATATTCTTGCAATTCATGATGTTTAGCCTGTAAAAATCTGACCTATCCACTACTCTGTGATTTGACTGACTGATTACTTCTTCTTGAAGTTACCACCCATTTTTTTTTCCACTTTACAAAGAGATGTAATTAAGGAAGATTTACATGTCTGTTCATCATTTCTTTCAGTGGTGTAGGTCAGACGTGTCCTATTGTTGCATTGAAGTTAAGAGGTATTAATCACTTTGGGTGAACTTAGAAAGCATCTGTACCTTTTCTTGGAGTATATGGAGAATAAAATATGCAAGATGACTTTCAGGCATGGAAGCTAACAATTAAGACAGAAATTCACTACAGGGGAGACTGTGTGGAGCCTGGGTGTTTGCTGTGTTTTCAAAATAGCTGTTTTTAACAACTTCATGGTCTTTCCACTCCAAAACCAAATTCCTTCAATTTGCTGAATGACTCACAGAGAAATTGAATGCATTTTATAAGCACTTTCTAACCAAGTTTTCAATTTATTAAAGTTGCTTTTCATGATACTCTGTTGTGGGTGTTTATATAGCCATTTTACCAGCATTAACAAAGTATCTCCTTTAACATATTGGCCTAACCTTTGAATCTTGCTAAGATGAAATCCTCTCCATAGCTGACATATTAAACTATTTGTAACATGCATTACTGAATGAAATTACTGAATAGAATCTATCTTCTTTGGAAACCACAGTAGCCTAATAATAATATTAATCTAGAAAGGAGACTATAGTTTACATGTACTTTTTTTTTTGAGCTTGACAATTTTGTAAGATCCCAGTGCTATAAGTTAATGTAAAACTTTACAAACTTTCCATGTGCACAGTTTTTATTAATATGGAGGAAAAATTGCTGTTAAGCTTAGTTCATCTTGCATATGTCTGATATGTCCTCGCTTCAGTGTTTTTTTTTGATCGAGAAACACTCCTTTAAAAGAGGTTCTTCCTGTGTTTGAACAACCTGATTTACAGTTTTCATGGGCAAAGTTATTTTAACTGATTCTTTTTAAAATTATGATTCTGTTAATATTTTGGTATTTATACATTTGCCTGAGACTAAAAGAAATAAATGTAAGCAGAATGGTGGCACCTCTGGTGTCAGAGGTAGAAATCCCCATTTACTGTTCAGCCCCAAGGCTGAGTGTGAAACCAAGCTTTTCTGGTAGTGATGTAGGAAATTTTGTTGTGTGGGCTGGTAAATATGTATAAAACCTTTTCTGTTTATAGCTTCTCAGATTGTTACGGAATTTGAACCTGTGAGGTCCACGCAAGTGCTGTGATCACCACCACCACAAAACTCATGGCTGCACCCAGCGTTTTGGTTGAAATGGCTCATCTGAGCTTTGGCTTCGACAGGCCTCACATATCTCACGTGTTCAGCCAGAATCACATTGCAGAGCTACTTTTGCTTTCTTCTTACTACTTTTAAGACTTGGTGGAGAGCTAAAACACTTTTTGTTGGCTACTGTAATTGCTCTGTCCGCAGCTTCTTGAAAACTGTGTTTATTCCCATTTGAAAACCAAATTATCTGTATCATGCTTTCTTCATCTTTTCCCAAAGTTGTCTGATGGCATACTTGAGGTGCTGTTGTCCACATCTGTGACTGAGGTGAACAACCTGATGCTAAGCTGCTTGTTAACGCCATGCCTTCACACCCAGTGTGTAGGTCTCCTGTACTGGTATCAGTGTTCAGTGACACTTTATTGGCCATAAGAGTCTGGAAAGGTAAATTGTTCATATGAAGAGGTAGGAAAATCATCAGTGTTCCTTGTGTAGGATCCTGTAGGTTTGTAAAAGTCTGTTAATGAAGAGGCTGCATTTCAGTGCATTTGGAAAACTGCAGTTGTGACATGGCATTTCTTTTTCCATGACAATCACTGTCACAAAAAAATAGCTATTTTAGCCATATTTTTAGCTATAGCTATGTGGTATCTGCAGAGACTTGCAGGATGTGTTTTCCTGTGGCTGGCTGGTGACATTATTTATTACAGCCAAAAGGTTTAACAGAGCTCATGCCAAACACACGCTTTAATGGAAACATTAATTGAATAATCGTTTAAGTTTATGGACCAAATTCCTAACTGTACCCATGTTCAAGGGAATCTAAACAGAAGTAGCTCTTCTGTTCATATCTTCCACTAATCCCCTGGTGCGTATGAGACGTCAGCTTCCATTTTCATAGACAGGTGTGGATGCACTCTCACCAACACAAAACCATATTTACAGTAACCTTTCTTGCCCTCTTATGCTAAAATAATCCAAATTTAACTCTGCTTGAATATAAAAGGAAGGAACATAGTTGCTAAGGCATTTGAGTGTGAAATGCTTTGAAATTTTAAATTGGTTACTTTTAATGTAACTTCTGCATTGCTCTGCTGTACAGCATGCAAGTCATGGCACTTTTGCACTTGTAAAATGCCCACATCTCGGCTGGTTTAAGGTGAGACAAAAAGGTGAAGTGTTGTAATTTGGTCTTAAATTTGAAGGTTTCTAATTTCAACCACTTTACCTTATAAATTTATTTCATCCTGTAACTTCTCTTCAAAATTCAGCGTAGAAGCTCTGAGACAGATAACAGGAATGATCGATCAGTTGGTCAGGTTGGGAAGGAAAATGCTGTTTATGAAGTGAAATCACAGTCTATATTGAAGAGAATAAGTTGCAAATTAAATAAATCATGGACTTTTGTTACTGAAAGAAAATATTTCTGGGGACTACCTTCTTTGGACACATTGGATTATGAAAGTTTCTTTTAATTCCTCTCTGGCCCTAAAGGATAGGAAAAAACTAAATTAGAAGGCTGTTTTGGATAAGTGATTTGCTTTGGACACCAGAGCTGTGTGTTGTAGGTGCCGCTGTGTTTGCTCCTTATGGGGGTGAAGCATCTTCTGGAAGGGGCAGCTCAGGGAATGGCACTGGGATGGGAGGTTGGGTTTTAAATTTTTTAGATACACCTGTGATTCTAATTGACCTGAGCCACCCTCTACCTCAGCTAAAATCTAGAAGCACTTGGAAACCAATGTTTCCGAGCAAAGTTTTGTTTGCCTAATTCTTCCATTTCTCCCTAATTGTGCAGCTTTGATGACAACTCCTCTTTGTATTGCCACAGTAAGTATGATCATTTGAAAGTCTTCTGGAAAGAATTGGCTAGATCACTATATCATTGGAAAATTCAGGAAGAATTCAGACAAGTGAGATCTCTTCTGCTTTTACTCAGGAAATTCCCAGTGAAATCTGGCTGGAGCAGGTTTGTCACCTGCACTTGTACTGAATCTTCCTGATAATTTGAAAAGCATCAAGAGAGATAGATTTACCATTTTCATCTAATTCTCTTGAGCATCTGAAGAGATAAACTGCAGAGGGAGAACTCTGCAATAGCCAAGAGAAAAGCAAGAAATAGCACTTGGAAAAGGTGAATCTTTTGCCAGATGGAGTTTCAGAGACTTATGAAGTGTGACTGATATTAAACTTTTTTGTAAGATTAGGTACAATATAGAATCATAGAATCATAGAATAGTTAGGGTTGGAAAGGACCTTAAGATCATCTAGTTCCAGCCCCCTGCTGTGGGCAGGGACACCTTACGCTAAATCATATCACCCAAGGCCTCGGCCAACCTGGCCTTGAACACTGCCAGGGATGGAGCATTCACAGCCTCCCTGGGCAACCTATTCCAATGCCTCACCACCCTCACAGTGAAGAATTTCCTCCTTATATTCAATCTAAACTTCCCCTGTTTAAGTTTTAACCCATTACCCCTTGTCCTGTTACTACAGTCTCTAATGAAGAGTCCATCCCCAGCATCCCTATAGGCCCCCTTCAGATACTGGAAGGCTGCTATGAGGTCTCCATGCAGCCTTCTCTTCTCCAGGCTGAACAGCTCCAACTTCCTCAGCCTGTCTTCATACGGGAGGTGCTCCAGTCCCCTGACCATCCTCGTGGCCCTCCTCTGGCCTTGTTCCAACAGTTCCATGTCCTTTTTATGTTGAGGACACCAGAACTGCACACAACACTCCGGGTGAGGTCTCACAAGAGCAGAGTAGAGGGGCAGGATCACTTCCTTCGACCTGCTGGTCATGCTCCTTTTAATGCATCCCAGGATACCATTGGCTTTCTGGGCTGCAAGCGCACACTGAAGCCAGCTCATGTTCATTTTCTCATCGACCAGCATCCCCAGGTCCTTCTCTGCAGGGCTTCTCTGAATCTCTTCTCTGCCCAGCCTGTAGCTGTGCCTGGGATTGCTCCGACCCAGGTGCAGGACCTTGCACTTGGTATGGTTAAACCTCATGAGGTTGACATCATCCCACCTCACAAGTGTGTCAAGGTCCCTCTGGATGGCATTCCTTCCCTCCAGTGTATCAACCGAACCACACAGCTTGGTGTCATCAGCAAACTTGCTGAGGGCACACTCAATCCCACTGTCCATGTCAGTGACGAAGATGTTAAACAAGACTGGTCCCAACACCGATCCCTGAGAGACACCACTCGTTACTGGTCTCCAGCCGGACATTGAGCCATTGACCACAACTCTTTGTGTGTGGCCATCCAGCCAGTTCTTTATCCACCAAGTGGTCCACCTATCAAATCGATGTCTCTCCAATTTAGAGACAAGGATGTCGTGTGGGACAGTTTCAAATGCTTTGCACAAGTCCAGGTAGATGACATCAACAAGTCCAGGTAGATGTCATCAACTGCTCTACCCCTGTCCATCAGTTCTGTAGCCCCATCTTAGAAGGCCACCAAATTGGTCAGGTAGGATTTCCCCTTAGTGAAGCCATGCTGGCTGTCACTGAGCACCTTGTTGATTTTCATGTGCCTTAGCATGCCTTCCAGGAGAATCTGCTCCAAGATTTTGCCAGGCACAGAGGTGAGACTGACTGGTCTGTAATTCCCAGGGTCATCCATTTTCCCTTTCTTGAAAATGGGGGTTATATTTCCCTTTTTCCAGTCATCGGGAACTTCACCTGACTGCCATGATTTCTCAAATATGATGGCCAGCGGCTTAGCAACTTCATTCGCCAGCTCCTTCAGGACCCACGGATGGAGGGATTAAATATGTACTATTTAATTCTTGCCTTGGTGTAGCAGTAGTTTTCTGAAAAAATAGGATAAGATTTTGTATTTGCATTGGCTTGCATCGACATTGAAAGCAATCTATTGTTTAAATGGCTATTGTATGCATCTTTTCTCCCTTTGCTGATTTTCTTAAATTGCTAGCTGGTTTTGTAAGCCCATATCTTCATGTTTTTCTTTAAAGTTTATATTTCAGATCTGTGTGGAAAATTACCAATTAACTAAAGATATTTTCTCTGGAATCTGCAGACTTTGCTGTGTCTTGATTCCTGCAAGCAACAGCAAAGACTGTTTCCCATTTAAATGAATGAGAGAAGTCATTGTAGAATATTTATTTCTGCTGCCCCATTTTTCTTATTTATTCCTAACATTCTGCCCATTTGCTATGAGCTTCTTCACGTTTCAGAAACAGCTAGTCTTCTGTGAGAACAAATTGTGCTATTTACTTCTGTCCTCAGAGGAAAGTAATGGTTTTGTGGGTGAAATGTCCAGGACAATAAGGAGAACTGGTGCTGTGTATTGCCAGCTAAAGAAATATATCTTAAGTAAATTGCTCTCAGCTGAAATCATGGGATGTCATGGAAGTGGTAACTGATTTGTATTCTGCTCTTTCTGTTTTTGAAGCATCAGAGCCTCCCGTAGGGATGAAAAGGACAGTCTGGCATCGCTATGCAAATAGTTTGGGGTTTTTTTTTGGAGGGTGAGGGAAGTGACAAATGGATTTTTAC
Source organism: Pezoporus occidentalis (assembly GCF_034315485.1). Lineage (NCBI taxonomy): Eukaryota > Metazoa > Chordata > Aves > Psittaciformes > Psittacidae > Pezoporus > Pezoporus occidentalis. The sequence goes on from NW_026916158.1 coordinate 7,190,827, forward strand.
TCCATTTTTCAAATGTAATATTTACCCTTATCTTTAAGAGGATATATCTCCGTTACGAACCAAGAGGGAAACAGCAAATTTAAAAGCAGGAAAAAAAAAATAGAGTTGTTTGAAATTACAAGTATATCTGTGCTGTCAAAAAGCTTAGCTCCCTGGTTTGGTCTCAAGCCTCAGTCCTCCAAACTCACCTGTTAATATTTGTGATTTTGCTCAGTGAGGCTTGGCTTCTTTCAAAGTAAAATAAAATCAAGTATTTTTTCGCTTCTATGTTTTCTTATTGGCTGGCTCTACATAGTGCTCCAGAGCTGTCCCAAGGCTCCTTGATGACACTCCATGCTGTTTGACCCGCGCTTAGAGCCACTCTGCTTAGCTGTGGCACAGTCCCCTTGTTTTATATCAAGCTGAAAATTTACAGAACCCTGTAAGTAATGTGTTAAGGAGTACCTGAACCCTAGAAATGTGATAGAGCAGATGGCTTCAGAGGAGACCAGCTCTAAGCCCTGCTGCCTGGTGTCAGAGATCATTTCCTTTAACTGCTGCTTTAATCTTAAGATGGCATCGTCTTTGGAGTTGCCTTGGTTCCTTCCACAGCTTCAGAAAGGTATTTTTCAATCTGAAAACAGAAATATCAAAGGATCATTTCAAATGTAGGTAGGTGCAGAAAGCCACCTTCTGACATGTTTCAGTACTGCTAAAGAAAGCAGTTTTAAATATCCCATCGGGCACCTCTAGGCCTTTGAAATTCAGGCTTTTAGCATTGCTATGTGTATTTAACATGATTACTAATGTCTCCCAAATGATCTTTCCCTGCATTTATTTTGCACATTGCATAATTTCATTTGACACTTTGTTGACAGTCACTTGTATATTCTCACACTGAGTCTGGCAGCAGGTAAATCCTGATTAGAAATTTGCCATTTCCTTTGCAAATATGTACATCTGTACACAACATAAAATCCATCCTGATGTCACTGGTACATAAAGAATCTGTTAATCAGGAGAGCCATGTCCCCCATGAGGTTATTATAAGATTTTTATTTTTGTTTTTTTTAATTGCAGGAATAACTTGTAACTGAAGCTATAAAGACATTTCTTTTAAACTGTTTCTGTTTGCTTGTTTCTTTCAACTTTCTTTGCAGGAAATAACCTGTGTGGTTAATATAGTTCTGTGCTTTCCACAGAGCAGATACCCCATAAGCCTAATGTGGATTGCCTGGATTTGGGGACAGTCCAGGCAAAATTCATTTCCTAAATCCAAATATACTTCTGGATGACTTGTGGTATCACTCTGTATCTTTGAGAGAAATTTAAAAGTCGAGGAGCTGAGTTTTGCAGAAAATAAATCAACTGGCTTTCCTAGGTGTGGGTATTGAAAAAGGAAAAACTCCATGTCATTCTGCACAAGAAGTGTGATTTACTGCCCAGCCAGCAGAGCAGGAGGTTACAGTAGATGGTTGCTGTGCAGTACATGGTCATGACAACTTTGGCCATAATTTGAAGAAACTTACAGAAGAAATAAATAGCAAATTCAAATATATTATTGCAATTTCCAGAACTGCTTAAGTCAGGAGTTCATTACATCAGATGCTATACTTTTCTACCAACATTTAATAAAGAAAAAGCTCCTGAAAAGTAGCAAAACCATAGTCTTTTAATTAAAGTTGTGAAGAGTGTAATTAGTTTAGTTCTCACAACATTTGGGAGAGAGCTAAAGTGAAGTATTTATACATCTACATACATATATATGCGCACATACATACCCATATATAATCTAGCCTTTCATTTTTTTGCTGTCATTCATCTGCATCATTTGAGCTGATGCTGGTCCATTTACAAAGCTGGTGGAGCACCTCTTCTGACACAGCCAAGGTTCACAGTTTTGTGCTTGCAGAGCAGTGAGAGTTCATAACTCAGTGGAGTCGGGGTCCTCAAATCCCATGCCCACAAAGTTTGCTCTGATATAAACACTGTGTTGTTAAGGCCAGTGTTTTCTGTGAATGCCTCTTGGGTAGCAGATATTTGCAGTGCTCTCACTGTTTTAAATATTGGAGGTTAAGGTACCTGATTAAGCAGAGAGTTTGTCTCTGCTACCCAGACATTGCAGAGCAGAAAAACACCACTCCAAGCTCTGGCTTTGCTATTCAGAACGAAGTTGGAGTTTCACTGGGTCTAGCTAGATCAACAGATAAATTGTCCTGCTCTACCACAGACATAATCATCTGTGCTTAATGTGCTCTGACCATTACCATCCACCTCTGATACTTGCACCAGCAGCTGTGGCTCCCCAGCTGAATGCATGAAACTGACAGCACTGACCTTGTCCCATCAGCCTGCTTAGTAAACAGTGAAAAGGCCAGTGAGTCTGCCTCGCTGCCACTGCTTTCTCTAGGATCAATAACAAATACCAATAAACTTAGGTTAATAGCTGGAGGCAGTATCAAGATGCACCCAATGACACTCAGAGAGGCATTGCCTGATACAGTGTGACCTGCTGTAAGGACCCAGGGGATTTTTTTAGGGTCTAATTCTAATTCTGCCTCTTCATAAGGTGCCACTTCTGCATGACTTGCACTGAAACAGCAGAGCGCTGCTGTCCCTGGCACGTTTCTTGTAGGGCTGGGAGGAGTGAAAGCCTAAAGATGATTCTCATTCAGAAAGGTGCTCCTTTACATTAAATCAAAACAGAAAAGCATGAGTTAACTGGGGAAGTATATCTCATCTCAATAGAGAGACTTAAAACTTCTCACTCACCTTTTCTACCAGACTACTCTGTTGCAATACACTGGCCTGCAAGGACTATACTTCAGACCTTGAGGCCAGTGCCTGCTGTTGAGCACATCAGCAGTGCTGCTGGGCTGCAGGGGATCAATGGACATTGGTTATAACTGGCTTATTCTAGGGCCCTACTTGGATCTTTGGTTCTTTGCACAGTGGAGCCAGATGATAGACAAGTGGCATTGGTGGAGTTTCAGTAAGCTCCTACTCTGCCCATCCAGATCTTTGTCATCCCTGAAAGCCCCACTGCTATTAGCTTGGTGGCAGTGGGGTTACGTGAGGCTTGCAGATTTTCTGGAACGTTTCACTCTCGTAGGCTTAAATATGCAATTAGATGTGTACAATTAGTTCTCTGTTATTTATCTGTTTCTTGCAGCTACCTCTATGTAAAGTGGCTATAGTAAGAATGGGAAAAGAATTGCTTCATTGAGCTATCATACCCATACTCAGCACTCTCAGTTTCATTTTTTGCTCAACCAGAAGCAACGTTTGCCACTTTAGAAATAGCAATTCCAGTTGCTCATAATTTTTTTTATTTCTGTTCAAATTGCCGACTGTTTGGAAACAAATCTGTCATTTGTTATATGTGTGAAGACTTGCTCCTGTAACGGAGACCTTGAACATTTTGGGGAGCTATTTAGAATGTAAACCACAACTATGTATTAGGCTGAGGGACAAGAAGGTTTTATTTAATTTTGCATATCCACAGATCTGTAAAATTAAACAAATTGGAAAACAAAACCAGCATAATCCTTCTTTTGATATTACAAAGCAGTGAGCATACCATCTGTTACCCAGCACTTCTGTCTGCTGGAGTCCCACAGCAGTTAAGAAAAATGGTCTTTATGAGACCCTCAGAGAAGTATGTCCCGGTGACTTGAGAAATTGAAGCATAATATCTGAATGTGAAGATTCTGCTATGGAAATCCAGTTATGGTCTGTTAAAGGATTTATTGTGTTGCCTTGTGAATTTAGTAGCTCTATGGAAACACGTCCTTCGCAGAGAGCTCTTTTGTTGACCTGATTTCCCCTTCTCAGTGTAAGCTCTCCATACAAATGCTTTAGGTATGTTTTGAGGCTTTGACCTGCTGTAAAGACCCAGTTATTTTTTTTAAGGTCTAATTCACATATTAGACTGAATCTTACAGGCTTGAAGGAAAGTGTATTGCTTAATTTTTCTTCTCTAGTGCAGTCTACTGTTAATTTTGTTTCTATTTCATGTTTTCAGAATGATCGTACCACTCCGGAATTTGTTTTCTGTTTCCTAGATTTGGTGAAGCATATTTATTTGTTTCTTAGTTTTTATAAGGTTGGCTGTTTTTTTTCCTGGAATGGAGTTCTCACTCCTTAATGCATTTATCCTTCCTCTAGCAGGAATGCCTTTTTTCCCTGTTTGACTTCCAGCCCATAAAAAGAAGAGCTTGTTACAAAAGATTGCTGTTAGCTCCTAATCCAGCACTGCAAATACAAAAGTGTCCTTTGGGTGGCTTTGTTCTCAGGCTGTTTTCAGAGAGTAAATATGCTAGCAGACTAACTTTATGAGGTTTGGACAAATGGCTTGGAATTATATCTGTCATTAAGCAGAGGTCACAAGCATCAGTCCATCTGATGGCTGTTACTATAATTTTGAAACACTTGGCCGTTGAAAACAGAAGTTCTATCCAAGTAGCTTCTCTGCTGATGGCTAGCTAGAGTTCAGGCAAAGTGACATCTTCCAGGTTTTGCCTTAGTGTTTTGTAGGGCTTGTGAACTCTTCAAAACAAACTCTGCATGTTTAAATTGTGGTCAGGATGGGAAAGAAGGGAAAAAAAAAAAAAAAGGTTATTAGTAGTACCTTATAAATTCCTATGACATTTCTTGAGAAATTGTCTGAACAGAGATGACTGATTGAATGCTTTGTTTCCCTTGTATGAACAGTAAGAATTCTAAAATATGGCCTGTTTCCCAGATATTCTTGGGTTTGTGGTGTGTGCCTTAAAGGTAAAGAATGATGGGATTTGTACCTCCAAGGCAAATGTTTAGAAACAATGCGACAGAAGAGCTTCTTACATGCTGTCTAGCTGGGGAAAACAGCTGCATCTCCTATGATCAAGCTGATGGCTTTGTTCAAGTCAGACAGGCAGGCAGGCGCCTTCCAACAAACAGGTAAGCTCTTTCCTTAGCAAATGGGTCACAGAGTCTTAAAGGTAGAAAAAATGTATTAAATAAAGGAGAAATAAAAAAAAACAGATTTCAGCTCTGAAGCTATGCTACTAGATTTATGTGACTAAGCCAGAGCAGCAAGCAGAAGCTGCAAAACTGCATATTCATTCTCAGTACTTCAGTGTCTTTGTATAAAAATGTTTTATGAAGGACGTTAAAAAATATATATATATGATACACATACAGAATAAGAAATATGCAATGGACAAGTAGCACATACAGCTGCACACACACAGCACACCATAAGCTCTGAACTTTCAGAATATACCAGCAGTCTCTTTGCATGGAGTCCTGTTGGCTTATTTGATACCAAATCTGTAAAAAATAAGAAAAGGAAATAAAACTTTGTTAATACCATACTTTGAGGAATGGGGACACATATACATTATAATATGACCATTTGACTGTATTTTATTTATTGAGTGGTGGGATGTAATTTTTTAACTGTGAAGTTATGAAATTGTGTGGTTAATACTTTTTGCTGGGTGAGCCAGAAATACCTCAGACGTCTAGTGGCTTGTTTTATGTTAGTCTAAACTATTTTCATTACCTTCCCTAACAAAACAAAAATCTTTAAAGTGTCTTTATGGTTTAGTCTTTAAAAAAGAAGTACTTTGCAATGAAACATTAAAAATAAATAAATAGTAACAATTTCCTTTGAAATGTTAAAACAAAAAAACACTTTGATGTCTACTAAAACCTGTTTCTCAGATGAGACAGTCTTGTGAATTAGATATAAATAGTTCTGTTGACCTGAATCTGCATTTTCCGAAAATATGTTCTTGGACCAACACTTTGTCCATCAATGGCATTAAGAATACCACCTAGCACAGAGACTGGCACATGAGTTTATAAGACCATGCATATCACTGTTAGTGGGTCAGATCTTCTAATAATTGTTTGTCTAAGTACATCTCAACTGCTAAATCTTGATGTTCACTGCTAGTGAATTGGTTTTCTACTTTTTCTGTTAGCTTTACATTAGAAGTTATTTTGAAGACATCTCAATAGGCAAATAAAATCCTGAAAATTTCTAAATGTCCAAAAAGTATTCTTCATTCCCAGTATCAGTGTGGAAAGTGATTCCATTTTTCCATTACTTTTTAGTTAATACAAGCAACGTGTTGGATTTCTAATACAGTACTTCCAAGAAAATAATTTTTCATCATATTTTGTACACAAGGAATTCTTTCTCACTGCTAATAATTTCCTTTTTTGCTTGATTCTGTTTTCTTTCTTGCAAAGTCATCCACTGAGCTCTAAAAGCAGTACTTTGTGATTTTATACCAAAACATCTCACATGCTTATAGTTACATTAGTCACTGATTGTTAGATGATCATTACATTTAATCCTTAGTTTTCAAGAAGTCAGTGGAGGTGCAGCTTCAGATATGCAGTTTTACTCAAAAAAAAAGTGTCAAGAAGACAGGAAAATGTTTGGGGAAAATGTCTGGGTGTGCTTTCCTCACTAACTTTGGCAGGCAGTACTTTCAACCTTACGGATTTGAAAGTCATGGGAGCTCTAAGTAATCAGGGGTGCTTGGGCTCCTGGTTTTTCCTGTTATTTTTTTGTTTGGTTGTTTGGGTTTGTTTGGTTTTTTTTAGTTTGGTTAGTTGGATTGGTTGGTTGTTTTCCTTCCTAGGTCCTCTGCAATAGCACTGTAGCTGAAATTAGAGGTGCTATATCTCTGCATGTTCTGCAGCACTGTCCAAGTCTTCTGGTTGTAGGACTGTGTTCTCAAATCAGGATGTGTAGCGATGCTTAGATCTCTAACTTCTGCTTGGATGCTGCGCCAAGTTACAGGATTGATTGCACTTTTTTGTTTTTTTAATGTGTTTTTTAAAAACAAAAGTTATAAATGTATTGCTGTAAACAAGCCTTCATGTTGTTCTGCAGAAGTCATTGCTGCATGCTGTAGTTTAATGTAGCATGAGTATTCAGATGTACATTGTGAAGTATACTGACAAATCCTCTGTAGTTTTTTGAAAAATCCTGTACGTAAACCTCTAATTAAGGGTATATATGCCATGAGTAAAGAATCATTTGTATTTATGTATATGAAAGCAAATATCTTATTTCAAAGCCAGGTATTTGATTTATTTATTTTCTTCTAATTTTAATACTCTTTTATTTTGGTTTTGTGTAGTGTATGTATCTGACAACATACTCTGGCTGAGACTAATTTAGTGGGAAAGGTAGACATTTTTATTTTTAGATACTTGATCTGAAAGATGCATGATCTGAGTAAATGTTGAAAAATGTACAGTAACCCAAAGTTTTCTTTTCTCTCTCAGCATTTCTGTTCTTGTGCTATTTCCTAAGGTTTTTCTTTCTTTGCTTGTTGTGAAGTCAATACACCTTGACATTTTGACAGCTTACGGGGTTTTATTGTTAAGGGGACACCAAATGATGAAAATACACACATAGATGTATCTTCTAGTTACTCCTGTTAACCTCACAAAGCATATTTTTAATCTGTCACTGATTTTATTAGAAGATTTTGATATGCTGAATTACTTTTCAATATATGTAATATATTCAAATACAGATTCATCAAAATAGCCAAAGTCATGCATAACTAGACATGAAAATCTTGATTTGAACTGAAAAAATATGAAGGATCACAGTTAAAGTGGCTAGAGATTTTCTTGACACATCTGTTTCTTCAGCCATCACAGATTTCTGGCCCCATAATACCTGTCCTAAATCAGATAAACACCAAAAAGAATATCAGTTTTGTGCAGGTGGCTCCAAATAACAAAATTTTAGTTCAGCTGAGGCCATTCTTGTAACAGCTTTAAGGACTCAAATTTTTTTAATCCAATTATGTTACCCAAGTAATAGAGTTATTTAAAAATATTTCCATTGTAATACTTCTTTTTACAACTTTTTTGAACTTTAATTGTCCTCAGTAAAGCACATCCTATTTTTTTCTTTTTGCATGCCAAAATGGAGAGGGAGCAGATCATTAATTTTTTTATCTGATATGCTATGTGGAAACACTTGAATTCACAACAAACTAAAGAGTGAACAAAAATTTTGTTGCTTTATCCAGTAATGCGTGTTTGATTGTTTTGGAAATCATAGCCACTGTCATCCTATTATCCTGTCTATTTCACATTTTGTAATAGAAAAGACATGTTAATTCCATTTCAGCCCATGTTGGGCATGTCAGTGTGAACTATTCAATGTCACACATTTTAGTACTGTGGCATAGGGAACTAGAATGAATGTGATTCCTTACCTCTATTCCTTACCTCTATTCTTTTCTGAGTTTTTCCCTACAATTTTGTTCAGAATGTTGTGCAAAGTTTAGAGCATCCAGGCTCTATCCACTCCATAGCTACTGCTGTTGGGGAAGTGGTGGGGTTCCCTCTGAGCGTTGTGGAGAAGACAAGCCACCAGCAAAGAGAAGGGGGCTCTTGTGTTAGGCTTAGCTAGTAAATAATTTTAGATTCTACATTCTCATCATCCACATATATGCATGTATTTGTATGATATTCCTGTTACCTCTTATTTGCTTTTGTGTGTATAGATATAGATTGCATGAAATAAATTATTCTCTCATATATTTAAGAGACCTGTCTAATCCCAGGATTCAGCATTTCAAACTCTTGCTGCAAAAACTGCTGGCCTATGTTTTTAATTTCCTTAAGATGTCCTTTTTTCTTAACAGCAGGAGTATGCTAAAATGTTTATCAAGTCCTGCTCTTTTCCCCGAGAAACTCAAAATATAATTACATTTCATAATTATCCGCCTTTGCCTATAACAGAATTGTTCGCCCTCTGGAACTGTTGTTCTGTTGCTCTTCCTGTGCAGTGAAATTCTCTTCAGCTTACTTAAACAACTTTAATCCCATCAAAAGTGACTCAGATAATGTCATCACCTATGACACAGTATTCTCAGATTTTCTTGTTTATGCTGTGGTATAATGCCCTTTTAGGGGTGATTAAATTATGTCAAGAGGATTTTCTTTGTGTGAGTAGAAAGAGAGCTTTTAAATACAAGGTTGTTTAATTTCAGCCTAAGCCTTGACTGTTGACATTTGATGACTGTTTTTCTTCACCTCCTTGTTCATTGTTTTGTGGTAAATTTCCACATTGAAGGTGCTGATGCCTGGGACCAGTGGTAAGGGCAGAGAGCAGTGGCTGGAGCCTTCTCTTGCCAGGGTGAAGCTGTCCCAGCTGGGCGGGGAGGCTCCTGCAGGACCTGCAAACATGTGCTCTGGAAACATTGGTGCACCATTCAAAGGACCTGACCATCTCTCCCCATTCACAAAGTCAGTTATTCTGCACAAAACAGAGTAATAGCATTTTGGCTTATATTTAACTCTAATAGTCCAAAGTTTGCTGTTGTCTTGCTAATGGGAGTAGCCCCACTAATTTCAGTGGGAGAATAACACCCAGTGGAACCAATGGTGTGAGTAAAAGAGCCATAATTTTGTCATCTATTAGTTATTAGCATGCTAAATTATACTGAAGTAATATGTTATTTATGGAGTACTGAGTGCATTAACTGTTAGATATATTGCATCTAGTTACTTCATTATCTATTTGAGCTGCAAAGCAAACCATTACATTTGTTGTATTATCTTCTTCAAACTATTGCTTTTTAGTTGTTTTGTAGTTAAATGTGTTACACTAATCTTTGTTAGTAGTAGTTCTTCATTTTTTTTCTAGCCATCTACTTTTTTTAAAATTAGGTGGAAGCACAGTAGCAGCAATAGTTGCACTTACTAAATCATGAATTTAATCTAAAATATCTTCATTTTAACACTCTTTTATTCTGTAGGCAGCCTTTAAAAGCATTGCAGAAAAAAATACTGAGACATTTGTGAGAAATTAGATCTGTTTAAGCTTCACTCTGCAAGTGAGAGATGTTTTCTGCTCATTGTCTTTAGATGCATCCAAGTAAAAAAGATAAGAGGCCATGAAATCTAGATGTAATGTAGATAGGTAGCCCCAGAATTTGAGATGAATCTGGAGGTTGAGTTCCTTCCTATTCATGTTACAATTAGTCTTTTTAAGTGAAATGAGTCTGTGCCCATTGTATTCACCTTCTCAAAGCCAAATGTGATTTCTGCTTTGATAGCAGGTTTTTGAATTTGCAATGAAGGCAAACTAAAGTTCTTGGTTCATGATAGACTCTGTCCATCTTTCTGAAATAGATGTTTTTATTCACCTATAGTATTCAAGATCTACATGAACTTCTGTGGGTGGCATTTAAAAACAATGTATTCAACACTGAAGTTAGCTTTCATTATTGTTAATTGCCTCCCACAGAAGTTCAAGTGGGTTTTGAATTGGGTGAAGCTACAAGAATATCTGAAGTGTTCTGGTACTTAAAATAAAAAAAAGAAAAAAAAAGATTGACAAATTGCATTTGTACATTGAGAGCCCTAACATTTCTTCATCAGTCATGTAGACTTGCTCACTACTGTGCTTTTCAGAAATGGAACTTGGTTTTCAACTGCGAACGTAATATTGCTTCATCATGTAAGACAATTCATAATTCTTTCCTTTCAGAATAGTTTATTAGAATGATGGAAAACAGTCAAACACTTATGACTATAAATAGGGAAAAGCTATTAATATTTGATGATAGTAGACCAAACAAAATTCTCTGCAAAGTGAAATAAAATGCATGATAGCTGAGCCTGCAAAGGAAATGTCCAAAACTTCAGATGCACTTACCTTCTTTTTTAGTAATTTGTCAAATTGTGTGATTGCTATAGCAGATAATGTAAATGGCAAACTTTAATGCATTATTTTGGGATGCAAAATATATGATCTTTTCCATAGGAAATGATCGTATATGATCCTTTCCATAAGGAAAACCATGATTTCCTTATGGTTTCTTATAACTCTCATGGCAAAATCATCAAAACTCCTCAGTGCAGCTGTGGTCTACAGAGATCAGAGGCACAAAAATAATGCGTCAGCTTTCCCATAAACAAGATGTATTTTGTAACATTTCTAACATAGCCATGAGGGTTGGTTGTAGCTTCAAACTTAGCTTTAAAGTTTCAATTGGTGTATTTTGTTTTCTACTGTTGTCTTCAACAGTGATAAGTTCATGGAGAATTGATTTTGTGGTAGGGAGAAATGAAAGTATGGAAAAAAACACAACTGGACCAGTGTTCTTGCATATAAAAGATAAAATTTTTTAAAGCCATCTCGATACAGATAGACAAGGTATTATTGCTAAGTTCAAGGAAAAACAAGCAGAAGAGCACAAGAACACTTACTTGTAAGATGAAGTTGTACAAATCTAGCTCATTAAAATTTTGAAGAGAGAAAATGCAGAAAGTTAGAGCAGAAAATGCAACCTGATTCAGATGCTGTACACAAGCATCTATGCAAACATGCCACTGCTCAGTGGCAAGAGGCTGCTAGAACAGTCCTGTCATCACTGATGGGGTAACTTCACACCTTGCATGTGTTCCTGCCCACAAAAAGGGATTTTCTCTTACAGATTTTCTCCACTAAGACTAATAAACATCACACTTTTCTCCAGGATAATTATTTCAGAACAAGCAAAGACCCTCAATATGCCAAATGAGCTATTGGTCTCATGGCAGAAGCAAGTCAGGCAGCAGAGCAGGAGCAGAAAAGTGTTCTTGTGAAGCACTCTGGTGACAGGTTTTGTACATATAAGGTCTATAGGATGGATAAAAATTAAAATTTACTTGGCCAGGAGAACTGCTCAACTCTTCATCCCAGCAGGCCTTTCTGCAACAGTTTCAGGGAATTGGCAGAGGATCTTCAGCACTATGAATGAGGTTTATGTAATGTATATAAGGCAATATTTACCTGCACATATTAGAAATGCCTGAGGACAGCCAGGCTGTGTAATGGATTTTGCTATAGGGGCTAAACGCAGGTCCTCACTTGTGTACATAAGGGATTTGAAACTGTTCTGCAATAATGTGTGTGGCTTTTTTCTTTATTTGTCTTTCCTATATTTAGTGTTCACTGATATTTGCAGTTATTTATTAACTCTGTAGAAGTTATTTGGGAAAGAAAAGTGAAAAAGGGATAGAGTATCTCAAGGCAGGCTACTGCTTAGCCAGTGCTCAGGACTTAATAAGGGACAGTGGTGGAATGATTTTTTTCCTCCTACTTTGCCAGTAGAAAATACCATTAAAGTGGAAAATTCCCACAAAAGAGAGAAAGAAATTATTTGGAAAAGGTTGATGGTGGCAGAAGGATGTGCAATATTCATCTAGAGAAGCTAAACCAACTTGCTACCATCAAATGTACATCGTTTTCATTCATTCCTGTAGAAAGCTTCACCTCTGTTCCTAAATTATACAATAATTTTGTTGTGGATGGTCTTGCCATTAGGCTGCCAAAGGGGCCAAGTGAAATGGCATTTGCTGTTGTCTGTTCTGGTTGCTTGGTGTGATTAATTTTCTAATAAGTACAAATTTTGAAGAGAAAACAATCTCTTAATGATAGAGATATTTTTTTAGGTGCACTCATATTGATATTGGTTATTTGATCTGTGCTCCCTTCTGCTAAGGAAGTCTTTGATATAGCTTCCTGCCATCTCTGACCATGGGCACATATTACCAGTGATCCCTCCAACCCCTGGAGGCCCATGACACTGATTTCTGCTAAGCCAAGCTCATCAAGACTTCACTTTAGTCTCTGCTCATCAATTAGCCTATTCACCACAGTCATTTGAGTAGCTTCATGTGGGAAGTCAGTCCATTACCTGTCCAGGGAAATAACCTGTGGTAAAGCAGTGCCTGCTGGAAAGCAGAGATGAAACTCTGAAGTAGTGAAGCATTTCTCTTGCATGGACTTCTCTCAAAAGAGGCATCTCTAGTTTTAAGCAGCAAATTGTACTTCAATGCTTTGCTTGGTGAGCATATCACCATTAACTTGTGTAAACATGCATGAAAGTCAAGAGAAGATTTTTTCTGTATCAGTTCCTGCAGTATCACACTGAGGGTTATTGCTGAAGGAAATGGAAGGTGTTCACCAATCCATAATTAAACCAGGTGCCTCCTAACTTTCAGTACTATTTGAATACTATCATCTAAGCAAAAAACAAAAAAAAACCAAACAAACAAAAAAAAACAACCCAAAACATAAAAAAATAAAAAAAAGTTTAAAATATATTTGTTAACTTTATAATTGAATTATAATATCATGGTATAGAAATGAACAATGCACCATTCAGGTTTTGCCCATTATTTCTCAAAATCAGACAAGACATATATTGTGTAAATCTGCAGTCCAACAGCAGAAGAATATCCACTAAGGACATCATAGGCAATACAACAAGCAGTTGAAATCCAGTATTTTTGTTTGAACACAATTATAGACAGATAAAAATAAAAAGAAATTTTGCTATTTACTTCTTTACAAATTAGTAGTAAATTCCTTGAAAGTATAGCTCATCTCTCAGAGTAATGCTGTTGGTTCAGTTCCTTTTAAAACAAGGCTAAATATTCATATATGGTTTCTTCATTTCAGACACCTTATTTTAATAGAATTACTATTGTCTGACAATATTTTTCACTTCCTGAAAATAAAAACTTGTTGCAAAACCAGTGACATTTAACTGGAGTAAAGATCCTGGGGGGTATTTACAAAAAAGGAAGAGGACAGTTACATTGAAATTTTGTTCATTCTTTTGCACATTTATATAAATATGCAATCAACTATGTTAAAGTAAATAATGCATCTTTTTTAGCATTTTAACATTGTATTTTACATCTATTGACTATTTTAGAACTGGAAGAGAAAAACATGGAGCAGGAAACCATTTTCACATAAAGAAAGCCTTACTTTCCACACTCCTTTCCCTGTATTTGCACTGTAGACCACTGTAGTAGGGGTCTGCAAACCAGGTAGTTAATTAAATTGAATTTAGGGGTGAATTTGATTGGGTTTTGAATGCCCTAAAATCTGCATGTTTGACTTTGGTTTGGGAGGGTGGTCGTAAAATTGTTAAGCCATACTTGAAGTCAAATTGTTATACTTTCTTCTCTGCACTTTTGAAAGGGTCTTACTATATCCTTTTCCTTCTTTCCCATATCTATCTTCTAGTAATACTTTATCTGTTTCATTAATAAGTTTTGGGATGTCACATTTATTACATTCTTTCCATTTTCCCCAGCCCCTTATCTTTAAAAATGGGTGCAATTGGAAGGACTATTAGAGCTGGTGGATTTTATTACTGTAAAACTGCTAACAATGAATGTGTTGGCAGGAGCTAATACATTCAAAATACAGGTGTTTAGTGGTTTGAGGTAGGCTTGCATCTAACATAGGCTATTCAGGTGAATAGCACTCTGTTTCCTCCTGCTTTGGATGGTAATTTAGGGATGATTTTGGGAGATTCCCAGCTCTGTTTCCACAGGACTACCAGGACAGTCAGACAAGGAACAGTTTAATGTAACATGATTGGGTCTGAAATACTAGACATCTAAAGCCAGATTTCTGATGTTTTCTCCAAACACAGCTCTTAGAGATGGCTTCTCTTCTGAATTACACTGTCCTGAATCAGAGTCATTTGAGCAGCTGAGTGATGTCTTTAACATACTACTCTCCCAGCTACCCATCTTGAAGATATTTCCAACTTGCCTGTAATATATGCAGCCCTGCTAAGCTGTTAAATAAGAAAGAAGCTGCAGAGCACTAAAAATATTTAAATTGCTGCCTGTTCAGATTCTCTTTCTGCTGTCTAATGGGCCTTCAAATGCGCCTTCATTGTTTCTCCAAGCACATTGTGCTGTGAGCCCTTGCAGATAGATTCCTTCTGCTTCCAGAACTCATCTCTGTACCCTGCCTGAGATCAAAATGAATGCTTATTTCAAACTAATAAACAGGCTGCATTTTCTGGCAGGCTGTATTCGCTAGAGTAATATCATAATGTAATTCTTTTAATGTGTTTGTTTCCCAGGTTGTCAATTAGCGGGAGAGAAAGTGTCACTCTCCCCACCATCTCTATCTTTGACCAGATTTTTTTTGGTACACTGTCAAAATGTCCGCCATGTAGGCTCTTGGCGGGGGGGGGGTGGTGGTGTATGTGTCTGAAAATATTCTTAAAATATGTTCTTTCATTATCTGGTGTACATTTAAACCAAATGTCTTGAAATAATGTTGTTAGGCTTTGGAAACCTCTGAAGCTGACAGCAGCAACAACAAAAAGAATGAGAAGTTGAAATTGTTTGGTTTCAACAGCAATGGCTTCTTTCCTATTGTTAAAATATGTGACTTACAAATAAAAACAAACTATTTTCACCTTCTGTCTGCAGGTGTCAGGGTGCAGGGCAGTGCCACGTACCCCCTGTCTGCCCTGGGATGTAGGGTGCACTCAGGATTTCAGGGGACTGCACTTGGGCTGAACTTCCCCACCTCAGTATTTTACTGTGTCTGTGCTTCTTCTCCAGAAGAATGGCAATAAAAGTTTTAATTGTACCTGAAAGTTAAACTAAATCGCCACTCAGTCACCTTGTGCTAAAAGCTGATTTTATTCCATGGGTCATGTTGAAGTTAAATATTTATAAGGTACCTATAAAGCAAATAAGAACAAAAGCATGATACTTGCAGTAAAGGGACTGAGGGATTAAAGTTTCTCAGCAGCATTTTCTCACTATGTACAATATTTCTGTCTGCTGTTTGGCTGCAGTGTGTTTGAAAAATGCTTCAGATTTGCTGCAACACAACCATGTTTTAATTTACAGGAGGTAGCCAACACTATCTGTGGTGATCACCTAAGCATGACAGTGATGTGCTCATACACATTTTGCATTAAGTGCATTTGGTTTTGGTAGTGAAACAAATGGATTTTTAAATATTTTTTAATTAAAAAAAATTTCAAAAAAACTGATAAAATATCAGGTTTAAGAAAATATATATTTATTTTGTCATCATTCTTGAAGATAATTATCAAAATATGAAGCATGTAGTATTTAAGCCTTGCTACTACAGAAGTACTGATTTATTAATTTTCATGATTATTTAAAATTATCTCACAAAACCAAAGGAAGCATACTGAGTATGGAAACAGTATTCTTCATAGATGCTGGAAAGAACATTACAATATATGTTGGGAGTTTTTATATACATTATATATTAAAAAAGAGAAAAACTATATATTTTGTCAGCTAACTTAGTATTTACCTGGTAGTATAATCAGTTTGGTAGAACATGGAAATGCATGTCTGTGTGTGTAAATATTTATGACAATAGACACATTCTGTGTAGGTATATGCTATACATGAATGTGAAAGCCCCATTTGTAGCAGCTGAAAATATTTCCTCTCCAGGATGTTATTTCTATACAACAGTAATAACAAGAAGAATATTATGATTCATTACTCAACATGTAAAGGAACTTTGAATCAATCTGTGTTATAAATTTATAGCCTCAAAGTTCGACATTTTCAATGTGTAGTCATTAAATAAAAAGCTGGTTTTGGTTTTGCTCCCCCATTTTTTAAGGAAAATAATAATTTCTTTTTTGACCCATATATGTATTTGTATTCTCATAAATATGCTTTATGTTATGGTGGAAAGTATATTCCCTATCAAGCATCTCCTAGTAATAAATAAAAAAAAAAAAAACTCATAGGAATTATCTAGCAGTAGGTAGAAAATTCCAGCTCTGTTCTTCTCTTGCAAGGGAACATTGAATAGAAGGGAAGTATGAATTACCTCTCCAGAACTGTAATGGAAGACTCAATAAGAAATGCATTAAAATGCATTATGAGAGTCAAAAAAGCCTGGCCCAAAATACTTCTCATAAGATATTAATGAATGGATCTATTTTCTAGGTACTGAGTGAGTATTTAAATAATCACTTTGGTCATGCATGTGGTGCTACCAGCAAAAGCCTGCCCTGGCTGATGGCAATATTCATTTTTTGAAAGTTGTGTAAAAGCAGAAAAACTTCTGAATACCACAAAATTAAGCTTGTTGGAAGTCAGTATAACAGGACATAATGTACATCCAGTAAGGGGAATGCTGATCTGAAACATGTTTTCAGTATACAGATGAGAAACCACAAACTTTGAGAAACAGTCAGAATAGCCCACTGCTGCAAAATACATGGGCATCTTCTGGTAGTTTTTTTCAGTGTTATTCCAGAAATTTTGATGAAGGCTTACCTGACACATACCCAAAGAGAAAATCCAAGCCCAAAAAACGCTGAGAAAATTCAGTGATTATTTTTACTGATCCCATGAAAGAGATGTGTTTAGCTGGGCTGACAGTGACACCAGGAAAAATTAGGTTGCTGAGGATTTGGGGAGTCACTTTTGATGCATGTTTGTTGACTTTTCTCACTGTTGTTTCTGAACTATTCTTTGCAGCACCCTGCCCCAGGTCTTTGCCTCCACCTCTGCCAGTGCAGGAAAGGAAAGGAAATTATTTCCACAATATTCAGCTATTCACTCTGGCAACAGGTATATAAATGTATGTCAGCATAGTTGTATATTATTTATGTGGTGTAATAATATTGATATATTTGTATATCAGTGTGGAATATATGTGTGTGTATGTGTACATATATGCATAATATTTTAAAATTATTTGCAAATTAGTTTTTTTAATGGAAACATCAGAGCAAAATAAAATGCACTGAGACTTAGATTGTCTCATTAGTTTGAACTACGGGAATGTTTGTTTTCTCTCTTGGATGTAATATCCAGCACTATAAATTATTCTCATATGTTGGATGTCTCTGTGCTGCAGTTTATTTTGGGGTTGGTTAGTTATCTATGGTTAGAGAATCCGTACCAGAATCATCTATGGCTTTGCTACTTTTGTTGCCCCATACAAGCGCCATAAGTGATGCTCTGCAGCCACCTCTTGATGTGTATAACCAGCTCACGGGGACACTGGCCAGATGTGTTTGTACAAGGTGACCCCACCTCCTCAAAGGGGGTGCATCACCCTCCACATGCCAGCCAGGCTGTTGGTGCCAGCCCATAGCCCTCCTAGCACAGGGGTGTAATGCAAACAGGCATGTGGGAGATCCCCCTTATCAACATTCTTGACCTGTCTTGTTCCTGGAGCATTCACATAGTTGGGAGAAAAAGCTTTTAAATAACATATTTTTCATCTTAGAGAATAAAGGAAAAAATGTCAGTTATTCTTCAAGCATTCTGTTATAAAATAATACACAGGGACTTACAGCCTGGTTCACCTTAGTACATAACTTTTGTTTAAAACAATTCATGTTTACAAGCATATCTGTAGGTCTAAAAATCACTGGGTCAGGTAAAATATTCTAACTGTGAATATTTTTGTAACTGCAAACCAGCTTTTCTCACACACTTACGCACTTTTTACAGCCACATGACTGAAGTGTCACCCACTGCTACCATACTTGAGCAATGTTAGTGTACTTGATTCAAATTTAAAGCACACTATAAAATGTTGCCTGTGCACAGAGGTGTTGCCCAGGGAAATAAAGTACATGAATGAGCAGGCTTTGATGTTTTGATGCCAAATAGAACTAATATAAAGATGCTAAGAAAAGGGACTTAATTGGACTTTGCAGTCCCAGGCTCTTCTGAATATTGCCTTGCTTACCCTCTCAGCAGTATCATGATTTTTAGTTTCAATAAGATGATCTCTCTTTATGTTCATCTTGGTAATACCCTTTAGTTTCAGAAATCTATTAATTCCAGATTATTTTATTAAAATTTTTTGTTTGTTTGTTTTATTTGCTAGGTGCTGCCATGCAGAACATGCTGAGATGAAAAGAGCATGCAGGAAGTTGAGCATCCCTAGGAAACTGGACAGTGAGGAGCCAGCGCAGCTTTCCTTGGTGGTGAATAACTGTGCCCTAAAGCTGTCTCTCTTGCCGTTATGCATTAATCTTACAGTTTCTTTGGGAACATGATACTCCATAGAGGAAAAATTAGGTTAATCCATGGGGAAATAGTTTTCAAAGTCAGCCAGGCTGTTGGGTGATTTCAGTAGCCAAACTTTTCGTGTTCCTGCTTCAAAGTTTGCTACCTTTGAAGTAAGCCTCTGTGACTTAATGTTGCATTAAAGAAATGCTCAGGCAATAAATTGTCCTTGAGAGTGTTTCAGAGGCCAGTATGCATTCATGTAAGTGAGGAAAATGCAAGATATGCACAGAAAGAATGGTGGTATCCCCAGCTATATTCAGTGTACCTTTTGAAATTAAATATTTAGCCTTGCCTGTAATAAATTCAGTGTCAAAATAGATTGTGAACTGAGACCCCAGTCACTAGTTTTAGTCTACTTCATTTCATCCCTCCAGGTATTTTGCCCTCGTGTGCAACTCTACTCTCTGTTTTTCTAAGACACCCAGCGTGGAAGGACTCATTATTAATTTTATAATCAGCTTTTTATTTATATCTGTATGCACACTGACTAAAGAAAACATCTACTCTTCATTTGGGATATGATAGTGAAAGAAGTGGGGTGGGATGTGTGATGAAAAAGGGTATTTCAAAAAAAAAAAAAAAAAACCACATTTACACGTGCCAAGTCTGCAAGCGCTATATGAATTATGAATCACTCAGATCTAAATAGTTTGAAACTATTTGGGGAGAAGGGGATTGATAACTGTTTACTAGTTCATGCATTATGATTACAGAAATTGAAGTCTCTGTTCTGAATTGATTTGGAGACCAGTATTAATAAGGAAGATTGTTACCTGTGTCTGCCCTGAAGCAAGAAGTCATCTAATGCAAGCATTTAAACCAAGGTAATTAATAGTTTAGAATGTTCTAAGTCATACACTGTCAATATTATAGAAACAGAAAAATTCAGACCATACCACAATTTTTAAGATGTTATTTTTAGATTTATGTTAATTTTCAAAAGAATGCTATTATTTGTATAAACGCATGTTCTTTTGAGTGATACTAGTAACATAGGAGGATTTGATGATACATTTCCAAGTACATATATTCTGAAATGTAATGCTGAAAATTTTGTAACAGAAGCTCTCATAAGTGCCAGGCATGCGTAGTTTAGGGTTGGTAACTACATCAGAAGTTAGATTACTAAGGGGCAAAATGAGTCACATGTTGCTTTACTGCAACCCAAAGCAACCTACTTGTCACTTGCTTCCCTCCCGCATCGCCAGAGACCGTTTGATCAGAGGGAGGCAGAAGAGAGAGGTGTAAAGATGTGTAATTCTGAAAAACATGCCTATCAAATTAAGCAGTGTGTGATACCTTTCTTTTTAGAAAGTTTTCTGAATTTCTTTTTAGAAAGTTTTCTCTTTTTAGAGTTTTCTGAATCCTAGCAGGAAAGTGGAGCATCCTTAAGGGTATCTATCCATCACCTGGAGGGACCACTCACAAGCATAGGCAGTAGCAGAATGCTCATTCCCTCATCTCACCTTGGAGAGAGCTATCCCTCCTGTGCCCTGCCCGAGCAGGTTGGCATTCTGATTGTGGTCCATCTCTGCGGGTGATGGGCAAGTGGAGGAGGAAGGTGAATCCAGTGAGTGACCGTGGAACAGGCAGGGCGAAGGCCATCATAGACAAGTTGATTCTTCAGACATAATCTGGAATATTGGTATTAGTTTCATGGTTCATATATTTTTTTCTTGCTATACTGAAGTTATTCTAAAACTCTACAAACATCTTACAGCATTATATTGTAGATCACTATTGTGGTTATATTCAAAAACAAGAGGACAAACAAAGTGACTGAAACTATCTCTGTGAAAAAAGAAAAGAAAAAAAAAAGAAAGAAAAAAGTAATTTCACCAAAGAGAACTTTATTTTGATTTATAGGGTGCCTTTACGCAAGGATTATGAAAGAAATGGGACAAGGATAACAAGAAGGGGATAGTTATCCAAAAGTTCAAAAGTAGGTAGCTGATCAAAGGTTAAACACAAGAAAAGGAATTATTCTATTCAAGTTAAAGATAGGACTTTGTAACCTAAATAGATGTTTAGCTTCAATTAAAACTTGGAAAAGGCTTTTGTGCTGAGGGTAAGAAGTTCTCAAAGTCAGGCAAACTTTGTTGGTTTTTTTTTAATTGCTTGAAATATATGGGAAAAGAATGAGAGATGAGGCTATCACTGAAGGATGTGATATCTGTTTTTATTTGAAAACATTTCTAGTTATAAAAGGTAGAGGGCAGAACTGATTAGATCTGTTTAAAATTGTGTTGTGTAGAGGTGGCATGAAAATACTTCATTTTCTAAAGTTAGAGATGGAATAGTTTGAACAAGTAAAAGTGTTTTCTCAAGCCTTGTAGCAGCCAGAGCATTGAACAGAAGGCAAAGGCTGGCAATGAAAATGAGAAAAGTAGCTGACAGGGAGATAGCTCAATTGTGAGAGGTATTTCATTAAAGGAATCAGAGGAAGCAAGAGCTGCCTGGTATGAAAAATAACAAAACATGCTTCCCAAGCGTCACTGCCTGCTGCAATGGAAAATGGATCCAGGAATATTGGATAGGAACAAATTAATCTAACAGCTTGCATATGCAGTGCAGGAAATTCTATTTTCTTTTCATTCATTATTTAATATGAGGGAATGTATAGTTTTGAAACATCAGAAAAACCTTTGATGCCCTGCTGTAAGAAAGTGTTTGGCTGTGGTTTAGACATTGGATGTCAGGGCTCCTGCCAGCCCTGGGATGGAGCTGCCCAGTGTGCCTCCCGCACAAGGGATCTGCTCAGCCAGTGGCACTCCCTCAGTCTCTGCAGGGACCTGGCAGCCGAGGAGGATGAGGGAGAGAGCTGGGATGCCAGGGACCCCTGTGAACTGGAAAGAAGAGTTAGCGGGGTGATACGGCATAGGAGGAAGAGAGGAAAGCTCTCTTCTTGTATGCCAGCAAAGGATCTCTGCTTAGAGTAGACTGTGGATGGCTCTCCTTTTTCAAAAGAGTGAATTAGCAGCAGGCTACAGAAAAATACCTAACTGCATCCCTGATTTGTGGCTCTGGAGGACTTGGTCTGCTGCTGTCCAAAACCAACAACCAAAAGCCATCTTAAGACAAGAAGCAGGAAAGGGATGTGCCCTTTCCAATACCACGGAGATAAAGGCACAAGAAGAGGCAAAAACATGTCCTGAACTAAAAGCAGTTTCTAAACTCCCTGTGAGATGCTAAAGAATTATTTTAATCTTTTTCTCCTAGGGAATCATTTTAATATTTCTCCAAGGATTTGCAAATATTGTTATAATGTGATTACCCAAGGAGATATTTTTTACTGGTATTAACACAGGAAGAAAACCTTTCCCTTTACCTGCCTCCATTAGCTATACCTTTTGGCAGCATCTGAGTTGGTGAGTGCTAGCCAAGACATAGAATCATAGAATAGGTAGAGTTGGAAAGGACATTAAGATCATCTAGTTCCAACCCCCTGCCATGGCCACGGACACCTCACACTAAACCGTGTCACCCAAGGCTCTGTCCAACCTGGCCTTGAACACTGCCAGGGATGGAACATTCACAGCTTCCCTGGGCAACCCGTTGCAGAGCCTTACTGCCCCTTACAGTAAAGAAATCCCTCCTTATATACAATCTAAACTTCCCCTGTTTGAACCCATTACCCCTTGTCCTATCACTATAGTCCCTAATGAAGAATCCATCCCCAGCATCCCTATAGGTCCCCTTCAGATACTGGAAGGCTTCTATGAGGTCTCCATGCAGCCTTCTCTTCTCCAGGCTGAACTTTCTCAGCCTGTCTTCATACAGGAGGTGCTAGAGTCCTCTGATCATCCTTGTGGCCCTTCTCTGGACTTGTTCCAACAGTTCCATGTCCTTTTTATGTTGAGGACACCAGAACTGCACACAATACTCCAGGTGAGGTCTCACAAGAGCAGAGTAGAGGGGCAGGATCACCTCCTTTGACCTGCTGTCATGCTCCTTTTGATGCAGCCCAGGATACGGTTGGCTTTATGGGCTGCGAGCTCATGCTGCCAGCTCATGTTAAGTTTCTTAATCAACCAATACCCTGAAGTTCTTCTCTGCAGGGCTGCTCTGAATCTCTTCTTTGCCCCACCTGTAGCTGTGCCTGGGATTGCTCCGACCCAGGTGTAGGACCTTGCACTTGGCATGGTTAAACTTCATAAGGTTGACATCATCCCACCTCACAAGCGTGTCAAAGTCCCTCTGGATGGCATTCCTTCCCTCCAGCGTATCAACCAAACCACACAGCTTGGTGTCATCGGCAAACTTGCTGAGGGCGCACTCAATCCCACGGTCCATGTCAGCGATGAAGATGTTAAACAAAACGGTCCCAACACCGATCCCTGAGGGACACCACTCGTTACTGGTCTCCAGCTGGACATTGAGCCATTGACCACAAATCTTTGTGTGCGGCCATCCAGCCAGTTCTTTATCCACCGAGTGGTCCATCCATCAAATTGATGTCTCTCCAATTTAGAGACAAGGATATCATGTGGGACAGTGTCAAATGCTGTACACAAGTCCAGGTAGATGACATCAGCTGCTCTACCCCTGTCCCTCAGTTCTGTAGCCCCATCATAGGAGGCCACCAAATTGGTCAGGTAGGATTTCCCCTTAGTGAAGCCATGCTAGCTGTCACCAAGCACCTTGTTGATTTTCATGTGCCTTAGCATGCCTTCCAGGAGAATCTGCTGCAAGATTTTGCCAGGCATGGAGGTGAGACTGACTGGTCTGTAATTCCCCGGGTCATCCATTTTCCCCTTCTTGAAAATGGGGGTTATATTTCTCTTTTTCCAATCATTGGGAACTTCACCTGACTGCTACGATTTTTCAAATATGATGGCCAATGTCTTAGCAACTTCATTTGCCAGCTCCTTCAGGACCCGCGGATGGATTTTATCAGGACCCATGGACTTGTGCACGTTCAGATTTTTAAGATGGTCTCGAACCAGATCCTCTCCTACAGTGGGCCCAAGGTCTTCATTCTCACAGTCCCTGTATCTGGATTCCAAGACTTGGGTGGTGTGGTCAGAGTATTTGCCGTTGAAGACTGAGGCAAAGAAGTCATTCAGAACCTCAGTCTTCTCCAAATCCAGGGTAGCCAGCTCTCCTGATAGCTTCCAGAGGGGGCCTACTTTGTCCCTAGTCCGTCTTTTATTTGCTATGTACTTGTAGAATCCCTTCCTGTTATCTTTCACATCCCTAGCCAAGTTTAATTCTAACTGGGCCTTAGCTTTCCTAACCTGATCCCTAGCTTCCTGGACAACATCCCTGTATTCTTCCCAGGCTGCCTGTCCCTCTTTACACCTTTTATAAGCCTCTTTTTTCTTTTGAATTTTCCTCAGCAGCTCCTTATCCAGGGCAAGTCCCGTCTTGGCATTGACCCTCCCCATCATGGGAAGGGAGTGAGTGGAGTGCCCAAGTTCCAATGCAGCGATAACTGCCACAGTTAAACATCAAACCCAATCTTGTTTCCTACCAGGACAGATTTATTTTTTTCTATGTGTTCTAATCCAAACACCCCAGTACAAATACAGGTGTCAGGATGGTGTGAGGAACTGCATAGATCAAATAGGAAACAACAGAGAGGAGGAAACAGATTTTGCAGCTGTTCCTTTAAATGAATATACTGAGCTGTGCAGTCTTTTCAGAGGAGACAGAAGGTGTCATTAAAGATAACATTTATTAGATTTGTATCTGGCAGTATAAATACCGTTGAGAAATACTGTTTATTTTCTTACGAATCTGTTAAAAATAATAACAATCAGAAATAAATGTATTAGTGAAGCAAAAGGATTGAACTAAAGAAAAAACCCAACTGTTTCTCAAATTTCCATTTGCTGGCTTCATTTCAGACATTGCAATCAATACAAGGCACAGCTTCCTCTGCACAGCTGATTTAATTCCATCTCCTTCAGCTGTGTTTGGATATTCAGATCTAGATAGAGGCTGAATACTCCCAATGTTATATAACAGATCTTCCAGCTCAGTTCTTTGCATGCCATGGACCTGGAGGGAGTCACCAGGACCAGATTCTTTGCTCCTTCCCTGTGGTATTTTTAAGAGACAATATATGGCCAATAATGTTTTTAACAAATACTTTTTTGCCATCCCACCTGAATGTCACTTTTATTTGCCTTTCCTGCAATGAGTGCTCAGTGCAAATTCCTTCAATTTTTAAAAATATCTGGAATATATTATCATTAGCTGCTTTGCAACCTGACCCTGAATTTATAGGGTTTATAACAGTGGGAGTAAATGGCGCACTATATCCACCTGAAGGGTCTTGTGAGGTTATTAAAAGGCAAACACTGGTAAGAGAGCATTTCTAAATTGCTTATTGCATAATTATTATAATGTGTATAATGGCTCATGTGCGTTAAACATTAATCTAAAATGACTGAGAATAATATAATAAATAAAACCCACTTACTTTACATCACAATAGACTTTAATATTAGTAATGTAAAGAATACATTTATTGTCTAAGTGTACACACTTATACATGCACTTAAGTATTATATATATGTAGCATATACCAAATGTGTATTTAAACACTTAACCTTGCCACATAGGATAATTTGAAGTGTTATATCACATTGGATTCATTTTTAACATTTCCATATCAATTTATTGTCATTCAAAAAATGCATATTGCAGTATTCGTATTACTAATAGCAGTGAAAACACCATCAAGCTTGACTTAATCTTCAGAACAATGTAAGATTGGCATTTTCAGCAAATGTAAGGAAGAACATACAAACTCTTCAGTACTGGTGCAACTTCTTAACAAAATTTCCTGGATTAGCTAAAAAAAAAAAAAAGAAAAAATATATATATATGCACATCAAAACTTCATCATCTGATAGTACAAAAGACTGTTGCATTTTTTATAAAGTAGAACTAAAATATTGGTGCCTGTCACTGGTGTTGGGACAAGCTTTAGAACATATGACCATGTTAGTTTACTCACCACCTTGAGGTAAATACAATGTAAGGAAAGAAGAAAGAACTCATCCCAGAGGGGACATAGAGGTGAGCTCCATGTGCCACAGCAGAGAAGACATTTGTAAACCTCATACCCTGCCTATGCTTTTCTGAACAGTGAAATCCCACTCATGTTTTGCAAGCCGGACCACACTCCCACTGCCTTACCAGATGTTGCCATCCAGCTGCTCCTTCCAGGCTCCGAGGAAAAATCCAATTAACTGTGCATGTGTGGCAGCTTTATTAGAGCAAGCACAGCCAAGTGTGACACAGTTTTATCTTTTACATTAGTGGAATAGTAATTTCAGGGCCATCAATGTCTCTTTAGCACAGTGGTGTCTGCTCCTGTTCAACAGAGGTACTCCACCCCCAGACAGCCCATCCGCTCATTCATATACATCGTACCCAAGAGAAGTCCTTCAGCATAAGTAAGTAAGTACATCATTTGGAAATCCTTTGGAGTCACACTGAAGCCAGATGTGAGCTGATTCTTTGTAATTTCCTTCCCACACCAATTAGTGGCAGTTTTCCTTTAAGTGGGCACTTCTTTTTAGCAGTGAAAGAGCTGCTTTCAAATTGCAACAGTTTCAGAGAGGAAGATCTAATCTAAGGGAGGTGATATTGTATTGAACGGGTTGCTGCTAATACCCTTCAGCCACAGCATGAGACATGAGGAAGGATAATCACACAACATAGGACCATAGAATGGTTAGGGTTGGAAAGGACCTTAAGATCATCTAGTTCCAACCCCCCTGACATGGGCACAGACATCACCCAAGGCTTTGTCCAACCTGGCCTTGAACACTGCCAGGGATGGAGCATTCACAGCTCCCTTGGACAACCCCTTCCAGTGCCTCACCACCCTCACAGTAAAGAACTTCTTCCTTATACCTAACCTAAACTTCCCCTGTTTAAGTTTGAACCTGTTACCCCTTGTCCTGTTACTACAGTCCTTTATGAAGAGTCCCTCCCCAGCATCCTTATAGACCCCCATCAGATACTGGTATGAGGTCTCCACACATCCTTCTCTTCTCCAGGCTGAGCTGCCGGCTCCTGGGCAAGGCCTGTCGAGGACTTGAGGCTCCCTTAGTGGCTCTCGCTGCCCAGAATTGAGGCTCCTAGATGCTGTGTTTCCACTCGCTCTAGTGTTGAAGGTGTCCTTTCTGGAGCTACTCAACTTGGCATCTTCTAAAAGGCAAAGAATGCAAGCATTCCAGATATTTTTTAGTTTGTGAGAACCAGAAATATTTATCAACCTCACTATTTCTGTAGAATATACTGTAACAATATTGCTGAAAACTGTTGTTTCTGTCATCTTCCCAGGTAGTAGGTAGTACCAGATGTGATACTGCAGGAATTAATCCACTGTCCTGGAGGTCTGGGTTCCAACTCAAAAACATCCTGGAAACTCCGGTATGTCATTATTGTTTCCATAGGTTTTGAGTCATGATCTGTTCAAGGTAAGTCACCCTCTGGTGATTACAGGACAATCCTCTGGAAATGTCCTCCAGCCATGCATCTGGCGGGGCTGTAATTTAGAGAACTGTACCTCGATGGTGCTCATCACGTTGTTGCTAGAAAGCAAGCTTCTAGATATTTGCAGGCAGGCTTGTGCTCCAGGTGGGTGTAGTATTGAAGGATTCTTGGATCCTTCTACTTATGAAGCATGAGAAAGGTAGTTAAATCTGAATAGGACATATTGCTATAGCCATTACTAAAGGATGCAGAAGGCTGCAGAGATGTCTGATATATTCACCATTTGTGAAAAGGAATGAAATGAAAAAACAATTTTATATTTTTTCTGATTTCTCTCTTTTTAAGACCAAAAGCAGAGCTTTCCTAGCAGAGGACACAGAAGCCAGGTAGGAATTCACCAAAATAACCCCACCTTGGCCTTTCAATCCAAAATGCCACATTTCGTCAGTGTTCTCCTTTGGGTCGGCTGTGTGGGCTCTGTGCACAAGGCTAACTGCTGTGTTTGCTAGGCGGGTTGATGAATTAATAATAATTGGCTATGAAGTACTTCTATGCTATGAGGTATTTGAGGTCATGCTGCCTGTCATTGGAAGTGTGGTTTCCTTACGATTTGTGATGGAGTTATGGACCTGGCCTCCAGCTGTCCTGTTGCTGGCTGGCCAGTGGCCCTGCACTCAAGCTAGCCTGGGGAGCTGGAGCACAGCTCAGCTTGTACAGCACCTTCACTGCTGCAGCAATAAGTAACTGCAGCATTAACCATTCCTTATGTGGCTAAAGAAGTGTATATTCCTTAAAACAGGTGGGATTATCCTCTGGTACCTGAAAAGCTGTCATCTACAGAGGGATTCATTGGACATGTTTTCTGAATCTGCTGCTCTTTTATTGCCATAACACATTTCTTTGCCTTGCTGAAGTATGTTAGCCAAAGCTGGAAGGATCTGCACAACCACCATTAGACTTTAAGTGAAATTGCCGTACATTTCTCTGTTTTCTAAGCCTTTGCATGCCAAGGTTCAAGCACCTGGAATGCCAAAGTTCTTTCTTAATTAAAGCTTCTAATTACATGGCTAGGTGAGACAGTTTTACGAAGTTCGTTAACCTGCTATTTGACCTTGATTTAATCTCCAGGCTGTGCTTTCAGTCTGCAACAGTGCTTTTGAAGACCATTTTTGCTCTGGTAAATTAAGCTTTGACCATGCCAGGGGTGGGAGACATAGGTTTTAAAAAACAGACCTATTGGGAGTTGATCCAAAGCCCACGGACAGAAACTCACTGATTCCCGTGAGGTTTGGGTCAGCTCTGGGATGAGCAACTTAAAACTTGAACATTTCTTGAAGAAAAAAAGTGTACTTGAAAGGCCCTGTTTGCAGCAGGCTGTTCTCTGGGGTAGTTCCCCCAAAACCTGAACATTATTAAAATTTTAAAAAGTCTCTGTAAAGAGGAGCTCCGTTTACACATGATGAAATAAAATGCATGTAGTTACATGTGTACATACATATGCATATATGCATATATTATGTTCATGTGTATATAGATATAATGGATAAAGAGGTGTGTATGCACACATTTCTGTATACATATACCGTATATCCACGTGTATGTCTCAAAGGCCAATTTCAGCTTACATATGACATGAAGAACCCTGCTGAAAGTGGTCGGGCTTAAACTTTCATTTTGTTCAGGAATTAAAAAGGCAGAATGTTTCATTATGAAGTGAGCTTTCCTTTTGTCCATCTATCCAAACAAATGGATAGTGGCTCAGTGCAAAAAGCTTTATCTAGTGGTGCCTGCCTCTGCCTGTGCTCAGTACAGGTTTCAGAGCAGGATGCATGTCAAGCTGTGTTTTCAATGCACTCTCCCCCTTTTCAGCAGTCTGTTGGGTCTGTAACACTGTCTTGATGCCTTATGGGGCAAGCCCACAAGAGTGTACTATTCATAATGTCGATCTGGTATCTTAATACTAGAGAAACGTTAGCTGAAAACTTTAATATACCAAACAAATATATGACTTTTTTCAAATACTGTTTTCTTTGGATTTATTTTGCCCAGTGAAGCAGCCAATAAAGTTCTGAAAAAGGATATTGAAAGCAGAACTTCATGGTTTTCAGGGAAGGTATTATGCCTTCAGTGAGAATCTTCTGCTGCAGTGAGCAGCAGGATTGTGTCAACCTCTGGTGGTGTTGTGCTATTTTCTGAGCGATTTTTTTAAGTGCTAGAAAGTCAAACTATTGAGGAAGTGGGAGTCAAAAAATCCCACCCTGTACACATGTAGTATGCTTGTTGCTGCTTACTTCCTTCTGTTGAAAGCTTCCCAATACTCACCATGGCTTGTGGACTTTAATGGGATGTCATGCAGCAGGAGATGTTTCCCAGCATGTGTAGGTATCAGACCTAAAGAGAAGCATTACCTGAAGAGCTACTATCAACCTGCATTGAAGTGTCCCCGAGTTCAGTGTTCTGCTACTGTGATCTCCAGAGAAGGACAATGCTGCTGCACAGATGTTCCAGAAGTGAGTGGCGGGGACCAGGATCTGCTGGACTGCCCCTGCTTGTAAAAACTGCAGGAAGGAAGAGACACACCAGGGAGTACTCCCTAAAGTGGCCAGCCAATGTCTGAAGCTGTAATTTCTCAGCCTGTTTGAGTTCCTCATAAATTATTATTCTGAAGACTTGGTAAAAGCTGCACTCTGTGGCAGAAGTGCACACAGCTCATCGGAGGTACTGAGCCTCTCAAAGCCAAGAAGACAGAACAGTGAGGTTCCCCAGATAAATCTAATGAGAAAAATTCTGAAAATAAGTCTGGTGTATGCAAAGTGGTAGGAGGTGACATGAGAGGGAATAGGTTGAGGGGTCAGTAACCTGCAGTTCCCCTCTCTGCGGTGATGGGATGTGTCATTGCACCAGCTTACTTAAGTAGCTGTTCACCAGTAGCTTCAGAGATACAGTGTAGTGTGTTCCTTCAGAAAAAAATATTTGTCAAAATGGTAACTTAAATGATCATTTTCTCTGGATTGCCAATTTCATTATTATTTTATGGGGAAGCTTCAATAAATTCAGTTTCTATAAATTCAATAAATTAATTACGTTGATCCACCTATGACATGTTTGCTACTCAGCTGTTTTACCATGAAATTTCAAAGCAGAGGGGAATCCTTTAAATGAATCTTAAGCACAGTTGCTAGAGTTTGCTATTACCTTTGACAGCAGTTTATTCCCATCAAATTTAATTGTAAACATACTTTACCAATCTGTTTATATCACATGTTGCACTCTTGGGATACAAAGAGTCTTTAATATGAATTACTATTATAGTAAACATACAACAGCATTTCCTTCAGCTAAATGAACACTCAGAGACCAACATTTATTAGTTAACCTTGAAACTTCAAGTTTAATCTTACATGTTCAGATCAAAACACGGGGGAACATAAATATCTGGCTAAAGTCATACAAAAACCCTGTTGACACCCCTGCAAAAAGGAAACCCTATGACTTCTACAAGTATCTTAGTATTTTATATATCAACAAATTGAAACATCATTTCAGGCTAAACCAGTAATCTGAAAACATTTGTTTTGTCTGGCCTTAAATACTTCTCTGTCATAGTGACTTACATAGCCAGAATTAAGATGAATTAAATATAGGCAGAATTACAGCCCCAAATCCATGCAGCTAACACCGACTGCATTTATTTTTTTTTTTTTTTTTTTTAACGAAACAAAGATTTGGCACACGTGAGGTCAGCCAGAAATTCTATTCTGAAAAAACATGGAGGTTTACATTCAGTTCTCGGTTTTGAAAGATGAAGTTATACGGAAGTGCCATGCTGTTTAAATTGCAGATTTTTGCATCGCATGGAGACCTTGTAGTTGGCCTTCAACAATACTGAAATGTGACTGCTTTGTATCCATAATACATGAAAATGAACTAACTAGTATGTTTTTATAATAAAAAGTATTCTAAGATGACACAGATGCAGTATGAAAGTGGGAAAATTGAAAGACAGTTCTATAATAGTGAGAAGATTAAGCGGTATGCGCGATGTTATTTTGCAGGCATTTTAGCTCCATTGCACGGTGTAGCTTCTGCCTAATTCAAGTTGAAGGTTTGTGATTGTCAGGAGCTGTGAATAAAACAGACAAAATGAGCAATTAACAATTCTGCCTTGAAGATCCACTGCTTTTTTTATATTCATCAGAGATAGTGGCTTCTTGGTTTAGGTAAGAAGAATTTATGCCTCTTCATTTGCTTTTGTGTTTGTATCATTATAAACATAGTTTAACCAGCATAGATTTCTGGATTTCTGATGGTGAGGCTCTGATCCATTCCCGTGATTCAGAGGCCCTCATAGAGTTGACATTCCTGTTACTTTTTTTTTTTTTAATAAATCTTAAAGAGGCAGCAAAACTTGGAACATCCTGTGATTCAGCTGGGCGTACAAATTCCCCCCTTTTTTGTTCCATCCAAAATTCAACAGCAGAATGAAACATTTTCATTTGATTTTACATTTTTAACTCATCTTTTTGGTTAGTCACAAAACTCACATAGTTCCAGCTTTCTGTGAAAGAGAAAGAACTAAGACTTAACAGAATACTGAATTTCAAAGGAAAGGCAGTAAGATCCCAGCAATAGAAGAGTTTAGGCAGACTCCCTCTGTAAGAAAACTGGCAAGACTGAATGCCTCAGCCATTCTGTTCATACCTGAAGGATGGCCCAGAGAAGCGCCATCTCAAATGGCAATACAGTTATATGTATTTATTTCAGCTGCTTTATTAGTGCCTGACTTTACTGTCCAGTGAGGTGGGAGGGGGAAATTCTCTGGACCGGTATCACCCATGCAAGTGGAAGTCCCAGGGCTCTGAAGGTGGTAGAAAGTGTGCCGATAACTTTAGAAGTGGGATTTGACTCGAATGTAAGAAAGAACCCTGTGCTGCAATGCCTACAGCCAAGATGTGATATGAAAGAATAGGGAATGATTGTAGGCAAACAGGGCTGGGAAATGAAAATGCTGTCAGACAAGACTAACAACAATGAGGTCATGTTGAGGCGATGAAAATACTTGCAGGTTGCAAGTAAGCTATTAAGAAGAGTGGAAACAAAGCACAACCTAAAATCCACCACTTTTTCACTGTTGGAAGCAGTTTGGGTTCCTAACAGCAATTGCTGTGCTCTACCATACCTACCTACAGTAGGTACTGTATGGTATAATCAGTGTATTGTATAATAAACAGTATATGGTATAATCATCACCTGATGTATCTTATTAAATACATTTTAAATATAGTATTACAGCTGAGAACTGGATCTCCAAATGTTTAAGAGCACATATGCAGCCATAAGGTGGCATTACCCTGCAAAAGGCACCTCACCTGCTTGGTGTTATTGTAGTCCACAGCATGAGATGATGCAATTGTCCCACCATTCTGCGATATGTTCACCTGTGTAACTTTGGAGGGCACCCCCAGGACTTTAATTTCAGTAAACATCAGGTTGTTTGGATCAGAGTAACCGTGATGCAAAACTGTAATATCTAAAACATTCTGAAAGGAAACGGAAAAAAAAGAGAAAGACTTGCCATTGGACTGGTACACATCCACTTGAACTTTTCAAACTTTTCACTTGAGAAGAAAATCAAATTCTTTGCTGGGCAGTCATATTTCTCTGCAGCTGTAAACCAGGGTCAAAGCCTGCTGACCTTAAAGCCTCCTGTCTGCAGCCTTCAGCTTCCTTCTCACTGGCAAGTGCTGGTTTTCCTGGCATAGCTGTTCTGACCCCTCTGCATGTTCCAGAGGTTCAGCACTGATGTGCGCTTTCACTGTATAGAACTAATTTATGAAATAAACTTGCACTTTCAGAACTGTATCAGAAATTACAATGCCATAAATGTACACTTTGTTTAACAATACGCTACAATTGTTAACTTCAGAATCATTCTTAAAGTTGTTCTTGATGCAGTTTAATCATATTACTTGTAGTCTAATCCATTGTGAGTACAAGTTAATGTTAGGGTGAGATACCAAGGCATTATGGAGTTCCAAATTAAAATGCCCAAAATTAAAAATATAATAGTAATCACCTAAACTGATCATTAAAAGAAATGTGAGCTAACATTACTTACCTGATTAGCAGTAAATGATGTTAGCAGATATACACCATCTTCATATGCATCTGACAAAAAGAATAAAATAAAATGTATTTGTTATTCACCTCAACACATTATCAAAATGTTAGTTCAAAAATTGTGTCTATATGTACTTTACACATCAACATATGGTATGTATATACACACGAATAAATTTCTGTATTTCCAAAAGATACACTTTTAAGCATAAAATACTTTCATTAGAGGACAGCATGCTAATTAAATGAGGACAAAGTAAGAACATTTTAGAGGTCTGATACAAAAGAAAGCAAACAAATAGCATTAGGAAAGTCCAGGGTATTAAGACCAGAAAGAGAAAAAATGTTTCTCGCTGAGGAAGGCATGGAAGTAATTTCCCACATCCAACACTATTCACTGTCCAGTGGCACAGCCATGATTGATAGAAACTGCTGTTGTACATTTTACCAATCCTATTGTTAAGCACTAAATCATAGAATCATAGAATGGTTGGAAAGGACATTAAGATCATCTAGTTCCAACACCCCTGCCATGGGCAGGGACACCTCACATTAGACCATTTTGCCCAAGGCTCTGTCCAACCTGGCCTTGAATACTGCCAGGGATGGAGCATTTTGGGCAACCTGTTCCACTGCTGCACAGCCCTCAAAGAACTTCACCTTTGTATCTAATCTGAACTTCCCCTGTTTAAGTGTAAACCCATTACCCCTTGTCCTGTCACTAAAGTAATGCTGATAATCACGAGCACTGTAGGTTCTTGCCTTTCTGCCTTACCAAAATGAGATCACAGGCATCCTGGTGAGAGGCATCTTGTAATCTATGTTGATTTCATTTATCATTAGATTTCCATGAACCTAGTCATCGTTTCTGAATTACTGTGCAGTGGTGTAAGTGGAGCACCAAAAACTACACTAACAGCATCCTGCAAACTTCCCTACACATCATTATGCAAAATAACACCATTTCCTGCATTGCTTGCAGTAATCTCGGGTGATAGCTTAATGTTATTACAACGGTAATACACTGCGTGGAAAGGATAAATGACTTTTAAATATCTCTTATCTGAAGACGATTTAAGTTCAGTAATGTTGACAAAATTAGTTAAAGCTTCCCACATAATCTACACATACGGTTCTGATTGGTTTGAGAACAAATCCTTGTTATCTGTGTTGCCTTTCATCCCAGGCA
This sequence comes from Pezoporus occidentalis, assembly GCF_034315485.1. Taxonomy (NCBI): domain Eukaryota; kingdom Metazoa; phylum Chordata; class Aves; order Psittaciformes; family Psittacidae; genus Pezoporus; species Pezoporus occidentalis. The sequence continues at coordinate 7,225,454 of NW_026916158.1, forward strand.
CAGCTTCCTTCATACAACATATTAATTCTATAAATCATAGCATTATGCAGTTTAAATCAGGAAAAATAACTTGACCATCCATCCTTATAGCAAAAAAAAAAAGACTTTATGAAAGCAAAAAGCATCATACATACCAATGCGAACCCCATCATCCCAATAAAGCTGTCCTTCTGCTCTCAGAGTGTCATTCAAAGCAACAGTGAGTCCCATGGGGTTTTTTCGGCTATAGAAAACATAGTATTTTTCTCTCAGTATCCTCAGGTAACCAACCACATTTCATATTTCTCAAATGTTAGAATGTTTTAAAAAAATATTACACGCCATTCAATTTATCTCCCAAAGTCATCTTCTTAAACTAATCCTATGAAATTTAAAGGAGGCCATCAGGAGGAAAGAAAAGCCGGCCATAAAGCTCCAGTGCCATTATACCTGTATCTTCTCTGAGGACTGATAGTATTTTATCTATTTGTATTTGTGCAAAACTAAATTTTAAATTTCAGTCAATCTTACCTGTAAAAAGTTGTATTAGCAGGCTTTTGCCAAGCAAGGATGTATCCACCCCGGATATGCAGATTGATATGCTCCAAAGGAGATGGTAAAAGACTGAACTGTCCCCTAATGCCAATATCTTCATCCTATGTACAAAAGATTTTAAAAATCCTCTACTGAGTTGCTCCCACTTTACTGGTTTGTTTGGGTTTGTTTTTTTATAATGAAATTGTCATGTTTTGCTAGCCTGATGAAATAGGACTTTCTACTGCAGAAGTAACTACCAAATGCTTATAAGGGAAACTGAAATGCAGGATCTATAAAAGATTGCCTTGAGTATAGGTCACAGTAGCCGAACTAAAGAGGCCAGTCTGGTGAAACACAAACTTGTGATTAGTGAAATGACCTGTGATGCCTGCTCTTCCAATTACCAAATCTTTTCTTATTTTCTGTGAAAGGTGATGCAGCTAAATGTGTTTTGTGTTTCTCCATTCCAGTATTCCTTACAAAGTCATTATGTACATTATTTGAGGCTTAAAAAAGTCAACAGAAGTACCTCAAATTAATTTACTCTAGCTGTAGTCATGTTATTATATATTAGTGTGGGATAATAATTACAGGAATCAAGGTTGCTTTTCTTTTTATTAGCTAAGTAGCTGTTACATTGCTAAGAAGAAATACTGAATGGAAGTTTGTAAAAGGGTGGGCAGGGGTTCACACCTCACCACTACTCTCAGAACACCCTTTCTGCTGTCTAAGCAGCATTGTGAAGAAGACATATAAAATACAGTTTTTAAAATTACTTACTGTGTGGTAATCATACCAGCGGGCATTGGGTAAGTAAGCGTTCACTGTTACAGCATTCTGGAATTAAGAATACTTGGTTTAGGTACCTTAAATGAAAAAAATGAAGTGACAGTGAAAAGTGAAAGCTAAAGTGACATTAGTATTTTCTTAAGTTCTTAAAAATGTACCTGTTGCATCACAGGACTGATGAGCAGTGCAGGTCCCCAAAGGAACTGCTCGTATATTTCCCAGGTTGTTCTGTCTTCTACAAACCTTCAAGTTAACAGAATAATGATTAAACATTGCATGCTGAACTTTTCCAAAGTGTTCCTTTTTAAAAAACTATTGTCAGCATTTGAATGTACTGTTCCTAGTACCTAATATTTCCTCATCTTTATTCTACTATTCATAAATCAGTTAATGCTTGCCAGGAATACACAAAGATCCTAATGTGAAACTCATTAGAGAAATACAAGCTATTAGATTTCTTTTTCCATTTCTTTGCCACAGCTATTCAGTGTATTTAGATCACAAAACTCAGAAGGTCTGTTGTGCCTGGCCAGTTTTAGCAATAGTAAGATTAGGTACTGGACAGACTGGGAACCACTTTCTAACTTGTGCTACTTTTTTCTTAAGCAATTGCTTTGAAAAGAGGAAGTCAACACATGTGAACAGCTCAGTGTTCCTCAGACAAGACGTGTATAGATGAAGAGCACATCTAACTCCACAACAGAAGAAAGGTTTTTGCAGGTACTGACCCACCTGACAAGGAGCAAAGAAAGCTTCTGTGTCTAACAACATTAATAAATAAAAAAAAATCAGGTATATAAGCTTGGACATAACAAAAAAGCCAGTTTTTTTTTTCCCCTGCAAAACTCTCATGATTTATGGCAGAATTGTATCTTTTCCCAAAAGTTTTTATCCAGCAATTTTTTGCTTTTTTATATTTTTTTATTTTTTTATTCTACATACACTTGGCATTCTGTTCCTTGCCCCAGAAGAGGTTAAAGGTGAGATCTAAAATTTGAATTTTACTCCCAGAAAATAAGATATTCAGTTTTGAAAAATGAAGAACTAGTGCTAATTGAGTCAGGCTTGCTATTGAAAGCTCATACTCAACCTTGTGGTTGTTTTGTTGTTTGTTTTTTTTTTTTGAATAATAATTGCTGTAACTATGAGGATCATAACTACAAAATTTTCAGTGGAAATTCCTGATAAGAAGAGTATAGGAGTCCCACTTACTCATGGAGCATGGGGCGGATCACAGTGCTGCCATGGGCATGGGCTTCATACATTAAAGTGTAGAAATAAGGTAGCAAGGTGTATCTTATATTCAACACATTCCTGGAAATCTCCTCAAATGTTGCATTCCAGGAAGCAGGATCTTGCCTCTGAAAGAGACTTTCGTTAGTCCAGCTGGGTTTTGCTCAGAAAAGCTACAAAAACCCCAGACCACCCAAAATCAACAAAGCAAGAGAAAGACAAGGAAATTTCTCAGCCAAATTAGAGCACCTTCATTTATTTATGCTTCAATTAAGAAGTAAGTGACACTAAAACCAGCAGGTACCACTGTCAGCCCTAAGAGGGGAACTGAAAAGGGAAAAGGTGAGAAAAACCTGCGGGGAGTACTATAAAAACTGCTTAATGCAAAGTGTCCCAAAGGCATGACACATCCTAGTGTACATAATTTATTATCCCTCTTTTCTGCAGGGCAGCACTCAGGACTTGCAAGCAGAGAGTGAAGCACTAACAACTGATGTCAGGGAGCACTTCCAATCTCTATTAAATGTATTGAAGAATACCTTGGCAAATTGGGCAAGACTGGAAGCAACATGATAACCCTGAATCTGCATTTTTTTAAAGGCATTAAAAGACCTATCGAAAGGTATGCCGCTGCAAGATAAAGCACACAGTTTCTGAAAAGGAGACTTTAATCCATCAGATATATGCTATATAAATAGCTCTACTCTGCTAGACCTGGAGCTTTAACTGGAACGAAGTGCTGTTCCCATTTTTTTTTATTTTTCCAGTTATCTTGTTTTACAGCTTTCTAGAATATAGTCCTTAGCCAGCACAGACCGACATTTAGGCAATTACTTTCCTCTTAAAAGAAATACAATATCTGATGGTGGCATATGTGCAGAGTACAGAAATTGCCGAGTCTTACTCCAAAATCTGATTACACTGTTCCGTTTTCTCATTTGATGTATAATTATGGTCAATTAGGGCTGAGAGCACTAAGGTCAGCTTTGCTCCTTTAAGTGCATTTGCCACCAAAGCGCTCTATTTTAGTCTTGCCAGCGTAGCGTGTTTAAATAAAAATGATGCACAGGGAAAAATACGTAGGAGTGGGAGTCAGTCAAAGCAAACTTAGAATATGCTTCCTGCAAGCGGTCCAAATCCCAGAGCAGCATAAAGCCTCCCAGGTGAGGGGGAGCCTTATAGGCAAGCTAGCATATAAAAAAAGACAATTTTTATTTGATAAAGAGCCAAACATCTTTTTGTGTCCATTTTGCTTGGAATGTAATTTTTTGAGCCAGGTGAGCTTGTACGATGTTCTGGCTGGTCTCTATATTGTGTTGCAAAGGCCCAGCAGTTAACAACTGTTAAAAACTTGTGACTCACCCTTGTTCCTTTCTGGTTGTGATTCCTTGAATATGGGTAAAATGCACCTAGTTCCATCCAGCGAATACACAGCTCATACTCTGAGTCTTTGAAGAAGCCACAGATATCAGCTCCTGTCTGAAAGTTTCAAAATGACCCAATTGGGATAAAATAAAATTATGTACAGCATCAAGATAATAAGGTAATAAATCATTAGCTTACATAAGATATTCCAAAGAGACTGAAATCCATCATACCTGAAAGGAAAAATAATTCAATATTACTGGCTGTTGTTTTGCGGGTTTTTTTTCCCCCTTTGGTATGCTAATGCTTACATAGATAATACTTATTGTAATGGTGAATGAAAATAAAAAACCCCAAGTCTGCCATGTTTTTCTGCTACAGAGTGATGGGAGCTGATTGGTCAGGAGCAAAGAAAGAAATGAGGGCAGGTCACAGGGCACAAAGTTGGTTGATCCCAAGGGAATAAAAGAGTTCCTAGCACCTGGTGCAGAACTAAAGAAGTTAAAAAAGGTATTGACCACTTATTATGGTTCCTCAGTTAAATTGCTTACATGAGATAAAACCACATGAATACCAGAAGCAAGCAGCTGAAGCAGAAGAAGTAACTGCATACAGTAAATTGAATACAGATACATTTCTTTCTCATACCAATAATAGATGCAGTTAGCTGATCCCAAGCTGCAGTGTTATCACCTAACCAGTGTCCTGCCCATCTTCCACTGCTGGGATACGTGGAACGGGTGACAACGATCCCACGCTCCTTGGTGGCATCCTGCAAACCTCTGACATTGAAAATAGAGCAAAAAACAAATTACATGAGAAATATTACATGGGAATTTATTATACCAGGTTCTCTGAAATTAAAGGGCTTATATTTTCATAGCAAAGGAGGGCATTGCTGTATGCATGAATATGCATACATCCAATGCAGATGTGCTTTTTATGGCAATTTACTGTGATTCACGTATCGATAGTAGCTCAGCAGTGTCAGCCAACCTGTAACTGGAAAAAGAACAGGCAGGCAAGGACATGTTAAAATCATAAAACTATTGAATGTTTTGGGTTAGAAGGGAAAAGATCATCTAGTTTCAACCCCTTGCCATGGGCAAGAACACCCTCCACCAGACCAGGTTGATCAAAGCCCTGTCAAAAATGGCTTTGAATGCTTCCAGGGGTGAAGCAACCACAACTTGTGGATGTAGCCCAACTTGCACTTTCTCTAAGGTCTCCATCTAAGGTCTCCATGGTGTGTTCCAGGGCACCTCATTCCTTTCTTAGCATACCTGAAAACTTGCAGCAGCAGTTAAAAATAATTCAACAAAAATCATATAAAAAATATCAGAAGGGGCAAAATAGAGGTGCCAGAGCTATTGGACCTGCCAGTGTAACTCCTGTTGCCAAAAAAAAATATTAGAACAAGTAATGGATCTGTAATAACTTCAGAAATACCAAGATGACATGATATCAATATGGAATGACCAACATGGATTTGTCTGGAAGCAACATACTAAACCAGCTGTTTTCTTCTTGTGGCAAGTAACAGGTATTAGAGTGAAGGAGTGACACCAATGTGTGTGACTACCTTAGCATTAGCTAACCTCTTGGTGTGATCACATTTGTCTTCCTCATAAGCAGAAGGGATGTCAACCAGAGGTTAATTAACTTTTGAGGATGGTGGGACTTATTTTTATTTCCCAAATTAGAGCCAAATCCCTACAGGGTGGGAAACATGTAAGCACTATGGTTTGGGGTATAAAAAATAGCTAGCACCAGGAAAGTGTTGTCATGCATTTCTGATGTTCTGGCGCTAAACTGCTATGGCCTTCCTAAGGATCATTGCTACAGGGAGAGGAGACTGTGACAGGCTGATGACTCAGAAGAGCCCTTGAGGTCTGGGAGGTGTGGGTGTGAATGAGCTGGATGGAGAACAAATTAACTAAGTAACCTCATTCCTCAAATACATAAAAACTTTATTTAAGGAAATTAAATATTTTATTTAATTTCCTTAAATAAAACCTTGGTCATTGCCTCAAAGTACCTGCAAACAAGTAAGCTTAAAGCAGGAAAAAAGAAAATTAAAATTGTTGAGTTCAGGGGAATTTATGATTCCTGGTTTCTCAGCTGAGGATATGAACACCTTTCTCTATAGTGTATGCTGCTGGTCTATGCTGTGTGCCCAGCATGGATGCATTACTGCTCCACTTTCTTAGAACAGCTCCTTTGCAGCCATTCACACCCTGTGAATCATTACAGCAAAGTACTAAACCACAGTACTAATCAGAAACTTCACTGATTAAATCACACTGCTTTCCAATGCTAACTCCACAATAATTGTCTAAACAGCTGCTTCAATAATGCACTATTTATTTATTTTTCTACTGGATTTGCAGCTTTAGTGACACTATAATTACAGAAAAAATACACAAGTCACTTTAATTACCATAGTAATTGAACTAGACTAATGTGCTGTAATTATTTCTTCCAAGACAAACTGTAAGTTTCCTAGTATCTTTTTATTTCTTTGTAACATGCTATCCAACATTTTCAGCCTCTGCTTAGTCTACCCTACTTCAACAATGCTTTGGAAATTGCAGATAAAATTTCAAACGTAAAGGAAGTGTATATGATACACAGAACTGCTCAAGAATGAGTATGGCCTGAGTGTTTTGCTGACTCAAGGTGCCAACTCTGTGATCCAGGGGTGAGCCAAAGCTGTATACATGAAAAGCAATTACATATCTTCTGTTGCACAAGTACTCCTTCAGTTACTACCAAAGAATAAAGTGGAAACTGATATATATTATTTTTTTTGCAGATAACATTTTCTTTAAATTTCAAGTGTGATAATATCTGTAAAAGGTGTGTAAGTTATAATAGTTTCTCTTATGGTACCTTTCAAAACAGAAGGACATATTTCACTACATTTGTGTTCATACTTAATACAGAGAAATGCTGGTAATATTCCTGTTACTGTCAAATTATTGTTTACTTACAATGCCCAAATTGCATGTGATTTGGCTGACAGCAGAAGTATCAGATATTCCTTCTTGTCCTGTCAGCAGTTTCACTTCTGCCTTGACTGGCAGCATTGCAATCTCGTGCTGCCAAGTATAACATCCACTCAGACAAAAATTCAAGCAGCCTTAATATTTTATTTCTTTTTGGTGATATTAAAGGTAGCAAGGTCTATAAAGTTGCTAAGCCCTCTACAGAAACACTGTTCCTTGCTTACTCATTGAATTGGAGATGAAACAGCAGATATATTATCATTAGATCAAATGTTATCTGTAGCAGGCTGGGGTACTATTCAGAAAGGAACAGATAATGAGATTTGACTTGGAACTGAGAAAATAAATTCTTAAAAGTCAAGCTTTATGCACACAGTTTCCAATTTAAAAGACACTGTTTTCCCCTTTCACTACGACTCAATTTGTTTTAAATAGAGGCCATAATCAAGCCATTCTTAAAAAGTTATATTCATTTTTCCTCACTGGATGTACAGTGTAAGGTGAAAACAGTGGCAGTGCTAGAAGTAAACCAGGTCATGCCAGCCAAACCTAAAAACAGGAAGCATTTTATATTTTAATTATGATAATGGTGTGAGACTATCCTGGAGTAATTACTGTTCCCAAGACCTGATCAAGATGTTCAGACCTGTTCTCCATTCTGCCTTGTGAATGAATACCAGAGCAGAGCCTTTGGATTGATTGCTTCCATTTACAATGCAGAGCATTGCCCTGGCTTAGCGTTGGTGGCTGCCTCATAATAGAAACCTCTGATGAAAAGAAGACACATTGTGTTTGAATGTGTTGAGATATGGAAACACTCGATAGTGAGTAATTAGGTACAAATTAAACTATATGAGAAACAGCACTGTAACCATCTTATTTCATAATCCAGGTCAGTAATTAAGCTTGTACAACATAATGTTTATAAGGATGAAGACCTTGAAACAGGTATACCAAAACCTGCTCCCCAACTGGGCGAGCAGTAAATTTCTTTAGTACCAGACTTGGGTAAACTCTCTTTAAAATGTACCTTGAAAACTGCATCTGCTCAGGGTCAGTGATTTTAAAGCTTCTAGACTCAAAACAAAGACTTTGCCTGCTTGTCCTGAGATAGTCAGTGATGCAGCTGCAGGTGTAGACATGCTTGAGCAGGTGTGGGTTTTTTCTTCTAGCTGGCTCCAGTTGCAGAAAGTATTTATTGTAGTGAAATAACAGAAGCACAGCTTCAGCTTTGAACTGTGCAGACATACTTGCTCTTCTGCACATCCCTTCCAGCAGCTCAGGTTCGTATTACCCTGCCTGCACCATGGGCAAAATCACTGTGCTAACCGGGCAGTAGGGGGCTGAAATAGTCCCAGCTGACAGAGATATAGAACTGCTGCTTAAACTTTGGAACATCAAAGTCCACTTCTAGCTAAACTGAAGAATCAAAGATAATGGAGTGAAAAGAAAGATTTCTCAGGCATGTTAAATAAGCTGATGAAAGTTTGCCTCGAAGAATATAGACACAGAATATTCATGTGTAACCCATTTTGGAGACAACAAGAAAGTATGCAAACTTCACTTACTCTAGGGTAGGTTTTGTTTGTGACCATCCATAAAGAGAGTGGACATCGTAGTGTCTAGCTGGGGTACCATCTGGAAGATACTGTTGACCTTCCATGCATGGAGTTTTGGCACTTAACCCATCTGACCGATATCCCAAATCTAGTGGAAGGAGAACAAAACCAATTAATAATGAACATTCAAATGTTTATGAATGATTAGAGTTACTTTTCCTTTTTTCATCATTTCATAGCCATTCAGTCTCTTTTAGGCATGTACACTGTCATTTATTTATTTATAATTATAAAAATAACATTTCCAAAATAGAATATTTCTAACATTCCTATTTAGGCATCTGATTCTCTAAGTGTTAATAGCTCAGTTACAGATGTTCTTACTAAAGAGGCTCAAAGAGTACAAAGTATATTCAAATTCAGAAGACATTGCATATCTTTGTAAGCATCATCAGATCATCCATATATACAGAGAAAATGGGTGTGGCAGGGAGTATGGTCTGTGTCTGAATATTAACTTCCTTACAATTTCTTAGAAACTATTCATAATAACTGAAAACAAGAGTAAGCAACATGAGTATGTTAATAAACCATTAATAAAGAAATTACTGATTGGTACTGTACACAAGTACTTATGTAAAGCCAAGATAAGAATGCTAAGTATTTCAAGTATTTGTATAGATAACGGTAATTATCTGTTCTAGCTGTATTATATATATTATCTATTCTAGCTGAATGGTAATGAGAAGAGACACAAGAATATTTTCTAAATTTTTAATTAATTGCATTATTAATCTGAGCAAACTGCAAAACAGAGAACTGTTCTTCACCATGCCTGGAGCAAAGCACCTAGATCTAAAATAGGTATCAGAATCCATATGAAGGCAACTAAGAATGGCTTTATTTTTAAAAATGTCATGCAGTTACAGCTCCCACTGAAATAGATGGGGTTAAAATATACCCGTACTCTCAGAATTTAAGGACCACTTTCAGTTAGGGGTTGTGGTCTTATATACCTAACTTTACGTATTTATGCCACATACACCATATCAGAAATTACATAATAACTGTAATGACCTAAAACTTTTAAGGAGTAATCAGACTTACGAGGCACATATGGTGGCATATTTAAGAGTTCATTTCTACAGCCCCCAATGGCACCATTCAGAAAAGCTGCTGGTTCATTCATGTCCTAAAAACAGAGAGCAAAACTTGATTGTATTTGCTTCAAACCTGCAAAACACACTAAATTCTGTATTACAAACAAACAGTGTTGTAGAAGAATCACTTGCAGCTGTAGTTTCAGTCTGCCGTTCCATGTTTTCTTGACAAAATCACAGAATCTTAGAATCATAGAATAATTAGAGTTGGAAAAGACCTTAAGATCATCTAGATCCAACCCCTCTGCCATGGGCAGAGATGCCTTACACTGGACCAGTTTGCCTGAGGCTCTGTCTAGCCTGGCCTTGAACACTGCCAGGGATGGAGCATGTACCATTTCTTTGGGCAACCTGTTCCAGTGCCTCACCATCCTCACAGTAAAGAACTTCTTCCTCATATCTAACCTGATCTTCCCCTGTTTAAGTTTAAACCCATTACCACTTGTCCTATCACTACAGTCCCTGGCATGGTGCAGGGACAAGGAGCCACAAAGTGTTTCAAGGGAAGAACTGTGAGTCTGGCCTGTTTCCCCTGTGCAATGAGTGTCGCAGTGGAGGAAGAAAGTCGCAACATACCAAGGCAGTGCAAGAGTACAACCTAGAGCCAAAGTGGTGCCTTTGGTTGAGGGATCAGGTTCTGCCTGGTGCTCTGATTGCTTTCACTCCAGCTTATTATTTTTTTATTTTACCTAATGGCAATTCAACACCAGATACCCTCTGAGCTTCATCGGTAGTACATATACTGTGCAATTTCTCTGCTAGTGTCTGGCAGAGAAAAAAAGAATAACCCAGAAATTGAATTCATTTCTACACTTACAATCCACAAGCCATCAAACTTGATGCTTCTTGAGGGGTTGGTGGGATTGTTGTAGAACTCCAGGATTTCTCTCTTCCACCACTCTGCTGTGGAATTGCGCAAGAAGTCTGGGAAAGCAGCATGTGCTCCATAGAGCTGTAAAAATAGTAGAAAAACAAAACAGATACATGTTTGAAAGCGTCCTGTTACAATGTTGGAATTTGTTTAAAAAAACAAGTTACTTATTCACTAAGTTTTTTGGCTCTGTTAGGAAGTGTAGTGAATTTCAGCGCCTTATTTTTCTCACCAGATTCATCAACTAGCTTGCTGCTATTTTCCTTAATTCATGTGCTGCTCTGTCTATATTTGAATCGGTAAGAAAGCCATAGCAATATTTACCTGTATTTGGGTTTCCTCAGGCAGCGACTCATTGACTTCCACATCAGGAAGAAATGGCCAGACCTAATGTGACAAAGGACATTATTATAAAATAATCAAACCACACTGAATGAGCATCAGCAACAGACAGATATAACCATTCTTCCCTGATATCTATGTGAACGACAACACAAACTGAAGGCAATTCAATTTGTAGTATTTATTACATGTGTCATTTACATCCAGGCATGATTATGCTACTAACAGACTTTCCCACTGAGGATAGCACTGAAGCCTAGGCTGACATGCTGTTTACTTGGATACAGCATGCCTCTACCATCACCATTTTTTAAGAACAGTACCTTGGAGTATATAATGTCATTGGTATTGGGCCATTTTATGAAGACATCATCCTGTACACCTCTTGAGAAGGTAGGATAATTGGTTTCATTTCCAGAGATGGTTGGATCCTGTAATTAAAGACACTTTTACCTGCATGCTCAGAAAACAATTTTAGAAATGCTGTTGAATATATCCTGCATTCTGCAATGATATATTGGAAGTTAGAAGTAGTACTCAAAACTGACCAGGATAATGATAAATCTCATTCCTTCTTCTTTTATTTTGTTAACCAGAGCTGGTAATCCAGCAAAGCGTGTGCCAATGGTGAAGTCCAGTTGCCTTTCCATATAGTCAATATCTGCATATTGGACATCCTGCAGTTAAAAAATAAATAAATAAATAAAATATTTTTTCTATTTTGCCGGCTAGAAATTCATTGAAAATCTGTGAAAAATTTTGACCTGTAAAATTGGTAGCAGCTGTAACTTTAAGCTAAAGCTATTAAATGAATTTTGCACACCCTATCAGCAAGTCCAGTACAAAATAAACCCTTTGCTACTGCATCTAGTCTAAGGGTAGAAATTAACACATGACAGAGAAAAACATCCTAGATTTGTACATACAGGTATGTACACAAACTGTACATATGCTACCATATCTGTAAGGAAATGGTTGAAACAGCTGCTCTGTATTGAAAGTGTGATGTTTAGTACATTTAAAATGAAGAGTCATATTCAATTTACAGTATAATTTTGTTAGGTATAGGTGCTATTCCAACTTTCCCAGCAACAATCTGTGCCAAATCATAGCTGATAAGACACAGAGCAATATACCATAGAATCATAGAACCATAATACTGAAATGATGCTGATTCATTTCTTTTCTTGCTTGTTTCACTTGTTGACCATTGCTGTTTCATAAGCAGCAGGGCTAGAGCCCATTACTGACTAAGGCATCTGGGTGCTGCTTTGGTACAAATGATAAAGAAATTACAGCAGCCTATGGCCTACATTTAACATGGTTTAGAGTTTACAGAGATGTATGAGGGCAATAATTTTAAACTAAAAAAGGGGTATTTAGGCTTGATGTGAGGGAAAAATTCTTTACAATGAGGGTGGTAAAACACGGGCACAGGTTGCCCAGTGAGGTGGTAGATGTGCCATCCCTGGAGACATTCAAGGCCACACTGCATGTGGTTCTGGAAAACCTGATCTAGATGAAGATGTCCCTGACCGTTGCTATGGGTTTGACTGGATGACCATTGAAGGTCCCTTCCAACCCAAACTATTCTGTGATTCTGTGTTCAGCTCTGGCATAAAAATAGTCTGCTCTACTCTACCATGGGGGGGGGGGGGGGCTTTGATTTTGTGCTTTTAAATGGTCTTTATTAATACTAAGAAGACAAAAGTTCTGGCATGAGTTCATACGTTAACTGCTACCGCTTACATGGGGAATCCTAGCTGCCTTCATTTCCTCCACCACCTGGGCAATTTCTGAGTCATTCACGTATCCATAGCGGCACAACTGGAATCCCAAAGACCAGTAGGGTGGCATGACTGGTCGTCCAATCAGCTAAAAATAAGAAAGAATATTTGTGGTGAATGCATGAGATGAGTAGAACAAACCAAACCAACCAATTAAACAAACACTAGTTTGTAACAGAGTAAAAATCCTACTGCAGTGTACTCCTGTACAACAAGTTCCGGAGTTGGGCCCAAAACCATGTAGAAGTCAAGGATTCCTCCTATGGTACGGTATGTCAGGGCAGGTGTTGGCTGTAATGTCACATCTGGAAATGGAGAAATTGAAAGGAAAAAACGGTGCTTGGACTTGCCACTGTTGCAAAACAGTGATCATAAAAATAAAACACACTGAGAAAATAAATCTAAGTTTTTCTTACCCATTGCATTGCTGTTAAGAAATAGAACTCCATGGGCATTGCTGTCTTCTTCAAGAGCCATGTAAAATGGATGATGACCATAAGAATTCAACTCGTACTGCAAACAACATAAAATACATATTGACAGGGAAATATCACAAGCATTCACTAACTTATTAAATAAATTTAATAAAAGATGAGACATGACTGCCAAACATACAAGTAAACTCCAGAATTATATACTTAAACCCTACACACCTACAAAGCATACCTACAGAACATCACTTTCAACTTCACAATTTGTGTCAGTTGTCTTCAGATTGACCAGGCAGAAAGCAAAGCAAAGATATTACTGCCTTTAACACTTGCTAATGAGAAAGTCCTTCCCCAGGAGCAGATGCTGGTGGCATTCTGTTCACTTTCATTTACTCAAAAATATATTCAAATCTGAACTGGAAATTCAGCTGTTTCATTGGTCATTCCCTCAAAACTGCAAACATTATGCCCTCATAGGAAATAACACAGGTATACACATAGACACAAGATTTCTGATTTACCTGTGTAAACACTAAATTAATCCCAAAGTAGTAGGAGTTCTCCTGACTCATTTCTACCTTTCAGAATAATTAGCCGAGAAGAATAAAAAAGGAAGAATGTGCTATTATTTCTAAGCCATTTGCTGTCTTCTGACATCTGACTCCACACACAGGTCACAAAGAATATGATTAGAGAAGACCATTGCAATTGAGAAACCATCCAAATTATAAGCCATGATAAATATAATCAAAGCAAATATGTGTGTCCAGTACCAGCAGGCATCCACTAGACTTTAAAATACTGCTGGATACTTCCACACATTAGGATCGTTGGTCCAAAAGCCACATTTGCTTCCACTTACAGTAGGAGGCTGATCCCTTGTGAACATTCCCCAGGAGTGCCAGCTTGTGTTACGTCGAAACGCTGTGTGCTCATTTTCTCCAAGTCCATATATATATTGGGATGGTAAACGAGTAGAAATCTGAATGAACATGTCACTGAATGTGAAGGTGGGCAGCTGTGAATCCCAGCTAATATGGAAAGAAGAAAATAAAAGCAAGAATACAGTGTTTTCAGGGCTATGTTTAGCTGACACTTCTTTTGGGTTACTTTTTTGAGGCTACTTTTTTTCTCTGAAAAATCTCTTTCTTCCGTAAAGGTGGAATAAATCTGTTATGGCTATGGAGAAAACTTCAAGCATATGAAATGGGGATGTCTAAGAATTTGATGCACAGTTTAGAAACACAAAGTCCTCCATGTCTCTCACAGACATAAATATTATACACAGGCATCATGCACACCAAGTTGCATCAAGGAACTCAGCTTGCAATGAAGTTTTGGGTACTTTTAAAAAAATTACATAAGATTTTTATTTTTTTTTTTTTATAAAAACCATAAAGCGTACAACTGCTAACATCATTGTTCTGTTTTTTAGCTCCAAATTCATCTTAATCAAGGAAAACAATGAAGCTCCTATCAGACTTATTGGCTGTCGTATTACCAAAATCCATCTGCAAGTTAGTTAAGACACTACTATTTTTATTTTCTTTTTTGTAACCATTCCTCAAAACCAAACGATCAGTCCTTAATGATCAGTGGTGTGGTCACCTGAGGAAATATTTAGGAAGTGTAGAAAATTGTTGTGCCTCTCGGACAAATGGGAACTGCAGAAGAAATGGACTTTGGAGTTGTCTGTATTCCATACTTCATCATGTTGTAAAGGATTTTTAGCAAGTGTCAGACTAAGAAGTGACCAGGGAGAAACCTCAGATAATTATGAGAAAAAAACAGGATATTGCTTAGGGCACTTTCTCCAAACTCTCCCTAGTTCTGGGTCAGAGTAATCCCAGGCACAGCTGCAGGTTGGGCAAAGAAGAGATTCAGAGCAGCCCTGCAGAGAAGGACTTGGGGGTGTTGGTCAATGAGAAAATGAACATGAGCCGGCTTCAGTGTGTGCTTGCAGCCCAGAAAGCCGACCGTATCCTGGGCTGCATCAAAAGGAGTGTTGACCAGCAAGTCGAAGGAGGTGATCCTGCCCCTCTACTCTGCTCTTGTGAGACCTCACCTGGAGTAATGTGTGCAGTTCTGGTGTCCTCAACATAAAAAGGACATGGAACTGTTGGAACAAGTCCAGGGGAGGGCCACAAGGATGATCAGAGGACTGGAGCACCTCCCATATGAAGATAGGTTGAGAAAGCTGGGGCTGTTCAGCCTGGAAAAGAGAAGGCTGCTTGGAGACCTCAAAGCAGCCTTCCAGTATCTGAAG
The DNA here is from genome assembly GCF_034315485.1 of Pezoporus occidentalis. Lineage (NCBI taxonomy): Eukaryota > Metazoa > Chordata > Aves > Psittaciformes > Psittacidae > Pezoporus > Pezoporus occidentalis. The sequence continues at coordinate 7,240,781 of NW_026916158.1, forward strand.
GGGGGCTATAGGGATGCTGGGGATGGACTCTTCATAAGGGACTGTAGTGATAGGACAAGGGGCAACGGGTTAAAATTTAAACAGGGGACATTTAGATTGGATATAAGGAAGAAATTCTTTACTATTAGGGTAGTGAGGCACTGGAATGGGTTGCCCAGGGAGGTTGTGAATGCTCCATCCATCGCAAGTGTTCAAAGCCAGGTTGGACAGAGCCTTGGGTGACATGGTTTAATGTGAGGTGTCCCTGCTCACGGCAGGGGAGTTGGAACTAGATGATCTTAAGGTCCTTTCCAACTCTTTCTATGATTCTATTCTATGATTCTAGTCAGTGTTCTCATACAATGCAATGGTGAAACAACCTTCACTGGAGCAGCATCTGGCATTAGGCAGACAGAACCATTTCATGGGAAGAGTACAAGAGCGAGTCTTAAGGTGTTTAGAACACAGTACACACGGAAATAGTTTGGCTTGGAAAGAGCTAACTAAACCAGCTGAAATAAAATAAAATTACTGTGGCTTACATGATTCTTCCCGTGCTTCTGCGGCGAACTTGTATACCAAATGGTTTTTTTTGAACTGATACTTCATAGAGTCGTTCCTCATCTGTGCTTGTTGGGGAGCTTGGGAGATTTAGTGGTACTGGAACCTCATATCGTGCATTTTGATAATCATAGATCTATAAAGTAAAAGTCAATTCATTTCAGTGAATGAGTTGTTTGAAATCTTATCTATAGTAATAGAAATCTGATCTGATAGAAAATTGTTGAAAACCCTGAGATGAGTGTTTTCTTTCAGTATGTATTCTTTAACCAGTTCATTCACAGTAGTTTGTTTGGGGAAAAAGAAATGAACCTAAAGGACCTATTTTGGATCAGGAATGGATTGTCCATTTTTTATGTTAACTTAAAATATGCACCTGTATTTTAAATATATATATGTATGTAGAGTGAATATCTTTCTGATTCATCTTTCAGACAACTTTGAGAGATACTTTTTAAAGTTTCCTGTATTCTGAAAGCTGACGGGAGTTTTTTTATGCCTGACTGCTTTAAGGCTTCACAATTATTTCAGTGTTATTACACTCACAGTAATAAATTATATTCTGAAAAATAGTGCATTAAAAATTTTAGAATAGAAGTAAAATGATTAACTTGAAAATCAACTGTGAAAATGATAATGTTTATAGATAAATTTACCTGTATATTAATAAAAGGCCTTCAGTTCCGGAGTTTGTGGTTGACATTTTAGATATACATTGACATTATACTTTTGATTCATATAATTTCATTGGAAAACTGAGTACAAAATTCTAGGACAAAAAATATGCAAGCTAAGAGCAGTAACAGTGGATTAGAAGGAGAAACATACCTAGGCAAGGGTGCTACATTCTGTGTAATATAAAACTGACTAGAAAAAGCCCTTATAATTTCTATAAATAAGGCTGTTTTTAACAACGGGACATTGCATACCCTTAGAAATTCTGGAATGACATTACCTTAAATTGCAGCATGTGGTTAAGATGATATTTCACCTCCAAGCGTAGTGTACTAATTGGGGTAGTGTAATCCTCATTAGCTTTGGTGTTGGCACTGTTTAAGATGAGGTTGGCTGCCAAACCTGATGAGGTGTATTCTACTTGGTCTACAGAATAAGCATTGTCAGAGCTGTAATAGCAGGATGGAATACCCGGGCCTGATGTTTCCTGATGCAAATGGAAATAAGTTACAGGTTAGTGAGCTACACTGACCTGCTGTATTTTTGTATTAGCTATTAGCATGGAATCCAAAGTTTCCATTTTTATCACATATCTATCAAATGTAGAATTTGTGGAAAAAGCTTACTCAACTAGTGAACAGAACCCATTTATCTCTACTCTAAATCAGATATAAACAAACAATCCAGTGAAGGCTGCACAAATAGTTGAGTCAGGAAACTGAATGCTTGCACTATGAAGGTGAATTTAACTTCCGTGTATCTGTGACCTTCAGCTCAATCCCACAACATAGCTTAGTTGTGGCCTCTTAGAATTCCTAAAGCTTCCTCCCTTTTAATCGCACTGCTCTCTGATCACTGTCTGCCATCAAGGGAGTGTGCCCAAAACCCATTGGATATTCAGATGAAACCTTTCCATTGGGTTTATTCACACAAATTCCCCTTAAAATATCCACTGAGAATTGCATCCTATTTAGCAAAGATCTCCTGACAGCAAGATCAAAATTACTTTCAGTTTCCTGCTACAGTTGAACATAAACACCCAAACTAGGTGTTCTGAGGTCAGATGGGGTGGTGAATGTTAATGCATTAGCTTTCCACTTCTGGATATTTGCCATCAATCCTGCCTAGTTGTTCACATGAAACTATGTCTGCTTTGTGCATTTTGTTAATGAATATTTATTCATCTGCTTTCATCAAAATGAAAGCACCTTTCAACCTGAGCAAGCATTCAAAACATACTCAGTTCATAACAGGACCAGAGTTTGATTTCACAAAACCAGTCATTTCCAAATGTCCAAAATTTAAAAAAATATTCCTAATAGTGCAACAAAACCAGGAGAGTCCAACAGCCACTTCAGCTGTTGCTGGTTCAAGAGTAGTTAGCAGAAAATTTTGTTCTTCATGGTTAGGATATATGTTCAGGCTGTAAAATTTAGATTTAGAGGATCATGGAGTAATTTAGTTGGAGGGACCCTTTAAAGTTTAACCCTACCAGGGCACACAGCTCCCACATAATAATGGGATAATTAATATCCCATGGGATATTAATGAATGAAGCTCTGTGTTAAAGAACTGCATGTCAGAGATTATGATTTCAAAATAGCCCCTCAACACGGGAATACACAATTAAGTTCACATAAGAGTCAAAATTTTTATTGATTTAAGGATTTTCTCCCAAACTGAGATCCAGAGTAATCAGTTTGACTTAAAGTATGTTTGAATGACTATGAAGATGCAACAAAGGCGATAGAACTTGCAGGCCACAGTGCCAGTGAAACAGAAGAGGTAGCTGAGGATACTATTCTATTTTTTCACAACTCTAATATAACTTTTTTCTGTCTTTCAAAAAATGCCACATTTTAGCTTGGTTTCTGAAAGACTTCAGAAGAACTTATATGATTGGCAACTACCTTAGTTTTAGTGAAGTAAATAACATCTGCTAGGACAGCTGATGTCCGCGCCCCCATTTTATTTAAATCTGACAAATCTGACGGACTATTTTTGTTTTCCACTGTAACAACTATAAAGAGAAAGCTATCATCCTGGAAACATTTCTGTCTCATGAATTTCAAGAAATTATTTTTGCTTACGTCCCAAACACAGCCAAGTTGTTCACATCTTTCTTGTGTTGGATTGGGACTGGGATAACAGTCAAATCTTTCATTGACACTCAGTTGTTGACTCCATTGTACTGTGTAAGATTTTCCTAGTTCAAGCTGAAGTCCTGTTATATGAGCAACCTGTAAATATTAAACAATAAACAGTTAACAAATCCCACATCATATCCATTTGCCCTTCAGTCAGCAGAGAGCACATTTTCTTAATGTCAATTCACAAAAAAGCTTGTCATGTAATATTTGATGTAGTCTCACTTATACAAACACACACAACTGATTTGCTTGCAGATAAAATCTAAAAAATTAAGAATAATAAAAAAAAAAGAGCCAATCCCACAGCTTCCCTGGAATAAAGCAGGAATAAATGTAAGGGCACAGATCCTTCATTTTTAGAAATATGAATGCAAGAGGTAAGAAAAAATAGTTTTATTTTCATTCAGCACCTGTGATAATAGGTAATTTAGGTGTTTGCAATAATTGAGAAGGGTGTACAATGCAAATTCAAAGCAATGCTGGAGCTATCCTTAGCGTGGGAAAGCACTTGCATGAAAGCTTTCCACTAGCACCAGAGCACTTGCTTTGCACATGAATACAGGGTTGCTCTTTTCCGGATTCACTTTGTGAAAAATTCTGCATGAAGTGATAAAGGAGGTTTAAACAGTGTGATGTTGTTTTAAAAATCAATGCATAAACATTCATTTAAAACATACATAAGTATTTGTAACCATCCTCCAATATAACACAAAATCATAGAAGGTATTCCTTCTCTTAGATGTTAAATGTTGCTGTATGAATAACTGCATAACAAAACTTTCTGTTGCACAGAAGGTCTGAGAGAAAAATGTAGAAGCACTTTCTATGCAGCTGAGTTGAATGCAATTATACTTTTTTTCTGTAACAAAATAGATGTCATATTTCATTGAAATGACGCGACTGAGCGCTGTCCTTTGTAATATATAAAGTGATGCAATTTCATAGATGTTTGCTTTCTCTTTTCCCATTCTTGTGTTACCTTTTCTGAAGGATAATAGGTGATATTATGTGGAAAATTTTCCCCAACATTGTTCTGAGATACAGTAACTGCTGTTATTTCCTGAAGGGATCCCAATATCTTGATTTCTTCAAACATCAAGTTGTTTGGATCAGCATAATTGCTGTTTATAGCAGTCATAGTTAGAACGTTCTAAAAAAAAAAAAATAGTGAGCACATTTTTATTAAAAAAAAACCCTGTCAAAATACTCCTGATTTAACAATTTTTTTCAAAATCTTATGTTGTAGCACTAAGTAAGCCAGTAGTTTTTTCCCTAACATATTATTACCCTGCTTATTGTCACAATAATGCTTCTCAACATGCATATAAAAAGTTTCATAGTTGTGTTTCAGATTCCTTTTTTTGCTTGTTTCAGAAATAAGAAAAGGCTGACAGGTGTCTGTTACAGGCAGTTAACCTCTACTCTACTGTGATCTTGTGGGGTTCTAACAAGTGAAGGTTCATATTCAATTTTCCTGACATAAAAATACCAGTTCCAAGTCAATTCCATTCTTTATTATATTAAAAGTCCAAACAATGGATCTGTACAGTGGCTGGCACATGTGCCAGAGTGTAACTTCCTTATTACTCTAAATGTGAAAGTTTATGTTACTTTTTAATTCAATATCATTACAGCCAACTAATGATTTTGTTATAAGAGTCTCAAACTCCAACAGTGACTGAGGTTCCCTATCTACTAATGATTATATGATTAAAAAAAAACACTGATGCATGTGCTTCACTCCCATGTTCTCATGCATTCTTTCTCAGTTGCCACCCTGGTGTTTCACAATGGCAAAGGAAAGAATAACTTTAGCAGAAATTATTATTATACTAAAAATATGCTATCGTATCACTTGGAGTCCTTGTCATATGGTATCTAGGGTAAATATTGAATAGAAACACTAGTTGGACTTCACTCTGCCATAAATTAACCCTGCCAAGAACATTTCAGTTTAAAAAAAAAAACAAAACCCTAAAACATAGCCTTGAAGTAGATTCTGTGGGTGCAGACAAGCCGTACGTCTCCCTCACTCTTTGGAAAATTTCAGCTATATTTTTACCATATTCAAAGATTTTTTCAGTATTTTGAGAATAGCAAAGATTACATTCACCACCTTCTGGCCTCTGTTTTAACTCCCACTGGTGCTTTACATTCCTCTCATTCAATAAATGTTGTTCCTGAGTTTATTATTCTTAAATAGAATTTCTGTAGATTCTTATGTTAACTAGGAAAATTAAAACCAGCAGATTTTAATGCCAGTTAAAATGACAGTGTTTTGAACATGACTTGATTTTGCCAAATATTTTGCTTCTTAGTAAATCTTACAGGAGAACAAGGAAGGAGAAAAGAACAGTCCTTGAAGGTACTGCCGCTAACATTGAAAAATTTTGTAAGATCTTTTAAAGTAAAATACTTACATTGGAAACTGTGAACTCATAGTAAATGTAGGCTTTACTGTCAATTGTACCTAAAAAGTGAAGAAAGAAGTTTACATTTGCAGTGTGGAAAGGAACAGCATTAAAACCACAACTGTGGCACTACTAGAGACCAATAGATTTCTAATTATTATCATTACTGCATTTAGAGACTGCACTGAGTGTCTCAAATATTTACTAATGTTTCTCTGAGAAATGGAAATGTCTCCTTTACTTTTTTCCTTAGGACAGTCTCCCAGGATGTCTAATTTATCACATTTCCCAAACATTCATTGAAACCAGCTTTTCTGAAATGTACTGTTTTTTTTTAAATTTTATTTTATTTTACTCTTACACCTTCTTACCTTGTCTTAAATGTAGATGAATGGCTTGAAGCTAATCCTTTAAAATACCCTAAACAGTGTTTTTCATGCAAAAATGACAAGAATAATAGCAATAATCTCTACCACAGAACCATAAGAGAGGAAATAATGCACACCCAGGGAAAAGAAATCCAAATGTTGAGTCAATCTGGCATTTTTTCCACCATGTATGTAACGGAAAATACTGTCATTGCAAACAAATTGTAAACAGTTTCCCTGAAGAGAGTGCAACCTGTAAGTTTTGGTCAGGAAAGAAACTCATAAGATGTTTTATTGCTTTGTTTCTTAACAGAAGTGAGTACAATAATAGCTTTGTTATTTTAGGCCTTGACAAAGGAGTACATAGAGCTGTCACCCATACCTATAGCAGCCACCCAAGACCTTCGATATTTATGGCAGCAATAACCAGACAAATCACAGCTCTATTTCTTAAAAGCATCCCAAACTTCCACAAAACTAAAAATAAAGTAATAGAGGCTTGAGAATTTTTCTGGGTGATACGATTGGTACAATGAAAATAACAAATGAGAGATCCTCAGGTTGAATGCATACTGAAGAGAACAAGGTAGCTATGCAATTAGGAAATGGGAATGCAGCTTTGAAGGCCAAGACCTGCCTGCTTTCATGGAAGTTCAGTTGAACCCCTGATCCCTGCACAAGTGAAACAAATATATTGTGACAAAGGATAAAGGTAGCTTTTAGCAAGAGGAGAATAAACCAAAGAAACTAGACCACTTAAGTGTCTAGAAGGTGATTAGTTGTAGAAGATGTTAGTCTTTTGTTAGTTGTATCTGAAGTAAGAATGCACGAATTCAGATACTGCTGCGGATTTCATCTTCTACCGATTCTTAGCATCAAACCCTAATTATTTGCATTCTTGTCCCCCTTGAAACCAGTCTCTATGAATGCCAGAATATGGCTTGACCGCATGGTTTAACAGTCAGCATGTTAATGTAGCAAACATTAATGTATTTAAGGCCATAGTGAAACCTAAACAAGTGAAAACTAAATCATTAACAATTACAGCTTCACTATTAATAGTGCTGAAAAAGTAATGCTCAGGTATTAATAGGAGGCTTCTATATTCACAATGCCTTATTCTTGCTCCATGAAATCAGCAGGACGATTGAAACTTGTATGCATTAAAGTTTTGCTAATAATACTTATTTCACAATTGTTAACTGCTCACCTGTAGATTCTCCATCATCCCAGAACAAGTTCCCAGAAGCAGCATTATTGTCATCCAGAGCAATTATAAGTCCCATTGGATTCTTGCGGCTGTTGAAAGAGAGATTTTCTGTCTTACATCTGTAACAAATATCAAACCAGCCTGAATGCATCCTTCATGTTCATTTTGAGAATGTGACGCTCAACAGGGCTGCAATACTTTGAGAATTACCTTAGATTAGCCCTTGGCTGCCTTTCATTTTTATGTCAATTTATTAAAACACATGGCAAGTTTACAAAACGCTATGCAAATAAACCTGGAATTAATCACTGCGCCTGTCATGTGAACAGTTGTGGAAGCGTGGCTCACAGTTACCCCCATATTTCAAGGCAAAAATGCTAAATACAGTGGGCTGCTACTGGTTTGTAACCTGAAAGTCCCAAGGCCAGTCTTGAAGAAAAAACATAAACCCACTCAGTTTTAAGTCATACCTGGCAACTGTTGTGTTAGCTGGTTGTTGAGTAGGGTAGATGTAGCCTCCTCGCAAATGGAGTCCCATTTTGTCAGCTGGCAGGTACATATCAGTCCATTCTTTTCTCACTGAAATTTTTGCTCCCTTATTGACAGGGAATTAAAACAGAATGGGTATGTTCCATTACTCTCTGCTGTGAACTTTTTCTTACACCCTGAGTTTTATATTAATGCTTCCTTTTAGAAAAGGCTCAAATTATGTAAATATCTACTTGCCAATGGGCACATAAAGGCATTGAGTCATGCACTTAACCCACCACCTTTCTTCCCTTATCTCACCATTTACTTCCTGCAGGGTTTACTTTAGGCGTCTCTCACCAAAGCAGGGCTGAAAATCTTATTTCATCACATCACCATTTACAAAATCTCCCCACAGCTTCCTCTGCATTTACTTACCGTATCATACTCATACCACACAGCATCAGGAATATATGCTTGAATTGAAACCACACCCTGGAAGATGAAAAAGAAATGATATCCAGAAAGGAAGAGAACAATCCAAGCACAATTTCTGCAAAGCTGCTGGGAGGCCACTGAATCAACGTTTTACAATTCAGCAGCTCAATGACTTCGACCCAAAGTCACAACGCTTCAGATCCAGTAGCTCATATCATACCCACAAGTATCTCTGTGTCTTCTTTATTTCCCCCTTTTTTTGAGCTGGCATCTTTCAGATCCTTACTTTCATTTATGTATTTAATAAATGGTTTGGTTTTCTCCATGGCATATGTGTTACTGGCATTAACAGTCACAAGTTACAAGATTCTGCCACAGAATAAGCCACAATCTGTTTTCTTGTTGCAGCTCAGACAAGCTGAAAATCAGCAGAAAAGCTGATTCTGATGGAAATTCAGGGATAAAACAAAGTTGAGGTGAATCAGAATATCAGACCAGATGATTTTGACTCCATGGAGGACTGCAAAATAGGAGGAAAACTTCAGCTTGCTGGGAATCCATCTACAGGCTGAAAACCTGAAAGTCCCATGCCCACTCTTGAAAAAAAACCAAAACAAAACATAAACCCACTCAGTTTAAAGGCAGACCTTGCAACTGTTGTGTTAGCGAGTTATTGAATAGGGTCTATATAACCTCCTCTCAAATGGAGTCCCAGTTTGTCTGCTGGCAAGTACATATCAGTCCATTCTTTTCTCACTGAGATTTTTGCAAAAACCATGTTTGCACTGGCGATAGAGCTGTGGTAATGCTGTTGAGCAAGGCCCTCCGCAATCACTTTGCCAAAAGACTTTACAGGTCTGCTCAAGACAAAGAACTGGATCAGAGCAAATTTCCTGGGATCCTTGGGGAAATATCAGAGCCTACTTTTGTGGTTCAGCTTTTTGCAGCATTCAAAAGGAGGGGGAGTGTGATTTCAGAAGGAAAGGCATATATAGTAGAGGAGCTATAACCTTTAAGCTGAATAACAGAATTGTCACAAGACCAAACAACAAAGGTTCAGAACTTGAAGGTGGTTTCTAATCAGAGAAATAAAGGAATAACAGGACTGGCAGTAGCCTGCCAGACAAAAGAGCTGGAACTGGTTCCTCAAAGTATCCCTGTGCCCTATGAAGTGATCATGAGATAGATACCAAACCAGTCAAACCTACTGAGTACAGGGGAAATACGAAGCCCAGGATCCCACAGTAACTGCTTATAGATATTCCATGTCTCTTCATCAGAGTAGAACCTGGGCAAGTGGAAGGATATAGCAGTAACAGTGTTTAGGAACTATACCATCATCAGCAACCCCAAGATTTCAGGGCAATAACTATTTAGAATCATCACTGTAGAGTGGAATATCAAAATACATCAGTCTTCAGAAAGTCCTTAACAACATTTAGTGTGTTTGATTTATTTATTCCCAATAAGAATACCACAAAGGCTGATGAGTAAACTTACTCTTGCACAAGTGGTCGTACAACTGTGTCTCCCTGAGTGTGAGCTTTATAAAGAGTGCATACAGGGCAGGAAAGTGTAGTAAACATTGAAGAAAAGGAAAGGAATACTTGGAGGCTTTCACAAACACTGAATCAGGTCCAAACACAGCTGATCCTGAGGCTGAAAACAAATATAATATTATTATTACTATTATTTTTTTTCAACAGGCAGAAAACAGTCTGCCAAATGTGAAAAGTGCTATTTCAGAGACAGAAATTCAACGGCACATAGCTGCAACGTGTTTGCCTTTTCAGTTCTGTGACACCAGAACCTGCTTCTATGGGCTCACAGAGTTTTGAATTGCACGTTCTCCCCTACCCATCTTTAACAGCAGAGTCATTCAACACATTTTAACTGACTATTAGCTAACACTGCCCATAAATCTATTTCTTCCAAAACTTTATCTTCTTGTTTGGTGCTAATATGCCCACAGTCGGGAAAAAAAGTTAAAAATTCAGACAAATTTAAATCATGGAAAGGAATTTGGTCTACTGCACAGGCACCAGATGGTTTTCGAACCATCAGGTTTCAGTTGTAATCTTCAAGTTCTCTGTGAGATACACATTGCTTGTATTGTGTATCACAGAATCATAGAATCATAGAATAGTTAGGGTTGGAAAGGACCTTAAGATCACCAAGTTCCAACCCCCCTGCCATGGGCACGGACACCTCACACTAAAGCACATCACCCAAGGCTTCATCCAACCTGGTCCTGAACACTGCCAGGGATGGAGCATTCACAACCTCCCTGGGCAACCCATTCCAGTGCCTCACCACCCTAACAGGAAACAATTTCCTCCTTATATCCAATCTAAAGTTCCCCTGTTTAAATTTTAACCCGTTACCCCTTGTCCTGTCACTACAGTCTCTTATGAAGAGTCCATCCCCAGCATCCCTATAGGCTCCCTTCAGATACTGGAAGACTGCTATGAGGTCTCCACGCAGCCTTCTCTTCTTCAGGCTGAACAGCTCCAACTTCCTCAGCCTGTCTTCATAGGGGAGGTGCTCCAGTCCCCTGATCATCCTCGTGGCCCTTCTCTGGACTTGTTCCAACAGTTCCATGTCCTTTTTATGTTGAGGACACCAGAACTGCACACAATACTCCAGGTGAGGTCTCACAAGAGCAGAGTAAAGGGGCAGGATCACCTCCTTTGACCTGCTGGTCACGCTGCTTTTGATGCAGCCCAGGATACCGTTGGCTTTCTGGGCTGCGAGCGCACACTGACTGCCCATGTTCAGTTTCTCATCAACCAGCACCCCCAAGTCCTTCTCTGCAGGGCTGCTCTGAATCTCTTCTTTGCCCAACCTGTAGCTGTGCCTGGGATTGCTTCGACCCAGGTGTAGGACCTTGCATTTGGCATGGTTAAACTTCATGAGGTTGGCATAAACAGCTTACAGTAATGACTGTCATCAGATATCTGCAGATAACTTTCTTTAAAATGTTTCATGAAGTATCTTTAAAAAAAAAAGGACAGCTACAACAACTCAATTTTGATCCCAATTCCACAGATTATTTTAAAAGACATTTAACTGTAATGTTGAGAGCTACAGAGAAAGATTTCTTACCCATGGCATTGCTATTCATTAGGAAAACACCAAAGGAGGCTCCAGTGTTGTCTTCCAAACACAGAAAGAAAGTTTGAACTCCATATAAGTTATTCATTGACTTAAAGGATAAAAAGGGAAAGTAAGATGATTAAAATCTAATAACAGTATCTGTTCTGGGGTATTTAAAAATGTATCACAGGTAGAACTTGAAACTTCTCAAAATATAGCCAACAATAAAACAAAAATCCTGACACCTTCCTACAGTTCTGTTTTTTTCTTCCTGGCATACATCTCTTTTATGAGAACTTTTTGCATTAAAACAAACACTTCCCCAAATATACAGGTAACACAAGCAAGCAGATGTGATGGATCTTCAGGCAAATCTGCATATAGCAGTACTATTTCTGGGTAATATCTACGCACATCAAGCAAACAACAGAACTTGAAGAGTGCTTTCATCACCTTTCACCATAGATTAGATTTTACATCTAATCTGTATTTCTCTTAATCTTGCAAGATAATTGTTTTTATGTCTAATCTATGGAAATAAGAGTGCCTTGCTTTATTTCATTTCTTTTCTAATGTTGTTTTTCTGTTATTATTAGCAACAAAAACCTTAAAAATTTTAACAACTTTTGTAATAGTTGTTTCCCCTATAAAAGAGAACTCAGAACAGTGTAATAAGAAACAGAACTTCAGTGACTTAAAATTAGTCTAACTTGATTCTGTTCACTGTTAGTTTAACTTAATGAGTCTACACTCAATAGAGCTGTTCAGATAAGAACTATCTTCAAACCTGAATGTACTAATTACTAAGAACAGGTAGCTTATAAGAGGAATATTTAGTAGACATAAAAAATAAATGTGATTATTTCTACAACAGTGTTTGTTTATAGTGAGACAAATGTGAGCTAATATACATATTGCTCCTGAAAACAAAAATGAGCTTCATGATATTTCACCAGGGCAAATCATACTGTGCATCACTTTCTTCAGTAATTTTATCTTGACAGCACATAATTAGTTTCTCCTGTCAAATTCCTCCACAGCTATCAAATTTACAAAGAAAATAAAAAAATCTAACAAACCCACAGAAAAGGTAGAAAACTCAGAAGACATGAGAAATAGAAGGGGGGTGTGTGTATACATATATGTTTATTTCAGTGTCACAGAGGGCTGCTAATATAGAATTACAGTTGTCAGAGCAGTTGGATTTAGACAAGAAGCAAGGTCCTGTTGGGCTGCAGAGTGTCTTAACCAGCAGAGCTGGAAACAACCATGCTATCAAAGGAGACAGCTGAGAAGCAGGATTTTTTTTATGCTTGTCCTACAGCTGTGCTTAGCTAGGACCTTTTTCTGCGCAGCGTTTCCTTGCCAGCTAATGGTGGAGGACACATAGGTATCACAAATACAGGAGAGACAGCTGAAGGACATACATATTTCCATGGCTCACATTCAGAAGTATCTACCTGCATTGTTAGATGCCTAATTAATTTTAACAATTCAGCTCATAACAATATCCAACACTGATATTGTTGTCCCCAGTGAGCTCACTCAGTGCTTACCTTGCCGTACATAAAAGTAAACACTGCAATGTCTTCTCAGAAAAAAAACTCTCCAAGAAGGTTTCTCAAAGTAAGAGGTACAAATTACAAATTATTAATTAATTACATGCAGTCTCTCCCCCTAGTTTCTATTAGTATATATCCTATTTCAACAAAATACTGAAGTCCTCTCTCAAAGTAAAGCAAATGTATTGCTCCTTTATGAAGCTGAGGTAATAGTGATGAATGGTGTTTATTTGAAGCTCACAAGCTAGTTATAAATCATTACTTTACTTTAGAAACTCCAATAAAAACAGCCCAAAAATATTCATGTTAAAAAATATACTTTCATTCAAGCCTGACATTGATTTCTTTCTCTAAAATGTCCATAATGTGTTGATTATGTACTAGATATGTAAGGTTTTAAATGTTTTTACTCAGAGCATTAACTCAAGTGAGTGCTTAGAAGCTTTAGTAATTTCCATATCCAAGCAAAATATATTCATGAATATAGTAATAATATTTGATTGTTTGCATTCCCAAAGTACAGAAAAATCTTTTTTCTATATATTTTCTGCATACAAAGTCAGAAAAAGCAAGAAGCAGACAATGAGTATCATTGTTTGATTCAGCATGTCATCTGATATTAACCCATATGTCCTCAGTCTATCTCTGTTAACAAATCAATGCAGTGAGGAACTCACAGAGCAGCACCACATACTTGTCTGCTGAAGAGAACTTGGATCAAAGTCTAAGAAGGTGTCCATGTAAGAGTCTTATCTTAGAATTACTGAAAAATGCATGCACTGGAAATCATTTTGGAGAGAGAGCCACACAGATTACAGAAACAAATAACTGTTGACAGACATATTCTATCTTGTAAAAGGGCAGCTGTTAAGGGGAACTTTTCCATCATTTGCTGAGTTAGAAGGATGTTAACTGAAGAAGCATGCGCAGCAATGCATTAGTACATATTGGTATTAATTTCCTTCATCAGTAGAAACTGAGGAATCTAATACTTGAATGTTTATCTACTGGTTTTCAAGTGCACATCAACACAAAAATCAAAAATTGGGGAACATTCATCAATACCATCTAGCTTTTAGTAATAACATGCAGTGCTTGAAAAGCCTTTTGTGAAAAACATAGTGGAACTGTAGTAACACATTGATCCCCACTCTTCCAATGAAGCCTCCCTTTTGTTTGGTTGTTTAAGAGTTGAGGGAACACACTTATCTTGTGTAAACAAGTGTATCAAGGATTTATTTCTGAGGGGCTGCTTTTATCCCGTGCTAACATCAGCTGTCTTTAAGATGCTCAAACTCGGAGTCAATCATCATTGTCATTTTCTTCTTCAGAGACAAAATTGCATTCACTTTTATCAAATTAAACAAAAACCTATTGAAAGTGTAGACTGTCCTCCAGAGCACTGTTTCAACATGGTTCTGTTGGACTAGGTTTCTTATTCTCCCTCAATATACCTGTTTAATCAGTCATGCACTACTGAATACCAAGTCCATCTTTTGTGCTCTCTATAATTGCAAATCAATCATTAGAGAGTATTCTAAACAAGAAAACAATACTAACAAGACCACAGAAGTAATCTCTAATTAATTAAACTTGAAGCATTGATAATCCAACTGGCCTATGACTCTGACAGGTAATCATTCTTGGACTGATTTAATAAGCACACACATCCTGACACTTGCCCTTTCTAACAGGTCTTGGAGCTATGCCGTTAGGTTTGTAGGTTTGTTTTATTTATTTATTTCATTTTAGAACCTACATGAGAAGAAAGCAGTCAATATACAAATCTATCAAATACTTTATTTGGAGTGTCACATGACAGGGCTTGCACCAGCTGTTCTTGGTAATGGGTTCAAACTTAGACAGGAGAAGTGCTGTGGTTTAAGCCCAGCCTTAAATCAGAACCACACAGTCTCTGTCTCACTCCCCCCCTTTCCCTCCCCCACTACTGGAGGGATGGGGAGGAGAATTGAAAGAATGCAACTCCCACAGGTTGAGATAAGAACAGCCCAGTAACTAAGGTATAACACAAATCACTACTGCTACCACCAATAAAAATAATGATAATGGAAATAACATGGGAAGAGAATACAACCCCTCATCACCTGCCAACAGATACCCAGCCCGACCGAGTAGTGATCTAGCCCTTCCGGGTAACTGTCCCCAGCTCTACATGCTGGGCATGACATGCTGTGGTATGGAATACCTCTTTGGTCAGTTTGGGTCAGGTGTCCTGTCTCTGCTTCCTCCTGGCTTCCCCTCCTCACTGGCAGAGCCTGAGACTCACAAAGTCCTTGGTCAGACTAAACATTACTTAGCAACAACTAAGAACATCAGTGTTATCAGCGGTGTTCTGAGGCTGAAAGTCAAAAACACAGCACTGCACCAGCTACTAAGACAGAGAAAAATGACTGCTACTGCTGAACCCAGGACAGGAAGTTAAGGTTAGATATAAGGAAGGTGGTGAAGCACTAGAACAGGTTGACCAAAGTGGTAAATGCTCCATCCTTGGCAGTGTTCAAGACCAGGCTGGACAGAGCCTTGGGTGACATTGGTCTAGGTTTAGGTGTTGCTGTCCATGGCAGGGGGGTTGAAACTGGAGAGGGACTCTTCATTAGAGACTGTAGTGACAGGACAAGGGGTAACGGGTTAAAACTTAAACAGGGGAAGTTTAGGTTGGATATAAGAAGGAAATTCTTTCCTGTCAGGGTGGTGAGGCACTGGAATAGGTTGCCCAGGGAGGTTGTCAACCCCTGGCAGTGTTCAAGCCTTGGGTGATATGCTTTAGCATGAGGTGTCCCTGCCCATGGCACGGGGGTTGGAACTTGGTGATCTTAAGGTCCTTTCCAACCCTAAAGATTCTATGATTCTATGACTCTTGATGTCCTTTCCAACCCTAACCATTCCATGATTCTATGCTCGTAAGTCCAAAGGGCAGCCTGGTTTTAGTGATTCAGGGCTGCAGCATTACTGTGACAAATATGATTAAAAAAGCAATGAAGAATGTTCCCATGAGATTTGAAGCACTGGAAAGGAGTCCTTGGGATAGCAAAAATCCCTGTAATGACGGCACAAAGTAGCTGTAAAGATTTCCCTAGTATTGGGGGAAAGTGAACAAAGAGACAGACCTAAACCTTTCAGGCAGAGCTCTCCATATTACAGAATTTGCTTGCAAAGGAACAGCTAGAGTCCTCGCAGAGCATCCATCAGTCAAACAAAGAGAAGTACACTACATGTACAAAAGCGCACCTCACACCCTGGCCACACATTGCTTACGTGGTAACATGGGCTTTCAGAGAAAACCAGTAACATCTGTGTTATTCAAAAAAAGCACCAATGTTACTTACAGCACTCTACCGTTGCTCACTCTCGTCACCACGATGCCAAAGGGGTTCTGCTTCACATCCACTTTGTAGTTTAAATTGGAGGCTGCGGATCCAGTGAAAGATCCCACATGTTCATGAGGGACTTCAAATCTTTGTGTTCTAGGATCAGTGATCTGTGCATATCTAAACAACAGAACTGCTAGGCCTTTAAAAGCTAGTTCAAACAATTTCCATTGCTAACACATAGTTCTGACTTAGGATATTGCCAGTCTTTTAGTTCAATATGCTTATTCTTGTGAAAATACAAGAAAATTAAAATTGAAAAGACTACTTTTTCTTAAATGGTACTGTGCTGTTGTGCTCACATATGCTCCTTGCCCTGATGTCCTGGGTTCAGCGGTAGCAGTCATTTTTTCTCCTTCTTGGTAGCTGGTGCAGTGCCGTGTTTCGACTTCCAGCCTGGCAACAGCGCTAATAATACCGATGTTTTCAGTTGTTGCTAGGTAATGTTTACCCTGACCAAGGACTTTGTGAGCCTCATGCTCTGCCAGGGAGGAGGGGAAGCCAGGAGGAAGCGGAGACAGGACACCTGACCCAAGCTAGCCAAAGAGGTATTCCATACCACAGCACATCATGCCCTGGGGGTTAACTGGGAGTTACCTGGAAGGACACGGGCTTCCGGGTGGGACTCTTTTCTCAGCAGGTGGTATCATTTTCTCTTCCCTTGTTATTTTCTCTTATTGTTGTTGTCATTGGTGGTAGCGGTGGTGATTTGTGTTGTACATTGGTTGCTGGACTGTTCTTGTCTCAACCCATGGGAGTTGCACCCTTTTGATCCTCCTCCCCATCCCTCTGGGAGCGGGGAAGGGGAGAGCCCTGGGGGAAGGGGGGAGGGGGGGGGGCCTCAATTGCTTCCAGCCTGACACCACTCACTGGGAGTGAGTGAACAAGATGTCTGGCTAGGGATTAAGCCTTGACAGTTCATTTTGGTGCCCAACGTGGGGCTCGAGGGGTTGAGGTAATGACAGATCTGACCGGATTAATAGTCACTCATCACAATGCTGATTTACTGGCTCTCAAGGTTGTTCCTCTTGATCTCACAGTTTCAGTATATGTTACCTTACTTCCATCCGGTATTTGCTGTATTAGTGTTTTTCAAGTGTGGGGCTTGGGCTAAGGTTTTTGTCTCATTGTACTTTATGGTAATGACTTGTAATACAATAGAATCATTGATCATGAAACTGATCTGGCTTATGTTCCCAGTGTGGTCACCACCTTTATACTTTGGGAGGTATATAATAGAAGTGCTTAGCAATTACACATCATTTTTCTCCTTCTCAGGTGCTCAACCTGTGAAGGAGACATTCTTTTGCCCTCCCAGTCCTCTCTCCAGACCATTTACAGCATCATTTGAGAGTTTTGAAGGTTTTGAATGGCCTTTTAATGCTGTTGAGACTTGTTTGCTGAGCATGATGGGGATCACCACGTTGGCACGCATACAGAGTGTGTTTTGCCCACGACTGATTTCAAGAGTTGAGCAGAGTCAGGTTTGGGTCTTGTCTGGGGTCAAATGATGATGTAGGAGGACCAAGAGATTTTCCCTGAGGCTGGACAGCCATGAGTGGCAGGGTGTGTGGGATAGTATGGGCAAGTATCTAGGTCAGTGGGCCCCTCCAGTACTTTGGAATTTCACTACTGAACAACTGCAAAATCCAGAAGAATTAGTAAAACACTTAAATGTGGTGTGTGGTCATTCTGGCCATACCAGAGAGGGACAAATCATGCCAACGTGCTGGGGCTTGGCCTATGCTTACAGGGCCTTGTTCAACACTATCCAGCACCTTCAAAAGGAAAAGAATGTTGGTGGATCTGAGGGCAAAGCAACAGTCAACACAGCTACTCCAGCTCCAAGCACAGCAGCTTCACCACCCCCAGCGACAAGTACAGTCGCTACTCAAACTTTGGCTGCAATGAACAGCACAGCTACCCCAGTGGCAAGTACAGCAGCTGCTCAAACTTCGACTGCAACAGACAGCGCGGCTGCCCCAGCTCCAAGCACAGCAGCTACACCACCCCCATCATCAAGTACAGTCGCTACTCAAACCACAGTGATAATCACTGCAGCCAAACCAGAGGACCAATTTGTACCAATATCGGTTGCCCCTATACACAAGAGAAAAAGCAAAAAAGACACAAGAAAGGTGAAGCGAGATGAAGAAACAATGAATTCACCACCCGGTCTAGCATCTGATCAGGAGTCATCATCACATGACAAAGAAGAAGAAGAAGAGGTAACTTCTCAACCTTGGACCTCAACTGAGCTACGGAATATGCAAAAAGATTTTACCCGTCAACCAGGGGAGCACATCATCACCTGGTTACTCCGATGCTGGGACAATGGGGCCGATGGTCACGAACTAGAAGGTACAGAAGCCAAGCAGCTGGGATCACTTGCTAGAGAAGGGGGAATTGACAAAGCAATTGCAAGAGAGAAAGTCCCTCAGCCTTTGGAGGCGGCTCTTGGCAGCTGTGAAAGAAATGTTTCCATACAAGGACGATGTTACGAGTCGTTCGGCCAAGTGGACTACTATAGACAAAGGCATCCAGTCTCTGAGGGAATCAGCCATTGTAGAGATGATCTATCACATCAAGCCGAATAATGGGGATACATCCATAGATCCAGATGAAGTTGAATGTACACGACCCATGTGGCGAAAACTCACATGGAATGCACCGTCATCATATGCCCATTCATTGGCAACAGTAACTTGGAATGACATAGTACCACTAACAGTGGATGAAATGGTTCATCAACTCCGAGAGTTCGAAGACCATCTCACCCCTTCCATCATCTCAGCTGTGGAAAAACTGTCCCAGGACCTCAAACAATTGAGGGACGATCTATCTGATTTATCCAGCTCCTCACGTGTACCAACACACGTCTCAGCTATTAACAAAAGGCGTCCTATTGTTCAAGAGAGGATATACAGGAGGTATATGCCACAGGGTACCCTATGGTTTTACCTGTGGGATCACGGAGAAGACATGACAAAGTGGGATGGGAAACCTACTTCAGCTTTGGAGGAACGGGTGATTGAATTGAAGAGGGGAGCAAGGGCCAAGACTGATCATCCCATGAGAGCTATGGCTTCAGTCGCCGGTGATCAGTTTCCCAGATGGAGTGGAAGAGCTGATTTTACTCCAGCTCCTGTGATAACGAAGAATAATCCCTTTCACCATGACTTAAGTGTCCAACGCTGTGATGACCATTAGAGGTGGAGGTAGGGGAGAATCAAATTTATTGGACTGTGTGGATCAGATGGCCTGGCACATCAGTCCCACAGAAGTATAATGCTCTAGTAGATACCGGTGCACAGTGTACCCTGATGCCATCAAGCTGTCAAGGGGTGGAACCCATCTATATTTCTGGAGTGACAGGAGGATCCCAAGAGTTGACTGTGCTGGAGGCTGAAATCAGCCTGACTGGGAGGCAATGGCAAAAGCACCCTATTGTGACTGGTCCAGAGGCTCCATGCATCCTCGGCATAGACTACCTCAAGAGAGGGTACTTCAAAGACCCAAAAGGGTACCGGTGGGCTTTTGGTATTGCTGCTTTGGAGGGAGACTGAGGAAATTGAGCAGCTGTCCACCTTGCCTGGTCTCTCAGAGGATCTTTCTGCTGTGGGGTTGCTGAAAGTCGAAGAACAACAAGTGCCAATTGCGACCACAACAGTGCACCGGTGGCAATATCGCACCAACCGATTCTCCCTGAGTCCCATCCATCAGCTGATCCGTAGACTGGAGAGTCAGGGGGTGATCAACAGGACCCACTTGCCCTTTAATAGCCCCATATGGCCAGTGCAAAAGTCGAATGGAGAATGGAGACTAACAGTAGACTATTATGGCCTGAATGAAGTCACACCACCATTGAATGCTGCCGTACCGGACATGCTAGAACTTCAGTATGAACTAGAGTCAAAGGCAGCCAAGTGGTATGCCACGATTGATATTGCCAACGCATTTTTCTCAATTCCTTTGGCAGCAGAGTGCAGGCCACAGTTTGCTTTTACTTGGAGGGGTGTCCAGTTCACTTGGAACCGACTGCCCCAGGGGTGGAAACACAGCCCTACCATTTGCCATGGACTGATCCAGACTGCACTGGAACAGGGGCAAGCTCCAGAACACCTGCAATACATTGATGACATTATTGTGTGGGGCGATACAGCGGAAGAAGTCTTTGAGAAAGGGAGGAAAATAATACAAATCCTGCTGAAAGACGGTTTTGCCATAAAACAGAGTAAGGTCAAGGGACCTGCACAGGGGATTCAATTTTGGGGAATAAAATGGCAAGATGGATGTCGCCAGATCCCCACAGATGTGATCAACAAGATAACAGCAATGTCTCCACCCACTAATAAGAAAGAAACGCAAGCTTTCTTGGGTGCAGTGGGGCTCTGGAGAATGCACATCCCAAATTACAGTTCGATTGTAAGCCCTCTCTATCATGTGACCCGGAAGAAGAATGATTTTAAATGGGGCCCTGAGCAACAACAAGCGTTTGAGCAAATTAAACGAGAGATAGTTCAGGCAGTAGCCCTTGGACCAGTCCGGACCGGGCCAGATATAAAAAATGTACTGTATACTGCAGCTGGGGAGAACGGTCCTACCTGGAGCCTCTGGCAGAAAGCTCCAGGGGAGACTCGAGGTTGACCCCTTGGCTTTTGGAGTCGGGGATACAAAGGATCTGAGGCCAGCTATACCCCAACTGAGAAAGAGATACTGGCAGCCTATGAAGGGGTTTGAGCTGCTTCAGAAGTTATTGGCACTGAAGCACAGCTCCTCCTGGCACCCCAGTTGCCCGTGCTGGGCTGGATGTTCAAAGGCAGGGTCTCCTCTACACATCATGCAACTGATGCTACATGGAGTAAAAGGGCTGCACTAATTACACAACGAACTCAAATAGGAAATCTCAGTCGTCCAGGCATTCTAGAAGTCATCATGGACTGGCCAGAGGGCAAAGATTTCGGAATGTCACCAGAGGAGGAGGTGATTCATGCTGAAAAGGCCCCACCATAAAATAAACTGTCAGAAAGTGAAAAGCAGTATGCCTTGTTTACTGATGGGTCCTGCCGTATTGTGGGAAAGCATCGGAGATGGAAGGCAGCTGTATGGAGTCCTGGACGACAAGTTGCAGAAACTGCTGACGGAGAGGGTGAATCGAGTCAGTTTGCCGAGGTGAAAGCCATCCAGCTGGCCCTGGACATTGCTGAACGAGAAAAGTGGCCAGTACTTTATCTCTATACTGACTCATGGATGGTGGCAAATGCCCTGTGGGGGTGGTTGCAGCAATGGAAGCAGAGCAACTGGCAACACAGATGTAAACCCATCTGGGCTGCTGCACTGTGGAAAGATATTGCTGCCTGGGTGCAGAACCTGGTGGTGAAGGTACGTCATGTAGATGCCCACGTACCCAAGAGTCGGGCCACTGAGGAACACCAGAACAACCAACAAGTGGATAAAGCGGCTAAGATTGAAGTGGCTCAGATGGACTTAGATTGGCAACATAAAGGTGAATTATTTTTGGTCTGGTGGGCCCATGACACTTCAGGCCATCAGGGCAGAGATGCAACATACAGATGGGCCCCGGATCGAGGGGTGGACTTAACAATGGACACTATTGCCCAGGTTATTCATGAGTGTGAAACATGTGCTGCAATTAAACAAGCCAAGCGGTTAAAGCCTCTTTGGTATGGAGGACAATGGCTGAAGTATAACCAGGGAGGCCTGGCAGATTGACTATATCACACTGCCAACAACCCGCCAAGGCAAGCGCCATGTGCTTACCATGGTGGAAGCAACCACCGGGTGGCTGGAAACACATGCTGTGCCCCACGCCACTGCCCGGAACACCATCCTGGGCCTTGAGAAACAAATTTTGTGGCGACACGGCACCCCAGAGAGAATTGAGTCAGACAATGGGACTCATTTCCGGAATAACCTTATAGACATTTGGGCCAAAGAGCATGGCATTAAGTGGGTATATCACATCCTCTACCATGCACCAGCCTCTGGGAAAATCAAATGGTAGAAGGGGCTGTTAAAAACTACACTGAGAGCAGTGGGTGGGGGAACTTTCAAGCATTGGGATACACACTTACCAAAGGCCACCTGGTTGGTCAACACCAGAGGATCTGCCAACAGGGCTGGCCCAGCCCAGTCAGAACTTTTACATATTGTAGAGGGGGACAAAGTTCCCATGGTGCATATGAAGAATTTGCTGGGAAAGAGAGTCTGGGTTATTCCTGCTTCAGGTAAAGGCAAACCCACTTGTGGGATTGCTTTTGCTCAGGGACCTGGATATACTTGGTGGGTAATGCGGGAAGATGGGGAAGTCCGATGTATACCTCAAGGGGATTTGATTTTAGGGGAAAACAGCCAATGAACTTAACTGTATGCTGCTGCCTGCTGTGTAATACTTTTATAGCTCATCAACTAGATGTCTCCAGGTCACCAGCGACTAGCCCTGACTTCCCTCCAACCATCATCCCAACAGAGAATGAACTTTGATAGAACCAGATGAGTTCCACAGTAAAGGAACGACCAGCATCAGCAGGCAACGATCCGATACTGCACACAGCCTTTCCTGCCCTGAAAGATTGTTACAAGAGATGGAACCTGACATCATGGACCTAATGGACTCAGCAGCATTATAGGGATTCGTCCATGCACTAAGAAAATTATCTTTTTCTCTTGGTCTGTATGTATATGGATGTATATATGTGGGAGAGTGATGGTATATTGAAAATGTGGGATCTCAACATGACGTGAATGGTATGGAATAAGGGGTGGATAATGTCCTGGGTTTAGCAGTAGCAGCCAACTTTTCACCTTCTTGGTAGCTGGTGCAGTGCTGTGTTTTGACTTCCAGCCTGGGAACAGTGCTGGTGATACCAATGTTTTCGGTTGTTGCTAAGTAATGTTTACCCTGACCAAGGACTTTGTGAGCCTCATGCTCTGCCAGGGAGGAGGGGAAGCCGGGAGGAAGCAGAGACAGGACACCTGACCCAGGCTAGCCAGGGAGGTATTCCATACCACAGCACGTCATGCCCGGGGTGGGGGGTAACTGGGAGTTACCCAGAAGGACACGGGCTTCTGGGTCAGACTCATTTCTCGGCAGGTGGTATCGTATTCTCTTCCCTTGTTATTTTCTCTTATCATCGCTGTCATTGGTGGTAGCGGTGGTGATTTGTGTTGTACATTGGTTGCTGGACTGTTCTTGTCTCAACCCGTGGGAGTTGCACTCTTTCAATCCTCCTTCCCATCCCTCCGGGAGCAGGGAACAGGAGAGCCCGGGGGACGGAAGGGGGGGGGGCGCTCAATTGCTTCCAGCCTGACACCACTCACTGGGAGTGAGTGAACAAGATGTCTGGCTAGGGTTTAAACCTCGACACCTGATATACTGTTCTTCCACCACAGCTTGAATTAGAGCCCAGGTAAAAATACCTTAAGCCTCTTATTAGATGCTTCATTATATTTCATGCTTGTCAGACTGGCTTTAAGGTGACCTCTTGGCAACTTTAGCTGACAAAAGGGGACTCAATGGTGGTTTTCAGTTCCTCCAACCATTGAAAGTCACTTTATGTGTATTTTGGAACATTGTATATGTTTGGAATGAGAACTACAAAATGCAAAAATCTTGTCTTAGGCTGAGATGCACACAAATACATGGAGTCACCTGTTTGCTTTGTCTGCAACATGCACAAAAGCAGGCAGAAAATATGCACATATTAGTCTGTATGAGTAGTTTTACTAAAACACAGAAGTGTTTTTTGTGTATTAGCCATTGTTTTTATTTCCATCCCCAAGCTATTTGCTTCAATCCTGGTGTTTAAGTGGACTTATTAATACATAATGGAACTGTATGTAAATCAGGGTGCTTTATATCAGACCCCTGTAAGAGGGCATACACCTTTTCTAATGTACCAATACAGGGTTTCATGGTTGTAGGGTTTTTTTCCGCAGTTTGTGTACTCCCACATAGTTTTCCTGATACCTTCGTTTATTTTTCCCTCCCCAGTTGTGTTTTTCGTCTTAAACCATTTTGAAGAGATATAAAATAAACAGACTAAAAATGAGTCTTTTGGGGGAATGGGGCAAAAGTTTTTTTTATGATCATAAATTTCTAGATATGTGATTTATGTCTTGCATTTACAGCAGGTAACATTATCTACAGGAAGGAATAACCATGCTTCACTTTGGTTGAGAGTAAAAACATAACAGGAACATTGAGAGCAGCAAAAATACTGATTTTGGAAAGGACAGCAGGGACGTTGTTGTGGATTTTGTTTTCTTTTTCCTTTCTTTTCATTTGAATTTCCATATGCTCAAGAGAAGAGATTCTCTCACTCTACTGTGCTCTCAAAAGATCCCACCTGGAGAACTGTGTTCAGCTCTGAGGCCACCAACCTAAGAAGTATGCCGAGCTGTTGCAGCTAGTCCACAGAAGGACCATGAAGATGCTCAGAGGGCTGGAGCATCTCACCTATGGAGACAGGCTGGAGGAGCTGGGGTTGTTCAGCTCGGAGAAGACAAGTTACGGGGAAGAACTTAGAGCAGCTTCCAGAGCCTAAAGAAGCCCACAAGAAATCCGGAGAGAGACTTTTTACAGGGACATATATTAGGGAAACGACAAGGGGGAATAGCTTTAAACTGCTAAAGCATAAATTTGTATTGACCGTTAGGAAGAAATTTCTTCCTGTAAGTATAGCAAGGCTCTGGAACAGGTTGCCCAGAGAAGTTGTGGATTTCCCATCCTGGGAAACACTCAAGGCCAGG
Source organism: Pezoporus occidentalis (assembly GCF_034315485.1). Taxonomy (NCBI): domain Eukaryota; kingdom Metazoa; phylum Chordata; class Aves; order Psittaciformes; family Psittacidae; genus Pezoporus; species Pezoporus occidentalis. The sequence continues at coordinate 7,265,860 of NW_026916158.1, forward strand.
CTAGATGGAGCTTTGATCAACCTGATCTAGCAGCAGGTGTCGCTGCCCATGGCAAGGGGGTTGGAACTATGGTTCCTCCAAATCAACCCATTCTATGGCTCTATGATTGAAAAGTCTGAATCCAACAGTGATGGAAGTGATGCCAACCACACTTCCTGAAGATCTGTGGCTTCTAAATATTCTCAGGAAGCAGAGCTGAGCACCTCTCACTTAGGAGTTTTGCTCTGGTCCTACAGCAGCAATGGGAACCACTTACCTGTTCTTTTGACTCCAGATTGCCCTGATGCTAAAAGCCCAATGAGGACACAGGCTATGATCACAACCAGGCAGAATGGGGCAATCAGAGTGATTTCCAGCCCACTGACCTTCCTCTTGCCCATCTAGACCCAGATGAACAACATTGGTAAAAGGAAAACACAGGTCCAAAAATTACATTACTACTTTACTAAATTAACAAAATTTATAAATGATGCAGGTTTTAAACCATGTCTCCTAACCCTGGTGATTAAATAAAACATTCCTTAAGGACCTCATGCAATAAATCTCTAATTCAGGATAATTCACACAGTGTAGATTACTGCTATTTAATACACTAGTGGGCAATCACAGAAACGTATTTTGTTGCCTGCAGAACACTTTACACACAAGGAACAATTTTCTCCTGAGATTAACTGTGAAGTTTCTTATGTGTTACTGATATTCCTGAAACAGAATAACAAAATCCTCTCCCCCCTGTTATTGTTTTGTTGTGTGGTGGGTTTTTTTTTTCCCTCCAAGTTTATTCCCTTCTTCAGGGAATAACTCAAACTGTATCTTGTTTTATGAAAGAAGGTATAGATTTGTTATAAACATACTTGACAAAAGCCTCTAATGAGCTCTGATACCATGCTTGTGACACTTGGGAAAGGCTAATAGGTAATAGAGTAAGTTACTTATCTGTAAAGTGGAAGAACATATGTGTTCCTACGGCATTTCACAGGGGCTGCAGTTCAGTGAAGGCAGAAGAAACTGCCACAAAAATTACACTGGTTGCTGCTGAAATCACAACTGCAATGAGGGAGTGTATACTGATGGAATTAATTTTTTAAAAGGCTGTCTAAAAGTCATCTTTTTCCAAGTATTGTTTTTTTTTTCCTGTGAGACACAGTGGAGCAAGGCATGCTGCACTAAGGTGCTCATGCTGGTTGCAGAGCCAGCTGCTCAATCCCATGTGAGAAACAATACTTCATTAAACAGTGCACCAGCAATAAAGCTAATTAAAATTAACCTCCAGCATCCAGATCAATACACACAGGCAGCTGAAATTCATTTAATATTTGTTAGGAACATTTAACTTTATTAAATAGCCTTAAATATAGAGAAATTTCTTCTTTTTAGTTAAAGAAAGAAAGTATGGGAATACATGTGCATTGCACTGGCATGTCAAAACACATACATGTCGTGGTTTAAACCCAGTCAGGCAACTTGTTCACTCACTCCCAGTGAATGGTGCCGGGCTGACAACAATCGAGCCCCCCCCCCCGGGCTCTTCCCTTCCCTGCCCCTGGAGGAACAGGGAGGAGGATCGAAAGAGTACAACTCCTACGGGTCGAGACAAGAACAGTCCAGCAACCAATGTACAACACAAATCACCACCGCTACTATCAACTACAACAATAAGGGAAAATAACAAGGGAAGAGAATATGATACCACCAGCCAAGAAACGAGTTCCACCCGGAAGCCCGTGTCCTTCCGGGGAGCTCCCAGTTACCCCCCACCCCGGGCATGACGTGCTGTGGTATGGAATACCTCCCTGGCTAGCCTGGGTCAGGCGCCCCATCTCTGCTTCCTCCCGGCTTTCCCTCCTCCCTGGCAGAGCATGAGCCTCACAAAGTCCTTGGTCAGGGTAAACATCATTTAGCAACAACCGAAAACATCGGTATCACCAGCACTGTTCCCAGGCTGGAAGTCAAAACACAGCACTGCACCAGCTACCACGAAGGAGAAACATGACTCCTACTGCTGAACGCAGGACAGCCTTGAATTTATATCACAAGATGTTTGCAGCAAGAGACTGAAGTGGCATCTTCTGTGATAAGAGACCAGGGACTGATTCATAATGGGCAGAGTAGAAGCTGCAAACAATACAAGGGTACATGATGCAAAGCAGTTCCTTGTCTGCCATTCTCTATCAATAATTTCTATTTCGTGATGCTCTGGTCACACCATGGGTACAGCAAACACCACAGAAACCCAGTCACATTACAGTAGCTGAAATTGTTAGAAGCAGCTCCAAAAAAATCACCAGGTACACTGTTCACATGTTTGAGGAAGACCCCTTCCATCTATACCTTGAGGTATTAACACCATCATTCATTAACCAGAATGTATCTTGCAGCTCATTTGGGGTTCCTTACTACAGCTGTCACCACAAGGCTCAGCACCATAATTTTTTCAATTGCTTTATTCCATTAATATACATTGGGGTTTTTTTACCTTGTCCTTAAGTTACGCTCTCCACATGACAAATCTCAAAGCACAAGTATATTACTTTGTGACCACCTCATTTCCATTCTAAGATACTCTCTCATTCAATCTTCTCAGTCTCCTCTCCTTTAAACATCACCACAAAGTCCTTGACTCCAGCTCTTGCCACTACTTAGTATAATCAAGTGAGGAAAATACCTTAGTGCATCAGTCTAGGGTAGAAAGCTACTAGGACCAGGTAGCTAGGACCAGCCAGGACTAGGACCAGCCTCTTTGATGGCTGCTGGGAGAGAAAATCTCTCAGTCCAGCCTGTAACTAAATGATTTTGCAACTTGAGTGACCCCATGATGCACAGGAGGATTGGAACAAAGTCATGGTCTGTGGAGAATTAGACACTTGTGTGTCCCACAGGATCAGCCATAGGCAATGGCTCTTGAAAGAGAAAAAGGTGAGAGAATAGAAAGACAGGAGCAAGGAACATGCCAAACTTAGGAAAAAACTTGATCCAGTAATTTTTGTAACCTAAAATTGGTGTCTCTACAGGATGTAAAAGTGGCCATGGAGCATACTGATATTTTTTTTTTTTCCCCGGGAGCAAGTTAAGTTTTATGATAGGTGCTTAGGCAGCTCCCATAAGGACCCAGGGTTGCTATGCTGCCAACAGAAGAAATGAGTATGTGCAACATCCTTGGGTGAACACAAAAGCTATGGGTTATGCCATGAGTTGGCAATCATTTTCATAGTGACTAGCATAAAAGAAGCACCATAAGAAATATTCCTTAAATTTCCAAAGCAACAGCAGCAGCTCAGTGGGAATTTAGTTATTCTTACAGTTAATACTGCTTCTCTATCAATACTTCCTTAAGAATGTGGTCCAATCTTTTACTGACTCTACAGATTTAACAATGCCTTACTCACAGTCATGGAAAACTTTGCTCCAAAGAAGAAACAGCTTTTTTACCAGTGTAACCTTGTTGTGGAGACGCTCTTGCTGCCGTCAGATAAATTACTCTTGAAATATGAACCAAGATCCCTTTAGCAAGTAGAGGATATTACAGTACCCTTTGTTTCAACTGGTTTAATGCTAGATACCACAGTGCTCCCAATGAAATATTATGCTAATATCTGAAGAGATGTATTTCTGTAATAAAGTCCTAGAATGTTGCCTAAATTCCTTAAGGTCTATATATCAGGAAATGTATGACTACATTTTCTGTTTTTATATTGAACTGTTATCTGTTTTCAGCAGAATTTCCAAAATATCCTAGGAGCTCTCCAGGTTACAATGGTTAAAAAATAACAAAATAATCATAATAAACTAAAATTTGCAAATTGCCATTCAAGTTAGTCTATTTATAGCTTTATCAAAACCAAATATTGATCAAGCTTTCATTTATTCAATTTACATTGAAACCGATATTAAGCCAGTGAGACCTAACCCTTGAACCAAGGCTTGAGCAGAAGTCCTCGGATATTTCTATTCCCAACTTTAATGCAAAAAACATAACGGAGATTCAAAGCACACATTTATGGGAATGAAGACTCTTACACAGCATCAGCTCTGTAGCTGCTTCAAAGGTGGTGGCTGGGAACAAAAAGGAAAAAAACAAAACAAAACCCTCCTTTTTTTTTTTTAACCTAGCATTAAGGGAAAAAACAAAACAAAACCCTCCTCTATTTTTTTTTTTGTTAACCTATCATTAAGCTGCAGGTTCTGCCCATGCAGTGTAAAATCAACTGACTTTTGAAAGAAAAGGTGTCATCAGTATATTTGCCCAATGGCACTATTTCAAATATGCTTCACTTTACAGTTACATTTTCTGCATTTGTCTGCCATTTCTGTACTTTCTGATCTGCTACTTTTATTTTTATGGATTGGATCCCTAATATCAGTTACTTGGTCTCCTCATTATTATTAAAAAGAGGATAAAGGGCATGCTGACACTTCTAACTAGGTGATGTTTTCAGGGAGGGAGGCGGGGGTGGAGAGCTCAGTAGAAACAGCTGTATAAAAATGAGATTCTATCTTGGTTCAATAAAAACATTCCAGTCCTCACTTGGGGGGGGGGGACACGACGACACACAAACAAACAAACAAACTACCATTAGGCTTCATGTATTGTTCAGGAAAAGATAGAAATTGCACTTGGTTTGCATGGGAAAAAAAAAATAAACCCCCCACACAACACATTCTTTTCTTCAAGTTATTTTTCCAAGTCCACTATAGATAGAAGAAAAAAAGTTGCAATATTTTAAAATTAAACTCCTGTGACAGAAAACCATAGGCTGTTTTATTCAGTCCATGCGATTTTTAAGAAACCACTTGGTATAGAACCTAGAGCCATTGGTTCTGGCTATAGATGTAATAACACAGAAATACATCAAAAATTTTCTGTCTTTACCTAGTAGCAGTGCACCAAGAAGCTAAATGCAAATGAATTCAAAAGTTTCCTGTCTTTATTCATTTCAGGCAGCATCTTGAGTAAAACATAACTGGTCATTAGTGTGTGTCAGAGAAAGATTGCAATCTGTTAACTCGTAGGGTGTAAACTTAAAATCCACAGACCCAAATTGTCAGATTCAGGCAGATATGTAAAGCAGATTGCATGAAGAAAACACAAGGTGAGACGTTACAGTGAAATAAATAGGATTGAAGGGAAATCCTAATTACATGGAACAAAACCAGAAGACAAAGCATAATGTCATTCTAAATAGAGGCCCATTATATATGGTAGAGCTTTGGTACCTCTACTGAAAATACAGCGTAGAAATGAGAAAAATGAGAAAATGAGAAAAATCTGTAATATAGCCACATAGGAATGAATTACTGCACAACCTTCCCATTCTTTAATGAGAATTTATACTCTGATCTGGATCACAAATATTTAAAAGTGGTTAAGTTTTCCCACCTCTCCTTTAACCTTCGAATTTGAAATCAATTAAAAATTGATAAAATAAGGAATGTTTTTGTTGATAGCAAAGATACAGAGTTACTTAATCTGTACTTTCCTGGTGATAACCCAGGAGCAAACTTACCTGGCTTTTGGCAGTGTTTGTTTTCTTTTGTTAAAATTAGTTTTTGGAGCTCCAGAGGTCTTTCCCATACAACAGCAGTCTTTATGTATTACCTGGGGAACAGCACTGAAATCACTAGCACTATTAGTACCCTTTACATCACAGTGAAGGTCATGCTGGAACAGCTGATAACTTCATGGCTACCACAACAATCTTAGTTACTGCAGCTGCCTCCATATAGAAATGTGGGCATTGCTAGCTGACTCAGCCAGGGTCACGACAGGAAGAACTTGATCACGCATTTCTACCACCCAGTTAGTGGAAACAGGTTACTAATAAGAACAACATAGCTCATCGGATGCTTTTCCCCAAAGCTGCAGCACATGAATAATAATTAAAAAGTATGCATGCAGATGTATTCCAAACATCAGCAAAAATGTAATTTAAGAATTTGAAAAGCTGCACTGTGCCACAGGTAGAGAACTAGCAAACCAAAGCTGTATCAACATACAGCAGCAAAAGACACATTGGGTTTAAATGGCCCATGTGAACTTGAGGAGCACCTCAGTGCCTTACCCTTCAGTGCCTTACCCTTCAGTGCCTTCATATCTCAGTAGGAGCTGGAGCTCAAGGACCTCATGCCTGGCCACACACTGGTCAAGAGACAATGTGGAGCATGCTCTGTTGGTGGGTGTTTATGTGCATGCTGATTGGCTGGCAAGGCAAACTGTGCAATCTGATTGGATGGGAATCAGGTGTATTTCAGTTTGCTGGTGAGCCGCAGCTTCTACACACCAGAAGCCTAGGCACAAGGTCTGGGAAGTTTGGTTGCTGTCAAGCCAAGCTTGTGGTTTTAGGGAATCATATAACCAGCTATGCCAGCTTTGCTCACCCAAGAAGAGACAGATACATACCCAACACCTATAGAGCATTAAGCACCTCTGCATGTTTTTCTATCAGAGGCAATTCAGAGAAAGATTTAGAGATGCTTTCTAAACTCTTAAGGGATATGGGTAGCCATGAAATAAAATGAATCAGCAAGCAATGAGGACAAAAAAAAAGACTCATGCTCTACAGATGGAAAAGATTTTTTTAAAAATAATAATCAATTATACTAGGTATCTTTCCCCTCTAAAGTGTATTTCTTAAACAAGAAACAGGAGAAAGGACAAGGAAATATTTACTATTTCATCTGAGCTAGTTATTTACCAAGTTGATGTTTGAAAGAACTATTAGAAGGAAAAATTATTCCATTTGCTTGTAATTCCTTACTTGTTTTTTCACTTGTTTCAGTCAGGATTGCAAGTCAGGAACCAGAATCTGCAGCCCTCAGAGACTGGCAATATAATCACAAATAAGATTATTTCTTAGTACTCTGGTGACCTGTGCTTATATATCCTCTCTTCCTGGAAAGATGATATGGTAAGCACTTCTTGTCGCCTGTGCAGCCATTAGTACATGGTGCCCTTGCTCATGCATAGTGCTTCTGATACTGCACAAGGCTTCTTGATTTTCAGAGCTACTGTCACTCCTTCCTGCAGCCAAGGGCTTAGTTTAGTCTCTACAGAAGAGACTGCTGTAGTTTAGTCTCTACAGAAACAACCCAGTGTCAGAAGCATTCTGGTGTGAGGCTAGACTAAATGAGACGTATCACTAACCTTCTGCCTGTCATCGTCCCTACCTCTCGCACAAAGAAAGCTTAGCCTTGTCTTAGATTTGCTATTTTCTCCAGGTAAGAATTCAGACATTTCTTGTACCTTCAGCTGTCACTGTTCGTACTGGAGCTTTCAGCTGTCTAAGAGCTTTCAGAAAGCTGCTTTTCACACAGCCAGGGAGCAGACACACTTTGTAGTATCACACCTGCAGGCATGGCTCTTGCTCTGGAGTTGGGTGACCCAGCCCTGAACTAGTGACATTGATGGATCATATCTTTTTCTTTAGTTCCTGGTTTCTTGTCCCTTAACTTCCTTCTACAGTAAAAGGAGCAAGTGAAAAATTGGCTTCCTCAGGGTGAGGTGAGCTCAGCACACTGAATGTACTGGTGGCTAGCTCAGCTGAACCCCCACAGTGTGCATGGGACTTGGAGAAAAAGTGCTTGTAGCCTGTCCTACTGACAGCACTCCCAAAATGCTGTGGCTGCTGGGGGGAACTGCACATCAATTCAAAGGGAAATGATAACATTTTAAAACATTTAAATACTCAATTGTTTGTCTTGAAACTACTTTTGTGAAACAAACAAAGGAAAACCAAGTTCATTATTGCTATTTTGCAATAGTGTAGCAGGCTGAGATTTAGCATCTGCACATGATTGAAAGCACAGCAGAGGCAACAGATGCCTGAACCTTGAGAAGGCTGGTTTGAAAATTAAAGCGTAGGTGCTGTTTCCGCCCTCAGCCTGTGCAATCGCTACCAAAAGGCACCAGTTTAGTATCAAATGACCATGCCAATTGAGCAGGAGAAATTTGTCCAAGGCCACTGCTCTAGTCACATAGAGAAAGAACCAGAACAAATTTTTGACCAATACTAAACTAAATTTAAACTCCAAAAGGTGCTAAAAAACCTAATTAATATGGAAATTGCTCTGAAAGTGGAAAGCATTATATAATTGCAAATTATTTTGAACTGAAATTGAAGTTCATTTGACAATGAACTGCTGGTTCTTAACATGTAATTTTTCCTATCTGAAGACTGACACAGACACTTTTTATTTTTCTAAATAAACCCTATTCCAAGAGTGAAAGTAAAAGCTGGTTAAATGAACAGTCAGAGAGGAGAGAGAGCATGCCTTTCCATATACATTACTTGAATCTACCTAGCATGTACCCGCTGTTGAGGTGGAGAATCACTGGGCTCATGGGACAAAACTACCTCTTGCTTTTTCTCATATGAAATGACATCCAGGAGACAATAACAAACTTTTTCCTCGGCAACCTCCATCTTAGTTGCTTGTCTTTTACGTGGGTGTATCCCTTCGCCCAGCTCATAGTTTCAGCTTTTACAGTAGTAATCTCTTGGTGGGGTTTAGTCTTTTATAGACACTTAATCCAGAACTGTGTGGCCACAGATGCTTTGTTTAGGTTGTTCTTGTCAATGAGTTCAAGCTCTGGAGAAATAAACTCACTGAGTTTTTTCTTCTTATTCTTCCTTGGCAGCAGCAACAGAACAACTCAGAGTTTCCAGGCCCAAAGCTTTGATGCTGGTTGATCTCAAAGACATGCAGCATACATGAAAGCTCAGACTTGCCTAAATAATACTGTAAATAAGACTTGCAGATACTTGAAATTATTCTTTCACCTTGCTCTCAAAGTTGATGTAGCCTGACCTAGGCAGTCATGGTCATCCACGCAGTGTGGGACAGAACTGTTACCAGTGAGATCTGTACCTGCCTTTCCACTGTTAATTCTTAATGTATTTAACTTGGGTCCCTGCTCCTTGATGAGGAATGGCTGTTGAGGAGTATTGTTTGTGCTGAGAGCTGGCAGAACTTCCTCAAGGATGGTTGTTGTCAGGATGCGCAAGAGCTACATCTCCTGGCTCTACCAGAAGGTCTTGCAGCATTGTAGTAATTGCTGGAGAATGAAGGGTTTCCTCTCCCTGACTGCTTAGGTATGTGGTTTGCAACATGATCCTGTTTCTTCCCCAGAAGGAGTTACTGTTTGTAGCAAGATGAGTGACTAAGCTTTGCTTAGAGAATTGGAAGAACATCAAGTCTACTTCTCTGTAATTCTACAGGATGTTAAAACACTTGAAAATAAGGAAAACCGTCAGATCTAAACAGATAAGCACACTCTGTTACCTAAGACTTTAGAGTCCTTTGTGTTGCTTTAAAAAGTTACTGACTGGCCAGCTATTGCTATAACTGATTAGCTAGTTTCCATCTTTCAGGCATATACTTTTGCTGTTCAGAAAAGATTACACAGTTTAGTTGACAACATTGCTGGAGATATGTTTTGTTACTTTTGTTAATTACTATCATCTATTAGGGGTGCTTGCCCCTTCCAGAATGAATAAATTAATTAATACAAAATGCATATAGTTGGATCTAGTATTAGTAAAAAAATACTATCTGTGCAAAAAGGATTAGTTTCCTGCTTCCTCTTCAAACATATATTGCATCTTCTGATTAAAAAGGAAAAAGAAGAAACCTTTAGTTCACAATAAAGCAAGCTTTTACCTCACATACTCTGGAAAATATATAAAGCTCCATCAAAAAAAAAAAAGAAGGAATGACCAGGAAACGTAGAGGTGAACTTCACTGAAAACCACCTGAGATCTGCAATTAGTTCTACCAGTGATAAAACTGGCAAAAAACACAGTGGAGGAAAGGCTCAGGATTTCCTATATAATGATATTATCTTAAGAGAGACATTACCAATAGAAGATAAAGCATACAATTTCTTCAGTATAATTTTCAAGTAGGGGATTAGATTTCCTTCTAACATATCTATTTATGGCTGAACACAGTTGAACATATGTTTATTTCCAAGGAAAAATGTTAAGCAACAATACAAGGGTGCAATTGTAGTCAGCATTCTGTGTAACAAATGCTTGTTTATGAACCAAGACTGTATGCTGGGAATTTTCTCCTGAAAGGTCAGTACTTTGCTTCAAAGTCACATCTTCTGAAAAGTAGCATCAAAGTAATTCGTCTCATTATGGTAGTGTTTCAGTGAAGACAGCCTGCTACATCTCTGTAAATTAAAATTGAATAAATATTATCAATTTTATACTGACTGTACTGTAATTACATTATAAAATATGTGAGCCAATGTAGAGAAATATTTAATGAGATGGAAAAGATGTCTGTCTTTAAAAAACAAGAAGTTTGGTTTGCTTTTCTATTACGATATTTAACAAATAATGAAGTTACCATGAATACAGCACTTCAAGGAAAGTAGAGTCCATAGTGTGGTACTGAAGATAGTAGTTTAGGACTTAATTAGTACTATATAGTATTTTACTTAGTTAGACAAAATGCCCAGTCAGGGCCCTTCATGAAATAGAGGTCCTGAGGACATCTGCAAAATTATCAAAATATGTATGTTTGATATGTACTTATGTCTATATAAATACAATTGTTAGGTGTTCTTTAATGTACACCCTACATAAAAATGACTGATCTTTCAGAGGTGACTAAAATTTTCATTTGATTGAAAACTGTTTCAGTGCTGCTGAAATAGCCTAGGTTTGTGTGGTTTCTTTTCCTGAAATATCACGTGATTTTATGTATCTTTTCAGTTTAGTGTCAAAAGTCCATCAATAAACAAGAATTACCCATTGATACTAGAGTTTCTTATATAGTGAGATACTACTGACTCTTAGTCATGACCTCACAGTAACAGCCTTGATTTGCCCATTTTGTAACGTTGTACTTATTTTATGATTTGAAAATCAATATAAAACTGTAAACATAAGCATGACTCATTTTATAGGCATATTCCCCAAAAGAAGCTTACCCATTATTTTTAAATGCTTGCTGTTTTATGCTTCTATTTCCTGGAGATATTTAGAGAAATAACTAGAACTGGGAAGATGCAAAGCTACTACTTTTATTAATAATGCAAGAAATTGTGACATCCACAACCTGTACATAGTTATTTAGAGTATCCAAATGCTCTAAAAGTACTGTGTAGGTTTTATAAGAATATTATTCTCTTGAAAGCTTTAATAGTCTGGGTTTTCAGACAATCAAGTTATCTCAAATTATTACTATAAACTCAGATACAAAATAAATAAAGGTGTAAACTTTGCACAAGCTGAAGTTTTTGGGGTTTTGTTTCTATTTTGTATATGTCTATGCATTTTTCTGTTGAATACATGCTTTGAATTACAGTATATTCTTTATTCTAGTCACTGAAATATAACCGTCATGATCAATACAGCATCAGTCTTTTAGTTAACTGTTCAGTTACCCTCATTCTGATCACACACAAATCCATATCATTTACTAAGATTTTCCACATCTGCAGATAGGAAATTCTATTGAATAATACTAACTACTATTACAAAGGAGACCAACTCCCCCGCCCCCCCCAGAAATCTGATCTTTAGGATTGTAGGTTTTTAAAACTTAGAGTATTTTTTCCCTACATAACTTCTGTGAGTTCTTACTTTTCATCAGTAACATGCACAATCTGGCACAATATGATAAAATGGTAAGCGAGTCCACCAGGAAATCGATTTTTCTGAATGTTGCAAACTGCTTTACTAGTTGTAAACAAACTTATTTAATTGAAAGGATTCTTCTTACATCCTGTTTCTATGAAATGCTACGCAGTAGTCAGACCTCACTTTGATGGAGCTTTGTTTGTCCACAGGGATGTGCCCATACAAAATCATGTGAGGAACCATGCCCTAGAAAAGCACCAATCTGAAGAATGTCTTTCTGCTTGTGACTCTATTGTTACGTGGTTATAGTATCTCAAATAAACACAAAAAGAGGAGATGCATCACAACTTTGTTTCTCTTTTCAGTGACTGTTCTGCAATCTCCTGCTCAAATTTGCTTGACAAAATATTTAAAATAAAACATGATTATCCATAATACCTTCAAGACTAGTTTCATTCAGTGTTCACCAATAATGCAAGCTGACATTCACAGTAACTAAGGAATAAGCTTAGCCTCCAAACATGCATGTTGCATGCAGTTTTATCAGTATTTCCTGCAGACATGTATTTGCTTTGACTTAGACGGATGTAATCTGTTCAGTTGGGCTAAAACTTACATGCAGTTTCTATGATATTGGAACAAAGATAATAAGTGGCAGCACCTTCAGGCTACAGTGCAGATGTGTATGTGCAGTGCTACTGCTTTCTGCCAGCCATGCTCCCCCATTCCCTGTTGCTGCAGGTGCCCATGCTTGTCCTTCTCTTTGGCACCTAGAGAACATACAGTTGCTTAACAGATACATCTCACAGGGTATTTCAAAGGTAGGAAAACTACTGCAGAAACGTTGGCCCAAATATGAATTTCACCCAAGGTGGGAGGAAATAATTTTCACATTGATTGACTTTTAGGCTGAAGAACAGGGATTTTTCATCTCTGACTACTGCGCTGGAAAACAATGCAGACACTACTTCAAGCTCCTAAAGACAAGGTGAGGTTATTAATCAGATACAAAACATTCTTTCCTTTCTAATTTCTTTTCACTACAGCTGGCAGCACACTGTTTTGAACAGAAACACCCATCCTCTCTCCCACCATTTTTATCGATGGGCATTTCCCAGCATTTCTGCAGAGCCACTGTGGCCACAGTGTCACTGGTCTCCACTCGAGTCTCTCCTGCCCTGCTCCCCATTTCTGCACCTCTGTTCTTTGGACCATAGTATTTCTGTATCTGTTTTTTGGGGACTAGTGTGTCCTCTTTGGAGCAGAGGACACAGCTTTTATGTTCTGCTTTCCATATACTGAGTTGTGCTTTAAAAAATGTGTTAACAGCATTCTACAGATGAGGAAAGGGAAATATACAAATGCCACAGGATTTTTCCAAGTGGCTGATTTAGGCTAAGACATAGATCTCATTCACATACCCCACCCCACCTTGGGCCAAGCAGTCTTACTGTTTTCCCTCTTGCGAAACATCTTTATTTTTACTTGCAGACTTAAAGCAAAGTGATGAACTCTTGACTACAAGAAAGCTAGTGGCTAGGATAGTAAATAAATTTTCCATGCCACACTGCTGCATCTAAAATGAAAAACTAAAGATGACAGATCTCTCATTACTTTGTGTTGTTTCTTATGTAATTTATGAACCTACATTGAATATGTTTTGAGCCATAAATGTGATCTGTATCTGTATTTGACATAAAGCATGCAAAGGACAGTTCAAAGTATCAACATTAGCCATTTATGTGCAGAGTTATCATATGCATTATCATAGACAAGGTTGGAAGGGACCTCAAAGATCAGCTGGTCCAACCTTTGTTGGCAAAGCATGGCCTATACTAGATGCCCCAGCACATTTTGCTGGAGAAGACTAAAGTCAACAAGGACTAATCTAAAGCAGCCCAGGGAATAACTCAGTCATCAGCATTTGTATGCTTTGCAATCTACTTTTTTTCACTGAGAACATTTTGTATTGTCATTTAATTTTTCTATTGTATGCAACAAACTGGGCCTGTTTCATGATGACAGATTGAGGAGAAATTCTATCTTGGAATGTATACAGAATTCTGTTTTATCATAGATATGTTTGTATGCCATGCTAATAATCACTAAGCACAACTGTTACAGTAAATAACATTTAGCATGAAATAATGCAGTGTCATAATAAACATGAAGTAGGCTAAAATTACTTATACTGAGGATGCTGAGACTACTGGTAATGAGGTGCACTGATAAGGAGCAACATCAAGTACTGGGGACCAGGGGTCATGGGTTCTTTGCAAATTCCCAACTTCTTCCTGTTGCTAAAAAGACACTTAAACTAAAACACTACCATAAAATAGTTTTATAATAAATTCTAAGAGCTCTGTCTGGATAAAATAATACCTGATCTTCACTCCATTAAAGCTACTCAGGGCAGATCAAAATAATCCAAGCCAATATATCCAATAAAAATGTGGGCATACCTCATAATTGGTAACACAATGCCTCCATTCAGGGTAATTTTTTACCAGATTCAGAAACTGCTCTCAGCATTCTCTCTAACTGCCCCTTTAAACCCAAACAGGAGGACTAAGCAAGAGCCTGGTCTTTTTTTGTAGTCTCTATTTGTGTATTGAGGTACGTGACATACCATCCACTAAAGGATGAACTACAATCTCTCTGCAAGGCATCCAGCATAGCAAAGAGTTCGGAACTGTAAAAAACACAGGCATCAATTTTCACTCTTAAACCAGAACTAAATTGTTACTTTTTAATTTCAGAAATATGCTGTGTTTCTATACAGTGTTGTACAAAACCTCAAGGACTGCAGTTTTTGATATTTCATGAGGTTCATTGGGAATCTCCTCTTTATAGAGCTGTGCCAGTGCCCAACAATGGTACTATTTATTTCCCATGCCACACAAGATATATTTAAAAGGTCAGCTGAAAGTGAAAATACCTGTATGTTACTTTTCCACTGCTACTTACAATATTTATCAGTACTTGATAAAAGTATTGTCCAGATCTTCCCCTATGCCAACCTTTGAGCAAGTGCACAAGTCTAGAGTTTCTGTATTTTGGTATTTAATTGCAAATATTTACCTCAGCCTATAATATTTCTCAACACAGACAGCAGCACTGTATATTTTCACTGTGCCTCCATGGTACAGAGATAAGCATTCTACACAGAGGTAAACTACAAATGCAATATTAAGGGATTTATCTAAATCCACATAGAAAATCAGCATCAAGGGCTAGGAGGTCCCACTTGCAAGCTCCTTGCTTACTTGACCAGCTCAATAGCAAGGACTTGTCTATCATTTTTTATGTAATTATAGAAGAAACATTCCAGCAATTTTTGATATTGTCTACACTTGCTATTCTGGTAACAGTATCCACCAGCAAAGGAATATGATCTTCCACAAGGAACTTCTCTTCTTAATACACCCAACCCCAGTCATCCATATATCAGCCATAATATGTGACCAAATTAGATGTAAGTTCTGATCACAGTTTTCAAAACTGACTGTAATGACTTGTGACAATATGTCACATTTCACAAGATCTTCAGGAGACGGATAAACAGAAATATGTCCCAAATTACCCATCAAAAAAACTAGTCACCTCCCCTAAAATAGTTATACTTAAAAATCTTGGCTTCTGATCTTAGTTTTATATTGCCAGCCTATTACTTTAACCTTCTTTGCAAAGCATGTGGTAGTAACCTAGAGGCATAAAATCCAATCTATGCACATCACTTTGAATATATTTTTTATTTTCTCTGTCATCCTTCAGAATGAGGCCATCAGCCAAGTTCATTACTGAAGATATACTCATCTCTGCTGAGTTACGAAAAAAAAAAAGAAAACAAAACCAAAAAGCAGACACAAAATTACTAGAAATGGATTCATATTTTTTTTCAGAACTTTTCTGACTTGTAGCAGTTTCTCTTTTCCTGCCCTTCTTGAGCCTGTATTTAATCCACTTTAAAAATCCACTTCTCAAAATTAATATTTTTTCTTCAAAACCCAAATTGTTATTTATGCAAAAAGTAATTGACAGCCTCCCCTGAAAAGCTTGCTTGAGGGTTTTAGATGCATCCTCTTTCTCAAACACAATAAACTGCCATCTTATTGCTCTTCTGTGTGCCTATCCAGGCTACTGTGAGGGCTCTGGAGCACATAGCAAACACTACATCATCATCATCATCATCATCATTATTATTATTACATACAAGAGGGAATAGTCTTTAAGAACCTGTACTTGGCTCCCAGTTGGTAGCAACATTCAAGGAGTCACATTTTTTTCATGTACCAAGTAATAACAAAAAAAATCAGTTTAAGAGTTTTGTTTTCAAATTAAAATTAGACTTTTTTTCAGTGGAAAATTTTTGAAGATGAAAAAACTTCAGCAACTAAATCACTATTTTAACTGCTCAGAACTTAATCCTTTCCCATAAAAGCCTCACCTGAATATCGAGCGTTGTCAGTGATTTATTACTATAATCCAGTATTTTGGTAAGTTAATATTTTGATAATAATATATTAATTTTTGTTTAATTTCTACATAATTCTGAAAATCCCTTCACTACAGAGTGAAATGCTAGTAACATAGTTTTCCTATTTTATATATATGCAATGTTCCATTTCCATGTTCTGGACATCTAATAACACATTATACTAATAATATTTTTATGAGATTGGAAATCCTTGCTGTCTTCCCTATGGATATAGGACAGGGAACAGAAGCTTAGTTGCAGGTGAATTCTAATTAATTTTCAATATCTAATTAATTTAAAATGTTTAGATACAACACAATCACCCAGTGCTCCAGGTAAGATGAATGGGTTGCATAAACCTCTCCCCAGGAATGTTTTGCTCTGCTTAAGACACAAACCTCTTAAAATCACCTTCCTTTCCTACATACTACTTGGGGAACAAATGGCATCACATTAAATTAGGATGAGTCTCTACCAAAATGATTTACAGAAGGAAGTGGAGGAAAAATGAAGACTGTCAGAGGAAAAATTGGAAGCTGTCTCATATTCCAGACAAGACCTTGGTGGTCAGTACCTGCTTATTTGTTAATAAAGTGTATTATATAGAGCTTTATTATTACTACTACTGTGAAAAATATACTTTTTTTTTTTATTTTTATACAATATTCTTTTACAGGAGTTTACCACATCACTAGCAATAAAACAGTGAGATTTCAGGTCCCTGTTCAGAAAAGCACTTATCAGCTGCTTACCCATAAGCTATACCTGATGTCTCCAGGTTGAGCTTTGCTGATTCAGGATGGTGTTTTGAACCAAAGGCTACTGTTTGCCAGGATTACACACATTCTATAAATATGACCCTATGAACAGGGTGTGCAAAATCTGGGGAGAGGCTGAACAGCAAGGAAGCAACTCATGGCTCGAGAGACACCACAGAAGAATAAAGTGATGTTCCCATCCAAATGCCAGCAATACTCCTAATGAGAGTATCTTTATGCTCTGTCCCAGCCATAAAGCTGCTATGGCTTCCCTGACACTGCTGTCTCTGCTCATTGCCTTCATTTATAACCATTACAACTGCAGCTTCCGAGCTCAGCCACTGCATCTGAAAAGCCACATCTAACATCATGCCATCTTCTTTTTCTTCGTTCTTTTTTTGTTAACATCAGCACTCAGCTCAGTCATTAAGTGCTTTACAACAAATAAGTATTCTTTGGAACCTGCCTTTAAGATGTCTTGTTTTCACATGAATTCTACAAGCCTAATTCCTGTAAATTCATAGTGTATTCTAGTAGAGTACCACTGTTCTTTTACACTTAATTAATTTAAGGATTGGTTTAAGTAGGATTAGGTAAAGGGAATTTCTAATGGAATTTGTCCGCCTGGTTTGCTTCATTTTTTCTTGGGGTTTTTTTGGTTTGTTTTTTTTTTTTGTTGTTGTTTTGGTTTTGTTTCTTCTGAACACACAAGGACAGGAGCAGGTTTTAGGTGGGCAAAGAAGCTTGTGCAGAAGTTGGATAGGAGCCTGTGGAGTCCTTGTGAGTTAAGTGCTCATCCACAGGCCAGGCAATACAGGCACTACCAATGAACATCACATGACAATAGTTTCAGCTTTTTGCATTCACACAGGAAAAAAATAACTACCTGGGTGAAAAGGAAGAAAATTGCCATGTACAAGGTCAGGCTTCTCACCAGCACGGAATAGCCCAAGTACTTTGCAAGGTTGATGCCAGCTCACACTAGCTGAGAAGATGGGCTTATTCATCTTCCTTTTTAAGCTTGACAAAATACTAATGGATGCAGGGAAAGTCCACCAGAGAAATGGCTACACCAGCAGCTACCAAACATCTTTGAATCACCTCACCAGCATTGCTGTGCTGAGAGCAACGGAGCTGCAATGATTTACGCCAGTGATGCCTTAGGTTGCTTAATTTATTTGGATGTCTATCTATAACAAGACCATGATTTTGTATGTCTTATCTTCAAACTACACTCTTCCTTTCCTAAATATAAAGTGGCATGGCAAAATTCAACTATACAAAAGGCAGGGTGGTTTATTATTTCTTTAGAACAATAGTGAAAGTAGCCCAGGCTCATTATAGATTAAATTCATCCTGCAAGGAAAAGATCGCTACAGAGCATGAGGAGATTTGCAGACTTCATCAGTCCTTTACTGGCTTCAGTTTGCAGGCTTCTTGCATGAATGCCTGCTTCCCTGAGGATATGGATGTCTAGGCATCTTCTTTAATAAGTGATATCAGAAAAAACTTATTTCCCAAAGTCTCCAGATGCTCAGCAAAGCAGCATCCTGCTGAGCTCTGTGATACACTGGGCTCAAATTTCAGTGCTGCTCGCTGAAAGAAAAAAAAAAACAAAAAATTAGCCATTTGAGGATGATGGTCCTGTGCATGCCCCAGGGACACTGCATTCAAGGGGTTAGCTTGACAATAGGCCTGCATGAGTTAATTAAAAAAGAATAATTGGGTTTTTTGCTCCCCTTCCGGTTGTCTTCATTCAAGCAAATATGCTGAAATCACAAAATCAGCAAAAGGATAGCTTTAACGAGAAAATAGAAGATGAATTCAGCATATTTGCTGCATAAAAAT
This sequence comes from Pezoporus occidentalis, assembly GCF_034315485.1. Lineage (NCBI taxonomy): Eukaryota > Metazoa > Chordata > Aves > Psittaciformes > Psittacidae > Pezoporus > Pezoporus occidentalis. The sequence goes on from NW_026916158.1 coordinate 7,284,534, forward strand.
ATGACATTTGTGTGGAAATGACCTATTTTCATGAACAGGCAGCTATATATCACAGAAAGTTTCACTGTAACATTTACACGAAAGAGATTGGAAAGCACTTTCCCATAAGGTGCTTATTTTCTCCAGATGAAATAATAAGGCAAAGCATAATCAAGAAGCTTAGAAGAAATATTTCACTCAGTATCATATGTTTTAAGCCACTGTGCATTTGGTTTGATTTCCATGATTATTTCATGTTCATTTGTCTTATGCCTTAATGGAAGCAAAGGACTTAGGAAGAAATAATCCTTTCTTTCTCCTCCTTTTCTAATCACATTACAGCTTGCAAATGATGGCAAATTGGCAGCAAGACAGACCCACACTGCTCAAATAAGCATGAAAGTGTAGGCCTGTTCAGTGTTGGAGGCAGAAAGATGTTCCTCCGCAGTGGCACCAGCCCCGAGCATGTTGTGCCTGTCCCTGCATGTGGTCGGAGTGGGACATGAGCCCTGCTGCATGGGAGCCAAAATCATCATGACAAATCCACATTACCGTGACCTACATTTATTCCAGCACATGTGGCAATTCAGCCATCAACAATCATTCAGGGCAGGCGGCTTAGGGGATGCTGACAGAGATCATTGCTTTGCAGCTTCTCCTTTGAACTGCAGCATATTATTGTGTGTTATTGCAGGGGCTGAACCAGTTCCAGCTCAAATAAGGGGTAAAACTCTAGAGTAATGATCAGCAGCACAAAATCAAATCCCTCGCCAGTTCCCAGCAACTGCGTAAAGGTCTTACCAATGGAAAGATGCTATAATCATAGAATACATAACTAGCAGGTTATTTTTAGGCTCACTTTTATTACAAAATTACAATTTTAGTTAATAGTTGCACAACTACAAGATTGTTTTAATGTCAGCGCTTAATGAAACACTCTGATCTGATTCAACCCCACTGAAGTCAAGTGCAAAATTCATCCTGATATGAATGGATTTCCAGATGAGAAAACCTTTAAGCTTATCATGAATTAAGGTATAGCTTTTTCTGATGATAAAGTGAAATTATTTAAAATCAATTATAACATAAAAGATACATCCTGAACTAGGCATTCACTGAACTAAGATTCTTGATTTACACCCTAACATCCTAACCCTAAATGGAAATCCATACATCACCAAGTCAAGGTAATCTGACTTAAGATAACTTACTTTAGAGCAGGAAATAATGTTTCTTTTTTAATTTCCTCTGTTCAGAAGCCATTTGGATTAGCTGGGACATTAATAGCAACCAGAATAATTACTACTGTGGCTATTTCACCACCAAAACTCTGCAAGACTTCCAAAGTACAATCAGCCAACACAACTCTTCCTTTGCTTTTAAAACCAGCCCTGAGTAATTTTGGCCACCACTTTATTTCACAAATATAGAACAGCTGTGGAGCAGCTAATGACTTACTTGGAGCCCTCTGGAAGAGTGAAAACATTCCAGCCTTGTGCTCAACCACTAAGCAATGCTCCTTGCTACATAGAAAAGATAAGACATTTGTACCCATATGATGTTAATGAAAGCAGTTTTTTGTAAGTTTTTAAAGAAAAGGGCACACCTTCGAAATGTAATTTCCCATAGTTGCATGACTATTTATATAGAGAAATATAAATTTATATAAATGTATACATATCTATAAATACACATATTATACATTATAGGCATATACATACATACATATATACACTATATTATATACACATACACAGATTTGTATATACATATTTATAAATATATATATACACACAAATGCACACACAGCTTGCTTCTTTTTAGCTAGCTATAGTTATAAATTCTCCCTCCCCCATGGATCCAAGATGATTTGAATTGCCTCTGGTGAGCTCCCCATGGTTGCCTTCCCATCCAAACTAAATATAATACTCATTATTCTGCCATTCTGGTTCCTGAGAAACTTGGCAACCTTTCTGAATGACTTGAGATGCAGTAATTTCTCCTGCATTGCCTCTAACCTATTCTAGGAGATGCAACACGCTGCTAAAATTGAGTGTCCAAAATGCTAATATGTCTGAGAAGTGCCTCCACTGACCTACATTGAGAATGTAGGTCTTAATGTGTCTACTTTTAGCTTCCTAACCAAAATGCCCATATTTTTAATAACAGTCCAAAGCAAGCCATGTACCTAAATCTCCCAAAACTTTCCAAAAATTGACTTCTACATTTCAACATTCTAGCATGTGCATGTATACACACATACATATTCACACAGTATATATGTATATACTGTACATTCTTAGTATCAGCATTTCCACCACATGTATTAGCTGCCTTGTTCCAGTAGAAGTAACACAGAAATCAATTACTACTGTTTTGAGTTAACCGCAACTCATTTTAGGTTGTTGCAAATGGAACATCTCCACTTTATACCTGATGCATACCTGTTAGAGATCCATCTTATCAACGTTTTGTGCTCTGAAGGCTTTAACAGACTTTGGCTGGCTTGTAGGGGCTGGCAAAGCACAAGGCATGTAATACCACCACGGCTAACCTCGGGAGGCTGCTTACAAAGCTGAGTTACAAGTAGGCAATCCAGTCGATACATCTTATAGAATGAAGTCTTGAGGTGCAAAACACCACTCTATAGAAAAACCCAACAAAGATAACCATATTTTCAATCGGTCTCCATTTCATGCACATGGTCAATGTGCAAACCAAGGTGTTGCAACTTGTCAGCCAAATGACTAACTGTGCATGCAGCAAGGCTGAGAATGCTAACAATTTGGAGGCTGGCTGAGAGCTTGGGCCAAAAGCAGGGAAAAGAGGATAGTGTGAGATACTTGATTAGCTGCTCTAAAAAAGAGAGGCTTCGACAAGAATTGTGTGTTGTTATTGACTGTCCCTAACCCAGCAAGACACCTCACTTTCAGGTGCCATTTGCATCATTAGCCTTGGTACAGTTCCCACTTGTCACAACTTAACCCATCTCTGTGGGTCATCTTATTTCCCATCTATTCTATGATCTCCCAGAGATGCCAATGCCAATCCTGCCATCAACATCGCTGGCTGTAGCATCATGGCCCCTCATTGCTCACAGGAGGAGTATATATATATATTTATATATATAAATTAGATACATCCACATTCCTTACTTTGCTGGTTTAAAAACCAAAGGGGAAAAATAATCACAGATTGAACAATGACTGACTCTTTGCCTTAAATCAATGCCTTTACTTATTCTCAGAAAGGGCTGCAGAACAAGTAGCCAACAGCTATGACTTGCTCTTTCATTGAAAAAAAACCCACTAACATAAACTGGATCTAAAAAATACCTTTACTTGCCATATTTCTTTGCTTGCCAACACTATCCACTTTCCAAAGCAGCCAGGTTTTTGGGTCACTGCAAGAAAACATAACAGAAGTGATGCCACAATAAATTATATTCTCTAATTAAGGAGAATGCGTTAGCTATATACTTTTTCCAGCAGTGCTTTGATGAAGACTCATCAGCTATGCCCTTGCATGGCAGTTTAACTGCACCAGAGAAACTCTGGATGAGTTTTCTAAAAGACACTGAGGCAAACTTAAATGGTCAGCATCCACTACAAATGTCCAGTTTTTTTAAAGTTCATTTTTTACTGAAACACTACATGATCTTTCTAAGTGCTCAGCACTCCCCTGCTCCCCTGTGCATACCGAACCAGCACCTCTGGTGGTGCAGTAGCCTGGCTACCTGATTGCTCAGGGTGAGAGCTAATGGTGGAGCAGATCATCTGGCTGCATCCAACCCTGTAATCTGACTAATGGGAATTGCTTATATCTTCCTTTGAGTAGGACTGTCCTGGGCACTCTCAGAAATGAGAGGACACAGAAGAGGGAGCACATCTCAACCCTAAGCCTGAGTGGCAATTCCTACACTCTTTTCAGCATAGCTCCTTCATTCTCTAAAAAAAAGAATTAAATTTCAAAGTCCTAATAAAAACTATGATTTTATGAAAATCTTCACACTGCATTGTCTTCCTCTCTCTGGTCATACTCTGAATAAAATCAAACCAAATAATCACAGAGCGAAACAAAACAAAACAAAATATTAATTATACCTGATTTGCAAAGACAAAGCCTCCAAAGTTCAATGATAGACTTTGGTTCAAGGATTGTTCAGATAATGAACATTATATATATATACACACATATAATAATACAGAGACCAAGTAGAAAACCAAAGATTTATGTGGCTTTCTAGAAAACTCATCTCAGTTTAGGACAGTTACTGTTGTGATAGACTGACTTCATTATAAACAAGTATGGCATGTAAAAATATTAACAAATACATTTCCACAGTTCTTTAAAAGTAAACCAGCTACTGTCTCTTCAGAAAAGCAAAGTAAAGCTGACAAAATCAAGAAGAAAAACCCAAGCATTTTCCTATAATCAGGGTACTAATGCCACTTTAACATTTCAGGAAAGCCTTTAACTTCAGGTGAGATGATTCCTGCAGGATAGACTCCCAAACCTTTCTTCTGCTTTTTTTTTGTTTGTTTTTGTTTCAGAATTACTGTTACAGGAATCCCCACAAGCAATGGTGCCAGGTCCCACCATCAGCAGAAGCAACTGCAAGGCAGAAGCAGCAGCATGCCTCAGATCTCTGCTAGTCCAATAGCAACTTATCACAATTCAGGAACTCCTGCTTAAAATTATTCAAGCCCTACTGCAAAATCTCATCACTACAGATACTCTCTCTTCTTGGCACAGTGCTTCAACCGCATGCCAAATTGCCATGCTACATGCCATGGACAGGAATATTCCTCCACATTTAGTGGTATCTATTTGAATTCCATTTGACCCATGGCTAACCTAAAATAATTCTTCAGAATTCATAAAATATACAGGATATCCTTGAGAGATTTAGAAAATTCCAGTAGAAAAATAAAGATGTTAGAAAAACTAAATGGACATTAAAGATTCAGTATATGACATGCAACTTAGTTATTAATATTTTGTATTTGTAAGGGTATTGTGCTTTGCCCTCTATTCTTCTCTATTCTTATTAACTATTCTTTTTAAGGCACCGAACATCTTAGTATTGCATATACATACATCTTCAAAATGTCTAAAAATAATCCCCCCCTTAAGAGAAACATCTTTAATGTTCAAAAATATAAAGACTGATGTAACATTCACTCTACAGAGGCTAAGACCATGGGACAGGGAATTCCTACAGCAATGCCAATGGCTCCATTCCTTTGAGCCTTCTCCCATCATTTTTCCACAAAAATGAACTATCTGACACTGTTCTGAAAACCACCACAATATCAATCAATTTAACAGAGAAAATGCCTGCACAGGGGAGTGTTACAAATACTTTCACAGAGAAAAAGATAACCTACATGCAATGCTTTTATCAGTAACCTCCCTAACTGTTCCAACAAACTGAACAGAAATGATAAAAGAAGTTAATGATTTTGAAAGTAGGAAACTATAAGCATTAAGCAAACGAAATTGAAAAAAAAAACCAACCAAAACAACAAAACCCCACAGTTGTCAGAGTCTCAATATTCTTGCTTTTGAATAAAAATACTAATAAAGTATTTCCAAATAATTTGCACTTGTTACATTAATAATCTTGTTGGCTGTTTGGGTACCTATATATTAAGTACCACTCTGGTAGCAATTTCCACATTTTTTGAATATGCTGAGATGCACTCATACTTGTATTTGTGCAAATGATCTTATTTTAAAATAAAAAAGCACTAAAGAGTGTCTGGTTAATTTGTGAATGAGGTCAATCAGAAAAAATTACTGAATTGATAGGAAAAACACTTTCTCTGTACTGTTACCCATTTTATTCTGAAAAAGTAATGGGGAGTACTTGTCTCAAAAAATACCTGAATACATATTGTAATTTTCAGAGATCAGACTTTGCTTTTCACTCAAGTCAGTTGACGAAAACTGAACAGTAATGTAGGATTTCTTCATTGGCTTCAAGGGAGCATAAATTAGGCCTCCAGTCCGTACCCACACAAGGGTTGTTCAAAAAACATTCCACTTCCACTTGCTTGAACAGGCTTCAAAATGGGGCAAAGCTACACTTGCTCAAACAAACCAGACTTTTTCCAAGAATTGGGAAAAAAGATGTATTTCCACTCATATCAGCATTACAAAGAATTGAAAAATAGTGTATTTTTTGTACAAAGAGCTGTTAATATGAAGAAGTTGGGTGAATTTACTCCATTTTCTCCCATGGAAACAACTGCATGGTACTGTAAACCCCATATATAAACTCACTGTGAAACTCAGCTTTGAGGAAGTCAGATTTAGAATCAGGTGTTGGAAAACTCATAAAATAGGAATACGCAGTGTGCAGCAGCCTGAGTTCTGAGTGACATAAATCCATGCTGTAAAAGCAAATGCCTCTGGATGAAGTGCAATTCTGGAATGAATTGGCTGGAGCATTGCCAGAGGTCATACTCTTCAGATGATTAGTGTAGTTAAGCAATGAACTTCCAAACTTACAGCCAAATTCTACACACTTTTTTCACGTGAACATTTCTGTTACGCCTAAAGCTGATTCATCATGTCATCATGTCTTATTCATGTGACCAGTTTGTGTGAAGTAGGGGCCTGAACAAAGTAGAAGTAGCATAACACTCATGAATTACTGCTTGCACACATTAGTGATTCAGAAACATCTAGAACACTGCAGATTTTCTAGACACCTGTAGGTCCTGCTGCTGTAGAATTGTACAGCAGAGAACACAAGTCAAACATAGCTGCATGTTTCTAGCTTAAAATGAAATCAGCCGCTGTGACATGCTCAAAAGCGATTTTGCCTGGAAAGGTCTCTGACAAAATCTTGAGCTACTGCAGCTTAACTCATGCCCACTGAATCTCATAATATATGATCTGTCTGTAATATTCTCCTAACTGGAGTAGTATAGGTCCTGGCTTGCTGCAACAGACATTCAGAGATGGATCACTTTCCAGAAGTCAGATAATTATTCACAGCATAAAATTTAGCATCTTTCTCTCACTATCCATAGAGTCAAGAGATCCATGAAGCAATTTCCAAGTCTCAAACAAATCTTTTAACCCAGGTAGAACATGATGGTGACATTAATGACAATATGTAGGAAATACAAAAGAGCACTGAAAATTGAGCACCAATAATTGAGCACCATTATTATCCTTTGTATTTCCCTGTGTGCAACTGTTATCGGCTACGACTGGGACTTACCTGACCTTTTTTTCTTTTCCACCTGTAGGAAGAATTTCAATATAGTCAATGAGTGAATACAACAGACACATAATGAAAAATTTACTGCTATGCTCTGAGCATCGCCACAAGCTGAACTGAAGCCGATGTTGCTGTGCAACAATGAAATAAGCTAAAAAATTATTTATTTATTTAAAATAGTATCCCATCAAACAGCTCTAATGTAAATGCAGATAATTTGACTTTGAGTCTTTCCCAATATCATTAATGCCACTAGTAATACTGTTGATGATCATAGAATTATCATTAATACTCCCTATTAACTGAGAGCAACTCAGGTTGAAGGAGGTAAAGAGTCACACTTGTCACAAATTGGAGATGATGGATCAATCAACTTTTGCTTCCTGCAGTAGAAAGTAATGCTACTACCCACTCAGCCTCAAGTCAACCTAATGAAATAGCAAAATAGAAGACATAATAATACACATTAGATATGACAATTAAATATCGTCAACTCTTCCAGAATGCATTATCCCCAAATGATTTCAGTACACAAGGAAAAGGAAGTTTCCTACACAAGGAAAGAAGAAGAACTCAACATAAGCCAAAAATTATCGCTTTTAATACAAAATTCCATTCTCATAAAACAAATTTATTTCCACTGAATAAATAGATTTCCTCACCATTCACAGGTGAGACTACTACTTATAGTTACCTTGAAATTCTCTTTCCTTTCTGCATTTTAACTAAAATATAAACATTATTTGCAACTGGCTTTACTATATTTGGATACAAGTATGAACACTGGGGGCTTGGATGGCACTGCCAGATGTATACAGCACCACTCTCACTAGGGGTTGTACTTTAACCTGATTTATATAGTTCCAAACATTACTTGCATGTAGTCTTATCAATGTAATTATGCTTATCATGAGAAGGATCTGGCCTTTGCACTTTGAGGTTTATTACTTTCAACATGTGCATACCCTTCTACTATCCATTAAAAAAAAGAAAAAAAAACAACAAAAAACCCAAATGACTGAACTCCAAAGGATTAGAGCTGAAGGCAATGTTAATAAAACACTATTAGCTCAACAGAGGAATATGGGAAATTCAAAAGCATAATTTTTTTACTAATATTATGGAGCTGATACTAGATTTTCAGACTTTTGGTGCTCTCCCTCCATCTCAAAGTACAAGAGCTGCCAGCAATGCTCAGGAAATCACTTCTGTCGCTCACAGATGCCTCTCCAAGACAGAGTGATAAACAGCAGTAAGCATACTCACTGAAGCTATCGATAGAGATACTTGGGGTGAAAACAAGTTTGCATGGATTGATCTCCATTAAAATACATTGTGCTGGGTGAAATCAAGTTGTTTCCAAGAGGAGGGGGGACAGCTGGGGTGAGGTGACACTACGCTGTGCGCTACAGCAGCATCTGCCCCTTCCACAAAGAAAGCAGAGCCTCAGTCCCCAGCAGCAGCCAGAGCAAAAGCCCTGGGGAGCAACACCTTTTGAACGTAGTGGGGAAAAAATAAGCACAATTCACCTGGATAAATGATCGTTAACACTGTTCCGTTAAGACAGATGATATTTATAGATACATATTTCTGTATAAAAATCTGTATTTGAACGTCTTTAGGGTGGCGGCTGGCCGACACCGGCGCCAGGCTAAGGGCTCTCCCCTTCGCGGCCCCGCATGCCCCGCTATAAGGCACCCCGGCGGGTACATTCGGAGAGGCCGGCGGCGACCAAGAGCGGGTCCGGGTCCCGGTCCGGGAACCAGGCCCGGACCAATCGGACCTTCCTGCTCCCCCGCCCTGCCGCGCGGCCGCCAGAGCTGGAGCTGTGGCGCCACCTGGCGGCTGCGCGGAACTGCGCTCCGCCGGCAGCCCGGCATAGGGCCAGGATCTCAACGTGGCCAAGATACCAACCGTGACCTTCTCGGGACGGGAAATCCAACCGTCTTTGGTCTCGCTCCGGTTTCAGCAGCGAGCAAACGGCCGCGAGGAGCAGGGCCAGGTGTCTGAAGCCGGTGGGACCCTTTGCCCGACTGCTTCATTCTTTCCCAAAATTAAACTACGCTTTAACCTCCCGCTCCAGCTCCATCCAACAGGTAACATGGGCACGGACTGTGACCCGGGAAACATCAATGTTTCGAACCACAAAACAGAGAACGCCCCCTCTGTTACCAGCAGGCCGAAGAACCAGCACTCCTGCAAGCCACGCCACCCAAGGACGCAGTCCTAATTTTACTGCCAATTTTTAAATGACACGGGATAGGCCATAAGTACTGCAGAAGGTGGGAATAGGGATTGCAGATCATCATTTAAAAGTCTCGGGTGGTATCTTGGCAAAAGAAGATGTACAAGGTTTTTCTCTGTTAACATCACAGTGCATTGAACTGTTATTAATAAAATAGCTCTCAAGGTTAAGATGGGGGAGAAAATCTCATTGGGGAAGTTGAAGTTTCAGTTCAAGCTTTGTATTCCTATATATATATATACATGGAGGTATATATATATATATATATATGCATTTTTTTTTCAAAACATTTTATTAGGAAAGCTATACCAGACGCATCACTGTACAATGATTAAACATTACCTTTACAATTTATATTCACTTGAAATTACAGAATAAATATATGCACATTGCTGTACTGCTGTGTGTGTGTGTGCGTGTGCATGTGTGTATGAGAAAAACATTAAAAGTGCTTCCTACAAAGCCATTAGTGACAGGTGCTCAGGAGCTTTTTTTCTTTCTTTCTTTCTTTCTTTCTTACTCTTTTTCTGTATAATTGCATGTTGCTTTGATTAGGAAAGTGCGGATGTCCTCCAAAAAAACCATGGCGTCATGATGAAGTGTCACTGAGCATCCCCGAGGTGTGTGCGCCACGTGCTCCCCTCCTTCGGGCTGCTCAGCCCCGGGGGTACCCCGCCAGCCCTCGGAGTTCCCCTCCGCGGCCCGCGGCCCGGGCTGCGCTGCGCGGCGGGGCCGAGCTGGCGGCGGGATGGCGGCGGGGGTGCGGGTGGGTGTGCGTGAGAGGGAGGGAGAGAGACAAGAGTGAGACATTCGAGCAAGACCCTCCCCTCCCTTCCCTCTTGCAGTTTCCAGGCATGCAGCAAACTGCGCTCGTTTGCTTCTTTGCATTTTTTTTTAAATAAATATACAGAACCTGTGCCATGATGGGCTAGAAGAACGCAAGCCAGAAAATGCCATCTTCCCTCCCCCTCCTCTCCAAGGGAAAATATAAAGGAAGTTTACTGCAAACAAACAAACAAAAAAAAGCAAACAAACAAAAGACCCCCAAAGAAACCCAAACCACCAAACCGATCAAAAACACCGTTAAAAAACAAGCCCCATCCCCTCCCAAGAAACCCCAAAACAAACCCCAATCAAAACCCAACAAAAACAAAATCCTACCAAAAAATAAATAAAAAAGACACACACATAGAATTTACTTAATGAGGATCAATACAAAGATCCCCGATAATAATAATATTAATAATAATAATGATATACCTTAGACATGGCACAGTCAAAGTCTCAGTTTCAATATAAAAAATAATGATTAACATCTGCTGGCAAAAGTCTGCGAAGGCACTTCATCGATTAATGATCTGAGACCGGCCCTTCCCCATGGAGCGCACATCTGGCGGGAAAGAGCACACAGCTGTATCCTCCACTCTCTTGCGGCGGTGCCGGGGCGGGCGGCGGGGCGGCGGTTAGAACCGGTACGTGGTCTTCTCCAGGACTTCGAGGTAATCCGGCTTGGTTTGGAGTTTGGCCCTTAACTCGAGGTATTCGCTTGTGGGAGTTTGGTGGTCTGGGAAGCCCTTGCCGGCCGCGAAGAGGAGGGTTTCTTTGAGCCTGGCGTCCTGCTGGAGGTCCGGGTATTGCATGCCAGGTGGGTGGACGTGCAGTTCCTTTAGTTTGGGCACGGTGCCGTATAGGCAGTCCACGAAGCCCACGGCGAGGGGCGGCGGGCGGTCGCGGTCCCGCGGGGCGCCTCCTCCCGCCGCCGCTCCGAGCCCGCCGCCGCCCGCCGCCAGCCCGCCGCCCGCGGGGTGCTGGGGGTGGACGGCAACGATGGTGTTGAGCTGCGAGCTGGAGACGGCTAGGCTCCACTCCTGCTCCTTCTCTAGCGAGGTGCGGTAGTTGGTGCCCGGGTCCTGCGCGACGGCGGTGAAGCGCTCCCCGCCGCCCCGCAGCAGCTCCGCCGCCTCCCCTCCACCGCCGCCCGCCACCTCCTCCTCCTCCCGCGGCTTGTAGATGGGGTTGTTGCACATCTGGGTCACCGGGTGCGGGATGTAGTCGTAGACGTGGCCCGCCGGGGGCGCCTTCTCCGGGGAACACTCCCTAACCCCCGAGCTGCCGCCACCGCCGCCGCCACCGCCGCCCTCCTCGAAAAGCCGCGGGCAGCGCAGCGGCACACCTCCCAGGTCGTTCGCCTCCCCCCGCGGGCCGCGGAACGGGAGCTTCCGCCGGCGGCGGCGCAGCACGAAGGCGAAGAGCCCGGCGGCCACCAGCACGGCGGAGAAAAAGAGAACGAGGAGGCTGAGGATGAGGACGGAGAGAGGGACAGCTGCGGCGGCCGGCGGCAGCTCATAGGCGGCGGCACCGGTGGCGGCGGGTGGCGGCGGCGCGGCGGGGGGCGAGGCGGCGGCGGGGCGGAGGGCGGCCGGGCAGAGCGCGGCCAGTTCCAGGGAGCGCAGGTCGCGGCGGGCCAGGGCCTCGGGGCTGGCGCACAGCACCTCGCCCACCACGCTGACGGAGCTGAGCGCCTCCAGCCACTGCTTCAGCGGCACCAGCTCGCAGGTGCAGTCCCAGGGGTTGAGCTTCAGGTCGATCTGGACGATGGCGTGGAGGTGCTCCAGCACCCCAGCCACCGGCAGTGCCAAAAAGTGGTTGTTGCGCAGGTTGAGGCGGGCCAGGGAAGTGCCGGCGAAGGCGTCAGTGGGCAGGGTGCGGAGCAGGTTGTCGTTGAGGAAGAGAAGCTTCAGGTTGGGCATGAGGCTGAAGGCTGCCGGCTGGATTTCCCTGATCACGTTGTACTCGAAGTACAGGTAATGCAAACTCTGCAGGCCCCGGAACATGCCTGGGGTGAGCCGCTCGATGTCATTGCCATTCAGGTACAGGCTCTTGAGATTCGGCAGGTTGATAAAAGCCCCATCCTGCACGTAGGAGATCCGGTTGTTCCCCAGGTGCAAGAGATCCAGGGAGGAAAAATTCCAGAAATCAGAGCGGTAGATTTTCTGAATCAAATTCCCACTCAGGTACAGCTTCTTGGCGTTCAAGGGCCTGGGCAGGAGTTCGGAGATGTTGTGAAACCCTCGCTCCTTGCAGTTGACTGTCAGGCCCAGGTCATTTATGTGCAAACTGCAAGAGCAGCCGGTCGGGCAGATGATGGGGATGGGGGGCCGCGTCTGGTAAGCAGCCACTGGTGGCTGGTTTGGCCCAGGGTATAGGCTACGTGATGTTGGGGGAGGCCGGGGCACCCTGGGCTGCTTGGTGGGTTTGGGCTGCTTGTTGGATGTTTTGTACTCGACAGAGGAAGCAGTGAAATGGAAGGAAGACAGCATGGAGGAAGGCTTCGTAGGCCATGCATTCTCCTTGCTGGACGACAGCTGAGGGATGCCTAGGCTGGCTTCCACCTCAGAGTCAGACAGCATGGGACAGAGCTTACTTCTTTTGATTTCCCGAAGGTCCTTTCCATGGAAGTGGAAGGGAGTCTCACAGGTGATGTCCCCCACCAGGGCGGTATAGGGGATGCGCTCCAGCCAGCTCTTAAGCTGCACAATCTCGCACGTACAGTTCCATGGGTTCTCCTCCAGCTGGATCTCCATCAGGCTCCTGCCAATATGGTCCAACATCCCACGGTATGAAAGGACTTTTAGCCGGTTCCCACGTAAGTCCAAGTGGGTTAAGGACACAGACTTAAATAAGTTGGTGGGAAGCATGGGGATAAGATTGTCATTTAAGATGAGGACCCTCAATTTACTTAGGTTTCGAAATGCCCCACTTTCAATCCGTTTAATGACATTATAATCTGCCTGCAGATATTCCAGACTTTCCAAACCCAGGAAAGTGTCATTTCTGAAAATGTCCAATTTGTTTTCGTGCAAATACAACCTCTTCAGAACTCGGAGCCCATTAAAAGCCCCTGTCTGAATGTCCTGCAGTGCATTGTTCCCAAGGTTAATAGACACAGCATTGTTCAAGTGAAGAAAACTATTGGTGTACAATTTTCTCATGGAATTCCTCTGCAAATAAAGTTTAAAAGGTCTTGACCATGACTGTGTTATCTGACTAATATTTATAAATCCTTTGTTGTCGCAATGTATATGGAAAAGGCTCTCCTTCACTTCACAGTAACATGGATCAAAGCAGGGCTCATCGAGTTCCTCCGAGTCCTCTATCAAGGGAATTGGTGTAGTCCATGCTAGAGCAGTTGTGCTTAGAAGAACTATCCACAACATCCTTCCTTTATGAAGTGTCTCTGCTGTGAAAAGTTTCATCATTTGTTGATGTTTACAAAACTGCAGTGGGGAGAAAAATGCAGATTTCAGTATTTTTGTCCTGTCTCACTTTTTCCTAAGCCCCTACCTGCTAGACTTATGTTAGGCTCTTGGAAAGTTCAGCAATTGTTGAGCAGATGTTCACAACCAACTCTAAGGCTGTCAGATGGGTGAGCCTTGCCCTGATTTATAGTTAAGAGATGTTAGAAGGTTTAATCACGCGATATCAGCCACCCTTATCTCCCCCCCCCCCCCCCCCTTTGGTAAATGCCACCTATAAAGAGAGGACAGCACATGTAGAGCCACACAGCGACACTGAGCACACAAGCTGAGCATGTTGCATCTCTACATGTTTTACACCATAGGACCATGGATTTGGACCACACATATTTGATACTCATTTGCAATTTTAGCTTTGTAGCCATCATAGCCCGCATCGACTGTGGGGGGGAGACACAAGTGGGTAGGTTTCTCCAGTGTCGCACCACATCTTTCATACATGTAAACTCCCAAAGTTATTGAATCTCAATCCTTAAATCTCTCTCCATCCCGACTCAATATATTCCATAATGTAAGTTCAAAGGAATGAGCAAGGTTTGTTGATGTCCCTGGCAAAACAGTTCCCTTCATAAATCCCCACAGTCTTTAAAATAGTAAATGGTTAACGATACTGATTTAAAAGAAAATCTTCCCCTTTCAGATGCTCTGATGAATTAATGCAACTGGTATATTATCAGATAAATACATACCACATATTAGTCATTTTAGCTGATTAAAGCATTTAGAGATGATTAATCTTTCTAAAGCACATACCCATGCGATCAGCAGATCTAAAGGGAAGTGACAGCTAAAGAGGCACCTAGGATTGAAGAGCTCAGCCTGCCTTGGATTAGGGTATTCTGCGCCCCCAGGACCAAGAAAGAGACCCAGTTAAAAAGCTGAAAGTGGAAGAAAAAAATACCTTGACACTTACCAGCCGATAAATTATCTATCCTACTATATACATTTTCGAATGAAGACACCATTCTTCTCCAATCAGATGAAAATAATACTGTACTAATGAGGTGCAGCTCCTTCAACATATGGTTTCACCCTTCCTTTCATCAGATATTTTTAATGTATGGGCACAGAGAAATGCTAAGGATGGTAATAATAATGGCAGTGATGCAGCCTTCCTTGAATCTCTGAAATGCCCATTAGAATTATTCATAGCTATCGTTGCTTTTAGTCTTAATCTTTCAATAGGAAAGGTCTTTTTTGCCTTCCTCGTGAAAGAACTAGAAAAATTTGCCCCCCCCATCCACAAACTTAAGAGCAGAAAGATACATTAAGGGAAGAGAAATGCCAGAACAGAAATCCTTAGGATCAACTTGCAAATGAAACCCTCCCCTGTGGGAAAGAGGAGATGGTTGAAAGCATGGAAAAAGAAATACCCCTCTGCAATTAAAACCAGCGTCTAATTGGGAAGAAGAGAGAGATGAGAGCTATGTTGCAGTATAAGTCTTTCTGTCTCCTTTGCAAGATATTAGCTACTTAAGTTCGTTCTCTTCTGCAAGGGCTATAATAAAAAAAAAAATTAAAAAAAAGAGGATTATTATATCTTCTTTTTGGAAGAGGGGGTGTCTTTAACCCTAGGCGGAAACAAAAGGATCCAGAAAGGTTGTACTTACCGGTTTGCAGGAGAGATTTTAGCACATCGTTACAAACAAAAAAAGAGTGGAAGGGGAAAAAAAAAAAAAAGAAGCTCGAGTTTAAAGATTGCTGGTTTCTCTCTGTCTCTCCCTCTCTGTCTCTCTCTCCCTCTCTCTCTACTCCCGCTGAAGCTGAGGCAAAAGGAAAAAAAAAAAAAAAAAAAGCAAGCCTGAAACGTGCCGGGAATGCAATGAGCCCCTCAATGATCTTCTTTAGGATGCAGAGCTGCTGTTTGGCACACTCAATGGAGGAGGGAGGAGAGGGGCTGCTGCAGGCTCCGCCGCCGCCTTCCCCGGGCCCCAGCAGCGCGGAGCGGGCGGGCTGGGGCGCGGCGGAGGACAGCACGCTGCTCGCCGCCTCCGCGGGTGCGGGTGCGTGTGCGTGTGTGTGTGTGACTGCGTGTGTGTGTGCGGTGCTGTTGTTGCCCTGGATCAGGCTTTTCCACGTCATGAAAATCAGCTTCAAGAAGGGGAACAAATGAAGGGGGCGCGCTTGGCATCAGGTCGGGGGCGCGCATTTGGGAAGCCCTGACTGTACATTTTTTTTTCCCTGCCTTATTTTTTTTTCCTTTTTTTTTTAAGGGGGAAGGAGGGGGCTGGTTGGCGGAGGGGACGGGAAGTGGGAAATGAGCAGATGGGGGAGGAAAAAACACAAGAAGATTCATAGAGAAAAAAGCCGCCGGGATGGGTCACAATTTACACAAACCCCGCTTTAAGAAAGAAAAAAAAAAAAAGGAAGGGAGGGGGAGGAAAAAAGCCTAACTCTGAAGGAAATCAAAGATGCTGTAACTGCAACCGCCATCTGAGCCGCTCGGGGAGGAGGGCAGCCCAGTGGGTTCCGGCGAGGGGCCACGGGGTCCAGGCCCGGCCGCCCGGCTCTCCCCGCTGCTCCCCGGCACCTCGTCCTCTCTTCCCTCTCCTTGCCTCCCGTCCCGATGCCAAGCCGCGGCTCCAGCCTCGCAGCCTCTCCAGGAGCCAGCGATCTCCCGCCCGCCACGCAGGCGAAGCTAAAATTCTCGGGGGAACCGACCCGGCACCGTTCGCATCCTTCCACCGCGGAGCGTGCGCGGAGGCGAAGGGCCGCGTCCGCGCAGAGCAGCGCCGCCGGCCGGTATCTGCCCGCCCCAGGAGCCGGAGGCAGGTAACAGTGCTGCGCGGGGACACGGGTGGAAGCGGCCGGCGGGGGGCGGTGGATCCGCGGAGGGGGGCGCAGCGGGGGCTTGCGCGGGTTCGTTCGTGGCTGAAAGTTGGCCGGTGAGAGGCGCCGGCGGGGTGTCCGGCTGAGGGAGCAGAGGGGACTGCGGACTCTGCCCTCCCGCCCCCCCCCCCCCGCAGGTCACATCCCCGGACGGGAGAGGAGGTCTGCTGGCAGGGCAGGGAGTTGCCTCCGCGATGCCTCCTGCATCTCCGCTGTCCGCACACGTCCTTGCACCTTGCGCACCCGTGCGCGCATCCCCAGGCACGCACACCCTTGCACACCCGTCCCCGGCACATGGATGCGCGTATCGCCACGCTCAGGGGTGCCGGGAGGTTGCGGGACCCGCGTAACGCCCTGGGGCAGCTGGCGGCACTCACCGCCCTGCTCCGCGCCGCTCTCCTCCCTCCGCGGAGCAGGGGGATTGATCGAACGGGAGGAGACTTAACTGGAATAGCTGCTCGGCAGCCAAAAGTTGACTGGCAAAGCTGCAGGTGCAGGGGAGAGAGCCTGGGGGAGCCCTCAGCCTCAGGCCGCCCCGACGGCGCTCTCCGCTGGCAGGGGCGCTTCCTCCGCGCCCGCGGACATGTATCATCTTTCCCAGCCTCCGAAGCTCCCTTTCACCGGTGAAATATGGACTCACCACTCCCTCCTAATTAAATTGCTGCATCATTCATTTTCTGACGCGGGAGCAACATGGGGTACCGGCAGGCAACACGCACCTGACACCCCTTTTTAAAAAAAGAGGGGGAAAGGAAAAAGGGAAAACCGTAACAGCTTGTTCTTAAACCAAGCTCACACAGCAGCTTTAACAGCAACTAGGAGAAACGACCTCTGCGCTATGTTTCGGGGGAGAGAGGCTTAGATGGCACACCCCGCTGCTGGGCCGAGGAGCCGGGGGGGGGGGGGGTCGCAGCCGCGTTCTGCCCTGACCTTGCATTGCCGCTTTCGCCGGCCGGCAACTTTCCGAAATGCACCCGAATGAAACGCCCGTCCTCTTCTCCTAGGCTCCTGTCTTCAAGTTTTGCCGATGGCCTAGGGCGGGGAGGAGAGAAAGGTATCTGTGCGGGGGGTTCGGGTGTGACCCTGGAATGCAAAGCAGCCAGCGCTGCAGGGCTCCTGGTCCCCCGGCCCGGTCGTTGCCCGGCTACGCAAGGCAGCCCCGGGAGATGTCCTCGGGGATGAAGGAGGGACGTCGCCCCCCAACTCCTGCTGGCATCCCTTATGCGCACAGCAGTTTGGCAGCGAGATGAGGAGGAGATCGCAGCTCACCAGAGAGGCTTCTCTCCCCAGGTTTGGCCGGGATGACAGACCTGCGTCCCCTTGTCCTGCCAGACAGGAGACAGAAATCACCCTGGGCCACTCCCCTTCATCTCCCCTAGCCCAAGCGGCTGACAGCCTCCCTGCTTCATGTCCTTTGCCGACACAACCTGCTGAGAACAGGATCAGTGTGAGAGTGATTGGCAGGAGCTCCAGCTAAGGGTATGGTAGACTGATGTAACCAAGGTTAGGACATCACTTGATTATTAATAATAATTATTACTATTAACAAGTGAGCTCTTTCCTTGCAAGCCCCTGCCCTGGAACTGCGGAGTCAGGAAAGATACATGTCATCTGGGTGGAAGGCTGGCAGGTGCCCTTCTGGCTGCAACTTTCCAGCCTCAGCTGTAATTACTGAAATGCACCTTTTACCTCTGACAGCCTTGTGAAAGTAAGGGAGAAAGAAGCCACGGATAACTTGTGGGACAAACTACAAAACAATACTTGAACAATTATTGTACCTTTCTGAAAGTACCATCTCAGCATTATATTTCCACTGGAGGCGACCATTTCCCCTGCTGCAGTTGTTGCAACGCAATCATTTAGTGCTTCATTTAGTCTGCAGCCTAAACCAGCCCTGTCCCTTCCCAACAGAAGTGTTAATGATTGAGAGAAAGAGGGAGTTTTCTTCCAAAGCTCACCCTGCCTGTCCAGAAAGAAATATTCTGATCTTTAATAGTTGCTTCTGTTTCAAGCAATCTATGGTAAGGGCAAAAGCAATAAATAGTGCAAGGGCAAGGGAAACTCTCTTGTAATTATTATAGATGGGAGCTGCTTCCTGGCTCTTTTGTTAAAGCTAAGGAGTAGTTTAGAGGTTTTGGATCTGAGGACTGGAATGTTTTGGATGCAGTCAGTGCCTGGGCTCCAGCTGCATTTCTGCCTAAAAGCCCCTCAGAGCCAGCTCCTGCTGTGCTGTGCACTCATATCCAGCTCATTGCATGCCAGCAGGGAGGGGGGGATCCCCATGAGCTGCCCGTTCACTGGGACAGGTGAGCTTGTGGGAACCCAAGTGTGGGAGAGGGAGTGGAGAGGCCCAAGTGAGCTCTGATGCTGATTAATCTGTGATTCAAAACCCACATGGACTTGATTGAGAATGCTGCCTGATGGGTGTTCTGGGGAGAGATGCTTGTGTGTCCCTGCCCAGGTGCAGGGCAAGGTCTGCAGCTAGGAGAGGGCTTCCTGCAGGGCACCCTGTCCCCAGAGGCCTCACCGATGAAATGTGGGAATCCTTGAATTAGGAGGAAAGGCCAGAGTATTAGGCTGTTGAAAATACAGCGATCTAATGCTCCAGCATGCAAAGAGTGGTCCTGGGCAGGGACATTCACAGCTGCAAAGGCTGCAAGACACAGAAGTCTGGTAATGCCATTAGTCTGCCTGGGCTGCATTCAAATCTGAGCCTTGCAAGGCAAGGACTTAAAATTCCATCCCTGACCTGGTGTTCCCTCTTATGTCCCCATGAGACTTCCATTTGTCTGGTATGTTCAGATAAATATATTTAAAAATGAGATAGCCCCCTTTTTTATATATTTTTTTTTATTTTCTTTTTTCTTCAATAACCTTTCAAATTTTATTGGTTTTGTATATTATAAATTGTTCAAATTGAAAATTTTTAGTGTTTTTGAAACTATTGATAGGGGAAAATCAGAGAATCTTCTCCTCTTAGCAGTCAGTGAAGCAGTTTATGAAGCTTAACTTTTCATTTTCCCTGTTTGTTACTTAGTTCATTTATCAGATAGAAAGAAAAACAAAATTATCAGGTAGAATTTACCCACAGTCCTTCCTGTTAAGAGAAGAGCTGTGTTAAAATTTATGTCATGATGTGCCAATACTCTTTTAGGGACCATGACCTCTGTTGGTCAGAGGTCATGGTATCAACAGTTCTGATTCATTTCAGGGGGATCCAAATTTGATGCAGAGGTCTGTCCCGTCCCCCTCAAGTCAGTGCAAAGGTTTCATTGACTGCTGGAGGATCACATTTGGACTGTGAGAACTCAGGCCAAGGATCATTTCTTCTTTCAACGCCAAGGGGAGCTGCAGAATGCCCTAAGGTACCTTCAGCCTGTTACTGGTCGCTCAACTGAAGGCTGGTATCCTTTTCTCCATACAGTCCTGGTATTTGACACGCCACATATAAGTACAGGCTCAGATTACTTGAAATGCATAAGCATTGATGAATACACATGAAATGGCCGAAATGTAAGAATTTTAAATTGGGCTTTTCCAGCTGGAATCCTTTGGGCTGGACAGCTTCTTATGTCAAACTGATACTCATGGACACAATATTTACTCTTAGTCACCCTGTTATCAGTTATAGAATAGCTATTAATTTTTCCCAAGGCAATTATACTCTATAACTGATGCATCATTTTCAGATTAAATGAAGAAATAATAATGCATTAAATTATAATTCATGGAATAGTGTAAAAGTTCTCCACTACTTTAAACTCAATAAGATGCTGAAGCTGTACAGAAACCTTAGCCATGCCTTCAGTAACAAGCTATATGCAATTGATTTTTACTTATGGGATTCTTTTCAGCAGAGGAATTTTTGCCCAGTATTTGATGATATGTGTAAATATTAAAAAGAAGGGGAAAAAGAACTAATGGATAGTATTAAGATAGAACAGCAAATACCAGCAAATCATGGGTGCAGTACTTTTAATGGATTGTTATTAAAAATAAAAGAGAAAAGCAGGCACAATAAAAGGGAGTTTTTAATGGACAAAATTGTCAGTTATGTTATCCTCACTGATTCCTGACATTTCAAGATCAATTTTTTATCTAATGATTCAATGGCCTTAAACATTTCCTTCTAGTAAATCAGGCACAGCTATAGCTTTTTTCCCACCTCAGGCACGTAAGCCTGCACGCTGTTTCTAAATCTGCTGGTATTTATTACAGCCAGTGTCAAAAAAGTTCATGCTCCACTTATATATGAGCTTCTCTTTGGCCTTTATTAGAATGATGTACAGCCATGGTTAGGCATGCACAACTTCCTTTGACAGCAGCCAGAATCTCATATGTGGATCAAAGGTAGGTTATTTCCCTTAGGGTGATATCTTCCCACTGGAACCTTGGAGTTAAAAGCTCAGCTCCAGTGCACAGAGGGGCTTCTTCAGTGCTTGCCATACTTCACATAGGCGATTCTGCAGCCACACAGTCAAATAAATCCTCCTACATGACAATGTACTGCCTCTTTTTTAAGCTTTTTTGTTTGCTTTTTGTTTTGTTTTGTTTTTTTTTTTTTTGGTTGGTTGTTTTTGTGTGGGTTTTTGTTGTTGTTGTTGTTGTTTTTTTGTTTTTTTTTTCAGTGGAGAGATTTATTTTTACCTGGTGGCAAAATTACAGGTTCTGGTGTCCTAAATGAGGCTAAACATGGACCATGCAAAGGAAGAACATGAACTTGGAACTGTTTTTTCTAAGTCTCTCTATCCATTCCCCAAAGACCCCAGTGGCAGGGCAGAGACCTTCAGCTGGTAACTGCTTTATTCCTCCCGTAAGAAAAATCTTAGATAATACAAAAATAGTGTTTGAATTCTGTTAGCTGAAACACTTGCTGCAGAATAACCATTGTGGTTTACTTTTACATGTACACACTCTGCATGTAAACATTTTCTTTTGCAATTTCCAGTCTGCTTTGAATGGTTTTCTTTCCAACTTGTGGGCTAATCTGATGTACATCTCGATTCCTTTATTTTGTCTGGGCACATGAAAATGGAGATTACCCTGCAGTATGCGCTGTAAGCAACAGCATGGATTTTCAGAGCATCTGGATTTAGAGTTGCCAGAATTAGAAACATGAGCCCGACGAGATCATGCTAGGGCAATTCCCCAGTACCAGGCCATAAAGCCAATCAATTTAAATTGTAATAGAAGGCACTATGACTGCACTGAATTTCTGTGTGAAGGGAGGCACTTACTGCTTATTTGGAAAGAAAAGCTCATATTCTAAATTGCTTTTTAGATCAATCTTGATCCTACTTTTAGTGATGTCAATGGTGACACTTCCGTTCAGTCCAGTGTTGCCAGAATTTTACATTTAGTGTTAAGTAGTTCTCCTTTTCCCTCTCTCCTCCCTTTCCTAAGCTCCCTTACAGCACTGCTCCCTGCAGTTCCTCTTTGAGGACAGTTAAGATGTAGAGGTAGACTTTACCATTCAGCTCAGAGTCAACAAGATGGATAGTCATTTTAATCTCTTCAAAAAAGTAGTTCAACAGCTATGGATGAGATGACAAGAATGATGTCTTCTCTGCTCTTGCAAGTCTTGCTCTCCCTTCCTTTTGTTACTGATGTCACAAGTCTGATAGTAGCCTCCAGTTATGAATACGAGGTGATCTTTCATCCTAAATGGGCTCACCTATGACATTCAAGATGAGCTGACTCACTCCAGTTTCAGTTACCTGCAATGGAAGTTGTGGACTAATGTATGTCTGTAAAAATGGCAAAAGAGAACTGGATCTTAAACTCATATATCTTTTCTAACATTCAATACTGTAATACTCAGGTTTCTAATGCATGATATATTAACACATTTGCATGCACTTAATATATTATTGTTATTATGCTAGAATTATTAAATGGCAAGAGACAGAATCAGCTGAAGTACCTGAGCATGTCTTCCTAGGCCTTCAGCTCCAAAACGGCCTCCAGAGAAGCGTTGCCCTTCATCTTTCCTACCAGCCAGGGAAAAAGGCAGCTGTCATGACTTAGGCAATGAAAATCAGGATCAAAACTGAGTAGTGTAGCTATCCCTTACATGCAGTAGTTCCCTGTTTCTTTATCTAATGTAATTTTGTACAGGAGGGAAAAGCTGAGGAAAATAACTGCTTTTCATTTTTCAAATACTGAGATATTTTTTTTCTGTTGATTTTTTCTTTTTTTGCTATTTTATATAAATTGCATATAAATAATAAAAAAAAATACATATATTCTTTTATGAGGAAGAGTGGGAACCACCATTACTGATCACTGCATCCAGACAGTCATTACATGTAGAGGATCAGAGGTCTAGAAAGTAAGACCTGTGAGGAAAGAGTAAATTAGGACTGTTCTAAATGAAGGAGTAGGAAGAATGTGGTAATACTTTTGAATTATATAAAAATATACTGGAAAATAAAGGGAATACTTTGTTCTCTATGAATAGCATCAGATAGAGAACAAGAAATTGGTCTTAATTTGTAGTTAAAGATTTATATCAAATATTAGGATGATGTTTCTGATAGTGAAGGTGGCAAAGACTGGCTAAGGAGGTTGCAGAGACTCTAGTAAAAGAAGCCTGCAAAAAAGAATGTCAGGGAGCAATTCCTGTAGCCTGGAGTTGGATTAGGTGATCCCCTGAGTATCCTCCAAGACCTGTGTTTCTGCGGTTGTTTATGTTGAGGGACAAATTGTTTGTGATCCTATACTATACCCCTTAAAAATATATATGTTGTTATTCAACCCAGTAGGAAAATTAATAAAAAACAAATTTGAAACAAAATTCCAATAGAAACGATAACATAAATTAACATGAAAGAATTGAAGATTTCTAGGTAAACAGTAATGATATATCCAAGCTCTGAACTCATGCAATTGGCTAAAGTCATGATCTTGAAAGTGTGTATATATATATATTGTACATATGTATATACAGGCACACACATGCATGCAAACCTACATCCTTGGATGATTTTATGTATCTTTAATTTTCCAAGGTTCTTGTTCATCAGGGTTTTATTTTTTATTCATTTTCTAGCTTCCTGTGCCATCCATCTGTCTTCAGTTGGTTCTCCAGCTAGAAATATCAGCTTCTCAGGTAGTCACCTTCCAAAAACTGGAATTTTAGGAAAAATCTCAATATAAACAGATTTACAAAAAACTCTGAGAATTGGGATTGCTGAATATAGGTTGAAATCTTAGGTATTAGTGTAAGAAGGACAGTACCATGTTAAAATGTAATATTCATAACAATACTCGGTATTTCCCAACCACTTTTATAGTGTTAAACGTCAGCAGTTTCAAAGTATGTGAGGAAGGCTTCCTTTTAGCTGTTGATTTAACTAGGCTTAAAATCCAATGAATAAATTGGCTCATAAATAAGTGAATAAACATAGTTCATCAGCTTGTGGGGTGCACAGTGCCCACACAACAAATAACAAGCTACACATCCCACTGTGAACAGTTTATGGCCAAAAGACTGCAGGAGCACTACTGTGGAACTGTCGAAATAAAACATATGATGGACTCATAAATGAAATGAACAGATATTGGTTTAAAATCAAGCCCATAAATATGTGTCACACCTGTCCTCTGTGTGGTCAACGGCAATCAAGCTGTTATATTCTGAACGTATTTTCAAGCTGATGCTGTCTGATTTGTCCTTCCTTCCTTGATGAGAGATGTCAAGGAATAAAGTGAAAGTCCTGAGTGGTAAGTTGTCATCGAAAAGGCTGCAACCACGGTGATGTTAATATATCAAGCTAAACATACCATGGACCCAGGAAAATTTGAGGCAAATAATGTTTTACCATGTTAACCCTTTTAGAAAAAAAAAAATCAATGAAAGAAGGTTTACAGCAACTGTTTTCACTGCCCAGCAAGCTTCTGCACTTTCCCACGGAGCTTACTGTGAATGTGGAAATAGTCTAACATAAGGATTATTAATAATAATAATTTACACTGTGGGAGGGCCAAGGATTCCCTCCATGCAAGGTGCACATAAACAAAAAAAGATACACAGAAAAGCTTCTGACCAATGACCCGTATGATTATTCCTCTTCATACTTACAACTCGGTCTCAGTGCAAAATAACTTCAACCAAGTTCTTGGTATAGTTCTCCCCAAGATTACTTATTTTAACGCGCAGTTTTCATTATTTTCCTAAAAAACCCACAGAGGAAAATCCAACATTTGGTGTCCCTGTACAAAAGGTCCCAAATAAGAACCTAACTGGTTTCAAAGGTTTATCCCATCCTGCCAAATCAGGCATTTCTTTCAGTAACAGCTTGGGGGAGCCCAATGGCTCAGTGACTTTATGTCCTTTTTGGGCAAAAATCTTTTTGTTTTCTTGCTTATCTAATTTTTAAAGATAGTCTTATTAAGCTGTAAAATTGCACTGTTTAAAGTGTAATCTTGTATTTTACCATTTAAGTCGCAGTCATCTGGGGAGAATCCGTTTATACTGAGGCCATTTGCTGCCATCCTTACATAAATGTCATTAAGAGTCCCTCAAATTTTTAACTATTTTCCAATTTAAATACACAAGCTAGACAAGGTCCTTTGTAGCTCTCTGCCAGAGCAGGTTTGCTGCCAAACTGTATCACTGCCACATCTGTGTTACTTCTGACTTGCAGTGCACACAAGTCCTAGCAAGGCCAGGATTCAACACAGGGAAGCAGGCAATTGCCCAACACACAAGGTAGCAAACCATCTCCATTTCTGGCCCTCCTTGCTCTGCAGCATCTTGAAAAATCCAATTTTGGCTGCTGATCTAAAATAACTAAGCAAGTGGAGAGCACAGGGGAGAGATGCCATGGGTGTATCTCATCTACCCAGAGCAGCAGGAGCCGCCGCGAGTGGCAGAGCCTTGTGTCTCCTGACTTCAGACCCTTTCCACTGCTTCTGTCCACAATCACAGGCCTCTTACTTTTGCCCCTTGTGTTGACAGGTGTTGCTAAAAATTACCCTGCAGATGTTAAAGTTATCAGATTGTCAAAGGGACATCATCAGTATTGTCCAGGTAGAGACTGACTTTTTCTCTCTTTTTTTTTTAATATACAACTAAAACATATTGTAGTGTTAAATTGGATTAGAACATGAAAGGAGCAGAACAGCAAAACTGCTGAAACCTTATGAAAACACACGCACTGCCTGATTTTCTGGTGTGCAATGCAGATGAAAACGGCAACGTTTTTTTCAAACTATTTGCATATCTGTAAATGACTGCAAGGCAGGGTAGAAGGAGGCCAGATGCATTCAATTGAAAAGAAAGGTAAAAGGCTTTTGCTTCTGATTTTCGTTTTGCAGTTAAGAGCAGGATCACATTTTGAATTTCGTTACAGACTTTTAAAAAATGAGTGAAGTTCTCAACAGTGCATCCCAAGTGTAGAAGTGCATATTGAACAGAATTATAGAAAAAAAAATTTCTAGTAATAATTAATGTTTTATCTCATGCAGTTTTCTGAATGATCCACATAAGCACATTTTAGGGCAAGCAGCTTAGCAGCATTTCAGGGGACACTAATCTGTTGGACTTTCACTGACAACCTAAAAGCAATGTCACATGAAAGCCTTATCATGACAAACTTGCCCATCCGCAAAGGTGGTGTAGTCCTGAGCCACAAAGCTTTCAGAGTTGTGATACCCCAGTGCAGGGTGCTTTATTTATTGAGGTCAGATATGAGGATTTTGGTATGCCAGAATTGCTTCTGTTATTTCCAAGAGAAAAAACTGGGACACTAGATTGGTGGCAGAGCTGCATCTCAGCCCGGGATGAGACAGGGGATGAGTAGGTATCTTCAAAGTAAGTCTCCTTCTCTCTGTGATTTTCACCTACCATAGCATAATAGTAATAATAATAACAACATCAGCATTTCATTAGTTCTTAATAAGTCTGGTCATTATTACATGCATCTTTTCAAACTTTTTTTGTTATCCTTTGCTTCGCAGTTCAGGTCAGAGAAGCTCCTGGCTGTGCAATGCTGACATAGTGACATAGTGCGTTTCTGCCATCCATGCACATATGCAGCTAGGTAAGGGTACAAATGGCACACAAACCCATAGGAGTAGGTGGATGGTAAATACTTGATATTTCTTTACAGCTACTTGCACCTTATAGAGGTCTTCAATGTGTCCTTAGTCTGAATTATTTGCTTTTGCTGATGAACATAATCCTGTGAGTAGTTAGTTATTCATAGTTCTTTTGTACTGGATGCAACATGAAGGTTAGTTGCTCTCTCCCTTGGTGTGGTCCATGCCCTTATTTCTCTGTGCAGAGCCAGTGTTTAGACAAGGTTTTAGCACAGTAGCGGCTTTCCCAGATACACAGGTGACTGCTTAAATTGCCCTAAAATTAGAGTGAGAGAAAGGGAGAGCCAAGTACGTATAGCAGTGAATTCTCCAGGTTAAGAGGACAGACATTGCTCCCCCTCCAACTTAGTCAGCCATGTTTATTTTTTTCAGTGGATTTTCTGCTTTCCTGAGTTGGACTGTACCCTGCAATGTCAGGAAAATATGTTAAGAAAGCTTTGCTACCCAAGGAAGGGCATGGTCTTAAAACTTGTGTTCAGAGATGAAAAGAGATAGGAGTATTTGGAGCTTATAGACAGCTGAATAGGGGTATGAAGGAGAGTTAGAAGGAGAGTCTTGACTGTCTGACAGTTGTATGTTGTGCCAGGGATGAAGACTACTTCCACTTTAAGTTTGTAACACAGGTGTTCCTGACAATAAGAGCAACATATCTGGACACTGTGGGGTAGTAATGCTTTTGAGTTTCTCATAGGCTCCTAGTGAAGTCTATTGGTAGTTATTTCAGTCCGACACAACTTCATAACTTATCTTACATTATCACATTTTGTAGAAACATCAAGACATCACAGTGCAACAACTTTTACTTGCAACTGACACTGTCAAGATGATCAGTCCCTAGGAAGGAAGGCGTTAGATGTATGTATTTCCATCCTGTCTCCAGCAAATTATAGAAGGTTTTAAAGTTACTGCAGCAGAGGATTTGAAAAGGGGTTTCCAGCCCTGCCCAGCTCCTCTTGAGCACTCCACCAGAGTGCTGGCTACTTGTGGTTTAAGGGCTGTGAAACAACAAGTCTTAGGCTCCTGGAAGCCTATATGTTGAAATACCATTTGTTCTTACTTTCACACATGAAGGTAACCTTGCTTTGACAGAAAGCAGTCCCTCAAAAAATACGGCTAATTTTAGAAATTCAGGGCTCAATTGCCCCTTTTATTACAAGTGTAAGGATTGAAAGAACCTTTCTGCACCAAGCCCTTTTTTCTCTGTTGTACCACTGTTAGGAAAAAGCCTGACTTTAACCTAACAGATGAAAATAAAACCAGCAATGGGCAAAGCCAATTATGTTCCCCATTGCCTAGGGATGGGCAATCTAATTTGCAGCTGACAGTGATTTGATGGACTGAGCCATCCTTTCTCTGATCCAGCATTTCAAATAATTTTCATTGTAAACCAGTCATTACAATGTAGGACTCTCAGTATCATCAGTGTCACCATGACAAATTCCCACATCAGCGTTAGTGATGCTGCTAGGGTTTTTCCTCCCATCCTTCACTGCCTAACATGTTCTGGGAAGTGCTGGATTTGGTACACTGTGGCACTTCCCTTAGGGTGAGCTCCAGGCAGAACAGCTAATGGTTCGTGTGAGAGGGATGGTGCCAAACAGAATGGTACCATCACTGAGGGACATCTTTCAACTCTCTTTGCTGTAATTTTGTCAGGGATGGTAAATTTAGCCCTCTAGTTCAGAATATACATATAGCACATTAAGTTGGGAGTTTAACAGTGTATATTTTCTCCTCCATCTTCTCTATCTTGGCTCCTTTGTATTTTTTATAGGTCATAGAACAATTCCACTTCACCCCCCAGGGATCTTGTACTAGTTGGTGTCAGACATCTGTGAAATTTAGTAAGTCCTAAGCGTTAGTGTAGTATCCTTATGTTCCCTGAATGTGCATAGAGGCATAGCTTATGCCCAAGCATTCTTGGACAGCATATCACTTCATTAGAACCAGCTGGAATTTATTTTCACCAGAACTTTAGCAATTTCTGCTTCAAGAAGCCAAAACCCTGATTTTCCAGAGTTTGTGGAATTTCCTTGTCTGCACTTGAAGAAACACCTGCTGGATTATGTAAGCTGTGGGTCGCAGTGATAAGGGGAAAGTGACCTGGGAGGATATGTAAAGGGTGAAGATCTGTTGCTCTTGCAGACAATGTATCCTAAATTGCTCTTCTGAGGTCCGTGATAATGCACTTCAGACCCAGGAGGCTCTATTTATACTTGTTTCCCCCTATTTCTGCTTAACTGTGAAATCTGCAATTTCTTTCTTTCCACTATAGTATTCAGTAAAGACTGGTTAACAAATGATTGGCAGAGAACTACTATTGCAAATGGGAGGAATAAAAGCCTATAATTTTCATAAGACAGATCACCAAGACTTTGCTCTAATATTGGATAGTTTTATTAATAGTTCTATTCCGGCCAAAGTCCCAGGTTAAAGGAGCATTATTAAGACTGCAAAATCAAGCACAGAGATGGTGAGACAGGCCAGGGTTGTGGCAACTGTTGCACCTCAACTTCTGCTCCTTCCAGGCATCCTCCGTAACAACACAGTCACACCTATGTAAAAGTAACTATGTACTGAAGAGCTACAAGGAGCAAACTATATATTTTGTACTTACATACTTTGTGTGTTATTATTTGGTTTGGCTAAATATTTGTATTGACCAATCATATATATTGATTTTATTAGGTCAAAGAATCAAAGCAAAGATGAGGAAATATATTTAATCATTTCAGTAGAATTTGAAGGTACCTAGCAGGGTATTTCAGTAGCAAATGTAGGCATTACTTAAATGAAGTTGGCTTAAATGGGTTTATATTAAGAAAACAAAAACGTTTGTGCTTACTTCTATAGGCGTGTCTTTCCTGTATGTGGTTTGATTTTAGCATCCTGTTTTAGAGTATACAGATTTGGTGCAGCAACTTTCCACCAAATGGGTGAGCTGTGTGTCCTTGCAGGCAGCCTCCTGGAGGCACTGAGGTGGAGGGGAGACACAGAGGGGACCCTGCGCCTAGTGCTCCAGGAGGAAGGGTCCTGAAATCCTGTGTCTCACCCCAGCAGGGACACACATGTGGCTCCTGACCTTAGTTTTGGGATGGGATTTGGTAGTATAGGATGAGAAGAGCTCTCAGTTCAGTTGACAGGAGTCTTCTGGCACAGAGTTGGGGTGGGTGACAGCATGGTTCCGTGCATAGGGCAGAGGGGCTGGGATGTGCAGGAGACACGTCTGTGATGGGGCTGCAGCAGCCACCAGTGTTTCTTGGATCTCTGCATGGATCTGGGGTGAGAACTGTGCCCTCATTGCTGCAAAGCTGATGGAAAGTGCTAAGAACAGTCCTTGTAGACCTGTTTCATGAGCAATACTGTGAAAGGAAACAGATTGCCTCAGGCAAGACATTTAAAGGGTCTTACACTTCTCTGTATTTTTAAAGTGTATGTTCTTGCTCTCAATGAAATATTGCCTTTCAAGAATGAACTTGGACAGGGATAGGCTGTCTGCGCACACACCTGCTGTGTGTTGCATTAAGCTGTAAGCACTTGTTTAGGTCATCTACCTACAGAGAACTTCATATAAATGGCAAGGTCACCATGCATGCAGATATTCCTGAATATCTTCTTTATTTTTCTTTATTTTTATTTATTTTTATTTATTTTTATTTTTTATTTATGCCTTTCTGGTTTAGATTAAAGATTCCTTATACTTAATTTCTCATTTCTCAAGGTTGAATGATGTCTTCTGCTGATTGTGTTACTTACACAGATGTGTTGGCAGTGGTCATGGAGAACCTTGCCTCCATGTGAAGCTGGAAATCCAGCATCCCACCTACACATGTGCACAGCTGGAGTCACTCTTGTTTGAGGGAAAGTCCAGCTGCACCATGGTTGAGTTTGGGTTTACAGTGCCATTGCAATAGCAAACCTAGTGAGTGGGGAACAGGAGGTGGGATTTGTGTTCATGAAATTGCTGACACACCATTAAATTCCAGAGGTGGTTAAAGACAGCCATAAAGTCGTGCTACGTTCACAGAACAAGCACTGGACAGCTATGGCTTTTTATTTGGGGAGCGCTGTGCTGCAGTAATGACCTGTGTCCGGGTTTGTTAGTCTGAGGCCAAACATCTTCTTTTAAAATGTTAGGGGATTCAGTTTGTCCTTGGGGGATGATTCTCTTCTCGCCTTCTTGCAATCTGTTGTTGTGTTGGGGTTTGCTTTGCTCTGAATTTCTACTGAACACATACAAAAGCTCTTGGCGCTATGGCGAGTTCATGCCAAGTTCACTGAGATTTCATACAGGAAAAATGGTGTAAAAGCGTCTCATAAGATAAAAATAATGATTTTACTTTTTAATATTTAAATTTTGAAACAACTTTTGTTTGTAATATTTTTGGGTTGTACTATGTATATTATGGTGATGTTAAAAATGGAAGAAAACCCAACGAAAACATCTGAAGCCATGGAAAATGACTTTCCCACATTTTCACATATTTGCTGTGGAGAAATGTTGAAAATCCATTGCAGTTTCGAATGGAATTGAATTTAAAATCTTTTATGAAACCGTACTTTTATTTTCATATAGCTGTTTACAAAAGTTAAGTACATTTTTATTGAATGTAGATTCTGGTCAAGATTTGCTAAATTTGAGGCTAAAATTCAGGCTTCTGAATTTCTGTTCAAACCCAGAGTTTAGAGTTACAGAGCAGTCGCGTTTCTCTGCGATTCTGACAGGCCTGTTCCTCCCACCTATTCAAAATAAGTTTTAAGTCTATTCATTTCACAGCACTCTGTGTTTAGACACTTATTTTTAAGATTTTTATTTTATTTTTAATGCAATCCCTCTTTCTGAAAATCATAAGGAGGTTTGCCCTCCTTTTTATACGTTAATTACTCATACATTTTTCTTATTCTTTTTGCAAGTTCTCCAAGTCTTAGACTATAAGACTATGATCATATTCATATGACCATAGACCATAGCACAATGGCCACTGTCATGCTCAGCTTCCCCACCCAGCAGGGGCCTTGCAGTGTAAACCTTAATTTCTTTTTTAGTAAGATCGACAGCTGAGACAACTGGCAGAAGTCTAGTGGCAGCAAAGTTCCTCCAAATAGTCACCCACTCTAGTTCAGTCCTTTGCTATATGATAAACTGATATGTTGATTTTTAAGTACAATAACTAGCAACTAATTTCACAAGGCTATTTATTTAGAATAATCCCCAAGAAGTTTGATATAGTTTTAATTGGTACAAGCATTGGTCAATAATTTTAATTACATGATCAGTTTTCCTCAAAGTCAGTCTTGTCTATAGATTTTAACTTCTCTATATACATTAAAACAGTTTTATAAAAGGGGAAAAAACATTCTAACTAATTTTGGGGATTATAAAAGGAGTAATTTTCTTGAAACTGGTCCTTAATATAGCTAATAGCTCTTGGCTTCACCTCAAGATGGTTAACAAGCCCATCATTAACTGTGGCTAATGCAAAATTAATTACATTTTTTAAAATCTAATACTGGATGACAAATCATTATAAATCATGCCTTTGGTTATTCATGTCAGTAAAGCCAATAAATGAGTTTGAAAGTCCATATATATGTATGAAACAGAGCTAGAAGCAAATACGGAACTAATTGTGCTGGTTGTCAACAGTTACATTTCCAGTAGCTTTTAAAATTTCTTCATAACATTCTCAGAATTCAAACTATTGTATGATAATTTTTTTAAGATTTAATAGGAAACCTTGACATTGCATATGACCAGAGAATCCTGGCATCTTCACTATGATGAAGAGTAATTAGCAAAACTGAAGATTTAAGAGGAAGGGGGCAGAATTGTTACAAAGTCTGGCAGGACATAATTCAACAAAACTATTTCACTGGATTTTTGAACTCCTGTGAGATGTCAATAAAAACAAGAAACCGATTTCTTTTTTTTTCCTGGTTTTGAATTTGCCTACAATAACTTGATAAAGAAGCAAGATCAATAATTTTTTTCTAAATACCAGTTTAAAAGGAGACACGTGTTTGATGTGCAGGAATAATGGGAGAAAATGCTAAGTACTCCGAGAGCCTTTCACAAGACAGGTCAGAGAGCATTTCCTAAGCTGATGGATATTTCAAAGATACTAGGATTAACTCACAAACCCCTAAATACTGCCCATATATGACTGATATTTGCAGCTTCCTGAGTCATGGCAGGGTTGACACAGCCATAACACTTCTTATTACTAGCTAAATACTCCTTCTGTCAAATTTGAGCACCCCACGTGAGCTCTGTGAGCTGTAGACACCAAGCACCCTCCAAGTGTTTGCTGTGTGGGTCGGGAGGACAGACACAGCAAGGATGGAGTGGTGAAGTGTGGCAGGCAGGTCAGGCAGCAGCTGGAAGTTGCTGCTGGAAATGATGTCCTGCCCAGGGCCCCAGGCCCCATCCATCAGCTCACACAGCTTTGCTTTAGAGCTCTGGTATAGCTGCACACATGAAACTTTTTTTCATGATAAGAGAGGATTTCCTTTAAAGTAACTCCTGTTCTGTATGTAGTGTCCACCCATCCTCTATTCAGGTGCTCTTTGAATACTGCCCAGGTTGTTCCTTCTCCTTCTTTGGGGCCAGAGGATTTGACCTCTGTTTCTGCTTTCTCCTTTGGTTTCTTTTTACCTCCCTTTCCACAAGTCTGCAATGAACTCTCTACACATTCCCTTCAAGGATGAACATCAGCTGCACTTACTACCCCTAACTCACCTAGCGGTACCTCAGACTGCATCCCTTATATACATATATATTTCATAAGTATGAAGCTCACTATCAATCAGATCTGCATTCTGTGGGATTGCCTTCTTTGTGTGTTATATTTGGCCCTTCTGCTGGGGTGTAGTTTTGCTTTAAGATAAAAACTCATTCTCAGTGAGCTTAATAAAGATCTAAAAGTTGCTCATGTACATAACTAATTACTGTAATCAAATGCAAACATATTTTCTGCCTGTCCCTATTACTTGAAAAAGCCCAAATTGATTTATTTTCAAATTCAGAAATCAGTTTTCCAAGAATAAATAAGAATATGTAATACAGCAATTATGGGCAGTCCCCAAAAGCTGCATTTATCTATTTATGAAAAAAGCTCCCCTGGGTAACACTTCATATAAAATAGTTGACTTTGAAATGTTTTTATTTTTATAAGTTCTTTCAAGTTTTCTACTTTGAAAACTGATGTAATATTTTTCATATTGTGTAATATTTCTTTGAAAGGTCATACTCTGTAGCCAGAATTGCTGCAGCTTGCAATGCGAGACATCTATGCAGTGAATAAACTTTCTTGGTAGCATGCATAGCTTATTAAGAAAAGCTATTTCGAAAATGAGATCACAGCATCACATCTATTTTTTTTTTCTCTCTAAAACACATTTATTTTTTTTGATTAGCTGTAATTCAGATATACCCTAAAATACAAATAATTTTGATCACACCATTTCTGTGATTCATATGATAGATAACAAATAGGTTATACACATCCTTAATATAACAACATTATTATCAAACACTCAGTTTATTGCATTACAGATGATATCAAGTAATGGTAGTCATTCACATGAATAGTTCTCAAATCTGGCTGAATTTGATTCCTTACTAGAGAGTTCCACAGTGCAGAATATTGTACTAGTAATATAAGACAGAAATTGCTTCCAGCATGTGAAATGTATAATTATAATAAGCAAATATTTAACTCATACTATGCTCTTGGGATCACAGTGTCAATGAGACTTAAAAAAATGAATTGTTTCATCAACCAGAAGCATCTGAGAAGGATCTGCAGCCAAGATGGTCTGCGAGAGATCCCTAGCTGGGTTTATGAGAAAAGTGATGATTATAATAATGAAGGCTAGGATCTGTTTTATGATCAAAATATCAAACATAAAATTAATAAGCATCCAGTTATGACAGTAATAAATGGCAACAACATTCAATTGATAGGAATGTCAGAAGAAAACATGACTGTAATGCATGTGCCTGGAGTTGCCTGTTTACACACACATATGTGTCTGCATATGCACTCACATGTGTACACTGGCTTCCTTGCCGCAGCTGATCCTTTGCACATTGGTATGAATTTCATCAGGAAGAACTCAAGGGCTCACATTTTTGGAGCTTTAACTTAAGGGTATAAAAAAGGGCTGTCACTGCACCTAACCAGCCACAGTTTAACTGTTGTCTGGCTGTTGCCAGAAAGCTGTGACTTCCCCCTTAATATTCCTTCAAGGGCTTGGGACAATCTAGATCTGAGGAAGCCTCTGATACAAAATGAAAATAAGAATCAGATTTCCTTCATAGCCCTTTCAGAAAGTTGGAACGGCTCTTTGCTTTCTTACTGACTGGTGTCACAACATGCCGCTATTTATGAGCATTTTCAATAGGAGACAAAGATAGGTACCCTAATTTTGAAGATTTCTTAGGGAGCCAGACCTACCAAGCAATGATTAGATTAAGATGACATTGTGGGAAATTCAAGATGCCAGAATGGGTACACTGCAGAACTAAAACCCTATCAGTCCTTATTGAAGGTGCCTTCACCTAAGACATTCAGAGGATTTTTTTTAAAGGCACAAGCTGTCTAATGGAGCTTAATGATTTTTTATTTGACAACACCCAGGAGCAGAAACTGCACAGATGCTTAGTAATAGCGTAGTAAGTTTCTGTCAGCAATTTGGTTTGCAGTAAAATATGTATGCTTGCATTATTCCATTTGAGATAGAGATGTTTATTGAAATCCTATACTTTTCTATTATGTATCTCTACTTTTTTTTTTTTTTTTTAAGGCAGGGGTGCAGGGATTTATATTGACTAACACCATGGGAAATTTATGATGAACCAGAGACAATATGCCAGTTAAAAGTAGAGCCAAAAATTCATCTGCTTAATTCCAGTGCTCTTTCATTGATATCAGCTATCTAATCAGGAATCATTTATCATCACTGTTGAAGGGGTCTTGACTCTTAAAAGTCCAGATACTCATATTCTACTTATTAATTTGGATTTATTTAACCGTTTTGAATGAATTGTAATAAAGTAGTATAAGTAGAAGGAATTCATGAAAATGTGCAAATAATTAAACTGCTGGTTTTTTTCAGCAGAGTACTAGAGAAAAATGACTGTTGTATCTTGTGCAACTGTACGAGCAACTTCGATGGTGATGTAACCTTACAAAAAGCACTGAATCAGGCTGTTAGTTACCCTGAATAGGAATATATATGAAGTGTGCATAAAAGAGGATTTTTAATATGTTATAAAAAATTGGCAACATGATTGCAAGAAATACATTAATTAGCATGTCTGACATCCATCTTTTTGAACACTCAACCTTAAAAGAACTGAGGACAACATTAGCAACAATGTGATACAAAATAATTAGCTTATTTTCAGGGCTTAAATAGTCATTACTTTCTTGTGAAACCACTAATTAAACTAATCCTAGTTTATAATATATTAGCAACAACTATTTATGTAGAAGATACTTCTTAGAGGATAAAAATAACTTAAAATTTTGAAATGCTCAAAATGATGTGCAAAATTGTAAAGCTTGGAGAGGAACAATATAGACTAAAAAATTTATCTAAGTACTTCATTTATTCCTCTCTGCCCACGTGCAATTTGTTGAGCTGAAGTCTGCAGATACAACTGTTTAAAGGCTTTCGTGAAACAATTTTCCCCTTTCTGCTTTGAAAGCCTATGACAGCCTGTTACCATGATTTTCTTAGGTCCTGTTATAGCATTACCCAATTATTTCCTAAAAAGTATAAAGGTTTTTTTCCCTGACTCACACTGTAATAGATGAAGGAGTGATTTGCAGTTTGATGTTTGACTTCAGTCAAAGGAAAAGAACTGGTAACATGAATTAGACACAAAACAAAGCACAAAGTCTGTGCTGTAGGCCAAAATGGTCTCTGACCCTCATCCACAAAAAAAACCCAAAAACACCCAAAAAACAAACTAAAAAAAATTCCCCAAAACCACCCAGCACTAGAAAGGTAGAAAAAGACATGTTTCAGAAGTGGCAGATTTGCATCTTACGGTTAC
Organism: Pezoporus occidentalis; assembly: GCF_034315485.1. Taxonomy (NCBI): domain Eukaryota; kingdom Metazoa; phylum Chordata; class Aves; order Psittaciformes; family Psittacidae; genus Pezoporus; species Pezoporus occidentalis. Next base: position 7,321,310 of record NW_026916158.1, read on the forward strand.
CATTTTCCCATTGTGGACAAAATTATTGCTTTCCTTGAATTTGTGCCTTGCTTGGTAATTTACATGTGGTCAGTTGGAAGCAATATTTAGTTACAAAGCCCTCAAGACATGCAGGAATGCATATATGTTTAGGAAAGCTAATGAAATAAGCTGAGGTGGGAAAATATAGACTGATGTGGAAAACAAAGGATTCTACTCCCAGCCAAAAAGAATAATTCATCAGGAAAAAAACCAAAACCAAACACTGAAAATTCAGCCAATTAATCCTGCAAAGAGATTAAGATGAAGCAGGGAAGTTTGGATCTTCTTGTCCCTTGGAATTACAACTTGCAAGGAATTACATTTAATTTATTACATTAATAAAGACATAGATGAACTTCCCACTTAAATAATTTGTAGAAGCTTTTGTATCAGCTTGTGCTCAAAAACTAAAAACTGGAAGAGATAATCACAGTGAGCAGGAAATCACCTGAGATCAACTGGTTATGCACTGAGCAGCAAGCCACAGGGTTTCTAACAGAGCCATTTACCCAGGCATCTAACTGAAACTTGTGGTTGCTTTATCACATCATGTAATATTCTCTCTGTTCCCCCTACACTATCTCTCCTGGTACAGTATCAATAATTCATGTATTCTTCTTACATGGGCTATTTAATATGTTGTAAGAGGCAAAATGTACACAGTATGTATAAGGAAAAAGATTTCCTGCAAAAGATATTTAACAGACCTGTTAAACCTAGGAACCGGGATAAGGGAAAGCACAAGGACATGTCTCACCAGGCATGATAGGCAATTCCTTTTCATGCCCATTTTTAATTATTTTTGCATGAGAGGTGCAAAAATAGACTTCTATAAACAATTTTCTGAGACTTATATCAGTGAGTCCCTGATTCTAACCTATACAAAATAGAGAACAAATAAACCTCATGTAACAAGGCACTGAAATTAATGTGATATTGTGTTCAGGGCAGTGGCAACATGCGTGCAAGCTACCTCCTTTTTTAATTTGTCTCTGGATTGCGAGTCAAAGCTACTGACTCCTTCTCTAAACAAGGCTTTGGTAACACTGCTCGTGCCAGTGTGGCCAAGCCTCCATTCTCATCCTGCTAAAGGCTGGAATGGGCCTTTTAAATTAAAAAGTCCTTAATACACATGTGTACATGTTCATCAGCCTACACTTACTTTATGAGCACATTTAAGTCAGAAAAGATAAAGTGGAATTAAACATGGATGCTTCTTTTACAGAGCCATTTCCCAGAAGACATCAATTTTTTCAGCAACCACTTCCAGACTCCTCTAGCAGTGTTAGATTTGACTGCAAATGACAAGCTGTACACAGGAACCAGACGTTTACATCCCTATCATCACTTATTAACTGTTTTTATTGTTGCTGACAATGTAGTGATAATAAGAGGGATTCTCTCAACACCTGGCTTTAAGATGTAGGAGTTTATGACATTCAAGAATATTTCAACAGAACTGACAGGTGAAGGCGAGTTCGGAAGCAATTTATACCAGGAACAGTATAAAAGCCATACAACAGATGATTGGGACTTTCAGGAGTCTTTGCTAACCCTTAGGATTTGATTTAGACATTGAAAAGCAAGGTCATTTTCTTTTAATAAGAAAATCTCCATCTCTAAATCACACTCCAGTGACACTGTGTTGTAGTTTATATAGCTTATGTAGGAAAATGACTAATAGGGAATCAGTGTTGGAATAAACAGCATGAGGAGAGCTTGTGATTGAGTGAAAAAAAAACAGGGAAACTGGTGGCTGTCACTTTCTTGACTAATTCAAAGCATGACGTGAATCTACCGTTGTGCTGATTTCCATCAATTTTCGTAAGATTGGAGATTCTTGTGAAGTTCAAGGCCCTACACCTGGGCAGGGGCAATCCCAGGCATAGCTACAGGTTGGGCAGAGAAGAGATTCAGAGCAGCCCTAAGGAGAAGGACTTGGGGGTGTTGGTTGATGAGAAAATGAACATGAGCCAGCTTCAGTGTGCACTTGCAGCCCAGAAAGCCAACGGTATCCTGGGCTGCATCAAAAGGAGCGTGACCAGCAGGTGGAAGGAGGTGATCCTGCCCCTCTACTCTGCTCTTGTGAGACCTCACTTGGAGTATTGTGTGCAGTTCTGGTGCCCTCAACATAAAAAGGACATGGAGCTGTTGGAACAAGTCCAGAGGAGGGCCACGAGGATGATCAGGGGACTGGAGCACCTCCCCTATGAAGACAGGCTGAGAAAGTTGGGGCTGTTCAGCCTGGAGAAGAGAAGGCCGCGTGCAGACCTCATAGCAGCCTTCCAGTATCTGAAGGGGGCCTATAGGGATGCTGTAGAGGGACTCTTCATTAGGGACTGTAGTGACAGGACAAGGGGTAACGGGTTAAAACTTAAACAGGGGAAGTTTAGATTGGATATAAGGAAAAAATTCTTTACTGTGAGGGTGGTGAGGCACTGGAATGGGTTGCCCAAGGAAGTTGTGAATGCTCCATCCCTGGAGGTGTTCAAGACCAGGTCGGACAGAGCCTTGGGTGACATGGTTTAGTGTGAGGTGTCCCTGCCCATGGCAGGGGGGTTGGAACTAGATGATCTTTTGGTCCTTTCCAACCCTAACCATTCTATCATTCTATGATCCTTCTAACAGGGGTTTGGCTACTGAAAGGCTCAGGCCTGGAGAACAGAAAATGCCTTCTGCTTCCAAGACCGTTGTTTTATGGAAAATAGGATGTGCACCTTTCAGGCACTTCCTCACCTGCAGTAAGAAGAACGGAATCCTGTCTCCTCATCTGTGTGCTCTTCCAGCATGCAGTGGCTATGTCCAAACACTGGTCCACCATAGTCAGCTACAAGTCAATGCGCAGAGGATCCATCATCATGTGCAGGTCAGATTTCAGTGGAAGAGATTGCTGTGAGGAACTGAAAATTATTGATGTAAGCTAAAGTCATCCCAATCATTCCAGTAAATATCTATACACAGGACTTCAAAAGAAGGATTAAAAAAATAATAATTAAAAAATGAAAAACCAAACCACAAAACCCAAGTCCACAGCTTGATGGAAGACCTTCTCCACTTCAGTTGCTCTGAAATTGTTGTAAGGAGAGTGTAGACATGAGAAGCCCTAAGCTGCACCTGTTCCCTGGCATGTTTGATAGGACCCCAGCAAGACACACTACACCAAGATGTAGCCAGAGCAGCAACCCTGTTGGGGTGCTTAGCAACTGTTGAGGTTTCCTTCTTGAAGACCGACAAACCCAGTCTGTGAGGTACCGATAGCCAAGGCACACACTATCATCACTGGTACAAAACTGGCCTCTAAGGACTCACAGCTTTGCAGTAGATGGCTGCACTGAGGCTGTGCCTCGTGAAGTTCTGGACACCTTGAAGGACTGCAATTCACTTCTCCACTTAGTGCTGCATGCTGCACTATTTGCTAAGAAAATTTTTGCTACTGTCCAAGGAAATAAATCTTTACACATTTGTCAGACATAAACTAATGATTCAGAATGATCAAAATAATATTACTTGAAGTTGGAAGAGGCATATTTCAGTTGCAGTGTGACAAACCAGACAAAGTCAGAGGGGATATTATTAGCTAGGCAGTGTCTCACAGGATTAGAGGTATGGGTTATAATATATACAAGGACTCAAGGGTGAGATTATCTCAGGATAATACACCCTTTAGGTTTTTAAATTGCAGCCAAAACGATCAAACCAGTTACCATAGCATTCATATTAATGCACAGATAAATTTGTAGTTCTTGTTTATATAGCTCATCCTCTGGAGACACTAATATGATTTCCTTTAAAACTCAAGTAAATGAGAAAATAATGGAGCATTGTAGATACAAGCAAATTTTAGGGGTTTTATCCACTGTTTCTGTCATCTTTTATGCACCCAAACAGCTCCTTGAAAGTATAAGTTGGATTTATTTTATGTACTGCAAAACTTTTAAAAATCTTTCTTTACATCAAGTTTTCTAGTTTCAGACTAAAGCCAAAAATACTTACTGTCTAAACATATCTATAAATCAGTATATCATCCATAAATCTTACCTTATCCCTAATAGGAAATTTAAAATTGCAACTCTTAAAAATTCACCTTGGCAATATATATTCTTATTTTATTGGCTTTCCTGGACAAAAATTACTGATAAGATACTGTATGTGGCTACAAAATAGGGATTGCATATCGGTTGCTGAGTGAGCTGTGTAATGAAGCCATGCTTGTTTACTTTTCTTTGTGTACAGTCCTGCAGTAGTCTGGTCAATTTCAATTTTTTTTTGTTTTTATTACATTTCTTTTTAATCCATCAGTTTTTTTAATCCTTTTGGACCAGCTGAGGAGCTCTATTCCCATTGAACATCCTCCAGTGCAAGGGCAAGACATTGCAAACACTGACATTAGCAAGTCTGATACAAACTGGTACCAAATCTAAGTAATTCATTTTGTCTGGAAAGGGTTTGTGTTATGTACATAATTTACATTATCTAACATTTATTATTCATACATACAAACAAAAACCTATGTGGACTAGGTCCTCAGACATTCCAAAGTTTGTGAGAGTTCATATGAATAAAAGTAATGCAATTTACTGGGATTGAAGTATTGGTCTCATTTGAAGACAGTGAGAGTTTTGATTTGAGCAGGAAAAGCTTCAAGGTTTCTGCTGTTCCTGCTGGTGAAGGGACCTCCTTTGCAAGTTTTATATTGTCACTCCATAGTTTTTTGTGCATTTCTCTGTTGCCTTTGGTTTTCCTTAATCTTATCTGAATTTTAGATGGCTCATGATGAGTCTGGCTGTATCCTGAATCATACCCACTCTTCCCTGCAGCTCTGTGTTATTCTTGTCACTAGGGATCCTTTGTAGTTGGTCTATCTGGAGAGATGGAAAGGCATCTCTCCTGGAAGATGACCAAGTTAAATTTTCCTCTGCCCGGGGCACCACATGCTGGTGAGCCAGCTAGACTTTTACTGAAGTTGGGGTGTGGTTCACAAAGAAGAGGTGCAGGAATTTTTCTCCTGCCTTCTGATCATGCCAGTTGGGGTGGTGAGACCATCACCAGCCACATCCTGAACCTTTTAGCACCTTGTCTTGCCACAACCCAGTAGCAAGACTTGCAAGTTTACTGTTAAAATTGAAATGTAATTACTGACTTCAGTAAGAAAAATGTTGCTTTGGGAAGTCACTATTGAGGCCTATCTGAAACAAATGGAGAAAGTCTTACATTATTAGAACCAGTAAGAAATATTATCTAAGTTGTCAACAATGGCAGGAGAAAGAAGACTGCAAAGCTTTAGTTGTGTCTTATGATTTTTGTATTAGCACAGAAATACAATACGATAGGCTAACTAAGATATAGATAATGAAGAAACAGACTGATCATATTAAAAGGCTGACGATTTAATAAAGGACAGACAATTCTCCTATTCCTTAGGCTCTGGACATCTCACCAGAGTGTGAGATGTTTCTTCCAGACTGCCCAACTACTGCTTAACTCTTGCAGTGCCAAGCCTCCTCTTCCGCAGCCCTATTTTTGTTAATGCCATGGAGCTGACATAGTTGGAGTCAGACTCAGCCTGTCCCATTGGAATCTGGTCAGGAAAATCATTCTAGTTTTCCTCCTGATCACTTCACATTAAATTCATATTTGCCTTGGGATAGGAAATATGTATGGAAAGATCTCAAGGGATTGGATTAAGTAGTTCTAATTAAAACACTGGCCTCTATGTAGAAGCATTTCTTGAAAAAATTTAAACAAATATATTCTTTCTTTTTAACTCTATGTGGTTTTTGGGAATTTTTTCACATCTGAAAAAAATCAGATAATTTACATTTAATTATAGTATTTTATTAAATCTCTGTACCCACTGTGTCTTACTGTGTGCATATGTAGGTAGCACAATGATGCATTTTGGGGACCTTATCCATACTACTTCCAAATAAGCATATGCAGTTAGAAAGGTCAGGGACTCGGTGAGGTTGTTGTAGGTTGTTCTTGCCACTTCTCTGCAGATGTAAAATTGTTCTCCGCACTGTGTTTCTAATGGCAAATCTAGCATTACAGATGTCAAATGGCACCATTTCTATTACTTCCCTTGGGAGAATATTTTAGTTTAGCTGATCTTGCTGCTGGGAATAATTTCTTCTTAATATTCAACTCCATTTCCCCTCTAATCCCATTCATCCTACTCATAGCCCCACATACTACCCCAAAGGATCCTTCACCTCCTCAGAGTGTTTGCCTCAGGTACTTTTAGACCACTCTTTCTTATTGTCTTATAACTCAGCTGAGCTACATGTATTCTGTATGTACGAGCAAAGAAGGAAAACGTGAATTAATCTATTCAACTCTGATTCATTTTACTGAGCTTCCACCAGCTCATCTCTATTTCATTGCATTTGGTGTTTTGTCTGTGAAACAGGAATCCCAAACTACAGCCCCAGGAGGGCTATCCCACTGAAGAGAGAAATCATTATTCCTTAATAATTTTATTAGTAGTAACAATAGTAATAATAGGAATAGCAGTAGCAATAGTGATAGCGATAATGATAAAAACAACAATAATAATTTTCTTATCTTGCCCAAGCAAATAATTTAGCTTTATTTTGAGGTTTACTTGGATGAATTTTAGCCAGAGTGGGAGTTGTCACAGCCTGAAATGAAGTCTGGTGAAGGCTTCTGGCTTATTTTAATTCATGTTAGCACACTGGGTTCTTAAACCTCAGGCGTTCAGTTTTCAAGATCCTGACTGACACAGATCAATTAACTTTATTCCAGGAACCCAGATGGGACAGTTAATGCCCATTAAATTGGAGGCAATGAGGGCCAGACAGGTGCCAACGTGCTTTTTGAATTGGATATTATTTAAAAAATAATTTTGTTGCTTGGTAGTAGTATGGAGTATAGAAGTACGGGAGCATTGTATTTAACTATTTGGTGAGACAAGTTAATGAGATAAGGAAGGAAGATAAATTAATGCATAATGTGCACATTTATTGAATGACTAATTCAATATTTTTCAGTCTTCTTAGTCAATTGGACCTTTATTTCATGTATAACATATTTAAGACCTCCTTCCCTTTATAGTGAAATTAACCCCTTCATGTGAGCATAATTCTAAATTCTGTAGTGTAGTTTTATGTGTTTGAGAAGGCTGTTGTGACCTTGGGGAATTATGGTATAAGTGGAATTAGAAAGTAGGATTTAGACTTTTCTTTTATTTTAGGCAATTGTAAGAATTTAAGTGCCTTGTGTCTTCTAATTGACTTTCATGACCCTTTACAGTCGCAACCAACCGATTGAGAAAAGCTGCACTAAATTGAATTGGGACTTATTAAAATTAAATTCTCAAGGTTTTTCTCAAGGATAGTGCATGTTTGCATCTGGAAAAACATTTTTAGAGGGGAAAACTGGTAAACATCAGTGATGGAAGTGAACTCTTGCCCCTTTGACAAAGGGAGATTGGAGTTGCTGTTCTATAAGCAGCTTGTGCTCTCAGTCCTCATCATCCCCCCTCTCATATTTTGTCTGCTTGTTCAGCACCTCAGCTGTGACAGTAAAACCACGTGTGATGAGACCAGCTGAAGCTGAGCAAGCAGAGAGCAACTGCTGGTACACTGCAGCAAGGAGCACCTTGTTGTACCAGCGCCTTGAGATCTTGCTGTGTCTTCTTGTCCTCATGTGTGTGCTGGCCATGTGAGAGCATCTGCAACAGTGCCTGTGTCTTTCAAGTGAGATTAAACATCAAGTACTTATCAGCATTCTGCCCACCAGTGTCTTTTCATTGGAATGACTGATCTTCCAACCCCTTCAGCAATTTTAAAGGACCTTTCATTCTTTTAAAACAAACCAGTCCAGAAGAAAAATAAGGTTCCTTCATTTTCACCCAGCTGCTTTTATCTCTTTCACAGAATGGGAAATATTTAGTTCTGACAAAATATAGAAACTCTGTTGGCTTTGAAGTCAAATGCCTTTAGCCACTCAAAGTAGACCATGGCTGTTCTTCTGTTCAATGAAGAAGCATGGTCATTCCTTACATTTCTCAGGCCATGTTGTCCTTTCATAGCTTAATTACATGTGGGGTAGCTGTCATAAACCACATTCAGAGATTTGCAGAATATATTATTTTCTCTTTCTCAAAAATCTAGTAGTATTAGAATTTAACTTTTGATAGGAAACTGACATTTTAAGTGCAGAGATACAAATAATCCTTTTCTTTAAAAACAAAAACAAAAAAAAACAAAACCAAAAAACCCCAACTTATCTATTACTATAATGCCAATGTCAAATACATCTGGGTTTGAAACAAGGGGTTGCATAAATAATTCACTTAGCTCTTAATGAAACACCTGTGATAATATCAATATATAAATTGTACACCAAAAAATACTTTTGACACACAACCGCATATGCATAATATATACCCAGAAATTCTTTGCTGAAGACAAAGAAAGCAAGGGGGGTTTAAAGGAAGAATTGCAAATAATGAGGAAGCATACGGCTGACTTATATAAATACATGAGCAAATACATGTTGATTGCTACTCCATGCTGATAAATGTAGCCTATTGAAAGCTGAGAGAAGGGAAAATGTCTGCTAAATGTTATAGCGCAGCTGAATACTAACCAGGGAAGAGATTTCATCTTTATTGTTGGGAAATCCCCGAAGCCTTTGCTGTGCTGCTTCAATAGGCAGCTGTGGCATACGTAGGACAAACAGAATACTGTGCAAAAATATGTATCTCTAACAAAAGAGCTGGTAACGAAGACTAACATATCACTGGGCTAAAGGTATTCCTGGTGTATATATATTGACATAGTTGGCATTGTGCTGATAATAAAATTGCCATTGTTTAGAGATAGCTGATTTAAATACATAAAAAAAGCCAATAACAGGTTGGGATGCTAATCTGTTGAAATTCCTATGCTTTAAAAATGTTTTTTGAAGTATCTAGTGAAAGCATGAATGTACAGGTAGTAACCTCTGAGTTTAGATAACTGGCAGTCAAGTGGGAAATAGATGTGTTCAGGTCATCTGATTTAATTTTTTGGTAAAAGTGATAATATCTGGAAAAGAGATCACTGGATACTACAGTTACCACTGGTCAGGTGATAATATCAAACAGGAGGGTACTAAATGGTAATTGCACTTATTACAGAAATGTCTGACTTTCTACAAAGATTTCATAAATACCCCTTTTGTGAACTTTCAGATATTTGATGATAGTTCAGATTATAGCCTTAGAAGTATGTCCAGATCAAATGCGTTCTGTCAATATTAATTCAAATACTTGAGAAACTTTTTAAAAGTTTGTGGTTTTTTTTCTTTTGTCTTTTTTTAAAAAAAAAAATTTCAGTCATCTAGTATGTTTAGTGACTGCATAGTGAGAAGTTAAAAACCCCTCCTTTCAAGAATTCCAGTATGTGAAAAGGAGCAAGTTGAATAAATCTTTTCCTCAAAGAGGATATCCAGCATTTCAAAATGTAATACTATGGGTGAGGAAATGCTTACTGTATACACAGCAGTCCTGATATTTTCCCAGTAAATGTTTTCATATGTTGGATCGTTATAAAGTTTAAGCGCTTTAAAAGTTTTGGCTGTTGCTGGCTTGAAAACTTGCATTAAAAGGGATTGAGGAGAAGGCAAGTGCATCTGAGACAAAAAGCTATACAGAGAGGCGAATACTGTGGTAGTGGGGGTTTCCAGGCTTTGAAGATGCAGGTTCATCTCCCTGCCATGTCACACATTCCCTGAGACGCCTTGAACATAGTCAGCCTCTCCAAGCTTCAGCTGTTTGTCCAGAGGAAAGTCATTCCCTATATTGGAAGATTTGTTATAATGCAAAACATGGTCCAGACTGCAAAGCACCCACTTCTAGGATAGCCAAGTTTTACAAGTACATGATATATCAAGTTTCTTTTTTGGAATACACATTATAAGATCACAAATGTGTAATTATGTCATTTTAGCAGTCTGGTTTGCCATTTTATATGAAGACTAGCAAACAAAATCTGAAAGCATGTCTGAACTAAGTGAGAAAGTGTTCCTTTAGCAAAAAACAGTCTCACGCTTTTCAAGCTTTATGGGTTGATGGATCCAAATATGAGAATAATACCTGCAAACTCTCCTAACGTAAGGAAGCAGCAGTGTGGAAATTAGTATATTCTAATGGGAAAATTATAAGAAATGCAGCTGTGCTGGCTTTCCCTCCTGATCTCTATCCTTCAAATTCCTCTAAATTAAATTGTAAAATAATGATCTCTTTTTCTGTTTTCTACTAGAGATGCACAATTTATCCTTGATACAGAAGTACATAAAGAATACATGCATTTAGGAATACTTAATATTGAAATAAAGCAAGCCTCAAATGGAAGTGTTTCCACAATTTCCAGTGCATATTTTAACCCAGATCTAAATTCTCTGTCTGGGTTTGTCTTTTAATCCTTTTGTTTATAGCCTGATTTTCAGGAGGAAAATCAGACTATGATTTTAACAGGAACATTCAGTTGTTGCAGCAAGCACACTACTGAAATAATCTGAAACAGCCTGTCTGCTTTAGCTTTTTTAAGCTTGTGATTATTTTTTCCTGATGATTTCAAATGACAGCATAGTATGAACAGCAGACAGGCCTATAAGAGGACCGTCTCTGTTATCAACAGCAGCCAATGCCAGACTGTTAAATATAACAGAGCTTCTGAGTCTGTAAGGAATAAGCAATAGAGGAAATTTTAGTAACTTTAACTAAAGTTATTCAGGATTTCTTTATCTATCTTTAATAAGGCCACTGATGTAATGTATTTTAAGTTTCTCATTTTCTCAGCCAAGGAGAACACAGCTTTTAGGCACATTGTCCACCTATATGGTATCATAATTATTTTTAAAAAGGAGTTATTTTAGAAAAAGTAGTTGCAACTTTAGGCCAGCTGTGGCTCTGCGGTGAATTACAGTGTTGTCTTTTTATTTTACCAGGGACTAATTCTGACCTGATTGCAGGTGGCAGGTTGTGTGAGTGCGAAATGCAAGGGACATCCCCTTTTAACAAAAATTACTAAGTAATATATGATATACAACTACCTTTTCTTCCAAGCTGCTTTTTTTCTTTAAACATGCCCTCCTGCATCTCTTGTCACCAGGTCTAAAAGAAGACAAAGGGGAAAATAAAGACCAACAATAAAGAATTATTCTGGGACTTTGGAGAGAAACTAGGATAGTTATGGATTTATTATATTCCCTGTGATAACAAGTTTCTGAGATGTTAGTACACTGTCAAATATTTTTCAAGGTTAACATTTTAGGGATACAATTATGTTGCAAGTTGCCTGCAAGATTAATTAAGGGTATTTCAGAGATATGGGAGAAAAATTGTTCCAGCAGCTATTAGAGTGTGAGTAATTCCAACTCAAAGAGTAGCTCCCTTCATTTCAGTTGTCTTCAGAGAAAATCTGCCCATGTTTAAGGCATACTCGGAGACAGATAAAAGGTACATTTGGGCTGAGGCACACAGATGGTGAAGAATTTCTAGACACAACTCATACAGTCACTACCTGCTAGCAACCAGAGCACAGATGGCACCTCCAGAAAGGCTATTTTTAAATAAATATTTCTCTAGGTCAGAAAATACCAAAAGGTATTCCAGAGGCAACAGAGGTAGAGGCGAGGCCCAGGCTCACCAGAGCTCCCCTCTGCATTGGCAGCCATTGGGCAGGCACTGGTAGGGCAATAGGAACCTCACCATTTGGTGCTGATATTGAAACTATTTGACCAGTTAACAAAAAGTCAGAGACTTTTTGTGAAAATAACTGTAAGATCTAGTGGACTGTGAATATGAAAGATCTTAAATGAAAACTCCACCAACAACCCAGCACTTTAATCAAAGCACTGCAACCAATACATTATCTGTCTATCTATCTATCTACCTACCTACCTATAATCTGACATTATTTTTAATCCTTTTTTTAAATCCGAGTCACTAATGAGGCATAATACTGGACTGAGTAGGGCCAAAGAGATACAAACTCAGAGATGTCACTGTAAATCAGGACAGTGAAGAAGTATGCCCCTGCTGGCTTATGTTCTCTTCCTGCAAAAGGACAGAGATGAATGAACAAGTGTCCGAATGAATGACTGAATAGATGAATGAATGAAAGAATGAATGAATAATCAAATAAATACATTAAAATACATTGCCAACTTGCTAGGTTCACATAGCAAGAGAGCTCTTTGGGGTCTTTGTAAAAGTACAAGCAAAGGTGTCCTCATTTCTATTATAAATTAAAATCTGCTTTGCCAAGTCCCTCCAAGTGTTTAATTTTTACCAAAGGTCAAAAGGTGCTTTGCATTTGGAAAAACTGCAGGATTTGGCTCTGTGCTATCAAATCTGCAGTCCCTGAAGAGAAGCACTGCACTCCTGCTGCACTGCCGGGGCTGGCTGTGGCAAAAGGACCTCAGGAGTCCCTAGGGCCAGCACACTATTGGCACAACAGCACAGTGCCTGTGGGAGGACAGATTTTGTGCAATCATCAGCCTGTTTCCCCTCTCCCTGCAGTGCTGAAGGCCCTTGCCTCCTCACTGACCACAACATCAGCCCCTCATCTGTGATTCCTGTTTGAAATTTAACAGAAGAGCTGCATGCCATATATCAAGGCGGCATCTTTTTCTGGGCAAGGGTCAAGAAGGACAGCTAATGGAAAACTTACAGGTACCCAGTCAGAGTTGTAGGCTTTAGTTCAAGAAGTGCCAGGTATACAACGAACATGCCAAATGCCTCTACAAGCTCCAGGTTGCAGAAACCACATATCTGGCTGCATGGGAACAGTTTTATTCCTTTTGAAGAGACCATGGTGATCCAAATGTATTTTATGCTTTTCTGAAATCCATCTCTGTTTTTAACTTTGTGATCTGATTAGCTGAAGGTCACTTTTGTTTCACTCCCCTTTTCTGTAACGAGGACCTGGAGGATGATGCTCTTCTAGCTTGAGATGAAGGTCCTCTAAATGAGAAGTACAAAGCTGTAGCTGCCAATTTAATTAGCTTTCACACTTTCATATACAGATGGAAAGATTTTTGGAAGGAAAAAATATATTCAATATGAATAAATGATTTTATTTTTTTTTTAATAACTAAACCATTGGGTTTATTTCCCAGTGTTAATTTTTCTGTCAGTCAGGTCAAGGGAAATAAACTAAAATTCCAGGAAAGCTTGCACAAATCTTGGCTTTTCGTATTGAAAATATTCCCATTCGTAAAACCTACATCTGCAAATACAAAATCAACAGTTAAATGTTTGCCTTACCTGTGTCCATATTTCTCCAAGGAGAGTTCATTTTTACCCAGTTTTCACTTGTAACATTCTGCTGAAGTTTTTGAAGGAAAAACAAATCTTTTAAACTCTATTACTGTTATTATTATAATCTGGGGGCAAATATGTGTTTGGCTATTAATAGAGCTGGTGTTTTCATTCCATAATAAGAAATTTTTCCATATGTGTCTCCATTCATGGTTTGGTTTAGTTCCTTTCCCCCCAGTTTTTGTTAGACATTTTTTTTTTCCATCTAAAGAAAAGAAAAGAGCCCCCACCCCCAGCCTTGTAGTAGAACATGGCTTCTGGAATAAAATAAACCAAAGTATGTGTTACAGAAAGTATTAGAGGTACATAAACAGCAAAGTGCAATGTACTTCAGCAGGACCCAGGTTATGTTTTAAGAAACTGCTACCAGCAGCTAAAATAACTGTTAAAAGCAGGTGTTTATTCTGAAAGCTGCAGCAATGTTTTTCTGTCATGTCACATTAAATCATTTACGCTGCATCATGCTATGTTACACCACATCATGTTAGCACATGCAGTGAAGAAACCAAAGCAGAGTAACATGATGTGACAGACAACATTTAGCAAAAATATTCACTTATTTGAATCAGATACTTGCTATCAGTTTGAATCAGGGATCCTGGTCCCAAATGAAGCTGACAGAGGGATGTGAACTCAGAAAGGAACAGCACTCAATATAAATCTGAAAGTTTTTTGTCATGAACCTGGTTCACCCTGTTAATGGTTACTGCTGTCCTCACCTCCTCTTCCTCAACATTTTCTTCCCTGCTGTAAGCAGTTTGACCAGTTAGTTGTCATTTATTTTGACATAACTCATGACTTTCACATGAGGGACTAATCACATCTTGGTACACTTGGTTCATTAATTGAATTGCTGTAAATTTTTATAAAAGTGAAATTGTGAACTACACAAACAAGAGTGTTGGGACTCTGTATTTATGTATAAAGAGGGACAGTTTTAGGTAGCAAGAAGCTTATCCCTGAGGGCACCTATATTTTATAGTGTTTCAAATTCTTTTTGATGGACTTAAAAGTACTGAGACTTCTTTATTGCTCTTGGAGGAATAATTTCATGGTAATACTGCTAAAAAAAAGTTTAGAAAAGCAGTGCCTCTTTATGAAGGTAAGCAACTAAATCAAGTAACTGGGTATAAGCCAGGCAGCTGTGGTACAGGCCTTCCTATATAAAAATTTTCATAAGCATCAATCCTGGCGTAGGTGATGACTTCCAACCCATGGGGCAGGTCTTGGGCACATACAGAACCATGACCTGTTTTGGTACAGCCTGTCCTAGGGTTAGAAAATTAGGATGAGAGAAACTCGTTCCAGATACCAAAGTAGGTTTCAGTGACATTCCTGAAGGTATCACAGTGGCATAAGGCCTGCTGTTAAAGTATGAAAAAATTTGCATGTGGAATTTAAGACTATCCTTTTTCTGGTGATAGAGCCAGAGAGATAGACCAAGCTGCCAAGTGATTTTCTGTATCCCACCAATATGGAGCGGAAATGGTATGTGTGCAGACACAATTCAAGAGACAAGAACACAACCAACAATTTGCACGATTCTTAAAAGAAAGCTGTAAATGTCAAAAATGTAAGCTTGTATTATGGCAGCAATTCATAGGATCTATGGTCTTTTGCCTTCAGTATTTTTCTCACACAGCCATTTGCTATTCAGTCCAGATGCAGTTTATAAAAATAGTACTAAATTATAGGAATAATGTTAATGATTGGAAGATGCACCTTAGAAACACATGTGCCCATTTCATGGCTGAAAAGCACATGACCTCTCTGTGTGTTCATGAAGGTATCAGCACACTGCACAAAAGGAGCTGAGAAAAAAAGGTATAACTGCAAAAGAGCTAAAAAGTAACAACACTGTTAGTATATTCTTGCCTGTGCCATCTTAGCCAGTATTGTTAGAATGTATTATATCTGAGGAATTAATTCAGCATCATGGGAAATGGATCGTAAGCTCATGGACTTTGGGCTCATGGGCTTCCTGCTCGTGGGCTTCAAGCTCATGGGAAATTTGGGAAATTACTGTTTTGCATAAGCCCCCAAAATTCTTGGTAAATCTCCTGACAGTGCTCGCTCTCTGGGCTGCCAGTAACTGTATTTCCTGTTGATGTTGTTCATTCTTCTTAGGAAACCTCTGGAGCCTTCTTGCCTCAGGCAGTCTCCTGAAGATGTGGTGATGGGCTGGGATCTTGCATCAGCGATCAGCAGTTTCTGCCGCCTTGTTGCCTTGTTCATAAGCTGAGCGTGGGTTGGTGTCTCTGCAGGGATGCAGAGTGGGGAGCACTGGGAGGGGGAAGCCCTGGGTTCACTAAAACATAATGTGATAGTGGGGTGGGAGGGTCCTCCCAGCGGCCAAGGAGAGCTGACAAGAATAAATCCTTATCCAAAGGTAACTGCTCTGGACAAAACAAAACCAGAAAAGGCATCCACAAAAAGCTGATACCGAAAGAGCCCATGTCCACCCTGAGAAGCTGCCAAGCACTGAGGAATCCTTTATGTTCTGCTTTTGCGCATCCCTCTTATGCTCAGTCTAGATGGGATCCTTTTCCAGTCACCTGCTGGAGTGCCAGAATGCATAAAGAAATGCTGCTTCTTGCTCTCGGTCCCACCAGCCACTCCAGCAGCTTTTAAGGAAAGGTTTCTGTCTTTCTGCCTAGGCAAAGGCATCATAACTTGCGCTCACTTTGAGAGCTTGGTCTGGTGTGTGAAGAAGTTTCATGAAAAGAAACCCTTTCAGCAAGAGTGCTATTCTCTTTTTACCTGATGCAAAATAATAAAACAGTAATTAAATAATTAATACTGGATGTTGCTTAACAGTTGCTAAGAGGCTTAGTTTTCTGAAGCTTTTTTTCCTAATTTAGGAATAAACCAGACATAATTGAGCATGCTATTCTGAAGCTGCAAATTACACTGAAGAGAATTGAAGGAAACACGTTTCTTTGATTAGAATATTTTTCTCATTAACAGGATGTTCAAAATAAAACAAAAATATTTGATTCACAGAGCCTGTGGCAGTATCAAGTTAACACTGGCATGCTCCCGCATTTTACCTCATGTTTACTAATCAATCATCAAAATAAGACTCTTGCTAGCAAGAAAGGTCACATCTTTCATCACAAAACTGAAACTTTTTGACAACAAACAATTGGAATTTCACCATTTTGTTTAAAGTAGATTTTGGTATAGAGACTGAAAACCCAAGGCAGTGGAATAGTAGGTATAGGGTTAGATAAATAAGCAGAGCTGCACTCTGTAGATATTGGGTACCTTGTACTCTGAGACTGTCTCAGGTATATGAAGATATGATGCTATTCTAAACCAGTGGTATCTAAGTTAAATTATTTGGAAAAGAGAATAAATAATGCTTAGGTAGGTACTGGTGTGTAATTTTGGCTCAGATGGTAATGTTGGGGTTAAGGTACCTGTGCACGCCTGGGTCAGGGTGCACTAAGGAATGCTGGCAACAACTACCTTCAAAGTATTAAACCATGCTCCTTGTCCATATAATCTTTGCTGTTTCACCTCAGAAACAAATTCTCTGTGCCTCAACTATGGCTGCCTAGTTCTATTCTTTTTCTGAAAATTTCTTTAAAGTCCTGTATCTTGATAAAGTGAATTTTCTTGGAGGTTGGGGAAAAAATTCTCTGTTTTCACAGGTAGAAAATACAGCCTGATAGATTCACAAGCAAAATATTGCCCGTGCAATTTAGTCTATTTTTTGCTCCTTCCCATTTCTTCTGATACAAGCAGATGAGCTGTCCTTTCTCAGCTGGGTAAGGGAATTGCTCCTTGTCTTAAAACTGGTTCCCACCCATCTGTGGGCACAGACAGGGGCTGGGTCAGACTGTGAGCAGATATAGCCAGAGCATATCACCCAGCCCTTGTCTTCACTGTCTCCTAGGCTCTTCTATGAGTTACAGTCATGCCCTTGAAAGAAGTGGGATGAAATAGGAGAAGTGATCATGAAATATCACTTGGTTTGTTGTTTTTCCTTCCCCTCCACTGGTTGCACAGACATCGGCCACCTCCAAGTTGTTTCTCAGGTGGTGACAATAGGACACAGACTTACCCCTGGCCAGGATTTACACCCTCATTCTCCTGGAAAAATCATTGATAGGAAAAGATGCACACATTGCCTGCAGCTATAGCATATATTGACTGGCATGACACACACATAAGTGAGATTAATTTGAATTCTGGGCATCATTAGCTCAATTAAAACTGTGATTTTTTAGTTCAGACCTACAGGCCATTGTGAAGAAGAGTAATCATAAGACAGAAATGAGTTCCCTAGTTAAAAATTAATTCCCTAGACTAAAAATATAATCAAACGATGTCTACAGTATTTTATGAAGAGCTGGGAGGATAATAAAATTTAAAGCAGTGCGACATTTGCATTTTGTTCATTTCTATCCATATTTTTCCATAGACTGCCTTTCTGTGTGCTTGTTAATCATATGCACTGCTACAGTCCTGGCATTTTAAGATCACTGCTCACATCAAGATTGAAAGGAAACTAATTACAATCACATTTCGGGGTGGTTGTTTAAAGCTCGTACATCGCTGACTACAGCACAGGAGCGTTGACCTTTATTTGTAAGCATGAAAATAAGGTAAAGATGAAAGATTGCTTTTCCTCTAGCTCATATGCAGGGATCAGGAGGCCCTCTGGAGAAGCAGAAATGTGGTAAGTCCCTGTACGGTCTCTCTCCTCTCCAATGCCAGCAGCAGAGGCCAGTAGTGCTATGCAGAAGCTGTGCTCCACTGCACTGAGAGGTGAGCAAAGCGCCACGTTTTTTTGCAGCTCTCCCTTGGGCTGCTAGAAGAACATACAGTGAATTAGCAGACCTGAGGAGTGTGTCATTTTGACTCTCATCCAGAGCTTTTGAGTTAAGTGTGTGCATTGCCTAGTGCTGCACGCCAAGCTCATGAGATGATTGAGGTATCGACAGGTGCTGGCAAAAGCTGCCCCTCACGTTATGACTTAATAACACTAATAGTATCTATGTGGATGCATCATGGCAGAATAAGGTCCTCCTAACCTGAGGAAATACAGGTAATTCTAACGTTCTCTATGATTTCATTAAATGTGAATGCATTTAGAGCATGCTGAATGGCAGATTTACTCAGTAGATTTCACCTGCTTCTGTAATCCTGAATTTTCAAAATAACAATTTTAATAAATTTGTATTATGCTCAAAATAAGCTGAGAGATAGTTAAACAAACAGGTTTCAGCCCAGGAGCTGCCGATGTGGTATTTGCTCTGAATGCTTTCAGTGTCATTACCCAGCATTCAAAGCATTGCCTTGAACCCCAAAGGATCTCCTGAGCTTGCCTCTTCCCTGTGTTATCACAGCTTTGCACCAAAACGAGTTCACTGCGGAAAAGTACACCAGCACTGAACTGATCATATTCTCCTCTTGTATTCAGCATTGTATTTACCCTGCACAATCATTTCATTTACCAGGCTCCATTTTTTAGCAGAAATCACTGTTGGAGCCCTCAGGTTTGGTGGGTTTATTGGCAGTATCTGCCAGGTAATTTGTATCTCCTGGTTGGAAAAGCTCTATTTAAGGCATTAAGCAGTGCAAGATGGGAAACTCTTCTCACAGACTCAAAGAAAACCCTACAACCTCCACTAAGCATACTGCAGGCATAGGACCTTGCTTACCTGGTCTGTGCTGAGGACACAGACCTCAGTGCGGATGCTGCTGGGGACCTGGTTGCCATTCAAGCCAAGAAGCAAAGATGGTTTCACAACACTTTTGTGGTGTGTTCTTCTTCTGTCTAGATTCTTCAAAGCAAAAATTTACTCGTGAAGATATTTACAGAAACTAGAAAAAAAAAAAAAAGCAGACTAGTGGAAGCTGCTGCAATGTACTTCTAATTACAATCCACAAAGTGTTTATGAATATATTTATCTATTATTTGTCTAATTCTAGCACTGTGCATACTTTGCCTTGTACCATTACAGACTGAAGGAAACAATGTGCAGCACGAAAATGAAAACAATTTGACTCAATTATTTACACCATTACCACCCCTTTGAATTAGGCCCTCCATTTCTTCAGTATTTTGTAAAATTTAACTGGTAATTATGCTTGCTTAATTAAATTTATTTATCTACTACTACAATAAGATCAAAACAAAATCCTACCAGAATGCAAAGTGCCAGCTATGTCCCCTAATTGTAAATGTTGCTTTTAAGCTTTTGTAATAAAAATGTAGTATTTTGCACCATTTCATTTAAAGTCTATCTGGCTACACTCCAATACTATTTAAGTGTAAACAGGAAAAGCCTTGGAGGACAAGTAATCATATTTAAATGACACAAAGGTCATTAAAATAATGTTCCAAAAACATGGCAAAATTAGACATTGCAAGACTGCTTGCTTCTCTGCAGTGTTTCACCAGATGGTGAAGAGTGCTGAAATAGTAGATCTGAGAGAGAAGGAAAAATATTTCAACAGTTTTCTCACGCTAGCACCATAGAGCATGTACAGCTCTCATCTGAGCCTGTCTGAAGTGGCAGCTCACACCTTGGCTTAATCAAATATTCAAACTCAAGATAACATCAAGGTGTTTTGAGTGAACCTCAATACTAAATCACAGTTTGGGAAATCCCTGCTTTATTTTGTTAAAGTTGTCAACCAGATTTATTCAGAGATGAGAACAAATGAGCGTGTCAGCATAAGTTACTGTGGTAATTTGTGAAACTCTTAATGAGATATTTTCAAAGCTCATAAAAAGAAAGAGCTATGTCATTAAATTACTGCACAATAAGTGCGGTTTGATACAGGAAAAGAGTTGGATTTTTATCTGAAATGACACCCGGCATCAGTGGTGATGCATCAGTGAGCTGTTAGTATTTAAATACAAGGGCATAACAATCATTCCAGAATGTCAGTGCTTATTCACATAAATGGGGAAATGCTTGTGTATGTGACCTGCTATGTGAAATGGCCACAAGTGAGGTGACTCTTTATCACTAAAACTTTCTCTTCTGAAGGACCTGACAAAGTTGCTTTCTACAGGATTTGTTATACCTAGAGATGCCATTTGTTTTTTGCTACTTGGACAGTAGAAATATATAGAAAATTTTAATTACTTATTAAAATAATCTAATTTTGCTACTTAATTATTTACAGCAAATCCTTCTCTCTTGGCTGGGGGTTTCTACTTTTAGGAATATCTGTGACCCCCCGCCAGTATCCACCATCGATTCATTCTCTCCTGAACCTTGAATCTCTGTTAACATATATATTTTGGGGAACCTACAAATGAACAAGGTGAAGTATTTGGAGGTCCTGAAATCATTAGTGGTTTCTGCTGACCCATTACCAATCCTAGATCCCTATGGGAAGCCCATCACATCCTAGGAGACAGCAAAGTCACAATGGGAACAAGAGCTCTCCTTTGGAGGAGAGGATTTCTCATCAGCTGAACACAAGTGTCTGGGCTGAATGATGGGGAATAGGGCGTAAATCTATTTCCTAGCTCCCCACCCTCCAGAAATGTTTGGTTTCTCAAACATTTCCTAGGGAACATACGTGGCAAATCCAGATCCACAGGAAGACTTATCCTTTTTCAGTACAAGAGCCTGAAATGGAAAGTGACTTCATTCCTGATTGGCAGTCATTCTAGTTCCTTGCTGAGCAAGGGAACAGCCTCTTATTCACTGTATTACAGATATCTTTGCACTGAGTACTTGTAATGCCCAAATAATAGCCTGCATGCTGCATTTGGTATACTTCCATTATACAAAATTAGAAATAAAAAAATAAAGCAAAAATCCTCCACCACTTTCCATATATCCCTGTTCAATGAACATTCAGAAGAGGGGCTTGCAAACTGGAAAAGATGAATGTAATTTTAACAATCCAGTTTATCATTTTGAATCCAGCTCATCTGCTTAAGAAAAAACTTGTGCCTGGATGGTTTTCAATAGCCTGCATTTAAAAAATGGCTGATTTTAGCCCACTTCACTGGGGACAGATGACCATTTAGTGACCAAACACTGTAGGTGACATTAACTGCTACTCCTACCATCCTTCTCAGGTGGTTGCATTGGCATAGGAGAGAAAGTGTCCCTCAGTCTTGAAAACTAACTGTGCTCTGAATGGCTGAGCTTGCATTGATCCCCAAAGTTATTTCCAGGCTAAACAACCTGGGACAGTCAAATCTCAGGGACACTCTGTGCCTCAGTTTCCCATTTGTAAAATAGCAATACAAGGACATTAGTAAAACATTGTATTTCTCCCTAACATTGATTGTTTTCTTTTTAGAAGGGCTTTTCTAGGAAAACCAAATCATAGAATCACAGAATGTTTCAAAAACCTTTCTGAAAACTTGATTTATAGAAATACCTTGATAATAGTTGGTAACCTCCCTGTCTTTAGTAAGGAAAAGGCTTTATTTTTCAGTCTGAGTTTACTTATGTTTTCAGAACAGTATCATGGAGGCCTAGATGAAATTCATGCTTTGTGTTCAAGAAAGTTGCTCCACATTTGCACTTGTTTTGACAGAAGCCACTGTTCTCATAAAGTGCCAATATGGAGTCTTTAAAATTGGCAAAGCTCCAGTTTGCATCTATTTTATATTCTAACTAAATTCTAAGCAAAATAAAATCTCTTATCCTTAAATACTACTGCCTTTGAGGGAGAGGAAAAAAAAAAAAACAAACCTCGATTGAGCAGCCAATGTATTGAATCCTTTAACATGCTTTGCTGCTAAGAAAAGCACTTCATCTCCACCAGCCAGCAGAGGTTGCTCTGGTGTTAATGATTAATCATGGGACTTATTTTCAGTAATAAAGCACATGAAGGAAGTCAAACACAAATACTGAAATGATTAAATGATCTACAAGCCAGAATTATCTGAAATGTGCTATGTGTGAGTAGCTTGTGAAGCAGCAGTCCTTAGTCCATGTCTTCTGGACAACCTGCTGCCCACAGGGCTTTCCAATGCTGTGCTGAAGCCACGGTGGCTCCAGGAACAGCACTGCCAGCACATCACTTGGCCAGCACTGCTTCCCATGAAATGGTGATAACGTGTATTCCTGTTTTAGCATATAAATTCTGTTACTCTGGCCCTTAAAATTCAAGGTTTTGTTCAACGAAGAGTTCTGTTGATTTTAATTGGATACTTGAATTGAAAGGAAAAAAAAAAAAAACCACCCAGATTCTTTACCCTTATTTACCAGACAGGATTTCTTTTTTTTTCTCAGTTATTAATTTCCTTAAATATAAAGTGACATTTCTAAAATGAAAACAGTTTATTGCTTGCCAGGAGCAAAGCCTGCCTAATTTAAGAAATTCAGAATTAAAGCTTTTGAAGCATATCAGGACATGTTTATAAAACAATTATCATTGCAAACGTTGTCTCTGCTCAATACAGCCTCTTCAGGCCACCACTAAAGCCTGTAACTTCATTGCCAATCTTCCCCACCCCAAAATATTTCATCAGTTTAAAATCAGGTCATCTTTTAATTGCAAGCTTCCTGTCTCGACCCAGGCATTCAATACCAAACCAAGCCAATCTGGAACATATTTGACACTGAAAAAAAAATTGTTTAAAATTAAGTAGCAGGCTTGTTATTAGTAACTGACAGCAGACAAAAGAGCGCGGTGACCTCTCCAACATAGTATTTAAATCTTCCCACAACATGCTCTTCTTGTGCTAGGCTGGTTTCACAAACAACAGCTGTGTAGTTCCTTAACATATGAATCCCCTTGAGGTAATTTGGAGGAGCCAAATGTGCTAAACTAAACACCTCATTAAAACAGTGCTTTAAAAAACAAAACAAAAAAAACCAACCAAACCCCAAACTAATTTTGCATTCCACTTTTGCATGTAGAGATGTTCAATGGAGAATACTCTATTATATGGAATTCATTCATCTGTGTTGCTAGAAGTAGGGGGTTTAAAAATCAGTAATATGGGTTTTTCTCTGCTAAGATGCACTTGAGACTAAAGTGTCTTTGAAGTGTATTCTGTCACAAAGAAGCAATTAACTGAGGACAATAACGTTTTCTTTTCCTCCCTGCTACTAAGCTGAACACATAGGCCACAAGATCATAGTAAAATATACAGGACCTCATTTCTCTAGAGTCTGAGGAGCTAATGGACATAACCAAAGAGCCTCTGTCCAGCTTCTCTCTGGGCAAGGGCAGAAGTGCACACAAGTGTCCCTAGGGCCAGTGTTCCTCAGGAGAGCCCTGCAGAGATATTCAGGGAAGTCCTCCATAATAAACACTGCAGGTAGAGGACTCTGCTGCAGATCCAGGCAACCATGTAGAAAATGTACTATCCAAATACACTGTCAGAAACACCTCCTCCCCTTGTTCCTGCAGGCTATAGAATGCTGAGGTGCCTGGGTCAAAGCTTGTCACCAAGGATATGTTCTTATGTCCTTTTTTATCTGTTCCTGATGGTACTCTCATAATTCTGCTACTAAAAAGCTTTAGGAGCTTCTTGGTGCTACGTACTGAAAGTTGCTTCTGGCTGGAAGACAGCCTCTCTTGCCCAGGTAATGCTGCTTTGTGAAGCACTGGAGTTTGAATGACTCCTGTGATCTCCCATGATGTGGCTGTTCCAAAAACAGACAGTCAGACTTCTTTTCAGAAAAACCACATTTTCTCTGTCTCCAGCTGAATTTACTGGTGACTGGAAGGAGGGATGTGACTGATACATGTTTCTCATGGTGTACAAGGAGTTTTACAATAGTGAGGCACCCATAAAAAGACTGAGCCCCCAGAACTGTCTCTCAAAATATGTAAATTAGTCACCCCTCTTTTTATCAATGACTCACTATCTGCATCAAGAGTATTTATAAAACAGATGCTAGTAGAATTTATTAATTTCTAAATGAGGCTGCAAGTCTCTTAAAAATTCAGATGTAGTTTCAGATTTTGATAACTATCTAAAAGGCATGTGACTGGGAACTAATCTTATGAAGCAACAGTCCCTTTTTCCTCAGAAAATTATAGTTTAATGTTGTCCTGCATTGCCTCAAATAAATAGGTTAGGGCTACTGGATTTTTTTGTTGTTTTCCTCCAAAAACCTTATCTTAATGTTCCATCCACATCTCTTTTGTTTTTCCTATCTCAGGAAAGATATCAACCTAATTAGCAATAATAATTTGGAACTTCCATAAGAAATGTTTAACATGGATAAAAACAACAAAACTGTGCAACACTGAGATACTTCTATATACTTCTATGTACTCCATACTTTTTCTCTTCCCTTTTAAAGCTTTTAGTCCTGAAACTTAGGCAAGTAACTTGGTTTTAGGGAGATGAAAAAAAACGCCTGTAAAATCCCATACATACTTATTTTTGTTCACTTTAAAGCATAGTTTTATAATGTGTTAGAATTTCCTCAAGGTTTTGTAAATACTTGTCTGAATTGCTCCCAGGTATTAGTATGTCATCCAAAAATCAGAAAATACTATTTATACTCTGCAGGACTCAATCCATTCTTCTTTGAAATCCTGCAGGTAACTGGCTCCCCCCAGGGTAATCTTTCATACTTGAATAGGCATACATGCGTGAGTTCAGTCGGAATTAGTATTTTTTTAAAATTCTGATTCCTATGTTGCTGTCAGGCTTTGGACAAGAGCAGTTTGGAAAATGCTATTCCTTCTGCCAATTTTATAAGTAAATCCTGTGTTTTGGTGATTTTTATTGGGCACAATGAATGCAGCTCACACCCTGACTTCTACATGTAAAATCATTTACCCTCTTCTAGCCTCTGCTAATGCTTTCCCACAGTTTCTTTGCCTGTGTTCAGTACAATTACACCTTTAACAAATGTAAATGTTCTTACCACTTTTCCTTCAGCATAGTTTTTGGCTTGGTAAATTCAGTGTTGACTTTTTTTTTCCCCATTGGCACTTATAATGCTACTTTCCAACCTAGCTTGAAGCTCACATCTGTACACACTGAGAGCCTCCTCTCTGTGTATTCTGAAATAAATGCAGGCAGTGGTCCTGCCCTTACTGGACTTTGTGCACCCCAATTCATGAAAGAATTGCTGTGAGATAAACTTCGAGATCACTCAAACTGTCCCTCCCACCCTCAGGACTTGGTGCAATCAAGCCTATTGATTTTTAAATTCTGGCACCTTTTGTAGGCTTAATTTGAGCTCAACAGTTTCTCTAGTGGCATTTCCTTCATCTACCCAACATCCAGCAGCATCTTTCTCAGTTCTGGGAATTATACACAAACAAAAAATTGATTTCTGAAATCTTTTTCATAGAATTACTATAACAACAAAGACAGTAATTTAAAATGTGCCAAAAATTCAGAGTTTGTAGCTGGTTTCTGAGATGCAACTTAAATTGTTCTATTTAGGAATTTGTGGTAGACATGCAATGTTTTGCAGAAGCTTTATAAGAACTTGAAAATGCATCTCTCTGCCTTGTGGAAAGCCTGAGACTTTGAGCATTGCAACTGCAGCATAAACCCTTAAACTGTGGGTTTACTGGTAAGCAAAAATTCCTTTGAATAGATGTGTTTTCAACAGCAGTTGCATAAAATACTAGTCAAGAATAAGAAGATTTTGAAATACTTTTCTCTTTTCATTTATCTGGAAAGTCTGTCATATACGGCTTTTTATCTATGATTTTTTTTTCTAATCCTTCTTTCATTGCTATTTTTTTTGATTAATTAAAAAAATACCCACACAAAACAGATGCAGAAGACAGTGGCAATCTTTGTGAAGAAGCAGTTTCAAAGCTGCACTGTATTTACTGGAAAGCTATTTTCTTGGTTTCTGATGCAAACCTGATACTTTCATCTGAGACTGCCATGCATTGCAAGCTTAAATCATAACCCAAGCAAAACCAAGAGATTCAGATTATATTCTTCCTCTAAAGATAGTAAATAAACACACGAGCGAGAACAGCTCATAACTATTGCTGGATTTCCTTCTTCACCTACATTACCCAAGTGGCAGAAGATTAGGGCAGAATCACTGGGAATTCCTACATTTTCATTGTGCTCTAATGTGAACTCTAATATGACTCCTACACAGGCATTTCAAATTTATGCTGATAGGGAAGAATTTTTTCAATGAATGCACAACATAATGCCCTTCTCCCCCATCCCCCAATTCTTAACTGTTTATGCTCAGAGGGCAGATTTTGCGGGCAGGGAGGCCTGACAGGGAGACCTCACAGAGCTCATTCCCCAGTACCTGGTTCACTAGGGACTATGGTCAATAATGGCACATAATTTTTTTAAAAGTCCATGGGATTTTTGCTTCTGGACACAACTTTTTTCTAGACGGTCTCATTTGTTCCCCAAAATGCAGGTCCATTACACTGCAAAGGTTGTGCTAGCCCACAGGAGCTGTACAAGTATATTTTCTGTATTTCCATGGTGTGTAGAAGTTTCCTACAGCCTGGAAATATGAATGGTTCTTTCTTGCTTATTTTTTGTCTTTTTTTTTTTTTAAAAAAAGCTAGACCATTGCCTATGTTCCTCATAGCTTTTTTTTTGCCTGTAGTCTGTGCCAGCAAATAACAACTTGAAAGGCAAATCTGGTTCTCAGAGCTGCCCTCCCTTGCTCTGAAAACTGAAATTTCATTTGAAGAGTTTCCATCAGCTCCTGCATTTAACCATGGTGTAGAGAGCAAACAAGGAGCAGATCAGCACAAAATTGATTAAGTGCATGTCTCACACCAAAGTTAACCATTGACTGTAACTAAAATAGATTTAAAAGTCTTTTCAGAGCAATAACATTCTAGAGGAAGAGATCAAATTACTTATTATTATCTTGCCATAAAACTAGGGAGAAATTTTGTTTCTCTTGTGTGTTTTCAAAGGATCACAGCTTTGTCCCTAGGGCCAAGACAGTTAATAATAACAACCTCTCACTGATACAAAAACCAAACATTACTATTATTAGGAAACAACTGAGAATTTGTAAATGTATATTAAATAAATTACTTTTACCTTTCAGACCTGGATTTAATCATAGAACTACTTTCACCTTAAGAAGGTTAAAAATGTAATTTTTTGGTATTTAGCAAAACTTACTACATTGGCCATAGAGTACTATTGGATCTCTTATTCACGAAATAAAAGAGCTAAAAGATTTTTAATTAAGTGAGAAAAAAATAAATTTAGTCCATAAGACAAGGAGGACATATATGCATGAAAAAAAAAAAAATAGAGGATTAAATACTTGCAAGCTGTTCAATGATGGACTAAATAATGGACCAAAACCAAGATTTCCTTGCCCTCCCTGCTCAAGATTTACACCACTAATCAGCCAATTTTCAAATCCTTAATATACTAAAACATTTGCCTTTAAGGCAGCAGTAATTTAAGACTGCTATCAAAATGAATGTTTTTCCATTAGGCAAAATAATTATATCATATATTCTAACAGTGTCTTTGGACTTAAATCTTTTTTAGTGAAAGAAACTGTCAGTCAGCTACAATTAGATTGAAAATCTTGATCAAAAGCTGCTGCATATAGGGAATGCATATAAAAAGTCATTTTTCTATGTATCACAATAATTCAAGACCATTCATAAAGATGAACATCTAAATGACAGGTCACATGTCATTGTACACGTCTGGTGCCTTTTGGGAAAGGCATTTGAATATTTATTTATGTATTTTGAAGCCAGCATCAGTACCTGTGCAAATTTAAAGTCTGCAAACCTATACATGAGAACTAACTCACATATTTTACTGTGACTTTTCATGGGGTTGTGGAATTGTTATTGTGAAGACAGTAAATCTTTACTGCCTATGATTACTTGCTTGTTGATTTTACATGCTTTACTGCCCCTGACTTTTATGTAACAAACACTGAACATTTCTGCTTGGGATGTGCTTCAAAATTCACCTCAAGGTAAAAACTTAGGAAAAGGTAAGGTAAATTTATTACTTGACTGGTTTTCCAAAGCATTTGAAAAAATAAGATTTGTCTCATTTAACTGAAACTTACACTTAGCATAAAGCCTTACCTCCTAAAATGAGATACTGCCATGCATGGAAACTGAAAATCAGATCGCTGCCATGATTGAACAGTATTTTCCTGAGCAAATCTTTGACCTTCCTGTGATTTAATACCCATTATCCCTTTGGGGAGCAGGTTTGTCTGCAGGGAAGTTGTTGGCCAGTACGTCAATTCTAGGCAATCCCATGGGAGAGGAAGTGTGGCCACTGTCTGCAGTCTGTCTGCAGCCTCTTGCAACATCACTTTGAGGTGCATAACTGTTAGCAGGCAAATTTGCATCTCACTTAGAGAGTGAGATTTGACCCTTTTAATGTGGCCAGCTGGGCTCATTCTGGCACATTTGTAAACCACCTCACAGGATTTTTTTTATTTTTTTATTTTTTTCAATCATAAGTAGTCAGGGACCTGGCTTCATGTCTCATCAGAAGAGATCATGTCCAGGTGAGGTGATCCTTTGGTATTTCTCTGGGTACCGGTTATGTTTTTGGAATGCGATGGAGGTCCCAGGTGTGTGGGAGTGCTGAGACAGAAACTAAGAAAAGAAGCAGAGCCACTGATATTCATATGGATCTGTGTGTACACGATGGCCTCTTAGCTAATAACTGTCCCGTCTTCCTATCAGACAGGGAATGGGGAAAATACAATCCCTGCAAAGCACTCTGGGCTGACCCAATGATAGATGGTGCATTCTGAAATGTCAGTGTAATAAAAAAATAGTTTTATATCACCTGAAACTCTGAATAACTGTTGGAGCTAAATGTCTCATTTGAAGAGGGCAAATCCCTTACATTTTTTTGCTATGCCTAGCTCTCTTTTTCTGATCTTCAACTTGCAACCTACACAGCTAAATTCTGTGCATGTTTACAAGCTGTGACACACAGGCCTACCTGCAGTCCTACTCTGGCTTTGCTATAGCTGCTGCAGGTAGGAATACCTTATGAGATGGATTCAACCATTGTCACAGATCTTGTTGCCCATACTGGTTTGGATTAAAGCTAATAACAGCATGCCCATATCTGGAAAAGTCTGTATATTCCTGTTGCTGCAAAGGCATACTCATCCTTATTCATGTGATGAAATCTTGCATCATGGACTGGGTTCCAGTATGTTGCTCTACATAGTGTAATAATAAATGATTTTATCAAAATAGTATACATAAAGAACATTTTTATTTTCTTAGGAAGTTATCTGAACTTTTCTTAGAAAAACAAACCTATGGTGTGGCATCCCCATGTAGCCGCAGACTATACATCCTGCTGCCAGGGGAGCAGTATTAAATATAGAGCCTGAATTTCAGATATTAGACATTCCAGTTAACTATTTGAAGGTAAACTGTGGAAAAGCACCACTAGAGGTCACTCAAAATTAATTGTTACCTAATTAGCAGATTTTCACCCATACTTCGATATTTAAGGCATTGTCAACTTTGACTTTTCAGCTAATTCTGGCAAAACTCAGAAAAGCTAACACAGAAAATGTTCCTTCAGCTCTTCCCTCATATGACCCTTGCCAAGGCTCCCAAATCAGCTTTGTAGTTGCCACTACAGGCAGCAAACTGTTCTTTCCTCAGTGATGAGCTTAATAATGCTGTCAGTGATGAACCTGTGGAAGTGCTGTGTTAGAGACATTTAGCCCTAGCTGCATTATCTCAAATAGCCAGTTACCCATTTTGAAAACTAGACCAAAGTGAATTGTATGAGTGAGGGAATATACAGAGAAATGTCCTGGGTTCAGCTCTAGCAGTTATTTTTCCCCTTCTTAGTATCTGGTGCAGTGCTGTGCTTTTGATTTTAGTCTGAAATCACTGATGCTTTTTAGTCTTTAATATTTCCAGGTCCTTCCCCAACTGCACTCCCCCCCCCATTCCCTTGTAAATTTTTAACCACTGCTATATAAAAGGAAAAAAAAAATAAAATAAAATAGGTATATATAACAATTTTTTTACTAAGTAAAAGATCTGAAAAACAAAGCTTAAGTTTGATTAATGGGTATGTGTTGAAATACCTCTGCATGTGTTTAACAAAAAGCAGATGTTTTATTTGCTGGGTTTTTTTTCACAGTCTGTGAAAATGATGATAGCAATTTGTTTGCCAAAGACAACAGGAAAACAGATATCTACTTAGTATGTTCTATAATGTTAAGACCTCCAACTGCTGGTGCACATGCATGCATCACCTGATATATGTAATCAAATGCACTCAAGGGACTGAGTCCTCCTGTTGTTCAGAAGATAATTCATGTTCAATTGAAGTTAGGAAATTTTAATTTCAAATGCAGCTCAATGTAGAAAAACTCTTGAGCTGTCAAGGTCCCATAAAGGATACTCTATCAAAAGTGACCTACTCTTATTTGATTTCTCTTTTTGGGTTACTGCTAATCTTCTCTCTATCCCAAACCCTTCCACTCAGTTTAACTGATGAAGAGTGGATTAGTTAGTCAGTTTATCTATATGTATGAACAAGACAACTGTAGAGAATATTGCAGTTTCCTGAAAAAGCATTTAATAACCTTGTAAGGTCAGCATGAGTGTAGCTAGGGGAAAAAAATATTAAAGCACCTTAAGTTTATCAGGGGCTCTCATATCCTAGTTGCTTCATCAAGGTAATAAATTAATAAATAGATCATCAGCATCTGAAGAGTCGCATGGCTTCTTTCTCCACTTTCTAGAGAGATTAATCTTGCAAAGGTAGAAAGGCAGGGTTAGCCATGAATTACCATACTTACTGACTTAACTAATGGAATTTGAACATAATTGGAACTTTTTAAAACAGTAAACCATCCTATAAACTTCTTCTGAAGAAGCCTCTAGGGCCTGTTGAGATACAACAAGGGGTAATGGTTTTAAACTAAGACAGTAGATGCAGACTAGTTTTAAGGAAGGCAAGGGTGGTGAAAGATTGGAACAGGTTGCCCAGGGAGGTGGCAGATGTTTCCATCCCTGAAACATTCAGGATCTGGTTGGACAGGGCTCTGAGCAACCAATCTATTTGAAGGTGGCCCTTCTCACTGCAGGGGGTTTGTACTAAATGAGCTTTACAGGTCACTTCCAACTGAAGCTATTCTATGATTCTATGAAGCCAGCAAAGCAAATGAAAATAATTCTCTACTTTAAAATCTGTCACTATTGAATAATAAAAGCTACTGTTTCAAGGTCTTTCGTTATCTGAGGCATCCTTCATCTCTACATACTTCATACATCCTGAAGACATCAGCTTTCTAGTATCAATGAAAGTTGTGTCTTGCATCACACAATCACATCTGCCTATTTATTAGGACAAGTTTGGACCCTTTGGTGACCACATTGCTTCTTCTGAGGAAACAGTTGGACATGGTCCCTTTAGTTAGTCCTCACTGCATCCACAAAGATGGATTTGAATTTGTATTTGAATTAGGAAAAAAAGTCTTCATGCTAGGGATATAATTCATGTGTTCTCTGTTCTAAAAAAGGCTGGATAAAGAAGGTTCGGGGTTGTTTAGCAGAAACCCCACTTAATAGCCAAGCTTATCACACCCTCTTCTTTGGGAGAAGCTCTACTGGAGCTTTTACTCTAGAATGAGTAAAAAAAGCTATTTGATACATTTGTCTTCTGAGCTTGCATAGAAATGCTTGATGAACTGTCATCATGGAACAAAAGATAATTTTTAAAAGTTAAGGAGGAATAAGGTAGTAAGCAGTCAAAGCTTTAAGCCTGGGGTGGAGGAATGGAGGATCAGGTTTGCCTTTTTTCCCAAAATAGTAGCTCTAATTAGGAAAAAAGCTGACATCAAAAAAGAGTTAATAGAAAAGACCAATGGTTGAAGAGTCTTACTAGAGAAAGTCAAAATCAGATGGACTCAGTCAGAGAAACTGCCTTTCATTTTCAAGGAAAATTACAGCTATTGGTAAGCAAATAGCTATAAAACTCCAAGTCTTGAAAACCAGCTACCTAAACTATCAGTTGCCTTGGCTGGGTTGCCACAGAGCAATTTTTGCCAATTATATACCCCTTATTCCCTGATCAGTCTATTTTTGTATCTGTTGTTATACTGTTAAGTATTGTAAAATATTCTCAGCTGAGGCAAATAACCTCCTATTCCTTTTCTTTTCACCTTCCCAGAATATCACCTAACAGTAAAAAGTTCCCAGCAAGATTTCTACCCAGCTGACACAGCTTGCAAAGACTCCCTCTTCTCCCCTTACAAACCTGCTTTTTATTCTATATGTCTCATCATCAAAAAGCTGATTGCCAATTTGTAACATCTGAACCCCAGCCACATGAGCCTCCTAAATCCCTTGTAGTTTTAACCCAACAATTAGAAAGTAAGGAAAAACCAAACTTTAATCTTGTTGAAGAGCATGCACAGATACTTTCTACCAAACATATATCTTGGATAATGCAGTAGTCAGTGACACACTCTTTAACCATGCTTTTCTTTTAAAAGCATTGAATGCTGAAGAATAAGTGTAATCTTACCACCCAATATCAAAGTCTTCATAGAAGTATAAAATCATTTCACTTACAGTGGGGATTAGGTGCTCTGATTTTTACAGTCATCCAGTAGAGCATTCAAGCTTTGCTTCAAAATGAGCACTGAAAACTAAAGGAAATAAAACAAGTCTGATGTGTTAGTGAAGTTATAAAACAGAACTCACAGTGTACATTATAATCGAACATACAGCAATGATGAACACCTAAACTTATAGGCATAAGTTTTTTATTTTAAATTAATTCATAAACCCATTGTTTTTGTAATTCTCTAAAAGCATAGAAAAATATGGACAATTCATTTAAAGTGTCCCCATCCATGCAATCAATAATCATAGGTTGCAAATGGCAACAAATATCTGTGATACTAAAAATATCCTACCTTATTAAATTAAAACTGGTTTTGCAATCCCTACTACAGTCATTTCTGTTGTTGATACTCTGCTTTCCCCAGGCAGGTTTGTGGCCAGCACTACTTAAAGCTTAGAGTCTCCTTTTCTACCAGATGAAGAGGTTTAAATATGCAAAGGCATTCTTTCTTTTACAGCACTTTTTTGATGGAAATCTCTCAAATGAACCAATTAAAAAACAGAGCATGTTTCCTAACTAAGCTGAAATATAAGACCCAGATAGAAGTAGCACAGCTGTAGGAAATCAGTGTAATGGAATTCAGAAAAAAAGAAAAAAATAACCAAACCAAAACCTTAACAAGGGGAAGGATTTGGCCAAATCTCTTAGAGGGTTGGTTTGACTTTCTCAGTCTTACCTTTGTGTACTCCTAAGCACTGAGATGTGTGTGCCCAAGTGGTCTGGTCAGGATCACTTGTGTGTGACAAAGGACAAGGGACATTGCTGACATCCTCACTTTATCTTCTGAATTCTTCTTGAGTAAAGACAGTAAACTAATTCTGGGTGTGCTTTTTATACGCTTTAGAAATTGATGTTGGGCAGGATATTTTGCATCATTGTTTCATCATTCCAGTTCTGTTCTTCATCACCCTGTCACCTAATCTTTATATCATTTGGTCTTCATCTTCTGTAGCAATTAAAAATGTCATTCTTTTAACTCCTGTTTGGCTGTTTCTTCTGGTGCTTTCCCTACATTTCCATTATCCTGCATTTATATCTGTTCCGAGTGTCTGTGCAATGACTTCTTCCTGGGTATGAAACAGTTACCATAAATTCATTAAATACCAGCTTCCTTTACTCTGCAGTTTGTTTTAGTTACTTTTACCATAATGGGGTATGTGGCTGCATACACAAATTCCAGCATAAGCAGTCATCACTGCAGCAGAGAAATCCTGGAAGTGTCTGCTTTCTGTATGCATATTTCTTTTGCCATTGCACATGGTAAATCCTGGAACTGTTGTAGCTTGGAAATTGTTCCAGACAAGGCATACAAGGGAGACTGGGAATCATACACTGATATCAAATTCCCTACATTCAGTGACAAAATTTTGGACATAGGCTTTAGCCCCTGAAGATGGGAAGGAAAGAGGTGCTCAACTAGTACCTGGTAATGCGCAGATCGCTACAGATAAAACAGGCTTTCTGTGTCCAGAAGAGAAGCCATTAGGTTGGATGATGTTGGACAGACATAAAGAATTAGTGAAGAGGAGACCTGACAGTGCTTCTTTGCTGGTTACACACACCCAAAGACCTCCCTAAGAACTCTGTTTGCAAATAGAAGGAGTTATTTGGAGCTCAGCTGTGAAGATTGGCTTTGGACATTTCTGGGTATTCTGATCACCTTTGTTGCCTTCTTAAGACTTGCTCTAACAGGTCCATGTCCCTTTTATGTTTGGGTCCCACATAGCTGAATGCAGTACTCCAGGTGGAGTCTCACCAGGGCAAAGGGGCAGAATCACCTCCCTCAACTTGCTGGTAATGCTCCTTTTGGTGCAGCATACAGTTGGCTTTCTGGGCTGCAAGTGCACACCGCTGGCTCATATTGAGCTTCTCTTCAACCAGCATCCCCAAGTCCTTCTCCTCAGGGCTGCTCTTAATCCATTCTCCACCTAGCCTGTATTTGTGCTTGGGGTTATCCTAACCATAAAGCTAAAAAGATCATTTTTTTCTTTTTCATATTCTTTGTAAGATATTTTCTTTAATCTTTGGCATATCTCTCTCCCCTAGCCTGGAAGTCTGGACTGAAATTAGTTTCCTCCTCTCCTTGCTAATTGGAACTAGAGCACAGATATTTCACAAGAGAAATATGATGATCTGGCTTCCCTGCATCTGCTCTGTCTCCATTTTTACTCTTATACTGTCTTGTCTGCTCTACTAAACTGCCAGTCATGTCCAGGGGACACTTTCCCTACTTGACAGCTTCTAGGACTGTCTGACTTTCCCTCATCTCCAGTGTATACTTTAAGGTCCTGAGGCTGAGACACACCATCTGGAAGCTGGTCCTGTGGAAAAAGAGGCTGCTCAGGAAGTGCCTTGTAGTTATAGGTCTCCTCATTACCACCATGGCAGCTGTTTCTGAGGTTGGAAGAGTTCACTGCTAACAAAGGAATGTTGCCCTCTTTCCACTGAACTATATTCTCTCCTTGCTTGGCTTACAGGAACTGGTGGCTGAATTACCTCTGGCAGACATTAATCAATATAAGGGTTTTAAATTGCTGCCCACAGACAATGATTTCATCTTATTAGTCTTAATATCAGATTCTGCTGCTGTCTTATGCACTGTTGAGTGAGGGCTCTCACACTCCCAGAATGCAGCTGCTTATTAAGAAAAAAATACTCGACAGAGCCATTTTTTTTTCTTTCAATTATCCTGAAACTTGGCCAAGACCGAAAAGTCTGAGGCACGGGATTTGAAGCATTTGATTCTATTTTTTCAGATTTTTTTTAACCAGTGGATGACACTGTCATTACAGGAATTGTTATGAGAACATTAGAAGGGTTAAGGCTTTAGCCAGGCCTCAGGACATTTATAAGCCCTGGTTTTCTGTACTATTCTATCCTATCAAGTTTTTTTCTCCCTCTCATTAAAATACTAACATATAATTGTTTAATTAATATAAATTTGCATAGCAATAAATGGAATAGAAAGCCTTCTGCTTACATACCTTGACATACTAGCATTACATAAAAATACATATAAACCAAAGAAGCATCTGAAATACCTAAAGTGACATGTAGCCACATTCAATTCCTGCACTGCAAGCTGCTAAGCCTATGAAACACAGCAAAAATGCAAAGTACAAAACAGAAATGTGCCAGCCTCTTTAGAAAGCTGTGCATATCATTGGCAAGGGCTGGTTTGCATTAGTGTCTCTCAGTTCTTTGACTGATTTGTTTCTTAGGTGTAACAGCTGCCTACAGGTTGTATCTACACAGGCGAATCAAATGTGACAGAGCCAGAACATTGCAGTACATTGCTTCTTGTACTAATAAATATTTAAGGATGAAACCTAAGTACTTCTTCAGCATCAGATTCTTCTCTGTTGCAATTGGCAAAAAAACAACTTGTAAATTGCTTGTAAATTATGGAGGAAAAAAAAAGTTTGTAAGCTTATGATAAAAGGTTGTATTTTTAAAATTAATTTTGTAAATTCCACACCACAACTTTTGGGTTTTGTTTTTGTGTTTGTGTTTGTGTTTGTTGTTTGTTTTTTTTTTTAATAAATAAAATAAAATAAAAAGTCAATTCTGTCCCTCTACTTATAGGTCAACCATGAAGGAATGGAGATTAAAATTGCTCATGGTCCACACTTCAAGTCTCTTTTCTTCATTAAATTTTACCTAGGAAGAGGAAGAAAAGCATATCAGCCATTCAGGGTTGGAGCATTCTTCTCTATTCCCCCATTTAGTGTCAAGCAAGAGACTTACCCAGTTCAGACCCCAGTGGTGCTCATTACCAAAATCATCATGGCTTGACTTTGCGAACAAAGATTTGGGAAGGGCTTTACCCACGTTTACTAGCTTACTACAAGCGTGCTGATGACTAAAAAGGCCAATGTGAGATAAACAAATCCAGCTGCAAAAAGCACAGCAAAAGGTCTCCTTAGGTGGTATAGGTGGGGCGCGATTCTTTGTACGTTGTCTTTTCTTCTTGAGACTAGTTCTGCGTGAGTTCTCAAAGGAATCAACGGCATTACGTATGGTGTGTCTCCAAGTCTCCCGACTGGAGGCCAAGGTGGACCACTAATGGTAGTCAATATGGCCAAGGCTAAGGTACTGTTTCAGGAAGTCCTTATATCTCTTCTTTGGGGCATTTCTCTTGCTGTTACTGGTGGCAAGTTCACCATAAGAATATCCTGGCACCAAATGGCAATGCAGAACTGTTTCATAGGTTCACCTTACATAGTCAGTTCTGTGACTCTGGGATAAGAAATCCCAGCTTTACCAGAAAACCTGAAAATAATATTTGTAAAATCCACAAGACAAACAGGCATGGGTAGAATGCACTTACAAAACCAGGCAATGTTAATTGCTTCCGGGAATGTCTAGAGATTACCCTACCTGAAAATATTTGAGCTTTTTGATGAAAACTTGTATATTGTGGCACATAGACAGCAAATCAAACATTTTGGTCTCTGGATTTTTAAATTAAGTAGAAAGGGAAGAAAAATGCAGCCTGCAATCCTTTCTATCAGGAAAGCCTCTCAGCCAGAGACTAAAATCCAAAGGTTTGTTGTCTTTTTTGGTTTTGTTTTTGTTTGTTTTTTTTGTGGAAAGATTTTTACTGATAAAAAAAGAGAAGAATTAAACACTGGCTTTAATGTCCTGGAAAATTACCACTCATTCAGTGGGAGGAGGAGGCATGTTAGACTTTACTATGGTTTTTACTTTTATTATTGTTGAATACCCATTTTTTTTTCCTCAATTGGTGAAACAAAATTAACAAATGTAAATATGCTTTCTATTTCTGAATGCTGATGTGGAGTTACCTTGGAGAAAGCTTGAAAACTGATGCTATCAAGATTCTGTGGAAAAAAAACAACCATATAAAATTCATAGTTTTCACTTTTATGACATATGAATCCATTTTGTTTCATTATAAGCTAGAAGGTATTTTTCACTGGGATCCCAGAAGTAAACTGGAAACCAGAAGATGCAGAATCAGAATGACTATCTGGGAGCTGAGTTCTTTACTTACAATAGTACTGCAGACTGAAAGAAGACAAGGAAACATGGCTGGAAAATATGTTCCAGAGAAAATAAATTCTACAGAAACATACATTCACTGTAACAGAATCCACATATGACTTTCTAAATAACTTTGTCAACATTCCTATTAGGCTTACTTAGTTAATATAAGTTCACTCCAACAATTACCTTTACATTTTAGGTGGAGCTATTTAAAATCTTGTAAATACTATGTTCCTTCCAACACAGCATTGCACACTGGGATGTTTGGGGGTGTCATTTGTGGGCCAAATCAGAGAAGAAATAGCAGAGTTTCAGCCTTGAACAATGCAAAAGTCTCTATTTCCTTCCATCATGCATACAGAGCATGTCCCAGGATGTCAAATGTGGAATTTAAGTAAATATGAGATTGGATTGAATTTGGTAAATCCATGAAGTGGATTTTCAATACTGAAGGGCTGTCATTTTGGAGGGTAATTTAAGAGCTTTGAATATTGTTGTCATACTCAGTGTTATGAAATGAATGCATCTAGCCATGCTGTCTGAGATCCTTTCCAGCTGTTTCAAAAGAGCAGTTGTTACAATCTGCAGGCAAGATTGTTTTGCACCACAGCAGATATTAGAAGGAAGCCTATGTAATCATTTATAGCATGTGTGGATCTTAGAACTGTAGATGAATTTTTTAGAATAAGATGTAATAAATTCTGGTATCACAAATTTTCTTCATCATTGCTCATGCCTTTTCATCTCAACAAATCAAAATAAAAAAGCAAAAGTGCTCCTAGTATGTTAGCTGCGAGCACTGTAATATATTTTGAATGTAGGTTAAGAAGACAAAAAAAACCAAAATAATTGTTATGCTTCACAACACGTACTCACAGTCAATGAAGAATTAATTTAGAATAAAGAATGAAGAAGTAATTTATGTAGACATATCAACATTGCAAATTTTCAATGTCCTCTTTAAAAAGACACTATTTGTTCTGAATTTTCTTCAGATTGGAATGACAGAGGTCTCTGATTCCCAAGAATATGGAAAAGGACCTTGAAATAAAATGATGCCATAATGGGTTTCAGTGATACACTCTCCCAAGTTTTCAGCACAATTATATGCTTATTACTTTGGAAGAGTTAGAAAACAAGCAAGCTGCAGCTTTTAATGAAGCTTTCATAGCAGTGAGAAGAACTATGAAAAAGCATTTAAAGCAGTTCATCTCCTCCTCTATTCAGGCTCTCTTTCATTTCCAGAGGCAGTTGCGATGAGAAATTGGATGCTATCCAGTTTGGATTTATAAGGAAGCAGAAAAGGAGATAATGGCGGAAGTGTGTGCTTTTTTCCCCTCCATGTAAATTCAGATAATCTTTAACTTTTGATCAGATTTTGAGGAACATGAGACAAAAAAGCAGCAGATATTTCCAATCATACATTTTAAAACCTCAAAAGAGCTTTGTAGAGCTTCCCTGTATCCAGCTCTTTCAGACTTTACTTTTTTTTTTTTGAAGATGTAGAACATAACCGTTTACTCAACTCTGCTATCTGATTATAAAATCCTAATTCAGAGCATCTGAAAGTTATGCTTATAATGCACAGACATACATCCCAGTCCTTTGTACCCTCACGCTGCCATCCTACCAAACTAGAAATATGTATGTAAGTGGAGAAGACATTTCAGGATCAGAGGAACAGTCATTAAACAATATATTACTGAGACTGATTCCCTTGTCAGTCCATAAAAACTAACTGTGACCCCAATGGAGGCTTATTTATTATGTGGAAGGAATTTTCTTACCCTTTTATGGCACTATTTTTATTACTATCATTAGCCACAATTCTCTAATTAGAGAACACAACACAGTTACCCTAGATTTTACTCGTCAATTTGGATGCACACAGGCATCACAGATGCCATGCAAATGAGTCTTTGCAATAAGGCTGAACAATACTCCTTCTTCCATCTTTTTTTTTTTTTTTGTGATTTTTTTATGTACAGAGGCCAGTGGGCCATAGTATTGCAATATGAGTGTGCTGTAATCCTGTGACTTTACAAACATACTTGAAAAGATAACCCTGAACAATTTATTAATTTTTCTGCTTAAAAGAACTTATCTGAAATTTTGCAATCAATGCTTATTTCAGGGTTTATTTCTAAAATTATGCACACACCCATTCAGCAAAAAAGTAACAAACATCAACATATGCAAAATTGTTCAAACTCCAGTTCGTAAATTCAGGAGCCTAACCTGGCCCTTCTGTACACTCCAGTAAGCAACCCGGCTTTGTATGCTAACATGGAACTACCGCAGAGGACTAAAGAATGAAGCCATAGCTTTGTAGGTGCCTAAAGCTTCACCAAGGGAACGTAACTTTGGAAAGACTATTACTTGTTGCTTTGTTTGTTTTCAGAAGAATTGCTATTCATAACAGAGTATAAAAACTGAAGAGAACAAGCTATGGAACACGTTTCTGGACAACTGTGAGGAAGTGTCATCATGCAGCAAGCTATTAATACAAGAGAGGGTACACACTGCCCCAAATCTTCCTTCTCCAGACCTTGAAGAGTCATAACTCTTTGGTGTTTTGAGGGATGTTGTAAATCAATTCCCTACTCAGGATTTCACTTTAAAGACGCAGTACAGCCCTAAATGTCAACTGCATAGAAATGGTTCCTCTGTTTGGTTTGGTTTTAGTTTTGTTTTGTTTTTTGCTTTTCATCTAAAGTCTGTATATATTTCACTGCTCAGAAGTTACCGAAGGTATTTTATGGCAGGTCTAGTAAAGTGCAGTTCTCCAATCACAACCTAGCTGTAAAATATGCAGTAGGTTTCTTTTTTCCTTTTTACTTGTAGGCAACGAGTTTTGGTCACATCAGTTAAAGCTACCTAAAGGAAGGAGAAAGAAAGAGAGAAAAGGCTGTTCAGCAAACTTCAGGAGAATTATGAAGTTTTACAGCCTCAGAAGGATTTTAGGCATTTTTATATT
This sequence comes from Pezoporus occidentalis, assembly GCF_034315485.1. Lineage (NCBI taxonomy): Eukaryota > Metazoa > Chordata > Aves > Psittaciformes > Psittacidae > Pezoporus > Pezoporus occidentalis. The sequence goes on from NW_026916158.1 coordinate 7,362,185, forward strand.
GCCCAGCTCAGCTCACATTTATATCATCTGTCCTGGTGCTGAAATGAACTAAGGTATGGGCTTGATAGAGAAAAGTACCTCTACTGAATGATGTATGTAAGTCTGGTTTGGATGTGGCTGGATGAAACAGAAAAGAGGGTTGCTAGCTTCACAGACGATGAACTTTGCTATAATATATTTAATGTAAGCAAGAACTAGATAATGCACAAAAAAAAAAAAAGTACAAGGAGGAAAATACAGAATCAGTAAAAAGCTAAGATTTTTTAAAAGTTAAACACTTATTTATGTCCAAATTACTGCTTGAACTTGGAGGAGGAAAAACTGCAGCAATCTGGAAGGTTGTGCTGCAAATGTAACTGCTATTCTAGACAAAACCATAAACATATCCTAATTCAGTATAATTATACAATTGTGCCTGGATTTTGGATATGTATGTGAGACACTCAGCAAGTCTTCCAAGAACCTGGAAATATTCTGAAGCATAATACTCTGTCAGTGAAGATTTATCTACAGTTTCACCTGATAAGATTTTTCATCTTGTTTTGAACAGCGTAATTTACCATACTCAGCATGCTGTATTGCATTAATATATGTAAAGAACTGGATTGATTATCTTCAGGCTTCCTGCCACTAAACTCAGCAAATTAGCTGCTCATGATTCCAGAAAATGACTGCTTTTTTGTTTTCTAGTGCTCCAAGAGAAATTGAACTGCAAAGCTTTGGCTGAGAAGCTAAGGACTTGTTTAGAAACTCCTGAAAGATGAAAGAGATATAACTGCTGTTACAATTAGTATAGTAGAACAGCAAAATATGAGAGGGTTATGATGTCTCAGTGAACCCAAAGAAATTGAGCTCCATTTTTCTTAGTGTCTTTTCTGTAATGGTAGATCAGCTGATATATTGCATTTAATGCTAATATCCAGTTGTAGAAAAGATGATGGAGGCTGGTCTGCTTCCTTGCAGACCTCGATACGGTCCTGGAACACATAATCATCAAATTTGTTGTCTAATGTGGGCAGGATGAGAATTCCTTCAGCTAGCAAGAGTTTTCTGGCAGCATGCTTGGTTAACCTGACTGCCCTCTGTGGTAGGCTCTCTAGAGCCTATATGAAGCCTTACATGGAGCTTTCCCAACCTCCTCCTCTGTAAGACAAGGAGTCTGGGTTGGATTCTGAACCCCTTAAAGTGGTCCAACCTTGCCTGAAAGGTTCTCTAGAAAGGAAATTATAAAACTATGGAGCAAAACTCTTCTTGGCCTTGGGAGCTAGGAAGTTGATGAACATCATAGAGACTTCCAGACTAGGAAGTACTGGATTGGGTCACCCATAGTAACTGTGATGTATCCAGACTTTGGGCCTTTCCAGACCCACTGAGATAAAAGCCACTGCTGACCTGATCTCATGCTGGTGACAATCCTGCATCAGGCAGCAGGTTGGGTTAGGTGTCTTCCAGAAGTCATCATAGAATCACAGAATGGTTTGGGTTGGAAGAGACCTTCAAGGTTATCTATTTCCAACGTTCTGGCCACAGGCAGGGACATCATCCACTAGACCAGGTCAACCAGGGCTCAAAGCCCTATCCAACCAGGTCCTTGCAAGTCAACATGGCAGGTCCATCAAAGTCAAGTGTGATACAATTCTGTGAATGGAAAGGGGAAAGGAAAGGGAAAGGGAAGGGAAGGGAAGGGAAGGGAAGGGAAGGGAAGGGAAGGGAAGGGAAGGGAAGGGAAGGGGAGGGGAGGGGAGGGGGGGGAGGGGAGGGAGGGGAGGGAGGGGAGGGAGGGGAGGGGAGGGGAGGGGAGGGAAGGGGAGGGGAGGGGAGGGGAGGGGAGGGGAGGGGAGGGGAGGGGAGGGGAGGGGAGGGGAGGGGAGAGGAGAGGAGAGGAGAGGAGAGGAGAGGAGAGGAGAGGAGAGGAGAGGAGAGGAGAGGAGAGGAGAGGAGAGGAGAGGAGAGGAGAGGAGAGGAGAGGAGAGGAGAGGAGAGGAGAGGAGAGGAGAGGAGAGGAGAGGAGAGGAGAGGAGAGGAGAGGAGAGGAGAGGAGAGGAAAGGAAAGGAAAGGAAAGGAAAGGAAAGGAAAGGAAAGGAAAGGAAAGGAAAGGAAAGGAAAGGAAAGGAAAGGAAAGGAAAGGAAAGGAAAGGAAAGGAAAGGAAAGGAAAGGAAAGGAAAGGAAAGGAAAGGAAAGGAAAGGAAAAAAGAAGGGAAGGGAAGGGAAGGGAAGGGAAGGGAAGGGAAGGGAAGGGAAGGGAAGGGAAGGGAAGGGAAGGGAAGGGAAGGGAAGGGAAGGGAAGGGAAGGGAAGGGAAGGAAAGATTTCTATGATCAAGGAACAATAACTGCAACCAGAAAATATGATGGAAATCAAGCAAAATATATTTTGGCTTAGGTTATCCATGACTAGGTAGGACACAAAACCCATCAGAGACATGACAAAATATTTGAACGCACTGAAGACAGAAGTTCTGGTTCAGTGAGCTGATAACATCAGGAGTCAACCCTAATAAAACCATTATCCACTGAAAGATCTCCAAATCAAGACCTGTTCCTTTCCTAGCATTAGAATACAACTATATACACAGACTATGCAAAAAAGAACAAGGATATTTACATTTAGGTATTGAACTGTACTGAGTACTTCATTACTGCAGCACAAACAGCAACCATATCTACTGATACTATTTATTTTATATTTGAGCAACACCAACCCTGGAGGTCAGTCTCTGAGGTAATATAATGTCAGATGTGACATTACTGGCATTAATCTTTTTCTTGAGTAGGGTATAGAGTGGCAGATGAAATAACAGGGGAATAGACAGGGGAGACTGAAAGAAAGGAGAAATGACATACTAATTATTCTCTATCTCATCTTGTTGCTGTAATGCCTGGATGAGGCACACGTTTAAAGTGCTTTACAAACACATGACAAAAATGGCCTCTATCCAAACCACCTTACATTAATTTCCCGAAACAGAAAAAAGAAACCCCTCTCTTTTCAAAGTTAATGTAGTTATCCATGTCTCCCTAAACCTGGATGAATCCCACGTGACTTTAGAGTGACATAGAAATAGCAGAAATAAAAATATCAAGAAGGAAAATCAGATCTTTAATGGAATATCTCTCTCTACTCCACAAACACTATCAGATGCTCCCTTTAGGTTAAGAGGTAACAGTTTGGCACAGTGTATCTGGGCCCCATGTCCAGTACAGGAGTTAATCCATGTTTGATTCATTATCAGAAAAACTTTGGCTGCCTTCTCCTTGACCAGTTACACAAGATTAGTGTATTTCTGCAAGCAGCAACAAATCACACTCAATTAATAATATATGGTGGTTAAGTAAAGTGCATGTGATACTAAAATTCTGGGACTTAAGTAGTTCCCAGTAGAGGCCAAGGTGTATGTTAGGTTAGGTTAAAAGAAAATGTGCATAGGAAGAAGGGCTATGTCAAACGTAGCTTGTTTCTTAACACAGAACAAGGCTTCTGGTGTCCACACAAGACAGACACAAGCTCCTGTCTGTGTGACACCCAGGCTGTTTGTTAGAGACACTGCTGTTATATTAGAGTTGACTACTAGGGGCCAAAGATCAAAAGAAACCAAAATAAACTCAAAACATGTTTCTAAAGAGAAGTACACTACATTTACACTTTATAGTAAAAAAGTAGTTGTAAACTCCTCAGGGAGGATTTGTATACTCTTATGTGGTTTTATGATGCTAAACTTTCATTCCAAGTGGTAATTATGACTGTAATAAAAATAATAAACACTAACAATTATAATGAAAGAACAGATGATAAATAATGGGTATATTTTTTTAATTCTGCATTTAGAATACATAGCGTTTTTCATTGCAAAGATACTGTGTATAGACCACTGTATAGTTACCGTGTTATTAGATTAACAGGATGCTTTTATAGTTAAATTGTTGTCACTGTGTGCCACAATCCTTACATTATTTGAAGTATAATGTTTTCTTACTTAATTGTTCCTGATTTCTGTTTATCTTGTTATTCTAAAGTAAAATTATGGAGAAACAGCCAGAATACTTTTTTTTTTTTTTTATTTTAAGAGAGAGTTTTGCATTTTAAAATATAAATTCAGATGAAGCCTTGAACATTTCGTTAAAATATTAAAAGTTTCAAAACGTTGTTGATGGATTTATGTTTATGGAAATGAAAGCATTTAAATAATTTATGGAAAATGTTTAAACTTTTAGCTGTGGGGGAAATGTGCCTCAGTGTAAGTTTGGAATAGCTGTATCAACAGAGCCTTATTTCTATTTATACTGGACAGGCTTTTTATTAATAGCTTTGGAAAAGACTTTTTAAAGAAACAAAATTAAAAAGTGCTATAATGTAATTATTTGCCTAATTAATTACTGTATTCCATAATTCTTCCAGGATCAATTTTCTTCATAAGTTCAGGTAAATTAAATGGACTATGTCTATGAATACTTCCAAGTTGTTTTCCCACTCCATAATGCAGAATATCTTTTGCAGAAGTATTCCTAGACCTTGATGTGAAAGGGCAGGTGTATAGGACATTTGTATCTTGGACATATTCACCTATGCAGTGAAGTTGTTGCAGATCAAGCACACACAGGAATATATTTTCTTTCCGTACATGACAGATTATACATAGTATGAGTTAATATTTTTAAAGACTGCAACCTGTCAGGCTATATAACAGAATACATTCTAGCATTCTTGATAATTTTGTGATGCAATGGATGACGGATGCAAGACCCTGCACACAAATATTTTATGTAAACCATCTTACTCAGCTTGGCACTTGGTGGACAATGATCAGGACTCAGAGGTCTGGAAAAATCTTTTATGCAGCCATAGAATCACAGAATTGTTTAGGTTATAAAACACCTTGATGATCATAGAGTCCAACCATTAATCCAGCACTGCAAGGTCTATCACTCAACTATGTCCCTAAGTGCCACATCTACACATCTGAAATACCTCCAGGGATGGTGACTCCAGCACTTTCTTGAGCAGCCTGGTCCAATGCTTAACAACCCTTGTGGTGAATAAGTGTTCCCTAATATCCAATCTAAACCTTCCCTGGTGCAATTTCAGGCCATTTCCTCATGTCCTATCACTTGTTACTTGGAAGAAGAGACCAAACCCCACCTCACTACAGGCTTTTCTCAGGTTGTAGTGATAATATGTAGATAGCTGCAGAGATATCCTGCCTCCCCTGAGCCTCCTTTTTTCCAGGCTAAACAACTTCAGTTCCCTCAGCTTCTCCTCACAGGACTTGTTCTATAGACTCTTCATCAGCTTCACTACCTTTTTCTGGATGCACTCCAGCACCTCAATATCTTTCTTATAGTGAGGACCCCAGAACCGAACACCATATTTGAGGTGCAGCTTCACCAGTGCCAAGTACAGGGGGATTATTACTTCCCTTAGTCCTGCTGGCCTCACTATTGCTGATACATACCAGGATGCTATTCCTCATGTGAATATGTATCAGGAGCAAATCCAGCCTCTCGCAATCAGAGCTAAAGCTGGAGTTCAGTCTGTCAAACTTCCATTTCTCAGGATTTTCTTTGTTTCCAAACAAAGGGTGGCAGCAGAGCATCCTGTGCTGGTTTGTGGGTGTGTGTCAAAGACAGCAATGCCTCTGCACGGCGCACATCACATCTCAGATCTAAGCTCAGGTCTCCAGCATGTTGTAGAACAGCTATGTGATCTTGGACAAAGCACTTTAATTTTGATTCATTGTTTTTTTCACTCTAACAATACACTTTCTGCCACTTAGAAAAAAACTACTTATAGTTTTGGCTGTGGTGTGGACACAAGAAATAATAACCCATTATTTTCCAACAGCAATATCTCTGAAAAAAAATAAAAATAAAAATAAAACCAAACAAACAAAAAAAAACAAAAAAAAAGCAAAAAAGCAAAAAAAAAAAAAGAAGTGATTCAAAGCTGGAAGGGGCTGTGATCCTTTAAGGAGTAAAGACATCTTGCAATTTTGAAAATTTTGAGCTGCTGTGGCTACACTGCTCTTATCAGATGAGCTAAAATTGCAGCAGCTGTGAGGTGACGAGAACAGGACAGATATGGCCTTACTAAGATAGAGGTCCTTGAGCTCTCTTCAGGGGACTGTATTTGAGGAAAAGTCCCAGTTTGTAGCAAAAATAGTTTGAAATAGTACAGGTGGAGGGAAAGCGCCTGGATCAGGAACTCTCCTGGGCTTCGGCATGGGCACACTGCTCCGTGTGCTTGATATTTTCCTTGAAAAAAAGTTTAATTAGGTTCAGATACACGGTTTTTGTTTGTTTGTTTGTTTTTCTCTCTGTGAGTTCATTTTTACCAAGCAAGGAACAAGCCACTTCTGTGAATACAAATTTGGCCACTCAGAGCCAAGTCTGATTAGTTTCTTAGATACGTGAAGAAGAATGAAGCCTTGAAACTCTGTGCAAAGACCCTGGGTGTGTGTGACACCCAGGTCTGCACAGTACCTTTTTGACCATCTCCCTCTCATTTCTGTTCAGTCTTATTAATTCTGAATCTCTGTTCTTCCTTTGTCTCTTAAATGCTATTTGTGCCATTTTATCCTTAATGTTCTTTTTTTTTTCCTTCCATAAAACCCAATAAAATATTAATGTGGCATAAAAAACCTGTCAGTACTGGTAGTCTCTTGGAACAATTGATGAATCCATGAATAAAATATGAATTTTTATTTTGCTTGTGGTATATCACATTTCACATGTTTATTATATTTTCTGTGAAGTAAGCTTGTCCAAAGGAGGTTTTGTTTGTTTGTTTGCCTGATTTTATTTTAGCCTTTGATTTATTAACCTTTGAAAAGGTAATGTTAGATGAAACCTTATACGAAACACGAAACTTCCATTTGGATCAATTTTCTTGTCTCATCTGGAAAAAGAAAAAGGAAATAAACCAACCTCTGCTTATCCCAGCACAAGCATATTTTTACCTCCTTGTCCTGTTGACATGCATCTTCTGGTATTACACTGGCCTAAGAAAAAGTTTTTGAAAGTGATGAGTGATGTTCAGTATAAAAGAAGCAAAACCTCCAAACCTGGGGTATTGTAACAGTAATTGCAACTTTTTTTTTCAAAATAGATCTTTATCAATCTTAATCAACACTTTAATTCCAATTACACGATAATTTGAAAGTGCGTGCTTGTGTGGATTTAAACTATAATTATACCTTTGCCTTCTGGGGCAAGACTGATGGTAATATAAATCTGAAGTAGTTTTTCTGGAGTTGTCTACACTGCTGACAGTTCTGCTGGCTTAGTAACAAACGATCGGCTTGTTTGGCCATCATATTCTTGAGATAATCTTATCTTAGATGGAATTTTTATAACATAGATTTTCTAACAATCCATTTAATGGAGGCAAAAGACAATTTTGTGTAAAAACTGTGAATGAGGGATAAAGAATGCATGATGAACAGCTGTCACTTCAAGGGATGATAACAAACAGCTGCTGGCATAAACTAAGAAATCACTGTCTATTTAGGCTATTTTGGTTGCCCCAATGGGCCACACAGCATTTAGTATATAGAATTTCCTGCTCCAGAAGTGCAGATGAAAACCTTGATTAACTGAACATTATGAGTTTAGTTTGTAGAAGAAAAGCTTACTCTTTTAATGAAAAGCATATTATCTATTTAGAACAATATATATAGAAAAGAATAAGAAAGATGCCTGAGAATCCTTTAAAAATTAAAATTGAAATGAAAAAATTAATATGCAACATTAGTGTATGAAGCCTTTTAAAATTCATTCGGAAAGAGGTCTTTCCAAATTTGGTAACTATATATATTGTTCTGATAGCTTTATAATTGTACTTTAGGCATATTTTTTATTAAATATTTCTCAGGTAAACTGTGCCTCATGCTTTATACGACATTAAGTCATAAAGCTCATCAATGGACATCTAAAGAGGAGACAAGCAAAAAGGAAGCTGAAATGCATGTGGGTGAGTCAAAACTGGCTGTTGGGTAGCGTCCCCTGATAAAAGTCTTCTAAACTCCCAAATCTAATCAGAGCTTTCAAGGAAAATGCAGTCTTTGGCTTACACTACTTTCTGTAGTATGTTAATAGTTATTACTAAACATTAATAATGCAAATAGTACTGTATGATGGCAATGCAGTAAAGGATTTTCTTTCTTTCTTTTAAACTAAATTCACTTGTACAGCACATCCAAAGCAGCATTCTTCTTTCACATATACTAATAATCCAGTTCTTTAAAATATAAATCAGGTAATTAATAATTAGAAGAAAATATCCACTACTAATTTTCTATGAGTGTTTTTTATTTTAGATGTCTAGTCAATACTGTGAAGTGTGACCCTGTGAGTCTGGGATCTTACACCCCCATTTAGTGTTACAGGTTGCAATGCAGCAAACCATTTAAGGGATCTATTAGAAATAGGGATTTTTCTCTACAGATTCGTAGCAGCATCTGCACTGTGAAAGAAGCAGGTATGGATAATTACTGGGTAACTGAAAGTGTGCTTTCAGACCCCTGAGAAGGGATGCACAGCTGGGGAAGGAGCATGTCCCACTACCCCTCCACTTCATGACTCTTCTGACCACCTTCTTTCAGATTCTACGAGAAGGTGAATCATAAAACATTGACAGTGATGTAAAAAATGTCCAATATGCTGAAAAAAATGAAACTCTGAAGAGTGTGTGTGGAATGAAGCATATGAAGAGTGAAGAACTGATGGTTGGAACTGTGGCATCAAGAGATTTTCCTTGAATGAACGTGACAAACGGCAAATGCAGATACAAATCAAGACCTACTTATGGACACGTCACAAGAAACAGGGAAGGGGCTGTTTCAAAGAGACTACTTAAATCATTCTGCACACAACAGAAAGTAAAAGATGATGGTAGGACTTATATTACCTGAAAAAATTGTGTGATTTGCCAATCAGTAAGAAAATACATTTCATCCTCTTTTCAGGAAGGAATCATAGGTTTCCACTTTCTTTTCTTTTTTTTTTTTTTCTAATAGTGGAATGCTCCCTAGAGAAATGAAGTCTTTGTCTCTTGTGAAACTCAAACAGAAGAAACTACTTTATCGATCAATACTCCTTACTGCAAAGTTATAATTAAAAATAAGTATTAAAACTGGTTACAGTATAACCTGGCAGTCTATAGCTGGCTGTGTGCAATAAAAATCACATCATGTTCTCCTTGTCAGAAAAGCCATCACAGATCCAATTTCAAAGTTCTGCAGTGGTAATTGAAGGCTGCAGGAGATTGTTCAGCAAAATTTAAGATTAGGACTTAGCTGAGAACATGTTGGCATGCAGCTACATCTCAGCACCATCTTGTGCAAATTCTGGGTAGGCAGTGCTGTAGAGTACAGTGCTTAATAGTACAGTGAGCTGAGAAGTCTATCATTCTGAATACTCAAGAATTAAGAGCATTTAAATTATACACAAGGCAGTGGATATATCTTATTTTTTCATCAGCATTTAGTTTTAAAAAAAGGCATTGAACTTTTAGAACTGCTAACTTCTGTACTTGACAGCTGGGTTATTTGTTTTCATTTTTTGTTAGAAAGAAGAATGATAACGCTGCCAGATGATCAGTTTCTGAGACTGAAAGATCATTCTCTGACTGCATAAGCAATATGAAAATACATGCTATAAATATATTTATAAATATGGTCAGGATAGTAAATGTTTAAACAGAAAAGGTCAGGATTAAGCCCTCAGGAATCTCATTTCAGTGAAACCGAAGCCTGCACTTCTAAAACTGTTTACATGTGCTCATGCACATTTCACAGTGGAAATTGCCTTTATTACCTTTTTTTTTATCTTGCAACTAGAACTGAGTAATTTTTAAAATACAAGTAGTCTGTATTGAGTTCTCAGACCCTAGGATATAACTGTGCAAGGATGCTGCATCTCAGTGCCTGTGCAATCTGTCCTCAAGCCCAAAACTACCCCAGAACCTCGAATTTGTTGACTTTTGTGTATTTTTTTAAAAATAAGCAAGTACATTTTGATCTTATCTAGCTACTGATTTGTGGTAGCTGCTGATCTTATATGCTTTGGCAGTAGATGAATGAGACAAGCTGTAAAATACTAAAGTAAAGAAAAGGGTAGCCTGTGAGATTACTAATCAATTTTCTAAAGAATTGCCTAGTAGAAAGGCTATCTTAAAATAATTTCATATTTCTTTTTAATTTAAACAAAACCATCTAAGGTTAACTGCTGGCATCTGTCTATGTTGACTTTCACATATTTTATTGGTCTTTTAGTGCTGCTTTTATTGCTCTTCAGTGACTCTGAATGTCCCTGTAAAGTTTCTCAAGGAAAATAAAGATGCTTACTGTGGAAATTATTTCTGTCATTTTGGGACACATTACATTTATTAATCTAATGCTGAATCTCTTTGTATTACTGCTTTTGAAAGAATGATTTCGAAGAGAGCAATTTATGCTCACCTATGCTAAGTGCTCTGGTTCTAAATGGGACATATTCACCCAAGTTCAGGGACTGAATGAAAGACATGAAACATACGGAAGAAAAATCACCAGCCTTTTTCACAGACACAGACCTCAGGTGCTGGAAGACTTGTTCAAGTTCATGTAAATAAGCTGTGGCATGATTAGGTGCTGAACTCTGATGTTGGGCTTTTCATCTCAACCACAGATGCACACACATCCATCTTCAGACTTACATTTTCAAAGATATAAGAATTAATCATTTAAGTTAAAATTAATCAAGAAGAGAAAAAAAATCTGTTTAACTGTATATTTGAAAGTTACTGTCAATAGCAGTAACATTATAAAATTTGCTGTATATCACTTGCATTTTCTGAATATTTAGCATGCTTTGATTTTACAGTATAGAGAAAACTACCTGTCAGGCTCTCTATCTGTCATACACAAAAGGAAAAAGACCTGAGATTTAAAAAGAGTACTTGAAGTTTTTCCATTTGCAGCTCTTTACTCTTGCCTTCAAATAATTATAGTGTAACTGGTAAAGAAGAATGTGTGATAGTTCTTGCAATAATAACACTTATAATGAAATTATTTGCTTATGCTATTAATACATCTGAAGAAATCTCAGCACAGCTTTCCTAAAAGCTTATTGGACTTTTCTACTGTTTTCTACAATCCAGCATCTGATTATCCCCCTCATTATTCCCATCAGACATTAATAATATTTCACGTTACTTAAAAATTGAGGACAACTTCCCTCAGCTGCTTTGCGTAGGAAAGCTGCTTGGGCTCACAGTACCTCAATTATACCCATGAGAATCTCCTTCCTACTTTAAACAATATAAACTATTTATGCGAGTAACAGGAAGATGCTGTTGAAAATGCTTCATTTGCGGAAAATGCTTCAATAAAGGTAAAATATCCCATAAATTATTTTATTTTCTCTTTAGCTTCCAATATTCTTCTGACTGTAATTTTTATAATAAGAGGAAAATCCTGGGTAGGACAAAGAGTTTAAATATTCAGATACAGAACTTAAATTACTTGCTGTAAATTTGCTTAATCTGGAAAAGCCAAGCAGCAAAATGATAAAGGGAATTAGCAAAGATACAGCTAAGAGCAGATGGGATCGGAATATGTGGCAGAAGTGGTGCCAAGCAGCAAAGCCTGGTAAAACATTCCTGATACCAAAAAATCTGCAATGATTCAGAAGTCTGGTTCAGTGATCAATGGCACCAAAAGCTCAGGTGATTTATTCATAAAGGCTTTGTTTAGCTTTTAAGTCAGAGGGAATTGTCCCTTAGTAAGGGCTTCAGGATGAGACCCCAGAAGACAAAAGGTAATAGATCAAGAAGGATGTAATAAGTTTGCGAGATGTGGAATGTCACTTATGCAATTTCAAAGTAATTTCCTAGTACTATGTCCTAGGCTGTGTGCCAAGCAAAGCAGTACTTCATTAAGTATGAATTACAAATTTTACAAAGTAAAGATAATCTTTTGCTCACTAGATTTCTGGGGGAAAAAATAATAATCCCCCCCCGCCACCCCAAAAAAAAGCCCCAAACAGAAACCCCACATAACTAGACTTTAACTATTTTAATATTTACAGAAAAGCATGTAAGCCTTGAAAGTGAGGTGATAAAACTGGCACCAGCTCTTTCTTTTACTTTTAAACTCCAGCTGCATCAGCAAGTCCTCACTTTTATTGGACTTCAAGTATCACTTGCAAGCCCTTGAAGATGAATAGCAATAAAGGTTTATCACAACATGATCATAATGCTTTCTTCTTAAAAGATCCTGTTAATTTGTTAAGAAGTACTTCTTGGTGGGTTTGTTTTGTTTTTTTTTTTGCATGTGTCTCCTGCAATATATACAGGTGAAGAAAATGAAACACAACTTTGCAGCAAAGAAAGTGTTTTTTCCTCTTTATTTTCAGTGTTATTCTCAAGGACAATGAATTATTAGTGGCCTTTCACTCTCCAGCAAAGGCCTGAAAAGGAATTTTTCAGGTTTCAGAAATTTTACCCTGTTAGGTGAATAAAATCCATTGAATTTTTTTATTAATTTCATGTTGCTAAGGTCTTTTTCAATTTTTGATAAAATAATTAACTGCTACTTAAAACAGGAGAATGAAACTGGAAGCATAAATGTAACAAAACAGAGCTTCTCAACCTAGGAATAGCATCAACTAATTTTTTGTTTAGATAAAAGTTCTGAAAAATTAGATGAAATTATTTTGGATTGGTTTTAATAAAAAAGTGCTTTGAAACCTTTTGAACTAAAAATTGAAGCTAAAGTTTTTCAGGTGAAATTAAAACCTCCACTTGTTCTGGGTTTCTAAAAAGTTTGAGCTTTTTTAAAATTAAATTTTTTAAAAGTTGAATGCATTTTATTTATCAAAACTTTGAAGTTATCAGCTTAGTTTTTCCCTCAGTTTGTCATTATCTTTCTGGTTAAAAAACGGAGTGGAACTGGCAAAGTATTGTATTAGCAATATGAATTGACTTGTCTCTGTATTTTTGGAAAATCTACAGGCAAAAAATATTCCAAGGACAAGTGTGATTGACAGACCAGACAAATAATGACAGTATGTGCAACGGGAAAAAAAACATGTTCTTTCTGATTAGCAGCTGTTAGGCCTTTCCCTTACCAGGCTAAGGCCATAAATTTTAATGACATTTGAAGCTACGTCATAGCAAATAGCTCTTCACTTAGCTAAGGTGTTTCAACCAAAAGTTCATAACTACCTTGTAAACCATCAAGTAGTTTGGCTGATGCATTTTGTTTTTTGGCTAGGAAAGTTATTAATTGCTGCTGTTGAAAATCAAGTAATACTGGTTATATTTGCTGACTTACTGTAATAAGTGTTGAAAACTGGGAAAATTTTGCTCCTTCTACTTTAAAGGTGCCCTGGGTTAATGTTCTGCAAGTCAATTTCAAGAAACTAATAGCACAACTAGAGAAACTCAAGTGTATTTTTTTCATCTGATTGAAAAGTTTCAAAGTACAATCCACTGGAATTCATTTTAGTGTCAAAATTGCTATTAAAAAATTAAAAAAAACTGTCAAAGAATAAATAAAACGAAGAAAAGATGCAACATATTTATTCAGTACATTGCTAACACAAGCCAGGGTCACCTGTCCTGAAAGCATTACTGGTAGATGTTTATTTAATCATATTTGAAAGCCTTTACTTCATGAAAAATCTGTATTTTCCACAATCTCTAGCTTTTAGCCACCCTTACTGTTAGAAATCTGAAAGATTATCCTAATAAGCTCCCTTCAGGATTATTTTATCCAGGCAACACAAAACACTTTACACATCTTCAAACCACTTTATTTCAAATGCAATTTTTCCAACCTCACCCTGAAAAGGGTATGGGCTAGATCCCACTAGATTCAACCTGCTGGCCATGCAGTAGATGATAGCAAAAAAAAAAAGAATAAATCTCACTCATTCAAATTTCTACCATGTCCAAGCAGCAGCAGTAAAGAAAATGCCACCTAGGTTTGGACCAAGGCATTAGGGCTCCTGCAGCATGGAAATAACAACAGCGATAACAGCTGGGAAAAAGGCACTTGGAGAGGAGAGGTGGAGCAGCAGCTCCTAAGCAATCAAACCAGTTCGAGGTCTCCTGGGTGGCTGCACGCTTCTCCCTTTTACAGGTGTTGTGGTTTAAGCCAAGTCGGCAATTCAGCCATGCAGTCTCTCTCTCGCTCCCCACCCCGCTTCCTCCCTCCTCTCCCGGAGGGATGGGGAGGAGAATTGAAAGAATGTAACTCCCAGGGGTTGAGAGAAGAACAGTCCAGTAACTAAGGTATAACACAAATCACTACTGCTACCACCAGTAATAATAATGATAAGGGAAATAATAAGGGAAGAGAATACAACTGCTCACCACCTGCTGACTGATGCTTGAAAGTTCCCCCACCCATTGCTCTCAGTGTAGTTTTTAACAGCCCATTGTACTGTTCGATTCTCCCAGAGGCTGGTGCGTGGTAGGGGATGTGATATACCCACTCAATGCCATGCTCTTTGGCCCAAATATCTATAAGGTTATTCCAGAAATGAGTCCCACTGTCTGACTCAATTCTCTCTGGGATGCTGTGTCACCACAAAACCTGTTTCTCAAGGCCCAGGATAGTGTTCCGGGCAGTGGCATGGGGCACAGCGTATGTTTCCAGCCACCCGCTGGTTGCTTCCACCATGGTAAGCACATGGCGCTTGCCTTGGCGGGTTGTCGGCAGTGTGATATAGTCAATCTGCCAGGCCTCCCCATATTTATACTTCAGCCATCGTCCTCCATACCAAAGAGGCTTTAACCGCTTGGCATGAGTAATTGCAGCACATGTTTCACACTCATGAATAACCTGGGCAATAGTGTCCATTGCTAAGTCCACCCCTCGATCATGAGTCTATCTCTATGTTGCACCTCTGCTCTGATTGCCTGAAGTGCATTGGGCCCATCAAGCTTAAAATAATTCACTGTCCCCTTCAGCAGTTTCTGCAGCTTGTTGCTGGGGACTCCATACAGCTGCCTTCCATCTCCGACGCTTCCAAAGCACTGGAGGGGCCCAGTGGACTAGATACTTGCCCATACTGTCCCACACACCCTGCCACTCATGACTCCAGCTTTGGGGAAAATCTCCTGGTCCTCCTATGTTGACGCGGGAGTCATGGACAATGCAGAGATGATCAATGTGATCAAACAATTGCCAAATTTATTACAAAGCCTTAACTCCTTATATACTATTTCTTACATGCGCTTACAGTGATTTGGCATATTATGATTGGATACATGTCTTGAAGACCCTTAGTGACTAACATATAATTGGTTAAGCACAGGTGTGAGAACTTGACCTCGAAAGCTTGCCAACAGTCCACAGTTCTCATTAACTCAGTGAATTCCAGCTTCTTCTTATCTTGCTTGCTTAAGCTTCTTTGGGCCTCTTATGGCCTTGCTGTATCTTTCAGGATTATTCAGAGTTTATGTACCAATTATGCATTCTCCTGTGAGAATACTGTCTCCACATCTCCTCCTTTTTGTTTTATATATGTTTTGGGTGACCCTACTTGAGCAGGGGATTTGGGCTAGATTATATCTCCAACATATGCCAACTACAGGCTGCTGGGCCTGCCCCTTTTTTCTGCTGTATGGCTCTCTGATAACAGGGGAGGCCATCCTTCACATCAAGGTCTGGCATGGCATGTGTCCCCACCGCTCCACGCCTGCTGGGTTGCAGCCAACAGCGGAGCTAAAGGTTCTTCTTGGTGGCAAACACAGAGGCCAACCCAGTCTTGCCCTTGACTGTGGTAGCAGGCATTTTGTCAGCCTCAGTCCTTGCACCTTGTTGTCAATGCAGAGTTTCACCTGCTTCATCCAGTAACAAGTCGCTACTACAGCAAGGCACACACAAATTTACATTAGCAGAGTAACTATTACAGGGTGCAGCAGCATGTTGAAGATGCTGATGGCAGCGAGGGACTAGCCAAAGAAATTTCTTACCAGTGGAATTCTCCCACCCTCTTAATTTGTTCCATCACCTGCTTTATAACACTACCATTGTATTAGAATCTTTCCAGCTTTTGCCTTAGCATTTTCTAGCAGCTACTGCAAATTTCCGTACTCTAACATCTCTTTTACAAGTGACAAATCTATACAACACAAGGTGTAGTTCCTTATTAGCAACTGGCTAGTAAATACGGGTGGTTTTATACACAAAATCACAGCCTCTAATAATAGCTACTTTACAAGCACACATATTCAGGATGTTACTTTTCAGTTGCCCCCAGGTGATGTTTTGCAATCATTCATTTTTCTCTTCCTCTATCCCATTCTGCTTGGGGTATTCACGGTCAGCTCCTGTAGCTGAGGCATCAGGTTTTTCCATTCGTCTGTCCAGCTCATGGCAAGGCTTGACAAACTTTGCAGGCAGTCACCATGGACCTGTAGGCAGAAGGACACAAATATAGCCCCTCCTCCAGGTTATCAGTTCTTGAGAAGCAGACAGGTTAAACTGCACATTGTTAACAGTCAAGGAGTTTGCTGCATCATTGCCTCCTTTTTTTTTTTTCTTTCTGCCACCCTGATGCTGCTTAGGTGACGGCTCATAAAGCTTGTGTGGTTGCACTACCCCTCTCGCTTTTTCAGGTAGCAGTTCTTATTTCAGCTGATCTATCTATTCCTCCAAGTCTTGGATTCACCCCCAGGTTACCTTAAACATACTAAGCAAGTCCTACCATGCACCCACTGTGTTGCAGATGCTCTTTAGGCTTTGTCTGTGGTGTCTCTACAAACTGCCTCAATACCTCAATAGATTGAGAGGTTGGGTTTTGTGGTGTTTTTTTTGTTTGTTTGTTTGTTGTTTTTTTTTGTTTTGTTGGTTTGGGTTTTTTTTTTCCTTCACTCCTCGGCTCTGGTGTCCATCCTGGCCGTTCCGCCAGTGGAGCACCGGGAGCTGAATCGGAGGTCAGGTTTTTTGAGTTTTTTTTTTCCAGAAGTCGCTCACCCTGCTTTGCACAGCTACAGACGCCGGCCTGCTCGGCAGCAGCTATAAAAGCCTGCCTGCTCGGCAGCAGCTACAGCTGCCTGCCTGCTTCAGCAGCAACCATAAATACCTGCCAGCAGCCACACTTTTGCATTAACCCTTTCTTGCCTGAAATGTTAAACTGCTACCGGTTAAAAACTTTTACATGAACCCAACAACAAAAAATACACAGAACACCGTCTGCCCTCAGCACACACACACACACATGTATGGGATCCCACAAGCACACTCCACACAACTACAATATTTGAAGCACAAAATCCAGACAATCATTACTCCCACTACAGTCCCACGTACAGAATGTGGCACAAGGACCCTGTGGAGACTAACAGCAAACCAGCTCCGAGAAGCATCACTGCAGTGCGAGGTGGCAGGCTCATCCTTAGCGGTGTCCCCACAGAGGCTCTGCCTCCCCCACATCGTATGAGGCTTAGGCTTTTATACTGACCAAAATGCACACTCATTCCGACACAGGTGGCCAGCCTATGTTGGAAGAAGTGGCCAGCAATATCTTTAAAGGTCTCCAAGGGTTGATAGAAACCTGGACATACTCATGTACTAGAAGTTGGTAAATGTAAGTATCACAGAGAAACGGTATTAAATGAGTTGTATATGGGCTCCCAAATCCACGGACCATCACAGTATGCCCAATACCCCTGATAAGAGCATAAGAGAGACCTTCCCACCACCAGAAAATCACACAATAAATCTGTATCCTGTGCTGATCTCGCTTCCCCGGAGGTTCTCCCGGGGGGGGGGAGGTGGTGGTGGGTGTTTTTTTCTGTTGTGGTTTTTTTTTTTCTTTTTTTTTCTTTAACGTAAAAAAGGTTGCTCGCTTCACTTTAAGAAAGGCTGAAAACATCCATATAATGGATATCCTGAGCTCAAATTTCCATTCATTCAATCACTGACAAGGGGCTTGTCCTGGAGCGGTGCTGACTCTTTCCAGGGTTTCACCCATCGAGCTGGCACCCACCGCAAACTGGAATCTGTAATTTACACACATACAACCTCAACCAGTTAGTTTTACTTTCGCAGGACCTTTCCCAATGCCAGTTTCCAAATCCTTGTAGTGGACCAGAATACCTGGAGTTTTAGGCATATAACCTGAAGCTAATGCCTGACAATGTATTATAGCAGGGGAGTCATTAAAGTCTCCTGTCAATCGCAAAAAAAATCATAACATATACAGCTTGAGTATAAGAGGATTTTAACCCATATGTGGTCACTGCTTGTCAGGCCTCCTTAACTATTTTGAGATCAAAAGCTTCCCACTCTTTAGCCCCCTGCTGTGTAGTAAACACAGGATATGCAGAGAGGCTCATTGTAGAAAATTCACCAGTAATAATCGCATCTTTGATTAACCCCTGCCAACAGTGTGCTGGATTTGTGCCCCCCAATACCTCTCCCACCCCCTCTCCCTGTTTGCCTTCTTTAAGGAAGGGGTTTTGCGGAGTATAAGGTGGAGGCGCCGATGGAGATGTCTCAATCTGAATCTCGAGGGCTTCAAGCTTTTTCATCAATTGTTGCAGCTGGGCATCTCCAAGGCCAGTGAGTAGTTGCTGATGAGCTGGGTCTCTGCTGTTCGCAGCTATGTCTTTCTTATCAGGTGCCTCTCGCTCAGTCTGTGGCCATCTGTGGACCTGGCTCTTGCTTTCATCAGCTCGGGGCGTTGATTTTTTCAGCGCCGTTCCAGGTACCACAGGAGGTGCAAAAGTCATAGCTGCAGCACTGTGATGGGGGTTAGGGGAGACAGCCCCTTCTGGAGCTGTGGCGGCAAATACAAATTACCACCGTCCTTTCCAATTTCATCTCTTTCAAAGTCTCTAACACCAATCTCCAAAGTGTAGAGTGTTTCTGTGCACCTTTGGTCCCTTTACTAACCTTGCGATCACGGGACCACTTTAACAGCCTCTGTAAGGTGGCATCATATTGCAGTCCTCTCTTAGAGAGAAGGTGTTGGAGGAGCTTCACCACCGCCTGTTCCTCTTTGGATAGCAAGTGCCCCATCTCCTCCCCAGCCGCTCACCTGATCAGGACAAGATTCCTGAAGCTTTGCAGACGTCTGACTTCCCAGCACCAGGGCAGCGCTGAATTTCGGCCGGCTCTCCGCCCCCTCCTTTTCGTCGGACCTTCAAACTCATCTTTGTTGAGTTACCGATTGGAGGGTCCCTGTTCGGGCTCAACTTGTTGACGCGGGAATCATGGACAACGCAGAGATGATCAATGTGATCAAGCAATTGCCAAACTTATTACAAAGCCTTAACTCCTTATATACTATTTCTTACATGCACTTACAGTGATTTGGCATATTATGATTGGATACATGTCTTGAAGACCCTTAGTGACTAACATACAATTGGTTAAGCACAGGTGTGAGAACTTGACCTCGAAAGCTTGCCAACAGTCCATAGTTCTCATTAACTCAGTGAATTCCAGCTTCTTCTTATCTTGCTTGCTTAAGCTTCCTTGGGCCTCTCACGGCCTTGCTGTATCTTTCAGGATTATTCAGAGTTTATGTACCAATTATGCATTCACCTGTGAGAACACCGTCTCCACACTCCTATACAGTCATCTAACCCCAGACAAGACCCAAACCTGACTCTGCTTAACTTCTGAGATCAGACAAAATGGTTGTGGGTAGAACACAGTCTGTGTGTTTGCCAACATGCTGATCCCCACCACAATCAGCAGGCAGGTCCCAAGGATACCCAAAGGCCATTCAAAACCTTCAGAACTCCCAAACGATGCTGCTGTGCTTGTCACTGGGGCTGGTGTAGCTGCTGTGCTTGCCGGCTCTCCCACCGCCAGCTTCTCTTTTCCTGAGTCCAGCTCTTCCTCCTCTGCCTTGCTGGGAAATGCTGCGTGGTCTCCTGCATCCTCCTGGGGCTCGGCGGGCGGCTTCCGGGGAATGCTCTCGGCCGTCGCGGGGCTCGGCTCGGCCGCGGGGCTGGGCTCGGCCGCGGGGCTGGGCTCCTCCGCGGGGCTCGGCTCCTCCGCCGCCTTCTCCCGCTGCTCGGCAGCCGCCTCCTTCCGCTCCTCGACCGCCCCGACCTCCTCCACCGGCAGCCGTCCCCTCGCGGCCTCCGGCCCCGCTCCCGCCGCCGCTTGGTCCCCGGGGCCGCTCTCCCGGGCCGCTTCAGCAGCCGCCGGCTCCCGGGGCCGCGCCCCCTCGGCTCCCCGCAGCCTCACGAAGATGGAGAGTAGGGTGAGGGCCAGGACGGTGAAGAGCAGCCGGACGGCCAGGTACAAGTCCACGGCCACGTCCGTCCCGCCCTGCTGCTGGAGCCCACCCGTATTACAAGCCATTGCCATAAAGCACAGTGAGACAAGAACCTTAGCCCAGGCCCCACACTTGATAAACACTAACACATCAAATACCGGCTCTACGTAAGTTACAACATTCTGAAACTGTGAGATCAACAAGAAGAACTCTGAGAGCCAATAAATCAGCATTGTGACGAGTGACTATTAATCCGGTCAGATCTGTCCTTATCTCAACCCCTCGTGCCCCACGTTGGGCGCCAAAACCAACGTTTAAACCAAACCAGACAACTCATTCACTCACGTCCCCCCCCCCCCCCCTTCTTTCCCTCCCCCTACTCCCGGAGGGACAGAGAGGAGAGTCAAAAAGAATGCAACTCCCACGGGTTGAGATAAGAACAGTTTAGTAACTAGGGTATAACACAGATCACTACTGCTACCACCAATAATAACAATGATAAAGGAAATAACAAGGGAAGAGAATACAACACCTCACCACCAGCCGACTGATAACTCGCCCCCAAGCCCGACCAAGCACCGACCGATACCTCCTCCAACCCCGCAGTCTCCCAGCCCTTCCAGCTAACTCCCAGTTACATCCTGGGCATGACGTGCTGTGGTATGGAATACCTCTTTGGTCAGTTTGGGTCAGGTGTCCTGTCTCTGCTTCCTCCCGGCTTCCCCTCCTCCCTGGCAGAGCATGAGGCTCACAAAGTCCTTGACCAAACCAAAACATCCTTGTTATCAGCTCTGTTCCCGAGCCGAAAGTCAAAACACTGCACTGCACCAGCTATCAAGAAGGAAAAAAATGACTGCTACTGCTGAACCCAGGACACTAGTTTGGGTCAGGTGTCCTGTTTCTGCTTCCTCCTGGCTTCCCCTCCTCACTGGCAGAGCCTGAGACTCACAAAGTCCTTGGTCAGACTAAACATTACTAAGCAGAAACTAAAACCACTGGTGTTATCAGCAATGTTCCCACGCTGAAAGTCAAAAACACAATGCTGCACCAGCTACTAAGAAGGAGAGAAATGACTGCTACTGCTGAACCCAGGACAGCAGGACAGCTGCAAATCTTGTGCACAAGGAGCCTCAGAGCCTTCTTGCTAAGGGAGGCTAACTACCATGCCAGGTCTTGATACCTTCCAGGGACAGCAATCTGCCACCTTATGGGCTACAAGCTTATGTTGTGTTCAAGAAATAATGTTCTCCACTCAGATACAAGCACATAAAATATCATTTGGCTTTGAATTTTCCTGGTATGTTTATAACTCAAAAGGAAGCTTTTATTGAAAAGTTTCATTTTTTGGAATAAACTAAATCCAGACTTGTAGAGTGTATTTAAACTTTGGAACAGCAGAGGTCATTTGTAAACAGAAGCAATCAAAGCAGTGTTTAGATTATAGTGGAGGCATCAAGGGACAACTTGTGAGATAATATATAAGAATTAGACGGTGATCTTGTCATCAGTGACCCAAGACTTTCTATTCAAGTTCTCTGCCGAAACTTTCTGAACTGATGTACTGTTCAAAATTACCTTGCCATAAAAAAAAGAGCAATCCACTGTCATTAATTACGAATATATGCAATGAGGATACAGTTTTGTGCAAAATCAAATAATCTAAAAACTTTAGATGATTTTGTATTACCTGTTAGCCTGGGTAATTTAATAGAGTAATACTGAGGTTATTGCATACGAAAAGAAAAGGCCAACTCTTCAGTTGTATAAATCAGGCCTCACATGTCAGAAGGTTACCAAAGTTAACAAGCGAACCACTGTAAATGACTGTGTGCAGTTGTCTGTGGTAAATGGGATATGAAAAGCATTAGTTAAAACCTCAGTGGTAGGTACGGTATGACATAACACACCATATTATGACACAGTTTAAGAGCTGAGCAGGATTTCAACATGAAGGAAAAAAGTATTTCATAGTGATGCAGCTGTTCATCTAATTAATAAACTGAAAGATTATTTTTTCCTTAATCAGTGTCATAGTGCTAAACAATTTCAAGAGCCAGAAAATAAGTTTATATAGACATGTTTAAAAATGCTAAACTGCACATTTTAATGAATTCAATAACATAACTAAGGCTATCATGATTTATTACATACACAAGGATGTCATGCCCAATGTAGTGAACACCATATTGTGTAACCTGGTAGAAATGTCATAAGAGAATAAAAGCTGATGTTCCTGAAAGAGATAAATTTGTAACTTTTATATTTTAATATCATAGTCTGATTTTGTTGAAATTATCAGTGTTTTTCTTGGATTCAAAAAGAAAACAGCAGTTGAAATTTCTTCCAAAAAAGAACTCAAAATTTCACTAAAATTTAGTACCACCATTTAACCTTGGTATTATTTAATGCCAAAAATTAGCAAAGCTTTAAATTCAGGATCATAGCTGATTTTTTCTTACTGTATTTTTTTCCTTCCCTTACTATTCACACAGTGACAACATCAAACAGATGCATGGCCTGAACAGTGTCTCTTCATACTGGCTACTGTATAAGCAAATTGAGCTTTTTGGAACCTGAACTGTTTATATCTGAAACAACATGTTTGCCTGTCAATATTCTGCCTTACTTATTATCTCTCTGAGCAATAAACTACCTGAAACCCTTTAATGTTTTTCCTAAGAAAGGTCTTAGTTTTCTTTACCCCCCAAAAAAATTTGTCTTTCCTCTTGCTCTGAGTTTCTGTAGCAGCACTTCTCTGTCCTGCTCCATTGCTAACTCCTCTCCACATTTTCAACACTATTTAATCTTCTTCTGGTTTGGACTAGCCCAGACCATTTCAGAGCCACTTTCATGCTGCTTGCTTTCCACCTCTGCTCCTTTATGGTGGATCTCACTGGACTTTCACTGCTCAGCTAACACAGATTTTACAATTTTGAAAAAGTCCGAGGCAAGTCCTGACTATAGCCATTTAAGGTTATCATATTTAACAGATATTTGTCCTTATGTGTGTCATACATCACGTAACAGATTGCATTTACATTACATATGCTGTCCTACAGTTTCTCCTCTCTAACACAGGAGCAGGTATAGACTAGCTTCTTAAACCCTGCTGCAATAACTTGATGTTTTCAGTAGTGTATGAGCAGAGCTGGTTGTAGAAGTCATCAATCAACCACATTTTTTCTGGCCCAAATGTTCATCATTAAGTTGTTCTCAGAACTATTTTGATTGTCTATCACCTGACAACTAAAACCCGATTTAGTTTCACCGCAGCTTCCTGCACAAAGGCATCAGCTTTCATCCTCCTAATTATTCCAGATGGACATGTACTTTAGATTTTTTGCACTTTAGCCCTCTTCCATTTACTAACAATGTCATAATGGCATTTAACTCCCGGACATGATGTGAGATTCGACTAACATTTTCCATCATTTCTGCAGCTTCACAGTCTGTTTTTAAAGGGCTCATTCCATTTTGGGAATCAATAACACTACATATATATATGTATATGGCTTTTCAGTTTCTCACAAAGTGGCACTTTAATATGTCCCACAGGGCCATCAGATGGCCTATAAAAACTTACATGCTTTCTCACTCTTGGCTTGACCTGAAATTAGTAAATCCCTTTTCTATCTTTCAGAAGTAATGAGCAATTTCTTTGCCTGGAGTATATTTGTATGCTACCACTGACACCAGAGAAAGCAGAGACAAGGAGAGAGCCTGGTTTATACCTTGCTAAAGTTCTTCATCATTCTTCTTTGTTTTTCCAGCAGTTTGCTTTAGATCATGGCAAGCTTTTCTGAAAAAAGGGCTTTTGTGAAAATATTTATATCTTTACTCTTTAAAACAGGAAAATTCTTATACATATTCTCTTCTTTCTAGATAAAAATAAGTGTAC
The DNA here is from genome assembly GCF_034315485.1 of Pezoporus occidentalis. Classification (NCBI taxonomy): domain Eukaryota; kingdom Metazoa; phylum Chordata; class Aves; order Psittaciformes; family Psittacidae; genus Pezoporus; species Pezoporus occidentalis. The sequence continues at coordinate 7,386,309 of NW_026916158.1, forward strand.
TCAGGTACAGCTGGTGGTATTACATGAATTACTACTATGACAATAATTATTGCTGAATAAATATCTCTTCATCATTCTTAGCAAAGTGAATAATGAAATATAATTGCATATACTGTGTTGGAAGTTTACAGCTAAGTCAGATTAACAATACCTAAAAGAAAATGAAGCTATGGTGATCTACACAAGCTACAAATTAGACAAAAATTGAGGTCTTTGTGAAAATATTGCGACAAGGAGACTACTACGTAGAAGTTTCCATCCAAAGTAGACTTTTCTCACAAAAATAAACATTGTACAGAGATTAATATCAATATCTGTAATTCAAAATTTATTAGCTACTGACACCAAAGAATTCATCACTACTTCATAGGATCATAGAATACCAGGCTGGAAAGGACCTTAAGAATCATGGAATGGACCTCAAAGATCAGCAACACAAAAAAATGGATTTAGTGACAGTTCAGTGAACCATTTTTACAGGTTAATATTTTACCAGACAAAACTTGAACAGGCCAGAGATAATTATAAAACACTGTTAGCACTTCTAGTCTCCCATTGTTGCTGTTTTCCTCTATTCCACTTTTCTTTTTCAGCTCTGATGTGCTTCTGATCAGAGCAGGTGTTCCCAGGAATTATGGGAAACATCAAACTTTTTTGTCTTTTTCATCGTCAACATATATGAAAGATCTTATTCAGGATTCCTAGCAGCTTCCAAACTGCATCTAAATACTTGTCTTTTCAGAAAAAAAACATAAATCAATCATACCTGCGGCAACTTTTATAACTGGTTCCTTGGATGCAACAACATGAGAATAGGGATTTTCTGAAAACATTTTATTGACATAACTTATGACACAGGTGGCAATAAGCTATTGTATTGAAGCTTTCATGCGTAAAGGGCAGAAGCTTTTAATCTATTAAAGACTTAAGAATTTTGCTGTTCATTTTACAAGTAAAAGCAGCAAGTGCCATTAGTAAATTTTTCTACTTTTTTTTTTTTTGCAAGAATTAAGAATTTTTATTAGTATTACTATAGAAATCAAATTTGAGAACCTGAATCTGCCCATACCTATACAAGCCCACTTCACCTTTTAGGTATCTTATTTCATTATAAACACAAGCTCTGAGTAAATTGCTGTTACCCTGCCCATGGGTGGGACATGGAGCTGTTGGAACAAGTTCAGAGGAGGGCCACGAGGATGGTCAGGGGCTGGAGCACCTCCTGTGTGTAGACAGGCTGAGAAAATGGGGGCTGTTCAGCATGGAGAAGAAAAGGCTGCGTGGAGACCTCATAGCAGCCTTCCAGTATCTGAAGGGGGCCTACATGGGTGCTGGGGAGAAACACGTCATTAGGGACTGTAGTGATGGGATGAGGGGTAACGGGTTCAGACTTATAAAGGGGAAGTTTTGGTTAGATACAAGGAAGAAGTTCTTTCCTGTTAGGGTGGTGAGGCACTGGAATGGGTTACCCAGGGAGGTTGTGAATGCTCCATTCCTGGCAGTGTTCAGCGCCAGGTTGGAGAGAGCCTTGGTTGACATGGTTTAGTGTGAGGTGTCCCTACCCATGGCAGGGGAGTTGGAACTAGATGATCTTAAGGTCCTTTCCAACCCTAACTATTCTATGATTCTTCAGGGTATGGGTCTAGAACACAGGACAGTTGACTGAACTCAGAGCCTTGCTGTGTGTATTTTATTCCTATCTCTACTGGTGCTTTGCTTTTTCTACAAAGTGTTGAATTTTGTACATTCTTCCTCTCTCCTTTTTCTCTTGGATTCAATTTAGATACTAACACTTCAGGGCTCTACACTTCTTTGTAAGTCCTTACCTAGCAGTAAGGTAAGTACTATTTAACATGTCAACAATTAGTATCTGGCTGTAGATAAATATAAAATATTAACATTTTTATTAACTGAGAATGCAGAAGGTAATTAATTAAAACTGTAATAAAAAAAAAATGTTTGCTAAAGAATTAATCACACCTTGCTATAGTTCACTGCATTAGTTTTGACTTCTTCATTTCAAGCAATTGCTTCTGTATCCCCTTCTGGGCACAACAAAATGTAACTAATTGGGAGGAAACAGCTGTTGCTGTACCATTTACTATGACCAAGACAGAGATGTGGTTAAAATGTTTCTGATATAATTATTTTCAAGACAAATTCTGGTATTTCTGCAAGTCAGCAGGCTCTAGCCAGAAAGCATCAGGAAATATTTTCTGCCCCGTACGGAGACAGGGAGGGGTTTCTCCACACTCCACACTCTGCTCTTTCTAAGCCACCCATTAAACTTGTTCATGCCGTGGGGTCTTCACAGCAGTAACAGGCTTCATGGGAGCTGGAAAAAATGGTTGTAAAAAAGGAAAGATATTTTCCATGTCGCTTATCTACACCTCAGTTGTAAACAGGAAGAACTTGCATGATCATTTCTCAAAGAACAACACAGCAAACAACAGGAAAACAAAGTGATGACTTTTTTTTCCAGCCCATCCTTTGTAAGCTAGCAGCATTGTTTCCTGTAATAGACACTGAAGTCAGTTTTCTAGACTAGTTTTAAGACTCCCAAGTGGTGAGATACCCTGGGGGATTTTTTTATGATATTTCTTTACCTGCTGTCCTGATGTTCAACCTTCATTTTTCTTTTTCTTACTTTTCATGGAACAACCCCAGGTTATGAAATTAAGCATGTTATGTCATTTCATTTCTCTCTTCTCTGACTCTGCAACATAAAATGTAGGAAAAAAATGCTAGCAAAAAAGAAATAACAGATGTTGTAGTTGGAAGCAATTCTAATTATTTATACTTTATTAACAAATCTCATTGGTTATTTGTAAATTTACTATAACTTACTGATAATAATAGAATATAGAGCCTTCATAGTCTACAGGCATAATTGGTTTCTCTTCACTTTGCCTTATTTTGCATAAGAGAAAATCAGTTGCAGATTTTCAATGAATAATTTGAGGTTAGAAATCCTACTTCTTGCAGGGTGAGGATTCAGAAAGTCACTGTCTACTGCCTGTCCCTTTACCCTAAATCCCATCTTTCTCTTCGGTATGCTATAACCTAACTCATACACATCTGCATGTATGTCAAACACAACATACTATGGTATGAAATGTGGTTGTGCTTTTGATTACAAAAGAAGTACAATAAAAGCTAAACAACTCTAAAAATCCAAGGCAAAAATGGGAGTAAATGGTATTATATCAGTATAGGTCTAAATGAAAGAGAAAATGTTTGTATGTGATGACAGACAAGATCCAAGGAATTATCTACCTTGCCAGGCTATAAAATGAAGTGGAAAGAAGCAGCCATAAAACACTAAGTAAGAAAGGTGGTTTCATTGCTGCACTGGTTTGTAGAGCTTTTAAGCTGTTTATCTTTGCTCCATCCCTACACAGCATGTATGCTACCAAAGACAGAATATTATTTAAATTTCCTCTAGTCTTCCCATCCTTTAAGCATCACTGATAGGCAGTGTAACACTAATACTCACCTTCTGCCACCCTGCATTTTCTCTGAGTCTCTTTTGTAGCTCACATTCATGTTTTTTCAATAATGAAAGCTTTCTGCTGATAAAACTCTTACATATTTGAATGACATTTTCAAGGAAGTATAGTCCTCTCTTCTAAACTTCTAGTGAAGACAAGCAAAAAGTAAAAAAGGCCAATTTAAAGGAAAGAGGATATCAACCAGGTCGGTAAAAACATGTTCTCTGTGTGCCAGCACTAAAATAAGAGAAGCTCTAAAGCAGGATGAATTGGTCTCCTAGAACATATTAATGCTATTTACCTCCCTTTTTCTTTCATAATACCTGAATATTTTTTTTTTTTTTTTGTTCTTGAGTAAAAAGTCAGGCTGGAAATCAAGCTTCCCTTCAATCTCAGCTGGTGAGTCCTGAGAACTTCAGCAGGACTCCAAAAGGTATTATTGAGAAATTTTGTCTTCAAATTGCCAGAATCAAATTTTTCCAAGGACCAGTGAAGCCAGGGCTTTGGCAAAGTGCTTCACACAGTCAGAACTATGTGTCTACATTCAAACACCCAAATAAAGTTCTAATTAAGTGTCATGCTGGGTAACTGATGTCCTTTTTTGGCCTTAATGAAGAGCTTCATGCAGGTAAGGAATATAAATTAAGGCAAAGGTTTTTCAAAAAGATTTTTCAAAAGCTTTGATTGCTTAGTGGAACCAGGTCTCACTGTACAACTTACTCATTATTAGTTGTAGGAACAATATGCAAGAACATATTATCAGGTCAAAGTTAACAACAGCATTTTGACGGAGGACCGAAGCCACAGTTCATTCTAGCAGGACCTAGTCCTGAATGGTTTACCTCAGGAAAGCAAGTGTCTCAATGCTGTTTGGTGTTTCAGATACATGTTTTGTTGGAAATGCTGTGAAGAAGGAACTTGCCTCAGAGGGACCTGGCATGATTCATTCAGTCTTTCAGGGTCTCTCTGAGATGTGGTCTCAGCATGGAGAGAAGAGAGATTATGACATGAGGCACAAAGAGAAGAGATGGAATGATCAGAGTCTTCTCCAAACCATTTTTCATACAATATCCAGGCAATAAAGACTAAAAAAACAGTATTCAAAACTTTTTTTTCTCTGATAGTATAAGAGTACTCTTAGTATGAGAGACTAATATATTTTCTACCTCAGAAGAATGTGGACTGACATAAAAAATATACTTACATCTAATCAAGCCCTGATTTATAGTGCAGAGTTTTTCCCACATCCATGGATGCCAGGCAAATACACTGAAATCAGAGTAAGCACACCAAATCAGCCTCCTTGCACTGGTATAAACCAAACATAAATGACGGGAAACAGGCCAACTGAGAAAGAAAAGAGAGGTCAAAGTACAAGCTGGCTCCAGGGAGCATGGAGGGGAAAAGAAGCTCCAAAACAACACTGATAAATGCCTTTTTCCTTTCCTATTCCTACTATTGAACATACACAAAAGAAAAAGCCTCCCAAGGGATGGTCAGAGGAAGAGCTCACTGTGGAAACTTCACAACACTTTAAAATGCACTTTATTTCACCCACATTCATCTGAGAGACTGGAAAAAGAGATAAGAGGAGGAGAGAAAATGGTATGAGGACTAAAATATTATCATATACACAAAATGTCAGAAGTAGATATCATTAAATATCTGATATTTTGACCATTTCAAGCATTTTTATACCCCAAAAGCACTCAGGCATTTTTGAATGAATGTATTAAATTTACATTAAGATATTTTCTTTCACTCACATAAGATCTTAAGTCATTTTATCAGTTTAGGAGAGAGGAATCACCAATAGTTACAAGGTAGCATGAAAATAAGCTTTGTCTTTCACTCATTTTCTGACATTTTACTGCTTCTCAAAACCTCTCTGAAAAACAGCAGTGCACAGACAAAAAGTCTAGTTCACCTAACAAAAATTTAGGTGGGATGAGAGTTTCTCTGATGAATCTCAAAATTCCTGCAGGGATTAAGATCCTCTTTTTACTGCAGCATAAGGTGTATCATTGTCACCATCCCATCCTTGCTGAATGTGATAATATCTCATTAGAAACATTAAGATAACATTCAACTGCAGTGCTGGAAATTCTGTCAAAACCTGAGAAAAGATTTTGATTTTTTCTTTCCAAAGTATTAAAAATATCAGTAAATAACAGTGGTTATAGAGGAAGTCTGTGTCTGCCTGCCTGAAGCACAGGAAACTCTCGAGAGAATATAGATGAATCTAATTTGAAAAAATAATTTTGTATGTGCTGCTCATTTCTACATGCTTGTTCATGTAACAAGCTATGAAGCAGTAAAATTCACTTTGATTTTCCACTTCTCATGGATGCAATGACAAGCTGAGGCTGATTCAGCTGAGTAGAAATAATTTTGACACTAGCAGTTACCAGATGAGGTTTAATATAGGGATTCAAGCTGTCATGGGAAATCTGCAAGTGCTTGCACATTCATAGTTTATCCATACACGTTTAAGAGTTTGAAAGTATTAGAGGCCCATTTTCTCATAAAAAAAATTAAAAAAGAAGAAAAACTCCATCTTTTAAGCATTTCAGGAATTTAACACAATACATACAGCTAACAAAAATTCAACTCATTGATAGTAAAGATGATCCACAGACAAAACTGTTTTGTTGGATATATTACCAGTTCACCCATTAAGAATAATGATTACATCTCTCTGCAAAGCCCACAGTATGTGTACAGATATGCATCTCCCACTCTGGACACAAAAGCAGCCCCGTTTGAAGGCTGAGCGATTAAATCCTCCCTACAATGTTTCACGGGATCTGCTAAAGCCTTTGAGCAAATACCAGATTACAGTTTTGGTGCAAAATCTGCCAAACAGGGCTGTGCCTGGGGGAATGTGTAAAGTGTTGATGCCCCAGCTTTCCTCCAAAATTCATGCCCACAGCCATGGCTGCTTGCAGCAATGCTGAGACAGCCAGCATGCAGGTCAGGGGGAAAAAAAAACATGCAGGGGAAAAAAAAAAGCCAGGGAAACACCACTGCACCACAGCCCTCCCTGATCTGAGTGTGAATATCCACAGCCCACTTCTTCAAGGGCTGCAACTCCTTGAGTCTGCTGTAACATTTCTCTCCCTATTTTTATCTTGGCTGGATACTGTTGTTTTGACAAGCTGGCTGGGGCTCCGTTCCTGGGAGCACGTGCCAGCACACTGCAGCTCGTCAGAAAGGGAAGACCTCCTCAGGGACATCTCCTCCAGCTGTCGAGCAGCGGGAACTGGTTGAAGATCACCAATCCATTGTGATGACCGCTTGGTGGTTTCACAGCCTTCAGGGACCTGATGGATTCAAACAGTCTTTGCAGAGCAACCCAAGTCCCAGAGTATAACATTTCCCTTCAGGACTAGCTCTCGCTCCCCCTCGTATCCAAACCACTTTTTCTAGTGTTTCCTGCCATACTAGAGCCTCAGTCAGATCTGGCCACATTGCTGTGTCATGATATTCCTCACAAATTAGTTTGGCATCACTTTTCTGGAAGCAGTCTGCTTTCAAAGCTAAGTGGTAAGGGTGGCAGGCTTTGAGCTCCCATACAGGGAAAGCATTTGCACTGTGAATTGTTAGTTTGCCTAAAGTGAAATCTCAGTCATCATATTGCAGTTCAATTTTTGCAGAAGGTGCTGACAGGGGCTAAAATTTTGCAATTCTGGTATATTGTTTTTATTGTTATGTAGATTACAGAAAGCCTTAGCTGAACTGTATGCACACACTCCCTCACTTCTTCCCTCCCCTACCTCCTATCTTGTTTTAAGTGCTTAAAAACATACTGCTGGAGCCAAGCTTTGCCCTACTCAGAGTAGCTGAATGTCCTTCACGTGCTCTAGCAAGACCTCCAGATGACATTGCAGCCTCTTTAGACACCTAAGCCACTCATCTTAAGATCCTTGACATGAATATACTCAACAAACTTCTCCTTCTTTCGGTAATTTAAAAATCTGGTTTGGCTTTATTCACTCTTATCATATAATGGCTTTAATGAGAATAGACCTTTATCATTTCTACATGTTGCTGGTCACGACACCTAGAGATTAATATTTGGGTTGACAGTATGCTAACACATAATAAAAGAAAGCATCTATAAAATGTTCAGAAATGGTGGCAGAGAGGGTGTGGGTAAGGAATTGCTACTATCATCTACACTGCAGGTGTAAAATTTGTGCACAGGGAAATAAATGATTTACTTAGAAATATACAGCAAGTCTATGGCATGGAAAGTTAAATCTCAGTCTTCTAGCCTTAATAAGTTAAACATAATCTCATCTTTTCCAGCCTATAAATATTTGTCAGTAGAATCCTTGTTTAACAGCTTGATGTTTTGTACGCTAAATGATTACACTTCCTATATGTGAATTTCTGAGTCCTGGCCCCAGAGTCACACCATCTTATTATGAACAAGAAGTAGCAGGCAATCCATTGGAAGCTATTGCTACTTTTATCTTCTGCAAATTTTTCTCTAGGATCTGTCATCCATGCATCAGCCTTTTCCCTAGTGAGAGCACGTGGCTGTTTCTCCCAAACATGCAATAAATGATATTATAAAAAGCTACATAGATAAAAAATAAACACTACAAGAAATTCCATTGGAATCTCGAAATATACTGAGGCAAGGAGGGATTTGCGGTGGAAGGGAACAAGGTAGTTATATTTCATGAGTGAATAAATTAAAGGATTAATGCCCAGGGTATCATGGCAATGGCTAAAAGTGTTTGTCTGCAGCAAGAGGAAATAGGCTTCAGGATCATTATATTTACCCAAGCACAATGATAAAATATGTGCATTGTGTCTCTGGAGATGTTTCCCACTCATAACATACCTCCATGAAATCTGCCTTGGGTTACTTTATTGCCACTCCCATTTGGTAAGTAGTTTCTCTAGAAAAAGGCATATGACATCTCCATTTTGCTGAGCGTGCAGCATATTTACACCCACATTCCTGATCCAAAGCCTCATATAGAACTATCAGGTCAGGGTTTAAGGTTTGTTTCACCTTTAGGATGGACTTTAGAATTTAAAAGTAAGTAACTCAAGGCTCCTCAAAACAGTAATATTCTCAAAAGTTTTTTTTTCCCTGAATTATATTTTTTTATATATAGGGTTTAAAACAAAGGTGATATCAGTGCACAGAAAACCCATTTGCAATGTTTCACATGTAGTACAAAATAGGACAGATGTTTAACAAAGGTAAAGGCAGCAACACTGGCTCAGTGTTTTATATGTCAGACAAATTTTTGTGTGTGCTTATACAGCGCTATGACTTAGTCATTTAAAGCAGTAAGTGCGAATCATTTCTTTTCTACCACTGAATGTTCCTATTCATCATATGCATTACCATTTTCTAAAAAGGGCAGAAAAATGTGTAAAAGAATTGCACAACCATGCTGAATCACTACTTTTTAATGTTCATGAAAAGAAGGGAAAACCTGTTTGCTGTGTCCACAGAGAGTATGACAAAAAGTAATGAGCTTAAATCATAGGGAGGGTGACACTGCTCAAGTATTACAGAGTTTCTTTGCAGTAAGAGGAGGTAGTAGGTCTCCAGCATTGTTTGTAAAAGCTGGGTAAACATAGAAGGATGTTTAGTTGGTGAGGTCTTAGGGAAGAGAGATGGACTACTTGATTCTTGATTGCATGATATTTTCTTAAATAATGTCCTTGAACCTGTTTCTTTTTTCCATCTTCCAGCTCTAATATGTGATTACAAGGAAACCAAAGAGTTTATAGGCAAAAATGGCCACTGTCTTCATAAAGAACTGGGCACTAGAAAAAAAAAAAAAAAAAGAACAAGGAAAACTGGTTTTTAAGAACTCAACTACATAGAAAATAATGAGTTGGGTTTGTTTCTTATCCTTTTGCTAAGAGAACCTATTGCACTCTGCAAATTTTTGAAAGATTGGACTGATAAAGTGTTCTAAGGCTAAGATGTCTGACTAAAAGGAGAGATAATAGATCAGGAAAAAAAAAAGATTTTAAATCGTAGCTATTCAATAAATAATTGCCTATAAGTAACAAGAGGTTTTATATGGAAATGATCCTATGTTCTTTTAAAATGTGCTTTAATAAGTTGTTCTTTTTAAAATTTTGATTTGATCTTATAATTGCAGAATTCCTGTTAATTAAGACAGATTCACTGTGGGTAGTTTAACAAGGTGGTAATATGTCCAAAAGCCTCAGCGGGTGGTTAGTTCTACAGAACATTTATTGTCAGTGTTGTAGCATCACTTTGCTGACCATAGCTCATACTCCTGAGATTTGTGACATGCGTCATTTTTGGAAAAGGATTTGAAAGATAGCAGGATGCAGATTAGACACAAGGCTTTTGCAATCAATAGGAGTCTTCATATTGATTTCAGTTATTATGTATTATTTAAAGATATAGTTGCAAACTTGTTAAGAATCATTTGAGAAGGCACAGACTAAAAGCAAGGTAAAGTAACTCTTCTCTTATAGAAAAGTCTCTCATTGAATATTGGTCACCATTTCTGCAGATATTGTGCCTTCAAGGGATTAGCTAAAACCACCTTCGACCCCTAGTTTATCCCAGACAGACATAGATCTGCACTTCAGAGCTCCCAATGGAAATTAGAATACATTTTGCAGTTTGAACATGAAACCAGCAACATGAAATATATATATGTATTTTATATTTCTATCTACTAAAGTAGCATATTGCCTAAGAGTGTATTTTTCCTCATTCAATCACTGTACCCATATTTATTGTTCATAAAGTAGCAAAAATGAGAGAAAAGATGAATCAATTAACATCTTCTAAAGAAATGGATCTGTTAAAAATACATGTGGAGCTCAATAAGGTCTTTTATTGATGGTGTTCTACTTAAGAAGTTGAAAAAGAGTAAATGTGAGAAAAACCCATGTGAATTAAGTGCTCTAGCTGCACTGAAAAATAAAAAAAAAAAAGTAGATATATCAGTGACTTGCTTCATACAGGAACATACAGATTTATGGGGAAATACGAATACTGAACACAGAAAATTAGCAGGTTGTGTCTGCTAAAGTGTTTAAATTATTCTTGGCAAACACAGAATAATTCTACAAGAGTTTTTTAGTTGTTTTTTTTTAATTAATTGAAGAATTTAAATGAAGCACTTTAAATAATAATGCACTTGATTAGATATGCACAGTGCAATTGGCAGCTGGGCACTAGAGCTGAAAACTGTTAGTCCATGCTTTTCCGTGTATGCAGGAATTTTAAATGTGTAATACATTTGTGTTCATAAATATCATTGCATAATGCTTTGCTTGAAGACTTAAAACTAAATTAAATCTCTGATCTCCTGATAAATTCTTGGAATTATCCACACACATTACAGATGAGATTCTTCAGGAACGCTCAGAATTTGCCTTGCTCTCCTTCCATTCCAAATGAATTACCTATTGTTTTTCATGGGAGCATAATTAGGACAGTGCAGTGACTTATGAAAATGTCACCATCTTAAAAAAGGATGAACTGACAAGAGAGCCTTGTGATAAGGAGTGTTTTAGACAAAAAATTACATCTTAGAACAGGAAGCCCTAATTTTGAAGGTCTTTTGACCTTATACAGGATAATTTTTTGTCCAGTGAATATATTGGGATTTTAGTCATCAAACAACTAACTGTAGATGACCCTTAGCTTGATATTGTAGGTAGAGGGGGCATGCATACTATTCTGTATTTTTTTCATACAGAGCATACATCTTTCTTTTTCTCAGTCATCATCAGTGTGATTCTTTTCACTGACCTTATGTATATATCCATGTACTTTTAGTAAAGATTCCTGTTTGTGCCCATTTTGAAATCAAGCAAAGGTTATTTTCTTTTTTTAGAATTACAATATTTTTACTTCCTGACAAAAGACCAATACTTATAAGATACACTATTTTCAGTGTATAGCTGAAAGTCATCGAGATTTGAATCGCATACCAGACAGGTTGGTTAATACAACCTCATAGCCCCTGTTTTCTAAAACAAATTGTCTCTTTATTAGTGATGATACAAAATCAGGTGAAAACAATTCCTTCGCCAATAGCTTAAAAGCTAAATAAAAGTATTCCTATGATTTATGTCTTCCTTCATATAGTTTTGGATTGTTTAAAAATAATGCTATTCAAAACCTGTAAAGATTTTAGAGTAGAACATTGCCTTGCAAGATGCTGCAGGGTACTGCAGGATCTAAAGCTTGCAAAGAAGAGAAGACTTTGAGATCCTAGAAAAAAATGTTGATACAAAATGTTGGGTTCTGGATGCTTAAGGTTAAATAGCGCATGAAAGAATACAGAAAGTAGAAATAAATTTAGCAGCACACAGCCCAGAAGTGCAAAATAGTTACTGATTTGGCATACTGTGTTACTGTTCTACTTTTTTAAACAGTTGTAGGAACTTTTATGGAATATCCTGGCTTTGTTTTCCTGGCAATAAAAGTTTTAAAACTAACCAACACCTAGCACTGGAAGAGTATGCACCTTTCCATTTCACCAGTTTTATTTTCCTCTAATCATCAGTTTTATTAGCATCCTTCCTCTGCCCCCAAAATGTAAAAATCGTAAAAATCATAAAAATCACTGAGTTCTGAAAAAGCTCCTCTGGTGCTATGCCGGCTGGTGATTTGCCTTCTGCTTTCTAGCCTGACTAATCTATGATCCAAACATCCCTCACAGTGAACAACCAATGCGTACCACAGTGGGGGATGTGAGAAGGACCCCACACTTTACATATGAATCTATTCCAGAGCTGCTGCAACAGGGGTCTCAGCTGGAGTCCCACGGAGGCATGGGGCTCATGTCTTCTTTCCCTCAAAAGAAACAAAAGCAATCACACAATCACACATTTCAGGGTAGGGCTGGTTGGTTATTTGATCATTTGGGTTGGTTTGGGCTTTTTCCTTCTTTTTTTTTTTTTTTTTTTTCCTGTATGCTGATTTGATGCCCTGTCTCTGGCAGTGTTCAAGGCCAGTGTGAATGGGGTTTCGAGCAACCTGGTCTAGTGTGAGGTCACCCTGCCCTTGACAGCGGGGTTGGAACTAGGTGATCTTTAAGGTTCCTTTCAACCCAAACCACTCCATGATTCTATAAATCATAGAAAAGGACTTTGTCAGTTAATTATGGAAAAGGAACTTTTTAACAACAATTAGTTAAACAAATCTGATACCTCAAATCTATTCATTTTCTAACTAGGAAGCAAAAGGATACTTGAAACTTGAGGAAGCATAAAAGCCTATCAGAAATGTCTGGTCCACCATTGTATTTTTGCTCCTTTTTTAAACATAGGGCATGCAGTATTAGATAATGGATTTTAAACTAGATATAACTCAGTGCAGAAGGCTTTTCAATTTTATCTGCAGCAGAAAAAGTGAGTTTTCACACAGCATTTATATTCCTTTCTGAATTGGAATCCATTTGCTTTTGATCATCATAAAGAAATATAAAACATCTATAGCATTCCTTTTGATTACTTACCCTTTTACGCAGAACCCTTAGGCAGAAGAGACTTCTGTTTGTTCTTGATTAATTTGCTGTTGTATCTTTTAAAGGCATGTGCTGGTTGTAGATGGTTGTAGCAGAGATACAAGGTTTTTTATGATGAAACAATGGACAAGTCATATCATTTCCTCTTATTAGTCCCATTTCAGACAAGCCATAAAACTACCAGGTTTTAAACAAATGAGGTGGGAAGTTGTGGATATGAAGGGGGTTTATAGAGCAGCTATTTCACATTTCTACTGGAAAAAAATCTACTGTAATTTCTCAGCAGTGCTCATAGGCACTATTAGGACCAAGAATTACTTGAAGTTGACCCAATGCACACTAATTAGAAATTGCTTGCATTAAGTTAGGCTTTTCTGAAATTCCTTTGACATATGGAAAAAAGATTCTTAAAAAATTCAGCTTCAGAGAAATGTACAGAAACATTGCCTCCTTCCTGCTTATTTACGAAATCCTTTAAATCCTGGGTTTAAGGGAAAAATCTTTCAAAATGAGAAATGCAGTACTGTATTACAGGGATGAAAGACTTGCTCTCTTTTATGTATTATGAAACAAAGTAGATGAATGTAGCTGGAGACAAGGGATAGGAATGAGCAATGTGATGCTGTCACAGTTTAAGCATCATGGTTTGAGCATGGGGAGTACCCAGCTGTCTGGCTCTCAAGCCCTGAGATGTGAAGGTAGGGGACTTGAGGCCACCTAGTATGGCCTAAACCATATTAGCCCTTCTTGCCTTAAATAGGAAAGAACGTCTGACCATGAGAGAGAAGGAAGGGATTCTGCTTTTCTTAAACAGACCCAATGAAATTCCAAAGCTAGGATTTGTGTTCCTGTCCTAGACTGATTCACAAGGAGCTCCTGCTTTTAGTGGAATTATTTGGGAAAACAAGCCCTTTATTTTTTCTTGTTTCTTGTTTCAACCTGAAATTATACATTACTAAATACTGAGGGGGTTTTGGCTGATTGCTTTGTTACTCAGTGGTGGGCACAGTGACCACGGATTTAGGTAAGAACAAAATAAAGGTGCCATGCACATGTCTGGAAGCTTGGAGACATGGTATAGTGCTACATTTCACTGCTGATACCAGCCTCAGGCATCAGGCATGTTGACTATAAAACAACATTTGCTGTCATTGCCATTTTTCCTGTGTTCATTGTTTTACACCTAGCAGGTATACATGAATCATCAAACCTGTGCTTTTCAGGATCAGCCCTCAGTGTAAACTATATAAAGCCCCATAACAAGGTTTACATTAGTGCTTTGTTCCCAAGTCTATGTTTTTACTTTAACTCTTGTGGCAAAAATAACTGATAGCTTTTACTTAATTTCAAGCATTAGAGTCATTCCAGATTGCCTCCTCTGTTGTCTTCTTAACATGGAAAAAGTCACTACATGGTAAATGTATTTCAAATACTTGGCAATGCCTGAAAATTTTCTTTCTCTTAGCCACTAGTCACAGATTACAGTAGAGAAGAAAATAAGTTAACAGATGACAGAGAGATGAATAGGTGCATGGGCAGATAGGTATGTACAAAATACTCGAATATGATTATCACTGCAGTTTTATATAAACCTCCTTTAATTTAGGCTAAATATTCGTGTTGTTGATGCAAAGAAAAAATATTTTAGGATATGCAATTTATTGCAGATTCTATCTTGAAATCTAAAAACCTTCCCATGTCTTAATCAGGGCTGTAATAGTAGCAGGTGAATTCCTTTGGCTGGGGTGAACACGTGATCTACTGTGGTACTTTGTGAAATTGTAACCCCTACTAAACTACAGCTCAGTGTTGCAAGACATAATATCAGCAGAAATAATCAATTACCATTATTGAATTATTTTCAGTGACATTAAATGGTAGAATATTTTCTACCATCATATGAAAAAATTACTTATATTTTTGCAAGCTTGGCTTTAAACATACAGTGTTAAATATACACTCTCAAGCCATACATAAGGAATCAAAATGTTATTATTCTTGGCCACATTGTTCTCACTAAAAGCAATATTAATGCATCCAATTTTATTTAAATTTAAATGTTAGTAAATGTACTGATATTGCTGACTGTCCGCAGTTAATCTTGGAGTGGTTAAATACTTGAGGCTGCATTACTGTTGGCAATAAAAATATTCAAAGTGCAGGAAATTACACATACTCAGAAACATTTTATGAAGTTAATCTAGAACACTTAAGTTAAATTACTGGTTTGGGTGTGAAGGGGAATGGGCAATTGATATAGGTGAGATAAAATTAGATTATCTAGTAAGCATGTCCTAAACCAAATCAGAGGTCTTGAGCTAGTTCTTGAGCCATTTAAATGCTCTCATTTCACTTTATAATAGTAAATATCAGTTGCCTTTTATTCACATATAAAGCTCCCAGGCACAATTTTAAGTAGGCTTTTCTTTTTTTTTCTTTGAAGCTCCTTCTCTAAGACATCAATAACTGTCTGGAACATGGAATAGGCAGGTGGATTTTGACAGTCAACTGAAACACAAGGAAGGATTTTTTTTAAAAGCATATGTTCAACCTAGCAGGGGCATCTTGAAAGTCAGTGGCAGATACTCTCATTGACTTTGGCAGAGCAAAGTCAGCCTGCTTATAGTCTCTTCTGGAAAAAGCCTTTTTGTAGTTTATCAAAAGATTATTTGAACTATCAAACACTTGAGTCTGCAATAACAGTCAAGAAATCTCTTGAGAAAAAGGATTTATTGTTGACAAAAACAATTGTTGTGCTCTTTGCTTTTGATTATGACAGGAAAACCTCCAAGCCAGCCCTTTTGCAGGATTTCTACACGGCTGCCTCTGGTCCTCAGGTCCTGAAGGCACTTGTAAGCCTGCACCCATGGGTACATTTGCAGCTGTGGCAGCTGAACTGGCATCACAGCCATTGTGATGCCTTGCTTTGGCTTCATAGCAAGCTTTCAAAAAGACCTGAAAGCCTGTGGAGATGTTTAGAAACAAATATAAATAAAGCATCACTGTACTGATGGCAACTATTCAAAATAGTGTTTCTGTGGTCCCCTGGGAGAGTTAGTTGGTGTTGTCACATTTGGAAGTTAAAGGGGCTCTAGGAGTGAAAAGCAGTGCATGTGTGCCTGGGGATACAGTTCCTCACTCCAAATATTTGGAAAATTAAGCAGAGAAGACTAAGGTACCTACTGTTATCTTATTTCTTCTGTCTTTTGGCTGGTAGGGCATGGATTTGAGAAATTAATTTAGATTTTTCTAGTGTACAGGTCAATGACTACCCAACCTGCTGCTCATTCACACTCTGTGAATACATTAAATTGTTTAATAAAACTAAACATGAAACTCAGGAAATATTATAGGGACTTTAAGCAAGTATTTATGAACACAAGGCCATTGTTTGCTAGCTGCTGTGTGTTTTGTGGGTCGAACATCTGTCTCCACCAGCAACAAGAACAAAATATTGCAGGGTCAAGTGACTGTTGCTACTTGGCAATTTCTTCGTGATAGTGATAGATATTAAAACAAATTGGTGTTTGGATTCCAGAGGAAAATTCATCAGCAGACTACAGCACTATCAAGAGGGGTCAGAGCCAGAACCTAGTCTCTCCAGTATCTTGCTACCTTCTATCTGTTGCTTTTGCATGACATGGGCCAATGCTTCGCTCTTGTGCCCGCACAAGTGACACAGACTATTCTGATGCTAAAAACTGCCCCAGCTCTCTGCTATAAACTTCTGAGTATATTTTTAGTGCTTTTCCTTTATATGTAGTAGATAGTTAAAGAGGAATCCTACCACATACGAAGTTGTCCTATCCCCACCAGCTGTGTGGTTCTGCCTATACACTGGAGGGAAGGAATGTCATCAAGAGGGACCTTGACACACTTGTGAGGTGGGCTGATGCCAACCTCATGAAGTTCAACCATGCCAAGTGCAAGGTCCTATACATGGGTCAGAGCAATCCCAGGCACAGCTACAGGTTGGGCAGAGAAGAGATTCAGAGCAGCCCTGTGGAGAAGGACTTGGGAGGGTTGGTTGATGAGAAAATGAACCTAAGCCGGCTTCAGTGTGCACTTGCAGCCCAGAAAGCCAACCGTATCCTGGGCTGCATCAAAAGGAGCATGACCAGCAGGTCGAAGGAGGTGATCCTGCCCCTCTACTCTGCTCTTGTGAGACCTCACTTGGAGTATTGTGTGCAGTTCTGGTGTCCTCAACATAAAAAGGACATGGAACTGTTGGAACAAGTCCAGAGGAAGGCCACAAGGATGATCAGGGGACTGGAGCACCTGCCGTATGAAGACAGGCTGAGGAAGTTGGGGTTGTTCAGCCTGGAGAAGAGAAGGCCGCGTGGAGACCTCATAGCAGCCTTCCAGTATCTGAAGGGGGGCTATAGGGATGCTGGAGAGGGACTCTTCATTAGGGACTGTAGTGACAGGGCAAGGGGTAACGGGTTAAAACTTAAACAGGGGAGGTTTAGAATGGATATAAGGAAGAAGTTCTTTACTGTAAGGGTGGTGAGGCACTGGAATGGATTGCCCAGGGAATTTGCGCATGCTCCATCCCTGGTGGTGTTCAACGCCAGGTTGGACAGAGCCTTGGGTGGCATGGTGTGGAGACGGTGTTCTCACAGGAGAATGGATAATTGGTACATAAACTCTGAATGATCCTGAAAGATACAGCAAGGCCGTGAGAGGCCCAAGGAAGCTTAAGCAAGCAAGATAAGAAGAAGCTGGAATTCACTGAGGTAATGAGAACTGTGGACTGTTGGCAAGCTTTCAAGGTCAAGTTCCCACACCTGTGCTTAACCAATTATATGCTAGTTGCAAAGGGTCTTCAAGACATGTATCCAATCATAATATGCCAAATCACTGTAAGTGCATGTAAGAAATAGTATTTAAGGGGTTAAGGCTTTGTAATAAACGGCTTTTGTCTGATCATATTGATCTCTGACTGAGTCCATATATTTTCTGTGGCAGCATGGTTTAGTGTGAGGTGTCCCTGCCCATGGCAGGGGGCAGGGGGGTTGGAACTAGATGATCTTAAGGTCCTTTCCAACCCTAGCTATTCTATGAGTCTATGATTCTATGATTCTATTTGCTATACCACAGCCCAAGACCAATAAAAAGGGTAATAGATATCTTATCTTACCCACACATGACCCAAATTGTCAGAGAGGTCATCCTGAAAAACAAAAAAATAATCCCATCAAGGATGTCTAGTCTTGTAGCAGATTCACTGGTGAGACTGGAATCTGAAAATCCCTAACTGCAAAGGGCTCCTTCCAATGCTAATGGATAATATGTCATATACTGAGGAATTAAGTGAATTACTGAAAAGCTTGTGATACATATGTCTAGGGCACTGAGCCAAGATCTGCTTACCCCCTGCCCCATGTGTTCTTGGAAATAGTGCCACTCCAATACACAACTTTCTGATACTAATGTAAGTAATGATTTGGCCATCACCAAAAGTTTTCCAGAACTTAATCCCAAAGCACCAGAGATTAAAGAAAGCATCTGGGAAAAAAAAAATTAAAAAAAATGGGCTAAGTGAAAGTGTAGGCTGTACCTAGAGATAGCTGATTGCTGAAAAAATAAATCTGCCATCAATGAAAATCCAGAATGTACTATTGCCAAGTTATAACAGCAAAATTGGACTGTGTTTACTTTTATTTCTATAGGGCAGACAAAACTGATGGTTCTTAGATGTAGTTATCCATGCTACTCAACTTCATTGCAGCAAACAGATAAAGAACAAAAAAAAAAACAACCTAAAACTGAATGCTGGAGAAACTGAGATGCTGCTGACGATGAGACACTGACACTGACATTGTCCCATCAGCATAGAGAGCATCTTCTTTCAGGTGACCTGTGTTCCACAGAGTTCCCAGAGAGCCAAAAAGTGACTGCTGAGAAAAAAATAAATTGCTCTCAAGGGCAGGGAGAAAGCATATTTCCTTGCAGAGTTTTGAATTTATCATTAAATAAGACAATCACAAAGTTTGTGGTTTTAAACCTGTTTCTGATGACTCTCTTCTACTTTGTTGTAAAATTGCTGTAGGCATGCAGAAGAAATTATATGCTGGCTGCAAAGGGAGTTAGCACCATCAAGCATCCTGTTACTCTTAAATTTTTGCAGACTAACACAGTATCCTTCAGCTTCAGCTGCCAATCTATTTAATCAGACCCTCTGTAATTCTCTGTCATTTCTACAAGTACTATAGATCTAAATTAGAGGCTGGATCTCTTCACCTTGTCATTAAGGAACTATAAAAGAGCAATGGCCATGGTAGATTGTGATTATTTTGACAAGGGGATCATATTAAACCTCTGTACTCTTCCAGAGCAAATCATACTTGATCATGATAATGGAGAGGTACATTTCTTTGGACTGATGACTTCTACCTTTGTAGCACTGCTTTTCAGCCTAAAATATTGCTTGTTTTCTTCCTTCAGTGCTACTATGTATTACATGAGCAGGTGCAGAGTTTTATCCTTTGCCATCCCTATAATCTGCTGTTATTTCTGCAAGATAGCCCTTTGAAAAGGTATTTCAATTGCAGTTATTTGATTCCTTTACTAAATATTTACATAAATAAAGAAAACCATAGCAATCTAATTTGGAGCTTTTGTGATTGCATTCATTTCCTTTGATCCCAAAACATTTGAAATGTGATTTCTTTCCTCAGCACAGATACCGTCAAATAGAAACATCTCTCAGCCATGTTATCATTTAACTGTCTACCACAGTTAACAACCTTCACTTGAGAAAAAATATAATTAATAAACTTATTCCTAGCAAAGTGATGAGTGGAACCATTTTTTGTGGCTTAAATAATTGATTGCCCTTAAGCATCTGTCATGGTTTAAACCCTAGCCAGATAGCTTGTTCACTCACTCCTAGTGAGTGGTGCTGGGCTGAGAGCAACCGAGGACACCCCCCCCCCCCCCCAGGGCTCTCCCCTTCCTCCCTCCCAGAGGAACGGGGAGGAGGATCGAAAGAGTGCAACTCCCACGGGTTGAGACGAAAACAGTCCAGCAACCAATGTACAACACAAACCACCACCGCTACCACCAACGACAGCAATAAGAGAAAATAACAAGGGAAGAGAATATGATACCACCGGCTGAGAAACGAGTCCCACCCTGTGTCCTTCCGGGCAACTCCCAGTTACCCCCCACCCCGGGCATGACGTGCTGTGGTATGGAATACCTCCCCGGCTAGCCTGGGTCAGGCGCCCCATCTCTACTTCCTCACAGCTTCCCCTCCTCCCTGGCAGAGCATGAGCCTCACAAAGTCCTTGGTCAGGGTAAACATCACTTAGCAACAACCGAAAACATCGGTATCACCAGCACTGTTCCCAGGCTGGAAGTCAAAACACAGCACTGCACAGGCTACCACGAAGGAGAAACATGACTGCTACTGCTGAAGCCAGGACATTATCCACCCCTTATTCCATACCATTCATGTCATGCTCAGATCCCACATTTTCAATATACCATCTCTCTCCCACATATATACATCCATATACATACAGACCAAGAGAAAGAGATCATTTTCTTAGTGCACGGACCAAACCCTATAATGCTGCTGAGTCCATTCGGCCCATGATGTCAGGTTCCATCTCTTGCAACAATCTTTCAGGGCAGGAAAGGCTGTGTGCAGTATTATCGTTGCCTGCTGATGCTGGTCGTTCCTTTACTGTGGAACTCATCCGGTCCTATCAAAGTTTATTCTCTGTTGGGATGATGGTTGGAAGGAAGTCAGGGCTAGTCGCTGGTGACCTGGAGACATCTAGTTGATGAGCTATAAAAGTATTACACAGCAGGCAGCAGCATACAGTTAAGTTCATTGGCTGTTTTCCCCTAAAATCAAATCCCCTTGAGGTATACATCGGACTTCTCCATCTTCCTGCATTACCCAAGTATATCCAGGTCCCTGAGCAAAAGCAATCCTATGAGTGGGTTTACCTTTACCTGAAGCAGGAATAACCCAGACAATGACCCCAGCAAATTCTTCATATGCACCATGGGAACTTTGTCCCCCTCTACAATATGTAAAAGTTCTGACTGGGCTGTGCCGGCCCTGTTGGCAGATCCTCTGGTGTTGACCAACCAGGTGGCCTTTGGTAAGTGTGTATCCCAATGCTTGAAAGTTCCCCCACCCATTGCTCTCAGTGTAGTTTTTAACAGCCCATTGTACCGTTCGATTCTCCCAGAGGCTGGTGCATGGTAGGGGATGTGATATACCCTACCTGTGCGTTGCCAGTTGCTCTGCTTCCATTGCTTCAACCACCCCCACAGGGCATTTGCCACCATCCATGAGTCAGTATAGAGATAAAGTACTGGCCACTCTTCTCGTTCAGCAATGTCCAGGGCCAGCTGGATGGCTTTCACCTCAGCAAACTGACTCGATGCACCCTCTCCTTCAGCAGTTTCTGCAACTTGTCGTCCAGGACTCCATACAGCTGCCTTCCATCTCCGATGCTTTCCCACAATACGGCAAGAGCCATCAGTAAACAAGGCATACTGCTTTTCACTTTCTGACAGTTTATTATATGGTGGGGCCTCTTCAGCATGCATCACCTCCTCCTCTGGTGACATTCCGAAATCTTTGCCCTCTGGCCAGTCCATGATGATTTCTAGAATGCTTCCCCTCCTCCCTGGCAGAGCATGAGCCTCACAAAGTCCTTGGTCAGGGTAAACATCACTTAGCGACAACCAAAAGCATCGGTATCACCAGCACTGTTCCCAGGCTGGAAGTCAAAACACAGCACTGCACCAGCTACCACAAAGGAGAAAAATGACTGCTACTGCTGAACCCAGGACAGCATCGCATTTTCAAAGCGGAAGCAAACAAGTATGTATTTTACAAATAAAAATCTGTTTAATGAAAAATTCCATAAGATAAATTGATTATGATTCTTACTTAGTTTTGATTAAGAATATTTTACAATTATTTTTGAAACTATTTTTCTAGTTACATTCCAGAACTCATTATTTACTGAACTTTGCAATGTACATATGGATGAAAACTAAACAGAGAAAGTTGATTAGAGAATGACAGAGATTTTGTAAAAGGGGGATTTATTGAAATGGATCCTTACTTGCTAAGACTGCAAAATGTATTTATATAAGTGATTCACCATACAGATGTGGAAAAATGTTCAAATATTTGTGTATCAAGTTTCAGACTTTCATAAATGTTTGCTACAGAAAGTAACACTGACTATAAAATGTAGTTTTGCTATGGAAAGTGACACTGACTATAAAATATCTTTTGGCTTCCAATCATACATTTAATTCAGGAAACCCAACATGACAAAATGAACCAAATGCACAAGCAAGACATTATTACGTGGGTAGTAAGTCCCACTGTTAAAATTAATTCATGTTGTGACCCTTACTGCTATGTCCACACCTACAAAGCAATTGTGAAATCCATCTATGCCATTTTATGCGGTTTTTGAGGTCTTGAAATTATATATCCTACCAGGACAAAGCTCAAAGGAGAGTATCAACAACAGCAGCTTGTGAGTGCGAGTGTCTGCCATAAGCAACCCCTGTAGGTTCACTGTCATTTCCCCATCCCACCATTCCTGGGTGGAGAATAAGAAGAATCCTACCATGGTCGTGTAGGATTAGTGCTGCAGAATCAGTGCAGAAAGCAGCTCAATCACACAGCTGATTAGTTAGTTCTGTCCAGATCAGCAAAGTTGAAGGGGGATCTAATGGAAAAAAAAATCTTAAAAATCTTTGCTGTATCAGTATCTGCAAAAAAGTAGTCTCTAGGGCCACTTCCTGAAGCTGAAATCTCTTTGGGCAATTGGAGCAGCAACATAGTTCTACCATTCTTCTCCCCCCGCATAAAAAAAAAGAGCTTTCTCTCTACACCCCAGATGAGACGGAGCTCGAATGAAGGAAAGACTGACAGACTGTGACCAAAATTGTATTTACATTGATGAGCAAATCTTAGCCATGGCAAAAAACTGCATGTTTTTAGTAAAGCTATTGTTAGAGTTATTGCTTTGTTCTGTTTTTATTTCCATTTTCCCTGCAACATAATGGATTGTTTTTCTCAGTATAATGAAGTTGAATGAAAAGGAGCAAAATTAATAGCTGTTACTATTTTTTGTAGTTTGGAAAGCAAGAACTTGAAAAGAAAATGCAGTATGACATACCCACTGCTGTGAACACTATATGCTAATTTAGATAATTGAAAAATACAAGACAATATCGTTATCTGACATAGTTCATAAAAATTGCTGCTACTGCAGTGTTAACTTAAAAAATGAGTAAATGCAGGAATACCTTCTTGCCCACAGAGGTCAGGGAATGGTACTATCAGCTGAAAATACTATCATTATTCTTAGGGCTGCAGTTCAGCTGGTGTAAAATATGGTGCACTGTCATTTAACAGGCCCACAAAAATCATAAAATTCTATTTGAATCATATAATCACAGGTACCTCTGGGACAGCCTTTTTGTCCTAAAAATGAACTGAAGACATTTTGGAAAGCACATCCACTTTATGTCTTCATCCAAGGAAACAACCACAAATCAGTTAGATGAGAGCACTGACGGGTGATACAGGAGTTAAGGCTGTGCACGTCAGCATTTCTATTAGGTTGATAAGCAGCCTCCTGTGAAAAATCTAAACAGTAGCATAGATGGTCTCTGCAAATAAGTTGTCTTATTATTTTCTCTAAATTTTAAATCACTGGTAATTTTGAACTCATGTCAGCTTCATTTTGCTGCCTGCCAACTTCAAGAACATCCTTGTGCAGATATTAGTACCTGATATACCACGTGTGAATTTAATTTATGTGGTAAGGTTTTGAAAATGAAAGCTCAGTTAGTCCCAGTTGGTGGTAATGGAGGAGTTAAGGCTTCCACAGCAATTTTGTGGAACATAGGCTTTAAAAATTTATCAATAAAAAATGATCCAACAAGTTTAGTCATTTTGGGTTTCTTTAATGAAAAGAAGTTTGGATATGTAAACACATAAAGTAAATATTCAACCAAAAATGATTTACAGATGCATTTTTAAAGCTTCCATGGCAGATTTTAATATAAAGTTTAAACAAAATTGCCAGAATAAAGCTTATGGCTTTTCAATATTTGGCTTTGATACTCATTTAAGACTATATGATATGTGCAGTAACAGAGATCCACCCATAGAGAACTATTGCAAACGAGACAAGATCTTGAATAGGCCAAATTAACCTGAAATGAATAAAAAGGTAAAGCTATACATGCTACCAGTGGAAACCAAAAAGACTTAATAAGTCACAATGCCATTGCTTCGTTGCAGACTATGCTACGTCTAATGCCATTAGACATTCAGGTGAAAAATGAAAATGTCAAATGCCAAGGTAGACTTCACACTAAATGTTTTTCCAGCCACTCACCTGGAATTCAGGACACTCAAGGGGCCCATTTTCTTTGTCACATCAGAGTCACAGGGCAGCTGAGGCTGGAAGCACCTCTGGAGACCATGTAGCCCAACCCCTGCTTGAGCTAGGGCAGCCAGAGCAGTTTGGGCTTTGCGTATCTCCAGGGATATGTAATATGAATATCTCTAGGCAACGTAATCCTGTGGTTGACCACTTTCTCTCATGTTAAAATGGAATCTTCTTTATTTCACTTTGTTCTTGTTCACTTTTTGTCATTCACTGAGCCTCACTGAGAATAACCTTTGTCTGAACGATCCCAGCTTGCTCAGCCTCTTCCTCTAATCCCTTCATCATCTTCATGGCCCTCTTGCTGGACTTTCTCCAGTACGTTCTTGTCTTTCTTGCACTGGGGAGATCAACAGTGGACCCAGCACTCCAGCTGTGTCTCCCAAGTGCTGAGCAGAGGGGAAGAATACCCCCCTTGACCTGCTGTCAACACTCTGCTTGTACAGCCCAGGAAATCATTGTCTGCCTTCACTGCAGAGGCACATTGCTGGCTTATGGTCATCTTGGTGTCCACTGGAACATGCAGGGCCTGTCAAGCAGTTTTCCAGCTGGTTGGTCCCAGTTTGTACTGGTACATGGGGTTGTTCCACTCCAGCTGCAGGGTTTTGCACTTCCCCTTCATGATCATGAGGCAACTGTCAGCATACTTTCCCAGCATGTCCAGGTCCCACTGGATGGCAGTGTGACAATCTGGTGCATCAGTCACTCCTCCCAGTTGTGTGTCATCTGCAGACTTGCTGAGGTTGCATTCTGTCCCATCCAAGGTTGTTAGCAAAGAGGGTAGCAATGTTTGTATGAAGGAAAGTAATTGCTGTACTTAAAATAATAAATTAGATTTTTACATAAGATTAATTCTCACTGAAGGAAAATGATGCATACTTTATTTTTTCCATTTCCCCCCTCACTAGCAGTATAGGATAGTACACAAATGCACCTGGGGAAACAAAATTAGTATGTTTAAGGGAAGTTTTTTGCATCTTGAAAACAAGCCTAAATATCTTTCATAATAGACTCAATCCCTTTTTAAACTTTATGGCTGCATCATAAAGGAACATACAATTTATTAGCCAACTAACCAAGCAAAAAAGAATTTGCGTATACATTTTAAACAATGTGTTTTGAAATTAAATCTTAGTTGTGTTGACCTCTGTGTCTGTGCTAAACCTAGGTACTAGCTCTATTTTTCAATGGGCCTGTAACACACTGAGTATCACTACCAAGAACAAAAGTGTTTTTGACAAACTGTCTTTGGAAATGCCTTTTAAAACTGTAGGTATAAGTTGAGAAATAAAAATTTAATTGCTTTGTTTTCGGTTAACCCTGCAGAATATTGATAATAATATTTTATCTAAGATACTTATAATTGTTTTTCTTCAGGAAGCCACATCATAATCACATTAAGACACTTCAGGGTGTCTACCCTAACAATAGCAGCTCCTGCTGTGTCTTATTACTTAAATGTGTTTGCCATTTGCTCTCCCTGCTGACTATTCATTTGTCTTTTCTAGGCATAGATTGATAGCAACTTTTACCAAGTCGTATTTATTTTACTAAGAAGAGTGTTGATCAATACCATATGAGCTAAGACAACCAAACTAATTTTTCTAATAATATCATTTTTCCAGAAAGCTTGAGGAGATGTATTTATTTGTACCATACCTTACAATCAATTACTTCATGCAGATGATAGTGAGATAATAACCAAACAATCACACAATGATAATTGTTTCCCCATTTAGCAAGACCGGTTACTCTGCAAGAATATTTGAGCAATCCTGGGAAGCTAATGCAAACAACCCGTGAACTTTTACTGCTCATTCCAGAAAGCCAAACAAGTCCAGTCTGGCTGTTTTGAGACTGTTGTAAGACACACTGACTTGCAGGGAACAAGATATTTGGGAATATAGCAATAAATACCATGGACAGAGACCAGCCACTTATTTCTGTGGCAGTCTTGTACCATGAGTAGATATGAATGTGTTACTGTGAAAAAGGACATTAAACACTTCTTTGTATTGAAATATAGACAGTCTATATTCTGCACTTTAAAGGCATGTGGAAAAGCAGACAACAGCCTCAAAAGTGTTCAAGCCATCTTTTTTACATCATTTTAGTACTGAAATTATGTTAATTTAATCAGTTTACAGAAGATTATTCGCATGAAGGCAGTTAAGTAGCCAAACATGATAAAGTGTGTGGAAGAACTTTAAAGCTGTTTTCAGACACTTCAATTGAAACAAATTCCTCAGTAAACCAAAGCCACTCCACAGACCTCCTGAGTTTAAATCTCTCTGAGGGGAAAAGCCCAAGGTCTGCAGCAATACCCCACGGGTGGACTTCCATATAGTTCTGAGTGAGGGCAAGCACTGTGCAGGCTCTGTACATTGCCTCTGCAGGCGTACAAGTGCTGAATTTGCTAAAGCCCTCATTGAATGTTGACTGCAACAAAGTCACATTAAAATGTGTACTTCCTGACATCAGTGAAGAGTGCATGAGGAGGAGCTGAACTCATGAGGGTAGATTTTTACACCCATATGGATTCTCTGATGTCTAATAAAGGGTGAAATTATCTTTATTCTCAGTGCCCGCACTAATATCCTCCCTCTCCAGTTTACAGCTTTTATGAAATTGTAAGGAATTTCATACATCCATGAACTCCATCTCTTTGTTAAATGTAATTATAAATATTTAAGGTATTAAAAAGGCATTAGTACAGATAGCTGTCCAGGTAAACAGATAAATGATTGTGCAAGCTTATATATATCTTGTATATGTAGTTCATACATATCCAAAAATAAATTTCTCCTCAATCTTTTCCTACTTCTTCAGTAATATTAGAAAGAAAAAGCCTTGCTAGCAGCAAATACAGTTAAAGCTAATTTTGCCTTAGACTCATTTTCCAAAATGACAAAACACAGAGACTGCATTTTATACAGGTGAACTACCAACAGTTGTGAAATTACATGTTTAAGTAATTAATTGATTTTACTCTAGGTTTGTTAACTCGGCATCACCTAAATTAATTACATATGTCTCTTGTATCCCAAGTCAGGAGAATATGCACTAAATACACAGTAGTATGCAGAAACCTATGGAAAACTATGCAGCAAGTGATAGAAATCAATTCCTTATGTTACACTGAAGTGGTACCACATTTCTGACATTGCAATCCGATAGAAACTACATTGCTTTTAAAGCTGAGAAGATGAAAAAGCATACTGTCGTGGTTTAAACCCAGTCAGGTAACTTGTTCACTCACTCCCAGTGAGTGGTGCCGAGCTGACAACAATCGAGGTCCGTGTCCCCCCCCCCCACCAGGGTTCTCCCCTTCCCTGCTCCCGGAGGAACGGGGAGGAGGATCGAGAGAGTGCAACTCCTACGGGTTGAGACAAGAACAGTCCAGCAACAAATCACCACCGCTACTATCAACTAAAACAATGATAAGGGAAAATAACAAGGGAAGAGAATACGATACCACCGGCCAAGAAGGCGAGTTCCACCCAGAAGCCCCTGTCCTTCCGGGTAACTCCCAGTTACCCCTCACCCCGGGCATGACGTGCTGTGGTATGGAATACCTCCCCGGCTAGCCCGGGTCAGGCGCCCCGTCTCTGCTTCCTCACAGCTTCCCCTCCTCCCTGGCAGAGCATGAGCCTCACAGAGTCCTTGGTCAGGGTAAATATCACTTAGCAACAACCGAAAACATTGGCCTCACCAACACTGTTCTCAAACTGGAAGTCAAAACACAGCACTGCACCAGCTAACACAAAGGAAAAACATGACTGCTACTGCTGAACCCAGGACACATACTAATACTGGGACAAACAGCATCGCTTCTGAGATACTTCTATGGGAAAGTAAAATAGAAGCCACACCTAATTAATGGCACTTTATCTGAGAGTTTTCTTTATATTGCAGGATCTAGAGACCCAATTCCACATTAATATCTGTTTTATGGTTCCCCTACCCTAGAATGAACCATAATTTCATTATCATTTCCAGACATCTATGTCTGAGATGTATTTTCAGTGTTTACAATGCTTTTCAGAACAGAACTAATGAACTGGGTGTTTTAAAGGATTGTGTGGGTTTTGTAGCCCAGCCTGCTATTAGAGATAGAAAAGCAAATGGGAGCAATAAAGTTGAAATGATACCTGGTATACAAATAAAAGTTGCAAGCAGCAGGGTTCAATACCTTTGCATAATTGTGACTCATCTAGCTGAGTTATCTGCAAGCACAGAACTGAGGATGTGAAATCATGAAATGCTATTTCATGAGAGAAAGGAAGAAGTTCTCCATGCTGGGAGCATGCCCATGACAAACTCAATCTAGCATCAGAGATAGACACAGAGTCCCAATATGGAAAGAGCAGGGTGCTCAGCCTCTAAAGTCACCCAGCAACTCTACCCTTAAATTCAAAATGCGTATAAATAACACACCCCCCCACCCCCAAACCAAGACAAATATTTGCAACTATTCTGAAAACTTTTCTAGAAATTCTACTTTATTCTGATTTCTTTAATCTCTGGTTCTTTATTTTTTTTTCTTTACCCTTCCTCCTTTTTTGTCTGAGCCAGATCCTACAGACTTAGCTTCTTGTCTGTTGCTCCCTTGTCCAGATATATTGCCCAGACTTTATCACAGCTAATAACTCCTACTTCTGATCACTATCAAGTCTCTATCTACATCAGTTTTCATGTCTCCACAGTCTGACATCTACATGTGCATCTCTGATAATGCATGCTTGGAATTATTTTGGTTTCTTGCAGTGCATGAACCTATTCTTTCCTCATCTTCTCTGTAACATCCAAACATATCTTATGTTACTTTAACATTTTACTGATAGTTCTTACACCACTTACATCCTTTTGCAGATCTAATTACTTTTAGATGTAGAAAAGTATTCTGCACAATTTCATAATAACCTACTTTCATATTTAACATACACAAATGTGTTGGGACAGATTAGACTTTTATGGGAGCAAAATGATCTGTAGCACCCATATGCAGAAGATAAATGCATATTAGTGAAGAACATATACATTCAAATCAACCAATAAAAGAAACCTACAGACAGCCTGGGAAAAACCTGACCTTGAACTATGATTGGTAAGCATCTCAACAAGGTTGTAAAGCCTTTGCACGTGCTGTATCACAGCATGTACTTTTATAAGCACCTTTGGAATTGACAGAAACATATTTTGGGGGATCAGTTCAGCCATCCTAAAACAGACATTTAAAATAGGTCAAAGAATTGTGAGAGTGACACTGCTTACTAGTCATTCATTTCAGTGATTAGTTGAAAAGTAGATGTCTGCACTATTAATGTATAAAGTTTGATCAGAGGCCCTTACCCAGTGGGATTTCACTCTTACAAGTTTTTGCCTCTTTTCAGCTTATCTGCTGAATTTGTGGATTTGCCCTTAGCTTTATGGTAGAAATCCTTACCAAGACAGACAAAAGCTTGTGATTCTGCACCCGAATAGGAAGAGATTGCAAATGTAGTGGCATACCATATAGACTTTGCAGGAAAAAAAAATCCTCTGTTCATAATTTCTTTTTTTCTCTCAAGTTTTTATCCTAGGTCTTACACTTGGACAGAGGGGTATGTAAGGCTTGTCAAACCAATATGCGCTTCAGTCAGTTTCATCAACTTCAAAGCAGATTCTATTCTGCCTGCACAATAACACCACTTTTTTCCTGTTGGAGATCTGTCTCACATTCTGTTTTAATGTATGGCAGGCTGATTTTTAACTTAGCGAGAAACTGTGAACACAGTCAGAATAATGTTCTGAAAAGTGGTGGGTCTATTTTGACAGTAATATATTAGCTATTTCCAGAGGAAATAATTCTTCAGGTTCATATGCTTTCCCTGCTTGCTTAGCTATGTAACTTCTCCCTGGTGGGCAAAGTCTTTAAAGGTCATTGTACATGTACATATAACATAAAATTGCTCCAAGGTCTCGCTGCTTGTTTCTCTGACATCTTTGGAGTGGGGCATTCTTCTCCAGGTGAGGCAAGGTCTCATTATGACTATCATTATTCTAAGTAAGACAATTTAGCCATTCTTTCCCATCTGGAGCACTCTTTACTAGCTAAAATGCAAAATCAAATCTAAGGCAGGCACATTTTACCAGATTAGGGAGTGGTCTGGGAGTACTTAGGCAACTTTTCTCCTCAGGAAGAGTTTAACATGAGGAATGAATGTTCTTGTGTGGCTGGGATAGATTCTCTGAAGTTAAGAGCATACCCGCTGTTTATTAAATTGCTTGTATTTTGTCTATCTAGAGTTTTGTCCAAATATGAAATATTAAAGAAGTCATGGAGTCTACAAAGGCAAGTCAAGCAGGAAAAGCTGCACATGAAGGGCTGGACACCAATGTCAAAGCCAGAAACACTGCTGAGGGAGAGCTAGTCATGAATCCACACTGGAGTCACACCACAGAAAGAGATCTGCTAGAGAGGTATTGACTTGCAGTATTTTGGAGCTGCTCTCTATATGTACTTATTCCTCTTTCTTTAAAGAAGATTAGTAATTAATTATATTGCAGTGTTCTAAACCCAACAAGGTGCATCCCAACACCAAAACCAGAGGAAGACTTCAGAGTAAGACTCTTCAGCCTGCGTACACCAGGTACATTAGAGGTGAGAAGAGAAACAAAATGAGAAAGCAGGGTCTGATCCCATCTGGGTCCTGACTGAACCTGGGATCCAGACTGTCCTGGGTTTAGCAGTAGCAGTCAATTTTTCTCCTTCTTGGTAGCTAGTGCAGCGTTGTGTTTTGACTTCCAGCCTGGGAACAGTGCTGGTGATACCAATGTTTTCGGTTGTTGCTAAGTGATGTTTACCCTGACCAAGGACTTCCTGAGGCTCATGCTCTGCCAGGGAGGAGGGGAAGCCAGGAGGAAGCCGAGACAGGACACCTGACCCAAGCTAGCCAAAGAGGTATTCCATACCACAGCACGTCATGCCCGGGGTGGGGGGTAATTGGGAGTTACCTGGAAGGACACAGGGTCTTCTGGGTCGGAGTCGTTTCTCAGCGGGTGGTATTGTATTCTCTTCCCTTGTTATTTTCTCTTATCATTGTTGTAGTTGGTGGTAGCGGTGGTGATTTGTGTTGTACATTGGTTGCTGGACTGTTCTTGCCTCAACCCATGGGAATTGCACTCTTTTGATCCTCCTCCCCATCCCTCCAGGAGTGGGGAAGGGGACAGCCCCTAGGTGGAGGCACCACGGGCCTCAGTTGCTTCCAGCCTGGCACCACTCACTGGGAGTGAGTGAATGAGCTGTCTGGCTGGGTTTAAACCATGACACAGACACAAGGCAGAGTAGCTAATCACCCTGTACAACTCCATTAGTTTCTGTCAGCTTTAAGCACTTAAAGACTCCTAAAATTCTTATCTGAAACACGTTTTGGGCATGTATTTCTTGATGCTTTCTTTATCCTGTTAAAAAGATTAGCATTGCATCAAAAGCAGCGTGACCAGCAGGTCGAAGGAGATGATCCTGCCCCTCTGCTCTGCTCTCGTGAGACCTCGCTTGGAGTATTGTGTGCAGTTCTGGTGTCCTCAACATAAAAAGGACATGGAACTGTTGAAGTAAGTCCAGAGGAGGGCCACGAGGATGATCAGGGGACTGGAACACCTCCTGTATGAAGACAGGCTGAGAAAGTTGGAGCTGTTCAGCCTGGAGAAGAGAAGGCTGCGTGGAGACCTCAGAGCATCCTTCCAGTATCTGAAGGGGGCTTATAAGGATGCTGGGGACTCTTCATTAGGGACTGTAGTGATAGGACAAGGGGTAATGCATTAAAACTTAAACAGGGGAAGTTCAGATTGTATATAAGGAAGAATTTCTTTACTATAAGGGTGGTGAGGCACTGGAATGGGCTGCCAGGGAATTTGTGCATGCTCCATTCCTGGCAGTGTTCAACGCCAGGTTGGACAGAGCCTTGGGTGTCATGGTTTAGTGTGAGGTGTCCCTGCCCATGGCAGGGGGGTTGGAACTTGATGATCTTAAGGTCCTTTCCAATCCTAACTCTTCTATGATTGGGTTATTTCCTTCTTCAGATATTCAGGAATATAATTTATATAGAAAGATATTTTGTGTAATAAAATTCTAAAAAGGAATATTTTATTACCTTCCTCACTCAAAAAAATCTTGAAAACAAAACAAAAAACCAAAATAAACAGCTGGATTCATAGAGATACCTGAAGCAAGGGAGCAGTAATAGAAAAATGAAGATGTCCAATATGATAAATAGCATTCTATATTATCCATTTTCTCTCCATTAACACATCACATAGAATGCATTTTGACTTTGATATTTTATTACAGATGGTTGTTTGTTATTACTGCCAGTTTCTCAGTAAATTCCACTATCTGTACACTTGGTCTTTATGTGGTGCTGCTGGCTCAAGTAAGCAGTTCTCAACTCATTAAAAGTCCGCCAGGTGGAAGTGACCTCTGTGCCTTCATCCACACCTGCTGCCAAGGATGTGCAGGCAGGAAGGCAGAGTCTGAGGTGCTTTGCCTTCGCTCCCCATAGCTATCCCCAGGATGTGAGACATGCTAAGGCTGTCCCTGCTCCATGTGCTGCTGAAAATTGCCTGGATGTCTATATAAATGGCAGGATAGACTAAAACTTTATGCTTTTGTGCAAGCTCGGGGCATTCCTGGGCTGAAGCTTGTTTGGAGGAGAGCTGGAAATGATGTGGGGGGCAGACAGGGCCAGCTTTGCTGGGTATTGCCCTTCATGGAGTGCTGCATCAGCCTGTCTGAATAAGCAAGAAAGACAGACTCAACGGATCCTCAGTGAGTGCTGACGGCCAAACCCACACAGAACTGGGGCGAATTAACAGCTGAGACCCCTCCTGCCCCAGGACTCAAAATAAGCTTCAAGATAAGTCAGCTCAGATTCCCCTTTATCACTTTCATATGCCTGTTAAATAGGGATTATTGTTACTGTTATCAACAATTATTGGCATGATATTTCCACCTGCAAGGTAAAGGTTGTCTTTACAGGAGTGAGACCCCAGAAGTTTTGGAGAGTTATTTTTCTTCCTGCTTGATGTGACAATTATTTTTTTCCACAAGAGGTCTTAGTGGCATCCCAACATTCTTAATCTACTGAGAGGCTTAAATCTAGTAATTTAGTTCAAATTGGAAAGTTTTTGTATGATCTCTTTTTAATTAATTTTTAATTCCTTTATACATTTTTAATTACATTATTAGAGTGCTTGTGTTGAAATTCACCTAGAGTGCTGCACAGTGATAATTAGTTAATGTACAATGAGAAAGCCTATTGTATTTGGTACAGTTGAGGATTACTGGAATTCAAAATATTCTAACTTTTTAAGATTGTATACTAATACAGTCCAAATAAAAATCTGAATACACAATATTAACCTGGCAAACATGAATGGGAAAGAACAAAAAGGCAAGCAAACACTCACTTTCCCTGGGAGTCATACAATGCTTACTATTAGACTTGAACCAGTAATGATACTGTATCTGAATCTTGATTAAAAAATTGCTAGCTAAAGAAAGAAAAAAAAATAAAGCAAACAAAAAAAGGGCTTTTACAGACATGGAATTAATTGTAAAACAATGAATTCAGAAATCCAGCAGTATAGCACATATTCTAACAACCTTAACAAACCATCATGTTGCACTCCAACTCCAGAGTATAGGACATTAAACTTTAGTAATGGCTACAGTACCAGGCACATTCCTATTTCTAACAGTAATTGCTGATTTGTTCTTTATTTACATATGCAATTGAAAACAATAACATTACATTTATGCTATAGAACTCTAAATGTCAGCTTCACTGGTTTGTCTAAGTTTTAGGATGTCTTTTATTGAGCACTGGAAGACAAGTTTGGTTTCTTCTGCTTCACCCAAGAAAATGTAATGCTTGAAGAAATTTAATTCATTTTTCATTCTTTGCCATACCTCATAATTGCATTTGTGATCATGGTCCTGTTATACTAGGAACTGTGCAGATATACACTGAAAAGCTGGCAGTCAAAACAGGCAAAGTAGAGAGAGAATAGAAGGGGAAGTGGGCAAAGGGGTGGTGTAACCTGCTCAGTGGCAGAACTGGAAAATAGATCCAAACAGATTTATGTGATAGAATGGACCTCAGAGAAGGCTGGAGATTATCTTGCTGAAAGGTGAAATTGTGCCCAGTTAGAAACTTTAATGCCACTTTGTTTCCCTGGGAAAGCAATTGATTTCACTGTGGTCTGGAGCACATTCTGCTTCAAACCTAGGAGGACGAAGTCCTGCTCAATTCGTGGTTAGCTGCATATAGGACAAATTCAAGCAGGTGTACCTCAGCAACTACCCTGCCACCATGAATTCTTTTAAAAAAAAACAAAAAGCAAAAGCCAAACCCAAACTAGCAAAACAGAAGAGGGGAAGAAAAAGAGGGGAAGGGGAAGAGGAAGGGAAGAAGGGAAGGGAAGGGATGGGAAGGCAAGGGGAAGGGGAAGGGGAAGAGGAAAGAAGAGGGGAAGGGAGCAGAAGGAAAGAGGGGAAGGGAGGGGAATGGAAGAGAAAATTGTATTTGGATGTGTTCTGTAGAGAAGTCTTCAAATGCTGCAAGCAGTGTAGAATTTCCCTTTGTAA
The DNA here is from genome assembly GCF_034315485.1 of Pezoporus occidentalis. Classification (NCBI taxonomy): domain Eukaryota; kingdom Metazoa; phylum Chordata; class Aves; order Psittaciformes; family Psittacidae; genus Pezoporus; species Pezoporus occidentalis. Next base: position 7,421,386 of record NW_026916158.1, read on the forward strand.
GAAAAAAAAAATACTTGAAAATGCAGATACAAATTTTTTAAAATCTCATGTAGCTTGTTACTTATTTGTACCATAAGACACCTTCACAAAATTTAAAGTATGTGAAACTCAAGCAGAAGCAGAAAAAATTTGGAAAAGAGGATTTGGAAATTTGGACTTTTCACAAAACTGACATTTTGTAATCACAATCTAAACTCTGTGATTTAAGGATGCAGAGATGTTCCTTCACAGTTACAGTTCAAGGGAGTGTTGGTCCCTCCATCTTCACTGAGGCTTCAGTGTAGACCTCTTTTCTGGTACAGTGTTAGCGATGAAGCATGTATGAAGCAACTCAGAAGCAGAGTGCCTAAGGCAAAGTCCTAATTTCCCACTGAAAAAGCTGCTCTGCTCATAAATTTGAAACTGCCCATTCCCTCTCTGTATATATTTCCATTGAGCCTATGTTTCTTGTTGATTAGTAGCCAGGTAAAACAGTTATGATGGAGAACGTAACCAAAAGATATTCTTCCACTACCTAATACCATACCCTTGCCAAGGATAAAAATCAAATTTAGCAGAAGACGAAATTCCCTTTGCTTCAGAGGATGTGGCTAGCTGTATCACACACAAGGATATTGAAACTGAATCCTTCTTTGGACAGTAAGATGTCAAGTTATCCTTAGAAAACGCTTTTATTCAAGATTCAGTATTTGTCTTATGTAACAGTCAAAAAAAGGCCAAAGGTCCACTTTGAGACAAGCAGTACTCCAAGCCACTGTGATTAAAGCCCATCAATTTATAAATGGGACTCTTAATCCTATGTATTTTTAGATCAAGGGAAGATTTCATTCAGCCTGTGGCTGCAATGTGGAATTCACAGAAAGGGACTTGAAAGATACCCTCATAGTTCCTCCTGCATGGAGAGCTTGAGTGATTTTCATTTTCCAGGCTCCCTGCTGGGCCATACACCTATGACTCCAACCACCATGGTAGATTTCATGAGGAAAAGAAAATTCAGCCACTTTTTATTTCTTCATTTTTCCTTGAGACAGTTTGCTTCAGCTGTACAGGAAAATGTCTTTTACAATGACACATTTGCAGAACAAAAAAAAAATCTCCTTTGGGGGGGATGAAGGAACACATCAGTGATGGGCGGAAATCTCCAGTTCCTGAAGGATCCTACTGGTTTCTAGTAGCCTTCTCTTTCTGATGGGAAGGAATAGATGGTGCTAATTCTGTGACAGCTGAGAAATTTCAGGAATGTCTTTCTGCCTGTGCATGACACATGCTGAAAGATAGTAAAGCCATGCTGTATCTGTTGTTGATGTGTCAATAACTACTAGCAAATTTGAACTGTTGACATGGGCCTGATTCAGAACCTTTTAATGCGTTTACAAGAATTACTTTTTGGAAAAGGAGATTGCTTTCCTTTTTTTGCATATGTTGTTTTCGAACATGTTAGTTTAGTTTTTGTATGTGTGACAAACTGAAATTTCAGAAAGTCTCCATCAGACAGGTCATCAATAAATTATAAAGATCTAACATGCTCATGGGTATGCCTGTAAAAACTTCTGATCTAAACAACTCATGCACATTGTGTGCTTAAAATATTTTTTAATCCTTTGGGAGCAAGTGAAAATAAATTCTCTAAAAGTGTGATTATAGCTGAAGTTTCTAACCAGTCTTTCTTCAAAAGACCTGTGGAAATGAAGCTTCTCTAGGAATTTCTACTTGATCAGTTCCACTCTTTATTTTGTATACAAGCATTTAAAACACCATTCCCATCTCCTTAGCTGAACATGTTACATTCTCAGTTCATTCTTCATCATGTTTTGACACTGACATGCATGGAGCACTGTTATGACTTCATGTTAGACATCTATGCCATGTATGCTTGGATAAGCTACAGCTTCCAAAGCCTCAGTTCCCAGCTTCAAACAACAACAGCTCAAACTTCCAACTCAGAAGTTTGCATCTTTGGGTGCTGGCCAAAAAAGATGCTGTCAAGCTGATATAAACCATCTGCTATTGTACTTACCTTTTTTTTTTCTCTATGTAACTCTCTGTTTTGGAGGCAAGTCCTTCAGCACAGTCCTTGAATACCAAGTCTTTGACGGAAGGAACAATATGCTCAAAAGCCATCAAATCAACTGAGCTCAGAAAAAGTGTCATTAAACTAACAAAATGCCCCCATAGTCACCAGTGAGATCATGGGCCTGTTACAGAAAGAGAAGGTGGCTACACTATCTTGGTTACCAGCGACTTGGAAGGGAAATTTTGTTGGTTTTGTGATGATAACAAAGACACAAGCAAAGATTTAGAGCTTTATCTTCTCCTTATTGAAACTGATGACAAAGCTTCCTTAACCAGATAAAAACATTTCAAGTGCTTATCAAATTATTCAAATGTATTTGGTTGAATGCTATTTCCTCAGCCAGAGGATTTAATCAGAATGCTATCATTTCCACCAAAAAGAAGATAGGAAAAAGTTTTGTCATAGTATTTTGGCATGATTGTTTCACTTCTCAGGTAGAATCAGAAAGGAAAAACACAAGCAAAAGGCAATAACGGTGCCACTTGCAAAACCAGCTTTCTCAAAGGGGATCCGGCCTTACCTAGGTGTTCAGGTTTTTGAAAGATGTTTGTGGATAAATGGATCATCGGATCTGACCTGGCTCTGAAAGGGTAAATACTATTAGTTTGTAGCAAACTATTTATTTATTTATCTATTTATTTATTTATTCCAGGACAGCTTGATAAAGAGTAGGAGTCAACTCATGTTGCAACTTTATTCAGTTCATGAAAATGCAGCAAAAAGTTTTTCATAAGCATGAAGTTAGACAGAAACAGTAGCCTAGGAAGCAAAAACCTTCTTTTATTCAGAAAACTTACCTGGCTATCAGTATTTGCCAGAGTTGACAGAAGGACAGCAAATGCATGATGATTCTGGAAAATAATAGTAAAAAATCCACTAGAAGTAATAGTGGTTTAAGTAATCTACTTCACCAGACTTTAGAGCATGCCACTTCATAATCTCCACGAAAATAAAACATCAGTATTTATCTGTCAACGCTGCTTAATATATAGTCAGCAAAAATCAGAAATAGGCCTATATAAAATAAAGTCTGGCAAAAGCACAGAGACTGCTTTCCAACCAGCACATTCCAAAATGCCACTGAATGACATATTACTGTATTTTGCCGCAGAAACCACTGCTGCCCAAGTACTGAGATTTAAACAGAAGTATTTTTGTGGTATTCCTGTCTTGACCATCAGCTTTTTTTTTTTTTTTTGTTTTAGAAGTATATTATGAAACTTTGGAGTATATTGATGAATTTGTCATGGCATTTTCTCCACAAGATCTACTATGCTTTAAGGAATCTTTTGGCTAAGCAAAATTTCTGGCCTGCAATATAAATGATGAAAGAGAATATAAGCTTTTGAACTTCCAATCCTCTCCATGGCACGAGATTATGCATGAAGCACAGAAATTATTTCAAAATCAGACATTGTCTCTGAGTGTGATAGATGCAAAGCCAGAGCCTTTTGGCATCTATAGCACTCATAAGCATCATGGCCAGAGACTGCAAATCCTTCCACAAAAATTCTGACAAACGTGATTACTAAAAAACTGTCAAATCTTTCCATGTCACATGCAACCCAGCAATCAAATATGATCCTACAACAGCTTATCTGATAGATCCTGTTTCTCAAACTTATTACCGAAGAATAAACTTCTAAAACAAAGCCTATTCATTCTTTTTTTACCCGAGTTTTCAGAATATGCAGTTTATCTACATTTATCTGAAAACATAAGCATGACTGGGAAGAAAGAGGGAAATTTTAAATATGGGCTTTAACAAACTACTCAGCAAACAAAAAGCAACCCCTTGGAACTGGCTAAGTACAAAGTTCAGTGTTTCTGCTATTTTCACTTTAGGTCCCTTCCTTTTTCTATCTTTTCAGCCCCCTCTATGGCTCTTCTTGAATTTGCGGATTTGATTCAGGTCCCACGCTTAAACTAAAGCTTCAACATCATTCAATATCATTAAATCACACACGTCATTATCACATAAAAAGTCAGAGCAGTTTCATGGAGCAAAGACCCTTGAAAACAGTGTTAAATGAATGGCAAATATTCTGCTAAGTGTTGTATTTAAGTAAGTTTGCTTTGGTATTGCTTATGTCCTAGCATTCACTTTTTAGGACTGGAAATATTGGTGGCCGAGAAATATTTTACTAAGACCAGTGTTAGCAGGAACAATTTTGAAATTATTGGTATTCAGGAAACCTGTTAGTAGATAAATAGTGATTGCCCAAGAACTAGAAGTATTTGTATACTCAGGGCTTATCAGGGAGAAGGATATAGCTGCTAGAAAAAGATAAACAAACTCAAATAGCAAGTTTATTCAGAATCTTCCTTCGAAACAGTCCTTGGTAAAGTTTTAAAGTTATTATGACAAATACTGCATTATTGAATAATAAAACCATGATACAGTTGCGCTATTTATAGCTAATCATCCCCTAATACTTCTACCAAAGCTTAATCTTTGTTCCTTGTACACAGAATCTCCCTTATTTATTGAAAGAAGGTAAAGGGCAGTGCTGAAAATCTCATCTCTGAAGAACAATTTCCATTCTCTAATCATCTGAGTTTTATCCCAAAATACTGTGCTGTACTCATGAACTGGTAAATCATATTCATTGCAGAGGCAAGGCACAATATATTCACCACACTGCATTCAGTAGATGAACATTACAGTGCTTGTTTTATTAACATCAACATCACATTATTAGTGTACAATATCAGCAGCTTCTTTATGCTAATAATGATCAATTGTACTTCTGTCTTAGAAAACAGCCTGCCCCCAGTGATATAGTAGAGTAACATTTGGTGCTAGCATTATCTCCTGAAAAGCTGACAAATAATTCGTTATAACCAAAATCAATCAGTTTTATTAATCTCTTAGCAGATTTCATAGGACCATTATTTTACAGAAGTCAATTATTTTACATTTTTTGATGTTTTTCACAGAACAGTCTCCTGTTGTCACCATTTAAAATCTGAGCATGCTAAATCAGGATCTCTCCTTGGTTTACCTCATTAACTCCAGTGGAGTTGCACCATGTTTTATTTAATCCAGATGTTTCTCAGATTCTGTGACTACATCTCTGTTAAAGGGAAGAGTGTGTGGAAATATGCTCTAAAAATAATATATGCAATATGAAAATATTTAATAGGAATTTAATATTTAGTATAGAATCACAAAATCATACAATAGTTAGGGTTATATAGGACCTTACGATCATCTAGTTCCAGACCTCTGCCATGGGCAGGGACACCACACACTAAACCATGTTACCCAACAGCTGCATGTCCTTTTTATACTGAGAACACCAGAACTGCACACAACACTCCAAGTGAGGTCTCATGAGACCAGAGTAGAGGGGCAGGATCACCTCCTTCCACCTGCTGGTCACGTTCCTTTTGATGCAGCCCAGGATACTGTTGGCTTTCTGGGCTGCAAGAGCACACTGAAGCCGGCTTAGGTTCAGTTTCTCATCGACCAACACCCCCAGGTCCTTCTCCACAGGGCTGCTCTGAATCTCTTCTCTGCCCAACCTGTAGCTGTGCCTAGGATTGCTCTGACCCAGGTGTAGGACCTTGCACTTGGCATGGTTAAACCTCATGAGGTTGGCATCAGCCCACCTCACAAGTGTGTCAAGGTCCCTCTGGATGGCATTCCTTCCCTCCAGGGTATCAGCCGAACCACACAGCTTGGTGTCATCGGCAAACTTGCTGAGGGAACACTCAATCCCACTGTCCATGTCACCAACAAAGATGTTGAACAAGACCAGTCCTAACACTGATCCCTGAGAGACACCACTCATTACTGGTCTGCAATTGGACACTGAGCTGTTGATCACAACTCTGTGTGTGGCCATCCAGCCAATTCTTTATCCACTGAGTGGTCCATTCATCAAATTGATGCCTCTCCAGTTTAGAGACAAGGATGTCATGCGGGACAGCATCAAATGCTTTGTACAAGTCCCGGTAGATGACATCAACTGCTCTGCCCCTATGCATCACTTCTGTAGCCCCGTCACAGAAGGCCACCAAATTGGTCAGACAGGATTTCCCCTTAGTGAGTGAAGTCATGCTGGCTGTCTCCAACCACTTCAGTAATGCTTTCCAGGAGAACCTGCTCCAAGATTTTGCCAGGACCAGAGGTGAGACTGACTGGTGTGTAGTTCCTGGGTCTTCCTTATTTCCCTTCTTGAAAATGGCGGTTATATTTCCCTTTTTCCAGTCGTTGGGAACTTCACCTGACTGCCATTTTTTTTTTTTCAAATGTAATAGATAATGGCATAGCAACTTCATTTGCCTGTTCCTTCAGGACCCACGGATGGATTTCATCTGGTCCCATGGACTTGCGCACATTCAGGTTCTTAAGCTGGTCTCGAATCTCGAACCAGATACTCTCCTACAGTGGGCCTAAGGTGTTCATTCTCACAGTCACTGCACCTGCCTTCCAAGATTTGGGCAGTGTGGTCAGAACAAGATCCCTGATCCGAGTCCCTGGTAAGCAACACACCTCCCTCGACACTGGGTCAGGCCAACAGACAGGTGCCTCTGTGCCCTTCAAAGTAGAGTCACCTACTACTGTGACCCACCACTTTCTCCTGGAGGCATCAGTAGTGATTCTCTTTACTGGTGCTTCAGTAGATTGTTCATCTGGTGCAGTGGCCGTTCCCCTGCTAGCCCCCGGCAGAACTGCAAAGCAGTTCTGGGTTGGGATATAGGATTTCAGAGGAAGCCCCTTGCTTTTAATTGTTGTCTTCCTCCTTTTTCTGTTTTGGCGGGGGTTTTGTTTTTGTTGGTTTTTTTTTTTTTTTTTTTTTTTTTTTGGGGGGGGGGTGGGGTGGGGTGGGGTTGATTGGTTTTTGGTTTTGTATGTTACTAGCTCCCAGCTGCCTGGATTGATGACCTCCTCCTTTTCTGTATGCCCCACGGTGGCCGCTTGCGGCCCCTGAACAGTTTGAGGCTGAGCAAGCAGCCCAGCTCCCTCTCAGCTCCCCGGTCACCTTTCAGCTACTGACAGCGTCCCGCAGCTCAGCCCCTGCTGCAGCAGGACCTCCACCAGGGCGCACCGAGCGCAGCCCCGCCCATCGCGCACCCTCGTCTCACGGGACCAGTGCAGGCCCTTTCTGCACCCCGAGCTCCGCGCTGCAGCCTCGCCTCTCATCGGCTCTGTCTGGTGCCGACGCTGCCACCGCCAGGGCAGCCACAGCAGAGCTCCCAGAGCAGCTCCCAGCCGCGGCCCTGTCCCTAAGCCGAGCGCTCCTCATCTCGCCCGCCCTTCCGGCGCCAACCGCCTCGCCGCCGGTTGCTCGTGCGCACCCTGAGTCGGGTTTTCCCCGCTCAGGGCGAGGCCGTCCCTCCTGGCTCCGCCCCCTGTGAGTCCCTGCTCGCCTCCCCGGAGGTGCCGGCTCCGGGACGAGGCCTCCGAGGGGTCGGGGCTCCGTCGGTGGCTTTCCCTGCTGAGAGCTGAGGCTCCTGGACGCCGGGTTTCCCTTCCCTCCGGGGTTGAAGGCTTCTGTATGGAGGCACTCACCTCGACAAATCAAGCATATTTCAGCCCTAGAAGAAACCCGAAGACCGGAAATTTAGTTTGGATTCTGAGAGATATGCAGAGAGTCAGAATAAGAATTGTTAAATGCTCATCATAGAATGGGTCCATGAAGTGGTGGGGAAGTTTCATAAAAACTGGTCCTATTCTCAGAAGAAAATGTCTATGTTAATTTTATTTCCAAAATGGGTCACTCTTGTTATTAAATAACTATTGCTCACTTTTTTTTTAGAGGAAACCTACAAGGCTGACATGAAACTTGGAAGGTATTTTTGTCTGGAGTGTACTTTTAAATGAAGCCTGTTTCTGCATCTCCTCTTTTCTACATCTATTACTAATTCCTGTTGTTGAAATTCAGATTCAGGATGATATTTTGACCTGATTTGTATCTTCTTGCTCCAGGTTTGTTGCAGAACCTTTTTTTTTTCCCCACTTTTTTCTTTCTTGTCACTTTTTCAAAAGGTGGAATAAAAAGAATGTATTTATGGCAGTCCTTTGTGATTTATGTTTTTTTAAATGTGTTGCATACTGAACCAGATCCATGGGTGCACAACTACAGACAAATTCAGAAACAAGGGAAGTCAAACAACACTGGCAAGTAGACAATGGCAGTTTAATTCATCTCAATGGCAGGGGTTAATTTTTACCTAAGATATTCACAAGCAATATAATAAAGATGCACAAAATATTCAAAACAGTGAGTAGAAGGCAATGAGACCTAAAAACCTCACTGAGTTTATATCTGAAAATATAAAAAGAAATTTGGATAGAAATCACAGATTGTGGAAACTACAGAGTCCCTTCCTCTGTAAGGGACCTGCATGAGATGCCCACCCCAGCAGTTCATACACAGTCCCTGCACTGCAGCTACCCAACTGGGTACAGGCACCATGCACCACCAGCATGCTCGCTTGGCCCCTCTCTACACCTCTTGTACCTCCACAGATGAAGATGTGCCTGCTCCATCTTGGGTGAACGGAAACAGGCAGCCTCTCATTAGGTTTCCTGATAAGGAGGGGCTTTATAACCATGGGAAGCTTGTTCTGCTTGCCACAGCACGAGAACATCCACTGTAAAGATGGCAACCATGGTAACTGTAGCTATATAGTTATACAGTTTACATTTCTGACAAATTGGCAGCAAAGTGCTTCACATATCTCTTTCAAAAGTAGCAATTATGGTATCTCCTGTGTTTTATCTTGCAATAAAACACCTGATTTTAGAAGGTTTTAGGAAATACCAATACGCAGTAGTTGCCACTAGGTGTTTGTTGGCCTCGTAAACCCTGTATTACTCATTTTGTTTTGCATAACTGTATGCCAATTGATTTTCTGTTAAATGAACTTGCCTATGCATGAACACACAATCCCCAAGTAAGACTTGTTTGCTTCCTGTTCTCATTTTCTCCCCCAAATGAGCTGTAGGCATTTTAGAATCCCACTGTAACTGTAAATCTCCAAAGCTGTCTAGGAGAGGTGGTCTGTAGATATGAAGTTGCAATCAAAAATTTATCTTAAATGCACTGGGATTGAGCCATAAAGATGACTTCTTGAAAAGCACTTGTATCTGAAAGGGAAGCTCATCTATGTTGCCTTTAATGTACTGGGTTTAATCCCTCAGGTTTTGTATTATTTCCTAGCATTGTCAGGTCAACTTCAGAAATAAGTGACATTGAGATATGAGCAAGGACCTCTACCAGCTACAGGTGCTTGCAGTGTACATGTGGTAGATCTTCTGTGCTTCGTATAACCTATAGCTGGACCAAAGTATTAATTGTATGCAGTATCTTAGGAAGTATATGGACCTTGAGACAAATGAACTGGCGTTACTGCCAGAATAAGTTATGTTACAGCTAAATAATGTTACATCCAAAAGAAGATTACTGTGATACAGGAAGCGGTGAGAAAATGTTTAAAGGGAATTTTACCTTCCCAAAGGCTCTGTGTTTTTTCACGTTCCATCCTTACAATCTAAAAATGTTATCTCTATTACCTCAAAAGTCTTTTTTTAGGACTTTTAGGTTATTTCTATGTGCAAGTACATTTTGGTGTTTTTTTTCTCTTTGCTCTCTTTTACATGTAAGTAAAAAATGAATAAAAGCTAGGCAATAAAATAAAAGATATTTCATTAATAAAAGCTTTTGAGATCTTTAGTATCACTAGCACCACTAGTCAGGGAAAAAAAAAATAATCTTTCACAGTCAGAATTCCCAAGTGGATTCTCTTAGACAGAATAAAAAAGTAAAAAACTGCTGCAGTAAAAAAATATGGAAAGTACCATCTACTGTCTTCATTGCCTCATGATTATGTTACTTACATTTATCTGATGAAAACAAATACTTGCCATAAATGTAGAACAACATGATCTGAAGCAGAAGTACTGGTAGCCTGGAATACAATTGAACCATTTACATCAAATAGATTGCAGTTATTGCTAGCATGCCTTGTTTTCCCATCATATTTTGTGTCTTTGTGACTAACCATGCACTAAAGAACTGTACACAAATGCTTTTTTAGGACCTTTTGATTTGTCATGAATGCTTTACAGCCATCAAGTGAATTGCTGAATTCTAAGAACTTCCATGGTTTCGTATATGAAAAAGAATGACATATTTTATAGGATCAATTATCACATTCTTCTTCCTATATTCCTCCTTTTGGAATCTGAAAGCCAATCTCATACTAAGAAATATTTGTCTAAGTTTCCTATTCTGTATTTTTCAGGTAATTTTTTATCATCATACATGATATTTGGTACTAACACACAGGACAACAAAAAGCTGTCTTCAACTTCTGATCCCTGCAGTAAACTCTATCTGAGGGAAATTTTCCTGAGCTCATCTGAAGCTCTGCTGATTCTGTGTAGCACAACGTTCTCGTACATTCTTTGCAACTGTCCTGCAAAATCAGCCTTCTCTTCACATCTGCAAGGGACCTATTTAAAGGCATAGGGGGAACTTCAAAAAATACTCATTGAGTATTCTTAAAAGGAAGAAAGATCCCAAAGTTTTGATGGTTCCATGAGCCAAAGGATATGTTTCATACAAGATGGTTAAAGTGGCAGGGTGACTTCATGTCTATAGTTAGTCATATTATAGAGATGAATGGCCATGGTATTTTGGTGTTACTGTGTCTGAAAGAAGATGAGACCCAAGTTGGCTAGGACAGCCTTGGACTTCAACTGGTGTTCCATCCTGCAGTATAGGATTTTATTTTAAGTGGACTGGAATGTTATGATGTCAATTCTTGTTGTGGTAGTTGGTAATTTCTGTTTCTTGTTCAGGCTGGAAGTGAGGAAACGTGGGAAAAAATATAACAAAAAGATTTTGGTGCTCCAAAAGTGAAGATTATGTTGAGGCTCAAAAGGATGAAGAGAGGTGGTTGTATCAGAATTGATTAATTAGTCTAAATGTGTCAAAAATCCCTGTTTCATAAACAGTGATTAAATTATAGTAAGGATTTAAACCCAGTACTGTTTGATTTCTCTTGCTAGTTAGTTTCTCTTAATAGAGCACATTAGACATCTACGATGATACTGTCTGACCCTTTGTACCAATCATGAAAAAAAACCCTGACATTGTAGTGTTATGCTTCAACAGAGTTACTTCAGTTTAACACATGCAATCTGGACACCATTTCTACAAAAACAGGAGCTGATTTTCCACTAACTGAGATAATTTTCTAGGTCTCAGTGGAGACACTCCTTATTCCTATATCCGTGAAAAAGGAAGGCCTGTAGCATTTGTAATAAAACTTTGCTTCTTCCCTGAAGATAAAGCAACCAGAATTACATTTACAGCAAGAAAAACCATGGCCTCTATCCTGTTGTTTTTCTATGATACTGCAGATCTGGAATATTGTCTGTTCCTGCCCAGCTGGAGGTGTTCTGTGAATTTCTGAGATATAAATATTTATTGCTCTTTCAGTAATTTCTCAAAGTTTCTCTAAGTTTTTCAACCTGCCTGATCTTTAGACAATCTACACCAATGGGGAGCAAAATGTTTAAAGCTGCCAAAAGCCAAAGTATTTTTAGAGAGGGCATCCTGTATTGATTATTGCCAAATCTCAGTGGAGTAAGGCACTATGTTACTGTCAGCATCTTTATTGCTGCCATTGCTTTTTCTTTTTTTTTCCTTTAATAGTTGTGTCTAATATATTTCAGACCAAACTCTTCCGCCAGCTAGAAGGCACTGAGAACTTTTCGTAAGAACCATATCCATCTTTAAGAGACATATACTTGCTGCTATCACATGTTGTCAATCCACAAGCAAGAAAAAAATAACCACTCAAACAAAAATGCAGTTTCTGTGCTTTTTTTTTTAATGAACAAAGAGAATAATCTGATTTTCTTGATGTAGCTATCCCTTTGCAGACTTGTATATTTTGTATATAATGTAAAAATGTTATAAAAATTGAAACGTGAAAGGTAGACAGAAACAAATCTATCGTGATGCATAGGAACAGGAATTCATCAGTGGAATGGGGCCCAGAACACACACAGAAATTTGTTAATGACAAAGATTTTTCCCATCTTGAAAACATTATGGAAAGTTCAGTTTGATGCATTGTCTAAAAGGCAAAGATGTCTCTCTTCTGCTGTCCTCTCTCTGCAGCTTGGTAAATGTTTATCCTCTTAAAACAACCTCGCACATAGCATAAAGTTGAAAAGAGAGTCTCTGGTTCTTGGTCCTAAACAGTTTATGGCCCTGTTAGAACTGATGGGAGTGATGCAGGGTTGGTGATAACCATAGACCACAGAACAAATAACTAAATTAAATATTCTGACAACAATCTACCTATCAGGTACACAATGATTCATCTTCCTGACTAGCAAACTTTATTCCTGTATTTATCTTTGAGAAATAGCTTTTTATCTCTCCTGCTTTAATTTGTTCAAAAAAAGAAAATCTCATCAAGATATTTTCTCCTTTTCTCATGACACAATTTGACATACTCCCTGACATTAAGCAGTCCTTTTTTTTCAGACACCAATAGCAGATTTCTGTTCACAAACAGACCCAGATAATGGAGGTTGCTGCTGATGAGAAGCTTATCTGTGGTGTTTCTACCAGAAAATGTGCACTGTAACACAGGTTAAGCAAGCTGGGGCTCAGGCAAGAGAAGGGGAAAATTAACTGCAAAGCCCATCTTACAACAGCTCAAATAATGAACTTGTTCAAGTTCCTGTTCTCTCTGATTTTAATATAAAGGACACCTGGGCTGACCTGAACCTGCTATATTCAAGCTTTGCATACAGTATTCCTCCCTGCAGGCATGCTTAATGATATTTTTATTTCTTTTGCTCCTCTCTTCTGGGTCAGACCAAAGTAGGGGTAGTGTCAGTGGGGATGGTGTGGCAGTTCAAATGGGAACTTCAGGACCCCCAGATTTCCTCCTGCACTTTGAGACGTGCCATTCCTGTGCCTTGGTGTCCCTTGTGAAATATACTGGGATGGAGAGAGGGCACCGAAGGAGTCCCTGGGGGCCACAGTGCAGAGCAGGAATGCTGCAGCTGCTTTTCCACCAGCACGTGGAAGGAGCAGGAACCAATCCAGAAATGAGGTGTGGAGATAACTGATCTCCACTTGAAAGGATTTTAAGAAAACATGCAGCTGCTCAAGTTACTGGGATTAGTGGGTGACAGAGAGGAGAGCTTCCCTGCAGCCCACATCCACACAGGGCAGACACTCTGCAAATGTGACCAGCTGTTATCCAGGTATATACGTTATTTAACACCAGGATTCCAGCCCACCCCCACCCCCTGACCCCCCTAAAATATTTCTTCTTCTTTGGTGTTTCCTATTGCTTAAGAGGAAGCACGGAATGAGAGACAGACCTATAGAAACTCCAAGGATGTTTCTGCATTTTACAAGCTTGTTTGCTTATCCTCACTTGCTCTGGAGAGCACCTTTCAAATCATCTGTGAAGTCAAAACCTAACGTTGGCATCACGCTCATCCTTTAAAATAATGCTTTTTTTTTTTTTAGGAATCTTTTAAGCAAAATCTATTATCTTTCATAAATTCTACATACCCAGAGAGCAGTCACAGAGCAAATAATATGGATCACATTGTGAATATTCTAGCCAAATTCCTCCTAATATACAGCATAGATCAGCAAAACAATTATGCAGTGAATTTAATTAGCAGTTGTGGTTTTGTTACACACAAACTTTTCGTTGTACCAATAGAATTATTTTTTTTCCTTTGCTTGTATTATTCTCACTGCCTATCTTTTTAGTGCCATTTTGCCATTTCTTACAGGTTTCTGCCTACTGTAATGCCAGTCTGCTTTTCAAATATACTTTTTTTTTTTTTTCCGTACTGAAATACAGAGGTTGGGACTGGATGAAGAAAGGTAGAATAATTTTCACATAATGATTTCAGTTACTTCAGGGACTGCACGTAATGCATTTACAACTTTGCATAGATTTTTCTTCTCCCTATACTTGCACATGTTTGGTATCCACTCAGACAATAAGACATTCTGACTGTTACAGGGTAGGAAAAGACACTGCAGCACCTGTATCTGTTATGTGCACATAGTGCAGTCTACAAAGATATTTTACATGAGACAAGTGGTTATTGTCAAAGAGACTGGTAATATCTTCCTTGAACATTTTCAAGCTGGCTCTAGGAATGTATATGCAATGCTAGCAGTAATGGAGTAGGTACAATATTTTTACAGTAGCATAGTTCCCTGCAGACGTCAGTAGGTTTTATCAGGCTCAGAGAGGATGTCTCACTGTTTATTGCACTGTTAAAGTTCTCCTGAGTTGAAGATCTCAGAACAGATTAGGCATTTAAAAAGCACTGTCTCTTTGATTTTATATTTTAATATTTCTTGACTAGGAATGGGTCTGAAGGTTTTTGCAAATTTTTATCAGAAACAAACCAACGTGCAAAACATTTCCCAGAGATTACTCTCCAGTCCATAATCTTATATAATTTCAGGTTTGAAACATGATCAGGCAACATGAAAATTGTCATAAAAGATAAAACTCCAAGAACAAAGTTTCTAAAATTCTGGGGAGACTTTGGGACTGGATTCTAACAGTTAAACATATAAACTTCAGCTGCCTTAAAATAAGCCAGTGAGGCTGGCTGCATTGAGGTACTGGATTGATATTCAGCAATATCTTCTTTAAAATATTTGTTCATCAGTATGGGAGGCCAGCTTTCTTACATTAGCTTGAAACTCTCCCTCCAGCAAGGTTATAGAGTGGCATTATAATTTCCTAATTAGTTGTAGTGAGGCATAGGATGAGCACAGTCTTCCCAATGATATATATTAGACTATTCTGAACAGAAGGCACAAGGAGGTGTCTCACATTAAACGATGAGAAGTTACACAACCCAGTTAAAGTACTGACTCAGAACTTTATGCAGCAAAGTGCTTCAGCTTAAGTCCATCCTTTTTCAGCAAAGCACCTATTTTTTGTGGGTAGCTTTAAGCACCAGCTTAAGTCAGTTGATTTTAATAGGACTTTGCTGCATAGATGCAGGTTGTAGAAACTAAAACCAGAAAAAACAAGGCAAGGATAGCATATACTGTTTTCCTGGCAGAGCCCAGGAGACATTAGCTGTTACATTGGCTCCCCTCTCTTTAGACCCCAGAGCAGAGATGAGATTTTATTCCCTGCCAACACAGCACCTTTGCCTTTTTCTGAACCCTCGGATTATTTTCTGGCCCAGGAACAGGGTCTGTCACTGTGCCAGGCTGGGGAGAAGAAGCTTCTACCAGAGCATTGTCACTCTAGTATATGACCCAGGGCAATGGCATTTCTGCTATTCACTCCGTTTCCCACTTGCATCTGCCCCAACATAACTCTTCTCATCACTCCTTAGTACAAGGCTGAGACAGTAATCAGATATCTGACTCCGTTTCCTCCCAGCCACCTGCTTGCTTGAAAACTGTCAATATCAGCAAGCACTGTGAAAGGATTAGAAGGATAACAAGCTAAAACCTTACCCTGCCAGATCTGTAAGGCTGATTATGAAGGAGCTGGAGAGGGGGGACTTAAAAGGCCAAAAATTCTGAACCACATATGACCCAGGACTGCAGTAATCCTGTTGATGGCAATTTACTTACACACATACAAAGATAAAAAAGAAGAAAAAAATCCATATTCTCAAGTCTAACATTACACAGATACAATTTACCAGTATACATCTCAGTGTTAAAGCCATAGCAAAACAGGTAACCTCCACAGGGTCACTGGCTAACATTGAACTTCTCAGTGTCACATGTTACGACTCATGAGACGGGAGCTCTATGAGATTTGCTGCTACTGTGCTGCTGCTCCTAACACATGCCCTGCAGGAGCTGAGATCTCTCTGGTTTGTAAGACCCTTGTGCAGCAGTTAATCTTGTCTTATAGTATGTTATTGATATTTCCCTAAAGGAGGGTGATTCACCCTAATTATAAGAAGCTGCTAGAAAATAAATGAAACCAATTAATAATAAAAGATAGATCTCAAGAACATTGAGTCCAGATTATCCATTGCAGATGTGAACTGTAGGCAGCTAACGGCAAAAGACTTTGGTCTCTAACTTCTCAATTGAAATGCTATGGCTGAGTTGGTGGCTGTATTATAACACCATTTACAGAAACTGTGTGAAATCACAGGCATACAGAACTGAGAGAAAGTGCTAGTGAAATTGAGAGGGAAATTCGCACTTCATTGAATTCAGTGTCAACTTCCATTAAATTCAAAGGGACATGAGAATTTTCATGGGGTTACTGAGCATCTGTAAACATTTCCAAGTATGTGCCAAGTTACAGGTTTATTTTTCAGTTCAAAGAAACTGGTCAGGAATAGGTACTTTTTTTCTTATTATAGAAAGAGTGCAGCAAAGAAGGAGACAAGAAACTTGATAAGAAAGAAAAGGTATTTTAAAAGTTGATCAAATCTTATGAAATTTGGGGCACTACACATTTTGGGAACCCTATTGGATATGGAGAACTTAATCTAATATGACTTGTTCTTTTTTTTTTTTTTTTTAGTTGGCTCTTGACAACACATGGAATGGTTGAAGTTGGAACGTCCAA
This sequence comes from Pezoporus occidentalis, assembly GCF_034315485.1. Classification (NCBI taxonomy): domain Eukaryota; kingdom Metazoa; phylum Chordata; class Aves; order Psittaciformes; family Psittacidae; genus Pezoporus; species Pezoporus occidentalis. Next base: position 7,438,046 of record NW_026916158.1, read on the forward strand.
CCTTCCTGCTCAAGCAGGGCCACCCTAGTGCCAATTGTTGAGGACTTATGAATATGTTCCAAGAATGGAGACTCCATAACATCCCTGAGCATGTTGAGGACTTATGAATATGTTCCAAGAATATGGAGTCCAAGACTCCATAACATCCCTGAGCAACTGCTTCCAGTTCTTGGTCACCCTCACAGTAAAAGTGTTTCCTCATGTTCCTGTGTGTCAGTTTTTGCCTGTTGCGTGTTGTCCTGTCACTGGGCACCGCTGGAAAGAGCCTGTCTCCATCTTCTTTGCACCATCCAGTTGGTTATTTATATGTATTAATAAGATCCCTCTTCAGCCTTCTCTTCGCCAAACTGAACAGCCCCAGCTCTGTTTGGAGAAGGTGTCCTCCTTAGCTGTTTTCACCAAAAGGCAAAATATCAGCTAGTCTCAAGGCAGGGCAGCAAGATTGTTGGGTTTTATGAATATATTAATGAATAAGAAGGCTGAAATAAGAATAAAAAAACACACTGTAATGAGGTTAAAGAGCACTTGTTCAAATAAAGCTTCTTGCTCAGATAGTACAGGAAGACAAGAAGAGAGGAAGGATATCTAAACATTTCCATGATAAACAATCTCTCTCTGTGCCTCTCCCAGCAGTAGTAAGAGAGGCAATCCTGTATGCTACAAATGTGAAGTTGCTATCTCACTCTTTGCTAAATCTTCCTGTGGCGAAGGTTATAGTCAACAAAGCATTGCAATTCTTGGGCATGTGCGATATGCTGTTACATGTACATTCATCTTAGTTATAAATACATGATTAATTTTTTTGGAGTTTTTTTTGTGTGATTCTGTCAAAGCTTAACCTGTACATTAACTTCTGTTGAAAGAGTTCCTAACTTCTGTTGAAACAGTAGAGACTGGGTCAGCTGCTAAATTAAGGGTCCCTTTAAAGCCTACAAATTTCAACTGAAAGGCTTTCATTGACTCCAGTCACCTTCAGATGAGGTTTCTAGTGCAAAATATTGAATCTATTTGCAGCAAAAGATCTTAGGGAATAAAATCAAAAGATGACTGAAAATAAAACAATAAAGTTTACATGAAATCTTAGGTTTTAATTGCTACTCAGAGCTAAAAGGGAAAACACAAGATCTGCAATAAGCTCTGCTAGCCTGAAGCTTTAAAAGTTACAGACAACTTGGAGTGGTAGGAAAGGCAAAATGGTATTTGTTAAGAAATAGACTGCAGCTGAATTCTGTGCACGAGAACACCCTGGTTGGTAACCATTATGGAAAATCACCTTGTCATTTTTTTTTTTAAGGTAAAGCGAAACAATACAGAGGAGTCCTGAAGATTTCTTAAAGTTCTGTAACACTGTCCAGGCAACATGGAGAGGAAAAGCAAGAAATATAAAGGAAAAGTACAAAAAAAAAAACATGAATAACTGAAAACTACCTGATGCAGTGTGCTACAGGGATGCAAAAGGAAATTAGTTTATTTAGTTATTAGCTAAATTGTATTAACTAGTGACAAAGGAAAATGACTTAAGCATTTCATTATGTGAATTTGGATTTAAACTGGAGATTAAAAAGTATCACAATCAGGTGAACTCTGAATTATGCTGTAGAAAAAAAGGTATGTGTTCACACTGTGTAGCTTGCTGATTTTAATAGTCTAAATATTGACTGGGAGAAGCATAACACACACAGAGAGGCCATTTGACTAGAAGAAATGGTACCTCTCTTTGAAGACTTTCGTGATCAATGAGTTCTTTTACTGTTGTACATCTCAGGTTAGTCACAAATCCAGGTCTGAAGTTCAGTAGTTGTTTAAACTGGTTGTTGACAATGTTGTTTCTCTTGTTGGAATGTTTGACGAGACTGAGTGCCATCAAAGGAAGCAGCAAAAAGTTTTCCTTCATAATGGAGGTGCTAGTGAAGAAAAACTACCTGTCAGCAGTTCTGACCACCTTTCTGGTTATGTTTGGCAAATCTGATATCTACAGTCAATGAACTGAGTTTCTTCATACAGTATTGAATTATAGTGTGTCACAGAAGCAGCTAAGGTACCTGGCTAGGGGACTATAAAGTGAAGTCAAGCAGATAAGTCCTGATTCCTGAACAATGAATGAGAAGTTCCATAATTCAAACAGAAATACCCTTGGAGCAGTACATGTATTTATTACAAACCACAATTCATTTCTTTACATTTTATTTTACAAATTCTCCATTACTTGCTTCAGTTACAGTGAAATGGCCTACTCTATTTCAAGATATTTCAAGCTGATCTTGTACTTCCCTTTTCTGTGTCAAGAAATATTCAGACAATTGAACAATCAGATTACTAAAAAGCTGTTAAGTGCCTTGTGATGCAAGGAAGTGTGAGCTATTTAAGACCTAATGTGAAAAATTACATGTTATCAGGTAAGTCTAAAAGGGAAAAAAGGAAGAATCTGTCAATATGAATGGACAGGACTGTATTCACTAAGCACACTTTTGTTTTGAAATTGTGAGAGAATAATGTTATTTCTTAGGAGATTTTCTTTTGGATTGTAGAAGAAGATACATTTACTCTGCAACATGTATTTTGCCCTTGCAATTTGTAAAAGTAATATTATTGAAAAACAATTGGATGGACAGAAATGAGAATTTTTTTTATATTGGAAAATCTAAAATGAATCCTGTCTATTAAAAAATTGCAAAGATCATTTATACAAGAAAAGAGGTGTTCAATGAATCATTTTAAAGGAGAAACGAGGTAAAAAAAAAATACATTAATGATAGCTGTTTGGCAACTCTGCAGAGTTTTCTCTGGAATGAGAAGTTGTTGAGTTCACTTGAATGGACACACCACAAAACCATAACTTTAGATGGCTGGTAACTTTGGCCAGAGGACTAAATGAGCATTTGCAAATGAGTGCCACATAAAACCTGAATAAAACTGAGAATCATAGAGACTGCTGTGCTTTATTGATTGAGACTACCCAAGCCTGCAGTACTGAGCAAGTCTTCTTGCTCTGATGTTAAAAATGTAAATATTAATGAATTAATTCCCACAATATGAATAAGCAAACTGAGACACAGGATGTTTAAATGAGTGTGTCCTTCTTTTTTGCAAACTTTGAAGAGACCCAGCTTGCACTCAGTTTATTTCTTGTGTGAAGCAGGCAAGAAGAGTAACTGCTGCCAGTTCTGAGCTTGCATGCTCTTATCTGCTAGGTTTGCAAAATGGATAGTTTAAGAGGGTCCCCTCTGCCCCCAACAACTACAGCACTGAATAAAGTGTATGTGAGTGAGAAGCTTCTACACATATCCATGGGAAGTCCCAATGAGAATAGTCTAGCTCTGCTGGGAGTAGGAGGAAGGATTCTGAGCCCACTCCTCTTTGCTCCCAGACCCTGGGTCAGCCCAATTGCCTGACCTATCTAGAGGGAAGCTATCCACCACTAATCCCCAAAGGGCAGCCAGTGGCAGCAGTTTATATCCTAAACTGATGCGTGTTGATTGTAAACCCCTTTTTCATGCTGTTCCATTTTCCCTCACAAGCAGATACTGCAGTGCTGCCTATAACAGGGTATATAGCCACCTTTAGTGCAGCTTCAGAGAAAGTCTGGTAGAATAAGTGTCTTTGCAATTCTTATAGGATATCCTGATCTCAGTAAATGATTGAAATATGGCTTTTAAACACTGAGGTTGTGTTCCAGCTGCCAAACTTTTTCCCAGTCTCAGAAATGCCCAACTCTTGTGGAACAGTTATTACTGCAGTGTACAAGTTAACAGTCTGAGTTTATCTTCCTAAAATTCTACCATTCTAAAACATATTTAGGTTGCACTGAAAGTCTGCATCTGTCTTAGAAGAGACCAGGAAACTGGCAACGTGGGAAAATTCAGTAATTTTTAAGTCATATGCTCATAAAGTGAGAAAAGCGTTATATCAGAAAATACTTTTTAAAAGTAGCATATATCTAAAGCATAGCAGAAACTGTGTTTTTAATAGAGTCTGCAGGATTAAAATATAACCGATTATTATTAACGTTTGAAAAAAATCTAAGCATTTACAGTAATTGAAGGTGGAGTGCCAAAGAATTTACCAGAGATGAGTGCTCATTTCCATCAAAATTGAAGTCAGTGACAAACTATTAAGACATTATCATGAAGTCCAAAGGATTACAAGGAAAGTGTAAAACTACTTTTAATTATAGCATTTTATATCAATATATTTCTTTACAGAAATAGATATATGCTACAGAATGATGGCATGTGTTTGTATGAAGAAAGGTGCAGAAGGTCAGAAAAAATGTGCATTCTACAGAAAACAGGGACTATGGACACTGCAATTAATTGTTCAAATTGCCAAGGAATTGCAAAGAGGATCAGAGGATAAAAAGATAATTAGCAGATCAAAGGCTAAGAAGCCAAGTGTTGAAATAAAGTGGCAGTAATACAGACAGCTAAAGATGAGTTATTGACCAATAATTGTACTGCTTTAGGCAATGCATGCTTTGCTAGAGCCATTGTTAACAAGTGTTTTAATGGACTGGTCTATTTTTATAAATGTGCAGTTATGAATGTCAAATGCCATGAGTATATTGTAGAGTCAGAGCACACTAACAATAACCTAGTTCTTAGGAGTTTGTGACATTAATATCAACAGGAAATAAAAGGAATTCAAGATGCAATGACTGATTACCTGGCCAAGGTGTCTTCCTTTGAATATAGAAATAGCACACAGTGATTTTCAGGGATTTGATATAAAACTTGTTCTATCAACTTAATTTCATACTTTATTCTGGAGTGGATAATATCCTAGGCTAAAGTCTTGGTGAATCCAATCTTGCTGTGGGCAACCATGGGACATGGTTAGCCAGAGGTTAACTAGGTGAAAGAACAGGTAAGACTCTGTTTGTATTCTATACTTACTGACTTTAACACAAAGTCTTGTAAGAAATCTTATAGTGTTGCTGTTTTAGCACTGTTTGAGGTAGCTGAAGTCATTAATCTGTCAGTTTTGTGCCCTGGGGTAGGAAAGAAAATTCAATGATTTTTTCTTTATTGCTTTGTTTGCTCTGAAGTGTTGTCAAATTGCATTGCTCGGTCCCAATCTAGCTGTTTCCTGGAGTAAAAGTAGGGACCTGTAGGTTGTTTTAACTAAGATGCCTGTTTGCAATTCTGGACCCACAAGGGATAGTCACAGGCTTGGGAGCTCCTGTAGTGGTTGGCTGTCAATACGCCTCTCTAGAAAGGAGTTCTTGGAGATACTGATCTTCATATTTTTAATTGACAGTCTTGATGAGGGAGCATAGTACCCTGGGGTGAGCTGAGGGTGTGCTGTCAATTCTGCCAGGGATTGGCAGAGGGCAGTTTTGGTTTCTGCTTCCATTTTTCAGAGGCCATTCATAAGCAAAATAAGAGAAATATGGAAAATGTAGAGGAAATGGTGATATTTTGTTAGCATCTAATGGATATTTTCCCTGCAAGAGGGAGTATATAGATACAATTTGGTCATAGCTGTAGTCTCTCATTTAGCTCAACATTAAGAGAAATTTGTGAAGAAAGTATGTTCTGAGGTGTGGATTTCTTTTTTTTTCATAAATAGTAAGTACCTCCCAGATTACTAAGTGGTAAAGAAAACTGAAAGTGTCAGTCAAAGGAGCTCTTGTGCTTCTGCTGAAGGCAGTGACAAAACTTTAATTAACTGAATCACTGAATGGTCTAAAAGTGGGAGTGCTGAGGTCTTTCCCAAAGATAGATGCAATGTAAAAGTCTTACTGAATGAAAGCAACCATGTGTACGTAGGTGTATACTTACAGTTTTGGTTTGTCATAATCATTCCTGGAACCAGAATTATACCTGCAGTGAGAGCTACAAGCTCAAACTCCTTTAGAGAGAGGAGACAGGGAAAACTATAACTATCCAAATTACCATATCACTGAAATCAAAACATGAAATAAATTTGTTTGTTTTTTTTGTTTGTTTGTTTGTTGTTTTTTTTAAAGGCTGAAAAATAACAAAGCATCTTTTTTTTTTCCCAATTCTAATACCTTCTAATACCTTTTTATTTTTTTAAGAAAGTTATATATTTGCTTTAAGTCAGAAAAAATGAGGCATGTTTAGTGTTACGTAATGACTGATGTAACTTCAGCTAGCAGTATCTATCAAACTTGTAGCTCTGTAATTAGTGAGTGAGAAAAGTTTAATATTTCAGAAGCATCACTTTGGATGTGTAATTGCAGCTGGTTCTCACAGTTCTAAAATTCCTTGTGAATTACTTCCTAAACAGTTCTTGATAAATGATCAGTCACATCTCTTGCTGATTTTTCTGGGTTAATACCCTAATTGTCTCACATATGAGATTATAAAATAAGATCAGTTTAGAAACTCAGTTGAAATATATCTATTTTGAAAGAAATGGTGTTACACAGCTCTGTAATAGAGAGGGGATGATGAGGTACCCTGAAGTGATTAGACATGATGCAAGAGTGAATTTAATTTGGAAGATTGAGGTGTGGAGGTAACTGCTTTCTGCCTACACACTTTTACCACTACTCAGTATAGCTGAGGACTTATAAATACTTTATAAATTAAAGAAATTAACCACAGCACTCCCAAACTGCGAGAACCACCTACGCCATTTGAACATTGTTCTATTAATAGCATCTAAAGCATTAGTTTCTGCAACCATGGCATACATTAAAATGGAGCAGAATTAAAAAATCAAAAGCTGATGTTCTTTTCCAGTCAAATATGTGGATTTGGAAGTACTAGATACTTTTCCATTTTAAAACTGCAGTAATTTCCTGGCTATCTCCAGATCCCTGACAAAAATGACCATGTTTGTAAAAAGAGAGTGATATATGTAGTAACCAGATTCAGTAAATCCCCAGAGAGACTACCTCCCCCCCTCTGTAAATTCTTCAAGCTTCTGTGATGCTATCAGGAAGGAAACTTTTTTCATCATTCACTTTTGTGTAATAGGCCCTGTGCTGGAATTAAGCTTCATTTTTCCTCCCAATTCTCCCCAAACTAACTGAAATCATTATGTGACTAAACACCACCCAATCCAGCACTTCTACTTGCAACATCTCTAGAAGCCTTATTTAATCTCACCTGCAATCCAATTAAAAGCATCTCAGAAATTCACGCCTATGCTAATTGTAGATTCACATCACTGCTTTATAGTCATTAAGCCTATGAATTAAAGTTTTTATAAGTGCACCTAATCTAGTTTATCAACAAAATGCTGGAAGGTTTAAGTGCTAAAACAAGATAATCAGCATTCATGCTTCAAGATTTCAGCAGGGGTCAGGAAGGAATTGTCTTGTGAGGCATTTCAGAACAGCTAATTATGTTTGTTCCTAAAATTTGGTCCTGAAATAACTGAAATCAGAGTAAAAGCTTTTGAACTTTTAACTGTGAATGACTAATATGACTGAGGTGTTGATTTATGTCAGAAAGTCCTGTGGTCATTTTATTCTTCAGTAAATGCTAAAAAGATTCACTTTGAATATACAAGTCAATAACATAAGTCTCCATCTCCATGCTGCTGGCAAGGATTGGAAACATACTGTTGAGAGCCAATTGGTGATGAAACTATATATCTGTGCGTAGATGCATATTCTCTGAGACATCATTTTAAAGCAGTGGTGCTCTCAACTTACAGAACTGAGTCAATGTTTTTGAATATTAACTGTGTGTACACAGTTGCCAAATAACCTCTTGTAGATCCAAAAGATGCAGCATTCAAATAGCTCAAAATTTTCTGTTTTGTTAGAGATCTGTTGTAAATTTCCTCACACTTATACAGCAGCAATCATCTACCAATGGAAAACCCACCTAGAATCAGACAGATGAGGACAAATAAAACCAACGAGACTGTTCCTGGCTGAACTACCAGTATTAGTGTCTCTCTTTTGTTTTGTTAGTTTTGGTTTGTTTGTTTATTTTCTTTTGTTTTTTTTTTTTTTGTTTGTTTGTTTTTTGTGGTTTGTTGTTTTTTTTTTTTAATCTAATGGATTTTTGCTCTCATCCACCCAGAGTAAACCAACAGACATGTGGCATGTATCACAGATGGGTCAGCTGTGGTGAGCATATATAGCAGCACATATTTGTTACACAGGTGCTTGGGTTTAGACTCTCTAGCTAGCCAAGCGCACTCAAGAGTTTTTGGCAAATGCCCGTAGTTCCATGGATTGGAAGAGAAAAGACAGTGAGAAAGTAGTCAGCTGGCACTAGTGCTTTCCACAGCAGCCCTCAAGCCTGAGCCAAACCTGCTGGTCTCATTCTTCACCCCATATTCTGAATAACTGTCAAATTCCTAAACTTATTTTGCAATTCAGTGGGAGGTTTTCTTGGCTGGAGTTACTGGAACAGAGACACTGGGATAGCACCTCTGTGTACAGTATTGAGCCCTTCAATTGTTGATCATTCTGGGGCAAAAGTGCTTGTATGGGGTCTTTCCGCCCTTGATTTTTTTACTTCTTATCCCCCCACACTCTAGTTTGTTTCCTTCCCTGGGTTTATTGGTGTTTTTTGTTCTTGTTGTTTTGGGTTGGTTTGGGTTTGTTGTATTTTTTTTTCCCTCTCCATGTGTTTTATTTGTTTTGCTTTGGGTGGGGTTTTTTTGTATGTTTGCTTTTGTTTTATTTCATTTTGGTTTTCTGTGTGTGTTTTGATTTTTTTTTTGGGGGGGGGGGTGTTTTTTTTTTTTTTGTGATGGCTTTTTTTTTTCTTCTTCTTCTCCCCTTCCTGTCCTCCTGTGCCCTCCCAACCCCCATTCCCTTCAATATTTTATATGGGTGTTGTTTTAGGTTGTTTTGTTTTGCTTATTTCCCTCCCTCCTCACCTCCAAGCAGCTGGAGGGGAGAGAAGGGCAAGAGTCTCCTGGACAGACAGGCAGGCTGGCATTTGGCAGTGGCAGCACAGGCTGCTCTTAACTATCTGGATATGCTGCAGGTGTAACTGAAGTATGGTGACATTTATTATGTCCCTCTAAATAGCTGCTGCTGATGTTGCAGAACCGGTGATGAGCCAGTAGAAATGCTTGAACCATGATCAAGCCTGAGAAGACAATGTTATGATGTTGACTGAGATATATATATATATCACCACTGATAATGTTGTGCTCTGATTAATCTATGTGATATCTGGATATGGCAGTGGGATAAATTACTTGCTGATCAACTGTTGTAATAGGAAGATTAGTGAGATCTACAGAGGTTATATTAAGCTTATACATCATTAAACATATGTATGTTTTTCAGACAGTTCTATAATTTTTTCCGTACTCTAACATAATTTTCTCTCCGATATTCTACTTAATAACATTCTACTTAATAATAGTAAAAAAGGACTTGTAGCTCTTGTGTTGCAAAGATACCTCTCCAACTATGAGGAGGTTTGCCTCCGCTCCTTGCTATTGAGAGACATATGAGTTTTCTATTTCTGAAGATATAAACTGGACACATATATCTATGTGTGCATGCAGAAGTAATCTCTGCTGTATAAATAGCCTAAGTCTCTAGTGACCAAAAAAGGCCAAAAAAATCAGGCTTCCACTTCAACAGAAATCTGGCTTTATCAATATGATAAACCTAGAAATTTGGCCAGGGTTAGTGTAGCAAGGGCTGAGCACTTGTTCAAAAAATCCAAGCTATGAGTGTAAAGTCTGCAAGTGGGAGGAAGCTAGAAAACCTTGGAGGGTGTGTGTGTGTGTGTGTGTGTGTGGAGGGGGGGGGGGGGGTGTCTTAGTTGTGCTAGAGAGAACTTTTGGGGTCAGAAGGTCCCTGTTCATTGCCAGGAAGCTTCAACCTTGGTTGGTTCAGTTACACAGACCAGCCCTAGGCCCATACCACTTCCCAACTTCTTCAGTTCTTGATACTCCAACAGGATCAAAGATGGTATTTCACTCAAGCTTTCAGTAAATTTAAATATTATTTATCCAACCTAAATTCCTTTAAAGGAAACTTCTAAAATACAAAACCTGCTAGTTTTATTTAAACAGAGTTTTGCTGAGAAATTTCTGGCTTCAGCCATCTTATGACTATCTCTAAAATATGTGTGAAATGTCTGTAATTTAATCAGTGTGCTATTATCTTATAAACCTAATGACAACTGGTTTAATGCCGACATTTTTGTTGGCACTGCAGTTCATCTTATGGTAATGTTTCAGCAACTCTGGGACTAAATTCATAATTCTTGCTTTCGATATCAAGAACGGTAAGAAAGAATTGACACCTTTTCTCTGTTTTCATAGAGAAACCTTGGTTTCTTACCTCTTTTTAGTAAAAAGAAAACATTAATTTGCAATAGTACATTTTCAGTGAGGTCTGCATTAGATATCCCTCTGATGTGTAATCATCACTTTAAGCAATAACACGGTATTCTCAAGCAATTTCCACTATAAGTTTGCTTGACTTTTAGTTTGAAACTACCCACAATTGGGACTGGTCTTTTCTCACTCTTCATTATCTTAAACACTTATATCCAAGTACTTAATGCTTTCCTATTTTTGCATAAGTGTGGGATATGAATATATGACTACATGATATATTGACTTCCTATGAATGATAAATGGAGACATTATTTCCCAGCATATAAAAAAAATACAAAACTAGCAATTTATTAATGAAAATCAGTAAAAACACACTTCAAAAAGTGGTTTAATATTTCTTTTATTATGCTTTTCTTTCCTCTTCCCTCCATCCTTATTCGTTCTTGAAAACGTCACAAGCATGGTATGCGTACTGTGGAAAGGATAATAGTCTTCAAATAAGCCTTATCCAGCCTTGCTCACAGCACATACAGACAAAGGACACCTTCCTAGCAAAATAAACTGCTTTGCAACCAACCCTTCCAAAAGAGCATATTTGTACATTTTAATTACTCAGATTTTTTCCTTACCGTTGATTAAGCTGATTAGACAGACAGTGAAATACAGCTAAGAAAAGTATATACGTATTTAGGTGATACCAGTGCTGTCAAGGCTCGCTGTGTCAGATCAGCACCCATCACATCTATGAAGCACACCATATAAATGAAATAGTGAGTGGCAGGACTGGCTCAGTGAAGGACAGAAAGTTCATCCTTCTGTGTTTTTTTTTTTTTCAGTAGCTCATCACTTGCATGAAGAATATTTGATAAATACCGAATACACTGTAGACTGACTGTCTTGGGTTCAGCAGTAGCAGTCATTTTTCTCCTTCTTGGTAGCTGGTGCAGCATTGTGTTTGGACTTCCAGCCTGGGAACAGTGCTGGTGATACCGATGTTTTTGGTTGTTGCTAAGTGATGTTTACCCTGACCAAGGACTTTGTGAGGCTCATGCTCTGCCAGGGAGGAGGGGAAGCCGTGAGGAAGCAGAGATGGGGCGCCTGACCCAGGCTATCCAGGGGGGTATTCCATACCACAGCACGTCATGCCCGGGGTGGGGGGTAACTGGGAGTTACCCGGAAGGACACGGGCTTCTGGGTGGGACTCGTTTCTTGGCCGGTGGTATCGTATTCTCTTCCCTTGTTATTTTCTCTTATCATTGTTGTCGTTGGTGGTAGCGGTGGTGATTTGTGTTGTACATTGGTTGCTGGACTGTTCTTGACTCAACCCGTGGGAGTTGCACTCTTTTTTGATCCTCCTCCCTGTTCCTCTGGGAGGGAGGAAGGGGAGAGCCCCGGGGGGGGGGGGGGGGGGGGCCACGGACACGGGCCTTGTTTGCTCTCAGCCCGGCACCACTCACTGGGAGTGAGTGAACAAGTTGTCTGGCTAGGGTTTAAACCACGACAGTTCTTTTGGTGCTCAGCATGGGGCATGAGGGGTTGAGATAACAACAGATCTGACCGGATAAATAGTCACTCATCACTATGCTGATTTACTGGCTCTCAAGGTTGTTCCTCTTGATCTCACAGTATCAGTATATCGTACCTTACTTCTATCCGGTATTTGCTGTATTAGTGTTTTTCAAGTGTGGGGCTTGGGCTAAGATTTTTGTCTCATTGTACTTTATGGTAATGACTTGTAATACAATAGAATCATTGATCATGAAACTGATCTGGCTTATGTTCCCAGTGTGGTCACCACCTTTATACTTTGGGAGGTATATAATAGAAGTGCTTAGCAATTACACATCTTTTTTCTCCTTCTCAGGTGCTCAACCTGTGAAGGAGACATCCTTTTACCCTCCCAGTCCTCCCCCCAGACCATTTACATTTGTGAGTTTTGAAGTTTTGGATGGCCTTTTAATGCTGTTGAGACTTGTTTGCTGATTGTGATGGGGATCACCATGCTAGCATGCATACAGAGTGTGTTTTGCCCACTACTGATTTCAAGAGTTAAGCGGAGTCAGGTTTGGGTATTGTCTGGGGTCAAACGACGATGTAGGAGGACCAAGAGATTTTCCCTGAGGCTGGACAGCCATGAGTGGCAGGGTGTGTGGGATAGTATGGGCAAGTATCTAGGTCAGTGGGCCCCTCCAGTACTTTGGAATTTCACCACCAAACAACTGCAAAATCCAGAAGAATTAGTAAAACACTTAAATGAGGTGTGTGGTCATTCTGGCCATACCAGAGAGGGACAAATCATGGCAACGTGCTGGGGCTTGGCCTATGCTTACAGGGCCTTGTTCAACACTATCCAGCACCTTCAAAAGGAGAAGAATGTTGGTGGATCTGAGGGCAAAGCAACAGTCAACACAGCTACTCCAGCTCCAAGCACAGCAGCTTCACCACCCCCAGCAACAAGTACAATCACTACTCAAACTTTGGCTGCAATGAACAGCACAGCTACCCCAGTGGCAAGTACAGCAGCTGCTCAAACTTGGACTGCAACAGACAGCGTGGCTACCCCAGCTCCAAGAACAGCAGTTACCCCCCTGCCCCAAAATAACTGTCAACAGTGTGATATAATCAATCTGCCAGGCCTCCCCATATTTATACTTCAACCATCATCCTCCATACCAAAGAGGCTTTAACCATTTGGCTTGTTTAATTGCAGCACATGTTTCACACTCATGCAGCAATTCTGCCAGAAGTCCAGTTCTCAGTTCCCATGCTTACTTGTTTTTTTTCCTTACATATACCAGAGTGCAGGCCACAGTTTGCTTTTACTTGGAGGGGTGTCCAGTTCACTTGGAACCGACTGCCCCAGGGGTGGAAACACAGCCCTACCGTTTGCCATGGACTGATCCAGACTGCACTGGAACAGGGGCAAGCTCCAGAACACCTGCAATACATTGATGACATTATTGTGTGGGGCGATACAGCGGAAGAAGTCTTTGAGAAAGGGAGGAAAATAATCCAAATCCTGCTGAAAGCCGGTTTTGCCATAAAACGGAGTAAGGTCAAGGGACCTGCACAGGGGATTCAATTTTGGGGAATAAAATGGCAAGATGGACGTCGCCAGATCCTCACAGATGTGATCAACAAGATAACAGCAATGTCCCCACCAACTAATAAGAAAGAAACGCAAGCTTTCTTGGGTGCAGTGGGGTTCTGGAGAATGCACATCCCGAATTACAGTTCGATTATAAGCCCTCTCTATCATGTGACCCGGAAGAAGAATGATTTTAAATGGGGCCCTGAGCAACAACAAGCCTTTGAGCAAATTAAACGCGAGATAGTTCATGCAGTAGCCCTTGGACCAGTCCGGACTGGGCCAGATGTAAAAAATGTGCTGTACACTGCAGCTGGGGAGAACGGTCCTACCTGGAGCCTCTGGCAGAAAGCTCCAGGGGAAACTCGAGGTCGACCCCTCGGCTTTTGGAGTCGGGGATACAAAGGATCTGAGGCCAGCTACACCCCAACTGAGAAAGAGATACTGGCAGCCTATGAAGGGGTTCGAGCTGCTTCAGAAGTGATTGGCACTGAAGCACAGCTCCTTCTGGCACCCCGGTTGCCCGTGCTGGGCTGGATGTTCAAAGGCAGGGTCTCCTCTACACATCATGCAACTGATGCTACATGGAGTAAATGGGCTGCACTAATTACACAACAAACTCGAATAGGAAATCTCAGTCGTCCAGGCATTCTAGAAGTCATCATGGACTGGCCAGAGGGCAAAGATTTTGGAATGTCACCAAAGGAGGAGGTGGTGCGTGCCAAAGAGGCCCCACCATATAATAAACTGTCAGAAAGTGAAAAGCAGTATGCCTTGTTTACTGATGGGTCCTGCCGTACTGTGGGAAAGCATCGGAGATGGAAGGCAGCTGTATGGAGTCCTGGACGACAAGTTGCAGAAACTGCTGAAGGAGAGGGTTCATCGAGTCAGTTTGCTGAGGTGAAAGCCATCCAGCTGGCCCTGGACATTGCTGAACGAGAAGAGTGGCCAGTACTTTATCTCTATACTGACTCATGGATGGTGGCAAATGCCCTGTGGGGGTGGTTGCAGCAATGGAAGCAGAGCAACTGGCAACGCAGAGGTAAACCCATCTGGGCTGCTGCACTGTGGAAAGATATTGCTGCCCGGGTGCAGAACCTGGTGGTGAAGGTACGTCATGTAGGTGCCCATGTACCCAAGAGTCGGGCCACTGAGGAACACCAGAACAACCAACAAGTGGATAAAGCGGCTAAGATTGAAGTGGCTCAGATGGACTTAGATTGGCAACATAAAGGTGAATTATTTTTGGTCTGGTGGGCCCATGACACTTCAGGCCATCAGGGCAGAGATGCAACATACAGATGGGCCTGTGATCGAGGGGTGGACTTAACAATGGACACTATTGCCCAGGTTATTCATGAGTGTGAAACATGTGCTGCAATTAAACAAGCCAAGCGGTTAAAGCCTCTTTGGTATGGAGGACAATGGCTGAAGTATAAATATGGGGAAGCCTGGCAGATTGACTATATCACACTGCCGACAACCCGCCAAGGCAAGCACCATGCGCTTACCATGGTGGAAGCAACCACCGGGTGGCTGGAAACATACGCTGTGCCCCATGCCACTGCCCGGAACACTATCCTGGGCCTTGAGAAAATTTTGTGGTGACACGGCACCCCAGAGATAATTGAGTCAGACAATGGGACTCATTTCCAGAGTAACCTTACAGATATTTGGGCCACAGAGCATGGCACTGAGTGGGTATATCACATCCCCTACCATGCACCAGCCTCTGGGAAAATCGAACGGTACAATGGGCTGTTAAAAACTACACTGAGAGCAATGGGTGGGGGAACTTTCAAGCATTGGGATACACACTTACCAAAGGCCACCTGGTTGGTCAACACCAGAGGATCTGCCAACAGGGCTGGCCCAGCCCAGTCAGAACTTTTACATATTGTAGAGGGGGACAAAGTTCCCATGGTGCATATGAAAAATTTGCTGGGAAAGACAGTCTGGGAAAACAGCCAATGAACTTAACTGTATGCTGTTGCCTGCTGCGTAATACTTTTATAGGCCATCAACTAGATGTCTCCAGGTCACCAGTGACTAGCCCTGCCTTCCTCCAACCATCATCCCAACAGAGAATGAACTTTGATAGAATCAGATGAGTTCCACAGTAAAGGAACGACCAGCATCAGCAGGCAACGATCCAATACTGCACACAGCCTTTCCTGCCCTGAAAGATTGTTACAACAGATGGAACCTGACATCATGGACCGAATGGACTCGGCAGCATTATAGGGATTTGTCCATGCACTAAGAAAATTATCTCTTTCTCTTGGTCTGTTTTTATGTGGATATATATGTGTGGGAGAGCAATGGTATATTGAAAATGTGGGATCTGAGCATGATGTGAATGGTATGGAATAAGGGGTGGATAATGTCCTGGCTTCAGCAGTAGCAGTCATTTTTCTCCTTCTTGGTAGCTGGTGCAGTGCTGTGTTTTGACTTCCAGCCTGGGAACAGTGCTGGTGATACCGATGTTTTTGGTTGTTGCTAAGTGATGTTTACCCTGACCAAGGACTTTGTGAGGCTCATGCTCTGCCAGGGAGGAGGGGAAGCCGTGAGGAAGCAGGGACAGGGCGCCTGACCCAGGCTAGCCAGGGAGGTATTCCATACAACAGCACATCATGCCCGGGGTGGGGGGTAACTGGGAGTTACCCGGAAGGACACTGGCTGCCGGGTGGGACTCGTTTCTTCGCGAGTGGTATTGTATTCTCTTCCCTTGTTATTTTCTCTTATCATTGTTGTCGTTGGTGGTAGCGGTGGTGATTTGTGTTGTACATTGGTTGCTGGACTGTTCTTGTCTCAACCTGAGGGAGTTGCACTCTTTCGATCCTCCTCCCTGTCCCTCTGGGAGCAGGAAAGGGGTGAGCCCCGAGGGGGTGCAGGCCTTGATTGCTCTCAGCCCAGCACTGCTCACTAGGAGTGAGTGAACAAGCTGTCTGGCTAGGGTTTAAACCACGACACTGACACAGCTCTCAGTGCAACTATTAATAGTTGTAACTATGCTAATGGTCATAATGAGCTAATTATCTGTGGTATAAACATGAAGTACTGCATATAAAGGGCTTTTTAATCCAGATAACTTCAAGTTTTAATCAACTTGCTCAAAAATAACCAGGTTTTTTGACTGTGCTAGTTTGATTGTAGTTTTGGAAATACTGTGCTGAAGGTGATTTTCCATAATTTAGTCAGGAAATAATTGTATTATCTTAGAAGTAACTGAAAGGTTGATAAGCCATCATGTCTTGCAGTATTTGGCCATTCTGCAAAAATAAGCCTTTTCAGTGTAAGGTCAAACTCTGGTCAAACTGATTGCCAGAAAGAGAAAACTCCCTGTTCATTACCTAGATCTCTTCAGTCTACTCAGAGAAGGAATTTTGCAAGAGCTTTCAATTGCTAGAACAGAAAATAGATGCACTGAAATGCTATTACATTTACAGAAAGCTCCAGGATAATTTATTTATGAGATGGATTGTTGCTTTTGTGTACTCCTTATGTTAATCATTTTTTTTTGCGTTTATTCTATTCAGTTGGGCCAGTGAAAACCACCCAATTAAGATACTATTCAAGCATACAACTTCCAACCCTATCCAGAAATAAGAAGGTAAATTATCCACAGGTTTGGGGGTTTTGTTTGTTTGGGATTTTTTTTTGTTTTGTTTTGGCTTTTTTTTTTGTGTTTGTTTTTGTGGGTTTTTTGTTTTGCTTGTTTTTGTGGGGGTGGGGGGATTGGTTTTGCTTTTTTTGGGGGGGTGGTTTTGTTTTGTTTCTGTTGGTTTGGAGTTTTTTGTTGTTGTTTTGGGTTTTTTTTTTTCAGAAGCCTCTAAGAGGTTCAGCTCAAGTAGGTAGAAGGGGGTCCAGGAGAAGCCTACTTGCGTGGCAACTAGAGCTTAGTTGACCATGCAAAGGAGCTAGGTCCTTCCCACCAAGTTCACACTGTCCCTCTGGAGTGGTATCTTTCCCAGCCTTCCTCAAGGGGATCAAGGGCTTTGTTCCATTCTCCTGCAGAGAGCTGGCAGCTGATGAGGGCTTTCATGGCTGATTTGTGATGAACCTGTTGACATGCATATTGGTGCTGCTTTTCAGGTATGAAAACTTGTCTGTCATACTCTAATAAATGTCAGACTGTCCTTTGACTAGGAGGCAAACCGGTGGACCAAAGTAAAACAAAAACAAACCCCATAATTAGAGCTTACCTCCATAGTAGGGATGTTTACCAGTTGAAGACAGTGGGTGCATGAGCAGGGAAAGCAGTGAGTTCATTACTTTGTGAATCTGTAGCTCTTTACTCTTTGAAAAATGAGGATAGCAGAAGCAGAGGCGTCAGTTTTTCTGGCTGGTTCCACCATTGCACTTGCACACAGAGATCCGATGACTTAGGCCTTCAATTTGCAGTTTGAATATTCTCCTACTATGGCTTTGTCCTGCAGATTTGTCCATAAAGAATCAATTATTCAGCCTTTAACAGCAGTTTTAAAACTTTTTGGTCTAATAAGAAAAATATCATTTGGTGTGTCCAGCAAAGTTATGATATTTTTATGTTTATGTGAATTACATTATGTCTGAAGCAGGGTTTAAGTGCTGTGGCATTGCAGTTAAAGATCAAAACCGAATGTGTTTTGCATGCCAATACTGTAAAACAATGCCATTTCTATTTTAAAAATATCTGATTTTTCAATAACAGATTCCATTGTTTATTTGAAATGTGAATTTAAGCAGCTAGTGTTTATAATATGTAAATCATTAATCTTCAGACTTTAATCTCTGTGATCCTATTTAACCCAGTGATGTGTGGATGCCTTATATTGTTTATTGAGATATGAGGTAAAATATAAATGAAATATCTGGAGAATCAAAATTATGTTCATAACACTTTCTTAATCTGCATAACATACTTGATGCTAGATGTGTTAGAAAGCTATTTGTATATTTCCCTGATGAACAGTAATATGGACATACTGGCAAGGGTAAACATATTAATTAGAGCCTGCACATCTCTCCTTCTTGCTAGTGTAATCATTAAATTGATTTTTCCAGTCTGACATGTAATTGTTCCAGCGATGGAATCCTGCTTTCCACTCTCGTTCTGCTTCATCAATATTTCCTGTAAAACATGAAATGGGTTACATTAATCTAAATTTGAATCTCTTTATATGCTAATTGAAAAATAATTTTGATTATCAATGTCATTTGCTCCAGATACATTGTAGGGTGGTCTTTTGTCTCGTTTCTTAAACCTGGAGTGACTGAAAACTCAGTGATTAACACTTGGTCTTTACATCAGGAATGAAGGATGTTCTTCTGGCACGCTGGAGGATATATAAATATACTTATGTGTAGCCTCGTTGCTTTTGGATAATACTTCTGTCCATCAAAGTTATAATTTTAAAACCATCTATTTTTTATTTTTTTTTTAATCCTCCAAATATTACTTTGATTCAGCACAGTCTACTGTGAAACTGGCATATCCCTAAGACCATGTTATGCAACCAGAGATAGGTACTTGTAAAGATACAGTGAAATCACAGCTTTCTTCAAGAAAACAACAGTATTGCTGTGAGTTTTAGTGGATTTCATCCAACGGATGACCATAATTTCACCCTACTGTGGCATAAATCTGCAAGTTTCAAGAGTAAAGGGGCACAAGTTTGGAGAAGGATACTGTAAAATGTGCACTATATGTCAACATGGAACCATCTTCTCTTTTTCATTCTAGCCTATAAAATGTTTGCCAACTAATCCTGTGTCCCAAGGCAATATTTATTGCCAAATTTGTTATAGGCGTCAGGGCAGAGTGTGAGAATGAGAAGAGTAATAAAAATATATCATTGTACAAAGTATTTTACAGACAGGGATCACTTCCTTCAGTCCCAAAAGATAATTAATGATAAATGCAGTGACCTTGCAGGAACAATCCATACAAGAACTAAAGGAAAGATAATGTATGTAGTCTCTATCACGTACTGTGGCTTATTATTTTAGATCAGTTGTAGACTTTAAGGAAATGTTTAGAAACCATTTATGATCTGTGAATGCTTTATTCATTCTGGACCTAATTATCTCAGTCTCCCATATTGACATAGCTCATTTCCAAAAAAACTTGGTAATTGTGTTCATGAGATAAAACTTCCATGGTTTCTTTATGCTTTTTTGACTTTATGTTCTTCTGCTGCAGTAGAGCGTAGGCCCTTTTCCTCCATAAATACACCCTTTTTTATGATCTGCCAGCGCTGCAAGTTTAACTGGTTACGTGAAAATGAAATATTTTTGTGTTTTACACATCAGATGTCAAAATATTCTGGAAAGAGAGTTAGCAGATTCAGAGATTAAGTTTGGAGAAGCATCCAGTGTTTTGGTTGTTTATTTGCACTTTAGCTCAACATTTGCAAACCTTTTTGGTCTGGAAATCCAGATGGAAATTTAACGAGACTTTGAAATGAGATTTACATTGCTCCTTGGTTTCAGTGAGACCAGAAATAAAACCAAGATAGTTTTTCCTGCGGAGGTTTAGTGCTACTCCTTGTAGTCAAAAGGGAAATTGTGAAGAACAAATATAGGAAAAAAATATTAAAAAATAAACCACACTCCTCTCCCTCAGTTCAAAGGTGTAAATAAGCCTGGTTACATTGGCGATCAAAGAAAAGTTCAGATAATTTTTAATTATAATTGCAGTCTGAAGAAAAAAAGATAACTCAAAGGGGATTTGTAAATGCTGGTAACAATAAAACCATGTTTTGATTAGTAAGCTATGCAGGTATGACTCCCAGCACTATGGGGAGAAGACATGCACAACATACTACTTTCCTGACTCTAAGAACTTGCCTTTGCATGTTTCTAAATTTAAAAATGTAGCCAGGGTCTTTGTAAAGACAGATTTGCCACATATGTCAAACAGATGGGTATTTTAGTGTATGAACCACTAGCGTTACTTGGAGAAAAATGCCTCAGCTGTATTTCTTGTCTTATTCTTGATTATGGGTATGCAGTTTTATTTATCCAGACAATGGCTCTACTTACGAAGTAAAGAACCTTGTTCCTCCTTTAATTTTTCAGGTTTAGATGTGTTTGAAGTCTGCCCAAAGACTTTAGAAACTGAAATACTTCTAACATACACACATCTTCAATTAAAAATCAGTGTTCAAGAATATAAATTATAACGCATTTTGGTGCCTCTGAAAGATCACGGTGAGGAAGCAAGTTAGCTAGAGAAAGCAGACAAGTAATGTGGAGTAGCCACCATTATGAATCTAAAAGACAAAAGGGGAAGTAAAACACTGAAATAAGAACTTGCATTCCCATTTGTTTGCTTTTTTTCAGTGATAAGATCCAAATTGATGTCACGAGTCAATGCATCCCATTATCAGCAATATCATCAATCTGAAGTAACCACCCATGACTTGGATGATCTGACAGCTGGAAGGCAAAAAAAAAACAAACAAAAACAACCCACAGGATTAGAGGATTCAACTTGACCAATAATTAAAGTGCTTGGAGCACTGAATTAGTACAATGTGCTGCAGCACTATGGAGGTCTGCTAATAATACAGTGAGGTTAAATTGCTATATGCAGTCATTTAGGCAATCCCAAACTTTACACTAATACTGATTAGCCTAATGCAAAGTCCAGTGAAGTTTTCAAGGAGAAAAAAAGGAGATGTTTCAGAAGGCAATGAATCATACCGCAGTCCTCAGAAAGGTCCCAGTTTAACAGACCAAAAAATGAAAGTTTTTTTTTATTCTTTGGCAGAGTCAGCACAGACAGCTGGCATTTCTTTTATTTCCACACAGGCATGCAGCCTTTACTTTAATAGCATTGTAGCAAAGTTAAATTTATCTCCATACATCATTTGCCAAACTGCGAGATGTGCCAATAAAGTGCTAATCTTAGATGTATTTTTGTGTATTAACATTAAGATTGGGACAAAGGCCATATAGCTGTTATGATATAGCAAAATTAATGAGGGATGACAAGTTAGAATTAATTTTTATGTCTTCAACAGCCCATAAATGTGGGTACCTGCAAACTTCTTGATTCATTAGTCTGATTAATGATAGACATTTATGCTATAGATTCTCATGGTGGTAGTTTCTACACAAATGTTCAGAAAGAAGAAAACAGTATCTATACTTCATTATCTCTGTTCAGTGTTCTTTAATCACACAGTCAGAATACAAGGGTTTTTGTTTGGTTGTTTTTTTTTAACCACAACGTATGTATTTCATGTATATTTTTAAGGACTTAAGGTTTTTAAAGCTTTATTTCTTTTATTCTTCCAAAAATCAATATAGCTCTCAGGGAGATAAAATGTTGTAAGGGCTGTCATCTTTCCTATGACCCCTGATAGAAGGTACTGGAGTTAGAAAGAAATCAGATTAAGGTACATTGCTTATTGTCCATAGGTGTACCGAGTAAAATCTTTGTCAGTAGGTGTGGTAATATGGGTGAGGTTACTTTTGACTCGTTCACTTATCTGGATGCATGCTAAGTGTAGCATCTAGCTCTGTGGAAGTTGAAAACTAAATCTGATGGTGAATTTTCTAAGCAGTCAAATTTTTAATGTTCTTACTACCCTCAGTGTTTAGCTCTATAGAATCCAGGTACTGTTTGGAGTACCATAGCAAATATATATTTTTGTTATTCACTGGTTGAATTTTTCAAAAAAGTTCAAAGGCTGAACTTTTCTCTGCCTCCACATTCAAAATCTTTCTAGGGCAGTTTGAGCAACCTGCTGTAGTACAAGTTGTCTCTTCCCATGGCAGGGTGGCTGGAACTAAATGATCTTTAAGGTCCCTTCCACTCAAACCATTCTGTGATACAGTACTATCAAATACATATGGTACATATTTTTCTATTTTATTAGGCACACGAAAATAGTAATGGAACAATAAATTGAAAGGTTGGCTGCATGCAGCTTTCTATAATCAAGAGGAAACAGGCATATATAAATAGTTAGGGCTCTAGATGCATTAAAATTGTGTTAAGGAGGTAGAATCTAATAGGGATGGTTTTATAATTAACATATGATTGCTTTAAAAGCTACTTAAGAGTCACTTACTGTTTACTGTTCCTCTGTGTGTTTCTTTAAGAAGCAGTCATTAGAAAAAGTTCTAGTGATTGCCTAAGCTCTCATGCCCTCAAATGAAATATTAAATTCCGAATGCTCCTGGCTTGTCTTGTGGTGAATAGGAACAGAGGGTATTCTTAGTGCCTCTGCAATAAGGTTGAAATGTGTATAAAATTGTGTCCAATTGGAACTGGGAGCCCACAAAAAGGCATGTCTAGGTCCAGCTTACCTGTCTAGTGGTTATTATCAAGCTGGACATAAATCCACAAATTTTGACTTGTCTTCAGTCATACTTTTACATATTGAAATCAAAGGAGAAGATATTGAGAAATCTCCTAAATTCATACAGAGTACTCTAGAAATATAAAGGCCAGTTCTTTATGTAATGGTTGGTACTATTGCGTTAATGTGTAAGGCTCTTTTTTCTTTTGTTTTTTTCTTATTAGTTTTCTCAATCCATAACCGTGACTTTTTTTTTTTTAACATATCTGATTTGATTGCTTAAGGAAAGTGAAAAATATCCAACCATAAAGGTGGCAGGGACTAAATATTTTCTATCTTTCATATATTTAAATGAGTCAAAGAACTTGTCTTACTCTGCCTGTCATGGTAACAGGCTTGCTCAGATGCTGAACACATTTGGAGCTGCCCATTACATGCCAAGAAGCCCTCAAGGGTGTAGCAAGGCTTGTTCTAGGAAAGGATCAGTAGATAAATGCGTGGTCCGTTAGCAAGCACATTCATGCCAAATTCTGACCACTTGGCATGAGAAATTCCCTTGCAATTTCTCCAAAGTAAGTTGGCTTGATTGTCTTCTTCAGGTTCTACCTGATAAAATTCCACTTTGTCTATCTGAACCCTACTTGCAATAATGATAGCATAAGTTTTCCTTACTTCTTGTTCTCTGTCATATCATGTTAAAGCAACCTTCTTTTTCTAAGAATATTTCAATGTGAGAAACAACAGAAAAGATAGAACCTCAGAAAACTCAGAAATACATATAGCATGTGCTGTCCTTTGGGCATAAAAGGAGATAGGAATGCAAAATAATATTTCAGTGAAGAGAATTATTACAATATAAAGTATTATATCATTATTGTAAGCGGAATCTTAAAGGTTTCTTTGTTAGAATTGGATAAGATTTTATATGGAACATAAATAGATAGTATTTCTGTTACAATATTTCAAGGACTGACAGATGTAGATCCATGACAAAGCAGCTCTACTTCTGGACAATATTCTTGTCTCACTTTTGTACGTAGGATCCAGGCATGATGATTGTTTCCTTTTGCTAAAAATACACTCAGGAATTTCTTTTAATTAAATTATGTAAATTTGTGTGGTAAGTTACTGAATCTGGCAAAGTGATGTATTTGTCTCCTGGAAGATCCAGAGTGCTGCTTTGTCATCCTTTGCACCACAGAACCATGTAAAGCAACTCTGCAGTCCTGCCAAGATGTGTTCAGCTATGTCTGGTGATGTGCTCTCTGTGTTCCACCACAGAGCATTTGGGTATGCACAGTCCATTTGTATGATGCACATTAATCAGTGGGGGTTCATAAACAGGTCAAAGAAATATGCAACATATTCCAGTTCTCCTGGCTCAGCATAAAGGGCTTATCAGAATTTTTGAAATCTCCCTAAAATCCATCCATAATTTGGTATATTGTGGCTTTAAAATCACTGAGTATGCTTTATAAATTATTTATTTTACCTACTGATTTTGCTTCTCTTGATTTAATTGAAAAATATTTACTGAGTTGAAAGGTGATAAAGTTTTGCCATAATACAGTTATAGTCTCAAATCAGGAAGGAATAAATTATTTCAGAAATAATCATCTTTGCAACAGGAAAGTTTATATATTTTAGAGACTAATATTCAAACTGAATCTTACAGAAAGCTTGTAAATTACTGATTAGCATTTAAAAAGTGTATCTTATTTTTGAAATGAGATTTTCCTTTCCTACCCCGCAGTCAAACAGCAGAATGCTGTTCCAGAGCTGCAAAATTACTTTATAAAACCAATTCCTTTTGAAGTACAGAAGCACAGAGGCTTGGTCTGTTTGCTGGGCTTTACAAAAACAGCAGCATCAGGCTCCTAAAGAAAATCTGAGACTTTTGTCTTCAACTGAGCTTAAAGTTTCACAGAGCAGGTTATATTTTTTTATGTAGCGGAATCCCATAAATTTATTGTGTACAAGGTCAGGCACAAATCAGTTATATTTTGCACAGGCAAATCCTGAAGTCTCTGGATGTCATCAATGGTTGACAGTCTAGAAATAGAACACAATGCGCTCTCACATGAGGTGTAGAACAGAATTCTCTCTTTACAGCAGCCATGTACTTAATATATTCTGTGCATTAGTTTCATAATAATATAAACCCATAAATAATAGATAATGCCCCAATATAACATGCCACAACCTCCCTCAGATATTTACACAGTATCTCAGGAATCCAGACCCAGTCAGTGCCCAGACCCTTCCATAGGGTAGTTTGAGAACGGATTATCTGCAGCGCTCTTAATGTCTCCCATTGTGGCTGCATCTGCATTTTGAGACAGAGAAGCTCTATGCTGCTGAAGTCCTGGGCCTTGGACCCTAATACACAGCAGGGTGCTGCAGGGTAGTGAGCCCCTGGCCTGAAGCATAGGGCACTTTACATGGCACCCCCTTACCACAGCGTGGGCAGTTTTGTGCAACATCTGAACACCTCATGGAAGTTAACTCACAAACAGGAATGTAAAGATTTAAACTCAAGTATCATATTAATATCAAGCAAGTGATCCTTGTATGAAACTTAAATAAAAGTATTTTTACCTGTCATTTCCAGGACTTTGGGAAAAAAATTATTCCAGAATCGACACTGCTGAGCATGTAATTTTGTCAGTATCTCTGAAGTGTGAGTATTTAATGTCAAATATTTTTGTTCAGTACTAGTGAAGACTGGCCACCTTGTTCCATTTATCAGGGTCCCATTTGGAGTTCTAAATGAGAGAAGAAACATTTCATTTGGAATAAGAAATTACCTCAGCATCAATAAAACATAATTTGTTTTTTTTTAATCTAACACTTATTTCAACCCCAGTATGTTACTTTAGAATTACTGAAGTATACTTTTGCAAGTAACAGGAAAAAAAAAGAAGGTAAATTTGATTTAACTTCATTTAAAAAAAAATTAGATTACCCTTTTGGGCTATTTTGTTAAGGGGAAAAAGCTAATAAATAACTGTATACAAACTACATTTGGCAAATTTGAAAATTCTCACGGAAGCTGTAAATTATTATAGATAACTTGAAAAAACACCAACCAAGCAGTCTGAGAGGTTGAGTGTTTATGTTTTGTTTGAATGTTGCTTATCCCTTCAGAAAGACAAATAGATTGGACTAAACAGCTCAGATAAAATTGCAAGTAAAGGTACATACAATGCCTAAACTTTGGATGAGAGCTGTATTGGGAGAGAAAACAATTATTCCTCATTAAGAAGCAGCTTCCTCCTTGAAGTATGTTGAGCCCTGTTAGCCAAGTGAGAAACAAGTACAATCTCAAATCTTTTAGAAACTGGGAAGAGGTACTGAGTGCTTGGCCCTTTACAAAGCAAGCTCTGCAGTTTAAAAGATCACAGCTGTAAGCTTTTAGATAGTTGTGATAAATATTTGCAATACAACAGAATTCATAAGGCTCTATAGACAGGCATTCAATTTTTCACCACCATAGAGGACTATACATAGTATCTATATGACTAGAAAGAAAAAAGTAGCTGGTTTAAGTATGCAGAACAACAAAATGGGGAGCATATCATTAGCAAAAAATGAGAAAGAGTATTATTTTCATAAAAAAAAAAAAAAGGAGTAGATTTACACTTTAAATAGTCACAAATCACCATTAGCTCAGAAGAAGTTAAGAATACAAATTAAACAACTTATTGCAGTATAGTCAGAAGAACTTTTATTTTTTTTCCCTAGAAGCTGATATCAAGGAATCTGGGATTTAGGGCAGAACAACAGTATTTGATGATTCTTAGTGGGATAAATTAAGAACACTGTTAGCTATGTTAATTTGGTTATCTATTTTATTTTTCACCTAGAATCTTCCCAAAGGCAGTGGTCAGATAGGAGTTCAGGGTGTGAGGATCTCACTTGAGTTCTGCTTGCCAGAAGTGGGTATAAAGTACTGGATGTAGGTGGAAAACCGATTCAGCTGCTCAGGTAATACCTGTATCTCTTAGTTTATTTGGAATGAATCAAGTTTTCAGCCCATGTTTTAGTACTCTGGAGTCTTTGGCAGTTGGCTGCTTGCAGAAATGGTATTAGAGTAAGAGATTCAGCATGTCATTTCCTGAATTGCTCACTTCTTTACTGATTTTTCTTTACTAATTCAGCTCTGATTAACCTATAGCACCCTTTTTATCTGCACATCTATCTGTGGCCCATGAGAATTATGACTTAAGCAGAGCTGACTTGCACTTCAAGATCAGAACACTAATGGTGCTGTCAGTATTCATTTAACAGCTTTTATGCTATGAAATAAATCATGACATTCCACATTATAATTTACAGGTGTGGAGGGATTACACAATGGCTACAGATGTATTTTACTAAAAATGATTGAAAGAGCTGTCAGGTGAACACAGCATTTTGAAATACATGAACCTGCTGATTATGATACTCTCTCTGCTTACTGTTCAAAGAAATGTCCAGTAATTTCCTTCTTAGCTCCATTGCTGAAAATTTATTTCCCGAGTTAAAAAGAAGCTCCTATTTACAGCAAATCAGAGATCACAGGAGTATAATTTTGAACAGGTAAGTTGTTACAACTATAACCTTGTTCTGTCACAGTTACTGTTCATTACATTTTACTAATTAGTTCATGATAAGAATTGCAGTAAGTTATAAAATTTCCTGTTCTTTACACCAAACTCAAAGCTTAATAATATTCATATGGAAAAATAAAAGAATTGTGATAATATCCTTAATGAAAAAAAAGGAAATCAATACACTGCTCAAACTTGTCTCTGTCCTTCTATGTTTGTATGAACAGTCTTTGCTGATAGATAAAGGAACTTGCTTCTACTGAAACAAAGCTCAATTTCTATGGTAGCCTCCATATTGTCATCCTTATCAGTTCCTCAGACCTCTGCTCTTTTATCTTCTGGTGCTACTCAATCATCTCTTCTTCAGTACATTCCAGTTTTGCCCACCTCAGTGCTGTCAATGGTGCCTGAAGGTGCATCCTGAAAGGGCTTGGGACGGGAAACTTCATGACGGAACTCTATCATGTGCATCTGCCTTGCCAAACATTTATCACATTTCTTAGACTTCTGTCCATATCTGTAAACTTTACTTAGGGAAAACCTTCATTTTGTTTGGAGAAAATGTGAGCTTTTTCACTGAATTTTTAAAACATAGCTAGCTCTTCTACACGCTTTTTAATATTTGCAGGAGTCTTATGGCAATTAAGAAATACAATTATTTGAATTGGTCCCAGAGAAGAAATGCAAGAGAGGGCAAGAAAAAACAAACAAAACCAAACCGTAACAAAAAAAAACCACCTGTGTGTAAGAGTTGGTGTAAACAGGATTTGTTTTGTTATTTCAGCTAAGTTTTTTTCTTTGCATATACCCCGAAGGTATAGGCTGAACTCTTTCTACTCTGTGATAGTGGTACAGCAGCTCATTTATAGTTAATTATTTCATTAAGATATGTCTTTAAGGCTGCCAAACTTATTTTCTCATTAATGTGAAAAACAGATTATCTTTGTGGGTTAAGTCTCCAGTAAAGCTGCTCTCATGTTTGACCTTTATACATATACATGCTCTCATTGAAGTTCACGAGCCTTAGTTAATCTTGTGCTCAGTGGAAATTGCTTAGTATTACCCACTAAGATCAGGTTCTTCCCTCTTTGGGTATTGTATGTCAATAACTGTCAATAATTATAAGGATAAATAATAACAAATAAATAATAATTATATTCTCAAGACTCATAGTACATGTATTAGACTTGACATAGGAGTGAAGAGGGTTTTAGAGGAACTTATTTACTGATCATTTAGATATATTTAATGCTAATCTTCAACAGCTATAGAAAGAGAAAGTTAATTTGGTTCAGATGGAAAATGCAACAACCTGAACACAGTTCTGTTAATCATAATAAGCATACCTACATTACCATTCTCATTAATATAATCAATATAACCTCAAATAACAATATTAGTTCCCTGCACATTTATCAATATTCACATAGCCTTATTTTTACAGGTGGTTTATCATACACATAAAATGTAATTAACATTTTATGGTAAGCATTCATGATATAAAGTACCTGTAACCTATTCACTTTATATTTGTGAGTGAGCCCTGAGTAGTTTTCACTCTTCTGTGGTATGACCACTTAACAGAGAGGTACTTTTTCTAAGTCTCCTGAGAATGGTTTTAGGCTGTTTTAGGATTTACCTTCCTAATGAGTGTTGTAAATGCTAATTGTACCCCAAGCCGGTTCAGATTGTCCTAAGCTTTCACTTTGTTCCTATTTAGTTGTTCTACTTGTAAATGGATGAGGTTAACATGCTGTGTGTTTTTCTAGAGGAAAAGAAAAACAAAACCCACATCATTTTAGCTAACACAGATGAATTATACCAACCCAAACTCACTAAGAGATTCAGAAGCTGAAACACAATTTTAGCTTCAGTCCCTGGTAGCCTCTTCCACCAGACAGACAAATATTTGTTCTGCCTGGTTGAAGCTGTTCATAGAGATATTGCTCCCTGAGAGGAAGCATGCACTAATATCACCTGAGCAGTGTGTTATTGCTCTTAATTGTCTCTTCAGTTGCAGCTGGCTTCCCTCTGACTTGCTCTGAGAAAAGATCAGCAAACATGTTTGCCTATGGTTCACTCAGTAGAGGATTTCTTATCCTGCCCATTGTGTAGAGCAGCAGGAAGGTGGCCTCTCTGTGCGCAGCCTGCCTCCCTTCTTCTCTCAGCAGGATAGCAGCAACCCTACAAACCCGACACCAAGTATGCTGTAAGGCAATTTCTTCCTTAGTGTCTCCTGCTGGTTATCACCAGACTGGCATTCTGCTGCCATGTGTTCCATTAGCTGAACAGGTTGCCCACTGAGATTAATGAAAAGGTATGATAATGCCACTGCACCCTCTGTTTCCCCCATGCAGTAAGAATTAAAATCAAATGGAGACCTGCTCCTCCTAGATGTGACTTTATTGACTTCACACAGGAAGTAAACAGTGATGCTCGTTTCCAGTTTGCCCCCTTTTTCTTTTAACAGCTGGTTTAAAGAGAGGAGAGAGTGAATGTGAATAATTTTTATTGTCTTTCATGATTCCTTGCAGCTTACAGGCAGTACTGGCAATTAGCTATTTTTCATAGGATGGTGTTTTACAGTGTGTTAGTTACCATGGGCACAACATAGCAGGGAGAGAATGGCCTTAGAGCACATGCAACAGCAGCAGTAATCCTGTCTCTCGCTTGCTTTCTACAGCTGCATTACAAAACCTTTAAGAATTACAGAAACAGCTCAGCATCAAATAAGAAGCATGCAGTAAATGTTACCCCAGGGGTAGCTCTGTGAGTGGTGGATTGTTCTGCTTGTGTCTACACTGCAAACAAAGGGAGCTGCTGAAGCTCATGCAGTTGTACCCCAGGTCACTTCAGAGCAGCCATGCAAAGGCTGCCACCAGCACAGTGTCGTGTCCAGCTTTGCAAACGCTCATGCAGCAAGCCAGCACAGGTATAAAATCTGATAAGAGTGAATGTAATTAAGATGCTTTGAATTTGCACTTGTTGAAGTATGCAGTTAACTGCTTTTTCAGTGGTATTGTAAATTTTGGTTGTGCTGTCTCCTATATACATTTTCTGCCAGGTGAAACGGATTAAGATAGCACAGGGCAGAGAAATCCAAGGTTTGGGATAAATGAACAAAAGAATGAGAAGGCATCAACTGGGCTATAGTATCAACAGTTGATCTTGATGAGTAAGGGGTTGGAAGCAGACTTATGTGGTTTGCAACAGAAACAAAGATGCCAAACTAACAACCAATACTACAGACTAAGCTGTCACTACACCACAAGTAAACATGCCTGCTTGCTTAATGATAGGATGGTTAGGGCTCCTGAATAACATCACGTGATGGGTGCCTGTCAAAGTTCTGCACTCTAACTCTTTACTTCTCCAAGGGATGGACTATGCCAGCCTTTTTTGCTTCTTTCTGCAGTATGGCCAAAGCTCAAGTCCCTCCTGTTTATGCATCAATCAATAATCAATCCTGTTGACTTCAGAGGAGTCACAACAAGGATATCATGTGCTGTCAGGAAAGGCCACAGGACTTTTATCTTAAAAATGTATTTTGGTTTTACAATTGCTTTATTAGTTAGCGGTTGTGTAATGTAGAACACCATTAATCATGCTGGCACTAGACAGCACACCTGATCAAAATATATTTATCTAATCCAAATAGACAAACTTCCCCATTTCCCCCCTCACCTCCCTTCCCTCCACCCACAGCCACCCCCCATCCTTGCGGAATCAGTATTCTCAAAGTATCATGCCTGTGCTCCTGTGGCACTATTAAGAACTGGGGAACTTAAAAAAACAAAACAAACAACCACCCCTCTACCTCATTGTTTGTTTTATTGGAATTTAATTCTTGTGAGAAAATGGTAACTGTGTTTCTGAAAATTTGTAGTAATTAAACCTTTCTCATTTACTTGTTTCTTAATAAGATGCAAAGATCAATTCGTCCTAATTCTGTGACATTCGAGCCTTACTCAGATGCCTACTGTAATGAATGACTGAGTACTACAAGTCTGAGGTAGGTTGCAGACTTCAATCCTTCAAATTACTTTTCATAAGTAGCTGTTTATGAGTTCATTATATTCCGCTGTGCTTAGTTCTTGCTTTCAGATCACACATGAGTTCATAGTCTAGTGACTATAAAGTACCCCTGAGCCACAGCAAAAGGAAACTACTTTGCAAGTTATATCATAGGTAAATATTATTTCTTCTGCTGATCCCTGAAGAAACCTGAAGGATCCAACTGGCATGCTTTTTAACTGGCAGAAATTGGAGGAGGAATTTGGAGCTAAGCTTTCTTACACTTTCACAGGCTAAATAAAGCTCAAGATATTCCTTCCAGATTCCTCTTTGGTGACAGAAGCTGTGTGTTTAAATGTCTTAAACTATAAACTATTGTGGTATGTACTATTACAACCGATATCAGTTTCAGGAAATGAAGCAACAAGCTGTTGCTTCTTTTTTTGTCTTGTGTTCTGCTCAAAACAGCCTCATGAAGCACCCATAAAGTTGAAATTATTCTTGCTTGTGCATGTCTTGGTACTTATTTGTGAATTCCTGCTATATATAAAGGATTGACAAAGTAGGTCTTCATGTATTTGTCATAAATAATGCAGTATTTGAGCAGTTCAGATCAGAGTGTTCTGCCTTAGTTCTTTGGATGTGCTTGCAGCGCATGTAGGAGCTCAGTGCCTCAAATCCCTGGCTCCTGGACTGGGATTTGCTCTGGTAACAGGAGTAATAATGAGCCCTTCAGACCATGGCTGTTTAGGTCTAACCTCTCGGGCCTGCGCTGCCACTCTGTATGTAGGTCTCCTCCACTTTGAAAATGTTCCAGCAAAGCATGGTGCTATTTCAGGAACCCCTGTCCCAAACTCTACTATCTTGGTAGCATGTGATGAGATGTAATTATCCTACAGGGTCTGGAACAGCAGTCCCACCATTCTAAGAGTCACTAGAAAGTTCAAAGTGAGTTAAAATGTCCTTTCCTGAGCAACTGGTAAAGTTAAACATGACCAGACCATTCTTTAAATTTATCTCTAATTAATGCTGAGGATCCACATTGATTTAAATAACAACATTGTCCATTGTGCTCTGAATCCCTCTGATTGAAAAATGTCAGACTTGTGTCTCAGCAAATCCATACTATAGTCCTAAAGCCCTGACAGTCAGAGATCCCTCAATATCTCAGGTAATACATCTCAAATATGTGCACATTCTGCACAGTTTTGAAAAGGGTGTAAAGAAGAGACTGAGAATCTCACAGCTTCCTCATCACAGAGCATCATTTCTGGCCAAAGAAAAGAAAGAAAACTCTGAAAATGGAAAGAGCCTGTGATGCTGCCGATTGTTACAATGAGAAGAGTGATTGGCAAGAGGAAGATAAAAATAATAATAAAACTCCAGAACACCTTAGTGAATGATCTTCAACCTAATGGTATAACTTCAAGAACACAAAAAAATTGGAAGATAAATTGAGTTCAGCGAAATGGATGAAATTTTGATGTTAATGGGGAGATAATTTTAAACCACCAAAAATGTTTTATCCTGTCTTAAAAAATACTTATGATCCAGTTTGATGCTTACAGTTGCACTAAGATGAATATAACAAATGTCTGATATAATATAGCTACAATATGTAGTTGTGGTCATTTACACATTTAGATTTTGTATTGTGATAAAGCAGTAAAGAACTTTAAAAAATGTTTTTTTCTTTCTGCTTAACATGCCTTGTATCTGATGCATTATTTTGCATAGTGTTTGAAGACCAGCCCAGCACCTTTTTGGGTGAGTCAACATACTAGTTAGGA
Organism: Pezoporus occidentalis; assembly: GCF_034315485.1. Lineage (NCBI taxonomy): Eukaryota > Metazoa > Chordata > Aves > Psittaciformes > Psittacidae > Pezoporus > Pezoporus occidentalis. Next base: position 7,471,068 of record NW_026916158.1, read on the forward strand.
GCTGATCCACATGCAAACAAATGGTAAAGATTGATTGACTTCAAAAGCTTTGGATCAGGTCCCAGCTGGAGAAATACCTGTCGCTGTTTACAAAAGAAGCTTCTATCCTCCTGGACAGAATTCACAGTGATAATTTCACACCTTCTCCAGGACTCCAGCTTCTGGTTCTGTGAATATTCACAGTTCATATTTATGTCACTTTTGAATATACATGAAAGGCAATACTATGACTTAGTCCTTCTTTATTCTAAAGGAATATTTTTTCCCTCCTCCCCCCATTTTTTTATGATGTTCCAATAAAAGTATTTTGTAAGGTCTTTATGTAAGGTTCTTACAGCACAAATTTTAGCTTTCAAAAACTGCTTTTCAAAGCTGTAGGTTTTTTTTGTATTGTTTTGGGGTGGTTTTTTTTTCCTTCATTCTTAGCTGCAGCAAGAAATCAAATGATACTATAGTTTTTAGTCTTGTAGAGGTTGAAGAGGGCTATTTGTAAATGGGAGAAGGTGCTGAACCCTACTGAGACCTCGAAGGAGGAAGTCACTTCCATAGAAGGTAAATAAAAGAGTAAGTAGACAGGAAGGAACATGGCACTTGCCCTTTTACTCATCCTCTGAAACTGTCTTATCTCTTCTACAACCTTACTTCTCCTCTTGACCTGGAAAAATGTAAACTTACATAGAATCTTAACCAGAATTGCTCCCTTGGACAAACCTAAAGAGTGTGTGTAAAGGGAGAGAAAAATATTTTTATTGCTGTGGAACTATTTATACTGTGTTTTAAGTTCCCAGTGGCTTTGGTAAAATTTTTCAGCCCTGTTGGTCATGAGAAAGAGTGAATACCATGCTCATATGCATATGGTTGCTATTTCCATCTCTTGCTTTCTCTCCATTAATAGAGTTCTTCCCAGGCAGTCAGAAATTGTTAGATAAATGGATTCAACGCTTTCCTTTTCTCTCGAGAGCAAACCTTCAATACAGACTGTGTAGTGGATGCCATTCTAGGACATGTTTGAGATTTGCTTTCAATCATAATCGCCCTAATAATGATTTCTTTTCAAGATGGATGCTTCACATAGCCCTGCATCAAATAAAATAATCTAGATTCATTGTGTCCTGATAGACTTCATCATAGTAGCATTTTTTTTTTTTTGACATTTTCCACTACTGCCACTGTTTTATTGCTGTGAATAGTAGGAAGAACATGAGCCACAAACTTCAACTACAACTACCATATAATCTAGGCCAAATGGAGCAGTCCTCTAAATGAAACTATTAGGTAGCTTTCAGTAGTGTGCATATGTGTTATTGATTCACCTCACCTCAAACAGAAACACTGGTACTTCATGATGGGGAATGTAAATAAGATGATATTGTGTCTGTAACTCCCCCCAAAAGATCTTTAAAATAAAATAAAAATATTCAGTTATTTTCTTATCTCTGTAATTCATTGTAGGTTTGAGTTTTAGAAGTGGAAGTTGCATGAAACTTTCTTTGATAAACAAATTCAAATTATATCCCAGCATTAATAACATTCTCTGAATCTGATTTGGACTACAGCAAGAGGATGATTTCCAAATACCAGAAATTTGGACTGAGAGTCATGAAAGGTATGCTCTTAAGAAGAAGTAATATGTAAAGAGGAAAGGATATCTGAACCTATACAAAGTCATTCTCTTTCAAAATTAAAGGGGCTTTTGTGGAAATTATAGTATGCAGAGTACTTCAAAACTAAGGGAAAAAAAAAAAGAAAAGCCAGCCCAACTGCTAAACCTTTCACGATTTCCAGCTGTATAGAAAATTCACTTGGCGGTTACTCCTTGAGAACAACATGGTGAATAACATACATGAGGGGCAGATATTTAAAACTTCAGTAGTTAAAATAAGAATTGCAGTATTTGAACAGCAGCAGCTCCAGTAGAAAAAGGATCTCTATGGTGTAAACTTGAGGCAACACTCTTTAGAGTTTGTATGGTATGAAATTTTGTTATATTCCCTCAAGGAAAGGTAGAGAACACAGATGGCAGCCAGAGATGTCTGGGAAAGCAGACGATGGCAGCTTTTAATTTTACATCTGTGCTAGCATATAATTGTGTAACATCACTAATCAGCATGAAATGCCTGATTTCTACTTGTGCAGCTTCTAGATTTGTGGGGACAGAATCTCACAAATCCTGTGACTAAATTGCTAACTACATTTACCCACAACTGCTTTCTCTTGCAGCTGATTGAAAAAAAAAATTAAACACCATATTGAGCTACCTTCAAAGATATGGTGTTAGGTAACCTCTATTGCTCCTCATTTCCTCTTTTCTCCCCTTTGCCACTTCCCTGAAACAAGCCAACCACTTGTGCTGGGGAGTAAATTAAAATGTGTACCAAAAGGTTTCCATTCTTCATGTGAAATTTCTCACTAGGACTTCAGATTAGTGTTTCAGAACCACTTTGAAAAATTGGGTTTGTAAACCTTTTAAACTTCTATTTCTGTCTTTTGATGCCGAAACAAGGACTAAGCTGCAGAAAAACAGCACAAAAGAGTGCCCTAAAAAGAGGATCAACCGTGGGTTACCCTTAATTAGAATTTCACAGTGACTTTTGCAACCACATATTTACATGACTGCAAAAGTTATGATGTTGGGAAAGCAATCCTTAATCCTAGATTATCTCTGGCCAGAGAGAGAGATAGCTGCCAAATGCAGCTCTCTAGTTACTGATTTCTTCCATGATGCACTATTTCCAAATAGATTGCTAAAAAAGATGCGTCCATTACTGCTTCTGAATATAACAACATGTGGACCCTGGAAAGATGATGAGTCTCTTTTAAGAACCCCAAAACCAAAAACGAAGGTGGAGAAATAGGAATAATACTTTTCATGACTACGATTTCCACAAGCTTTTTCATGGCTCAAATTATTCTCATGAAAGAGTGAGCATGAGAATGCATCTGCCCTTTTGGGTCAAAATTAGATCTTTGTTTTCCTAAAATTGGAAGTTAAGACTTTCTATCTATATTTTTGTACTTTTAGAAAAATCTGCCATGCTTCTTTTATACTTCTTTGGTTTTTGCTTCACACCCAGAAATTTTTTATTCTGTATCCTTGACCTGATCCACTCAAATCACTAGTTAAGATGACAAATGACTTATTCTAAATGAACATGAGATGCCAGAAGCAGCAGCCTCAGGGAAAGTCTCATCTTGATCCCACTGTTCTACAGCTTCAGTGCATTCGAAGACATGGTGGGGACCAGAACCAGGTGTCAGCTGAGTGTCTTTCTGGCCTGTGAGCATGGGCTAATCTTAGGAAAAAATACAACCCACAGTAAATTTCTTACCTTGAAATGGCTTATTCATATGTAAAACTACCTAGTTTCAAAACTATTAGAAAATTAAAAGTAATTGGAGCTTTTTACTTCCCCCCCCCCCCCCCCCCCCCCCCCCGCTATATTCATTGCTTTCCATACATAGAATATATAGGTCCCCAGTTCAATGTGCTGTCTGGACTCTATATGAGGCTGTTGTTTTTGTTCTCACCACTCTGAAACTACTCTCTATAAAAATGTTGTGATAAATTGGTAACAAAAGCACTGAAATTTATTATATGTCTACCAGTGGAACATCAGGGAAAGGCAATAATAACCAGGCAGAGTACTTCAGAGCTTTAGTGGAACAATCAATGCCTCACAAATTCCCCTAAAATACAGAAGGAAATATTTCAAAGGCTTCACTTTATAGAAAAAGCTGTAAAGATTTGTTTCAGCAGTTGTAAAAGTGGCAGTGAGACAAGTTTTGCCAGTTTCCTCTTAGCCAAAACATTTTTTCACAAAGCCTTAAAAATATTATCTTCGTATGTTCCACTACATTATTATTTGAGTTTTCATCTCATCTGATTTGTCTGTCTCCTTGTCATTTTATGTCACTCATGTCTAAAGAATACAGGTACCAAATCTAATGAATAAAGTAATGCAAAAGGCATAGCCAAGCACCCAGTTATTGGGATGCCATATATTTTTTTTTCATGATAGATAAAACTTCCTCTCACTAGAGTTAGCAGAGCATTCTGCTGCTTATGACTGATAGTACCTGTTAGTGCCACTTACTTTCAAAAGCTTTCTGAAGAATAACAAAAATGCAGCAATTAATTTTAAAAGTGTTTAGAAAGAGAAATTTAAATTCACAATCATGTCACTTAAAGTGTGACAGAGAGCATTCAGAAGGCCGCTGCAAACTGACATAATATTGTTAAAGTGAACTTTACTTACACACAAACATAATCTTACTGAGCCGGAATACCATTTGACCGCACCTCTTTGCCGGTCTAATTTTAATGGCATCCGGAATTTTATCAAATCATTTTAAAACTAACAATTGATCTTCAATTGCCAGTGTTCTTAAATACGAGGATCAACTGGGGAGTGTGTAACTGAGTGTAAGTTATCCACACTGCCAGCGTGCTTAGCCACATCTCCATGGTAGGTGCTTACCTCTGACCTGTAGTAAATCTTCGAGCATTATTAGATAGAAATAATCCAAAGGGTTGATCCTAAACATCATTACTGATCTGTACTTTCTTCAAGCTACTTTGTGTTAACTGCTTGAACAGCAGTTGAAGTAATTTGTTTTATTTTATTTTTATTTTTTTGATTCTTCTCAGACTATGCAATACGAAATAACATTATTTACATGGGCAAATACTGCAGACAGTGATTAGCAGCCTATCCCTGTGTGCAGTAACAGAGGTAGATACTGTATCCATAGTTCCAAGAGGTTCCTAAACTCCTGAATCCTATTCTGGATAATGAATCTGCAAGGAATCTCCTGAGTGAAAAGCTTATTGCCAAAGAAGAATGTTTCGGGAAGGTCTTCATTAATGTTACAGACCTCATAAATGTATTTCAGATTCCTAAAAAATGACACTGTTCCCACGGGTACTGAAGAGAGATATCTGTGTATGAAGTCAGCATCTAACTTCAAGCATCACAGTAAAATGTCTTTCACATGTCCTGATGAATCATATTACCCATTCATGTTCAAAAAAAGAAAATATTTATCCCTTTTATTTTTCCAGCAAAAAGAGGCTGTTATCACTAATATTTATTTTTAGCAAGGATGTGAAATAAGTAGAGCCTAGAGACTTGGAAAATGGCATCAGTTATTGATGGGTGTGGTGGTTGAGGGGGAAACTCTTGGACTGGCTAACAAGTCTTCTTTTGTTTACTGAGATGTTGGAATCAAGAATTTCACATATACCCTTGGGATCCTTCGAAGGAGTCAGTTCTCTTTTTCTCGCTAACATCTTTTCTTTTGTTCTTACATGTCATTATGTGTTTCTCATGAGTTTTCTCACTTTTACTCTTCCAATTCTCTTCCCCCGTCCCACTGTGGGAGGATGAGCAACTGCCTGGGTTGTGCTTAGCTGCTGGCTGGGGTTAAACCATGACAGAAACAGAAAATGCTCCTACACGGAATACCTTTGACTTTTCACATCACCATTTTTATTCCTAGTGCTTATGTTAGAATGAAAAACAGAGGTCATTAGGATCAAAGTATGGGCTTGAAGACATGAATGTGGTGAGCTGAGCTGTCTCTCGGTCTCCCCCAACCAGAAAGTACCGGAAGAAAACCAATCTCTCTCTTTCAGTTCTTCTTGACTCCTTTGTATCTTCTTTCCTGCTCTTCTCTTGCTTGTATTTTTGTACTTCTGCACATTAGAATATCGGTCAAACACCCTCACTAAAAATTATGTTGTTAAATATTTCTGATTTTCATCTTTTTGCTTGACTTTCTCCTCATCTACTGGAGACATCAATGATAAAGTAATTTTCCCCTCAGATGCTTGCCTTTTGCTCATGCCAGAATTTACAATAATGTCAATTATGTCAAATGGGGCTTCCCCATTTCTTTGTAAATGTTTACTGCATGGTCAAATGTGTCAGGAAAACAAGGATCACCTATTATATTACTTTTGGAATTATTAAGAATTTTTATTATTTCCTAACTTGTTATGCACTATGAGTAAAGTGTTACAGAACCTCAGGGATCTGTGTTATGAATGATGAGGAAAGTGTCACACAGTGAATTACTACTGATCTGATCCTTTACTGCTACATAAATTGCATGATTATATTGTTCACCTTAATCCAGATGGTTTTGGTACATAAGGTGGAGACAGAGGAAGGGATTATTTGCTGTTTGCTGTGGAAACCACTTGAAATTCAACCTGCAGGTTAATCTATTATGCAAATGATAATCAGACTAGATGATGGGACTGACTTCTATAAGCTTAAACCTGAATGTACCTTACGTTGTTTAATTTTAGCTAACTACAGTGACAGAGACAGTGTACTCTACTTTGCATAGCAGGTTATTGAAATTTTAATATGTATATATGTATGCATAAAAATTATATACTTATATACTTAAAAGTTAAATATATCTATATAATCCACTGGAAAACAATACTTCACAAAAATACAAATATTGTTCTGCAAAATCTAGTATAGACTTGAATTTTTGTTTTTCTACTAAGAAAGAGTTCTGTTTAATGGAAAGATTTGTTATCTCTGCTGTAAGATCTTCATTGTAGACTCCTGCAGGACAGGTTGTAAAGCTGCAGTTAGGAATCTTCACTCAGTTTACTCTCCACTAAGGACCTAATGACACCAGCTTCAATGCAGTGTTGTCATAGCATGTCTTTGTGATGCAGGAATTGTTACCAAGCTTTACCTGACCTCATTCTGCAGTCTTCATCTTGGGAATCTATCTGATGCATTTTTGGCATAGATAAATCAACCACACAGCTCAATTCCAGAATGTACACCCCTGCTGAATCCTTTTCTCTGTGCTATAGTCTTTCATACCAAATTCATATGAAGTGGTGTCATCGGTCTCCAAGTAAAGAGGGAAGTGAAAAGAGCTCATAGATTAAATTTTAGATTGAATTTTACAATAAAACCTGTATCAAAACATTATGCATTGATGAATATAACTATCTATATAGTAATTTTCTGAGTTTTAATATGCTCACCACTGAGTAAAAATTGTATTACAGGCTTCAACAAATAAAGGGAATAAAGTTGTTAATTGTAATTAGCATTCCTACATATCAAGGCAAACAATCACACCTGTTGAAAAGCAAATCTGTTTAAAAAAAAACCAACAAAACAAACACATAAAAATAAGCTGTTAGTTCACCTTGGAACTTTGTTCCAAAGTTGATTTCAGCCTTTACAAATCTATGTATCCTTCACAAAGCAAAAGAAAAGTGCACCAAAGAAATAAAATTGATGCAGGATTTGAGTTAATGAAACAATTTAAAGTGTGAATTAAGATTGTAATTTCATGTTCTGTCATGTACAGATTTTTATATATATTTTTTCTCAGGAGAGAGCACAAACTAAACTTCTGAGAAGACAAGCTACCTTCTCAACCCATCAGGCTTTCAGCCTTGAGACTACATGACTGTAGTAGTGGCTGTTTTTCTTACCACACAGAAATGTTTTCGTTTCAGAATGAATACTGTGTTGAGAGACCCACAACCCTGCCAAGCAGAATGAGGGCTGTTTTACTTCTCTGGGATGCCAGCTAAATAGACCTAATGAGGAGCTGTATTTAAATCATTTCAAACATCCAAATGAAATATGGCTATTTGCTTTTTATACAAGCTGGCGTATATTTCACTTAAAGATTAGTTTAATTAAAATAACAAGTGATTTTTCATCTGCTTCAGTGAAAACCAGACTTATACTTACAGTACAGATGGAAAGATAGGCTTTCTGAAAAGAACATCCTGAAATCCCAATCATTTCATGTGAACATGATATACCTCCATATTATACACATGCATGTTCTGACCAATTACATCTTAAAGAAAATTGGGTTTTTACTTTTACTTCTACTGTTGGAAGTCACTACCAGAATTTGAATTATTCTGTTTCTAAAACTTTAAGCCATCAGCTTCCTTTGTGCAACTGCTGCCATGAAAAAAAAAAAAATTTAAAAAATTGGCATTTCTTTTATGTGTGGATACACACTATTTTCTTAAGCTCATCCAATACAGTAAGCTATACATCAACAGTTTGTTTTACCAAGACAGTGTTTTTATCAGAACTAAAATTGGAATTCTGGCTTCCATCGTTCTCACAAGGCTCAAAATTACCACCAAAACAGTTAAGCTTTTTCTGCCTGTGAAACAACAAGCATCTGACCAATCAAACAAACTTCCATAGTAAACTTACCCAGTTTTTGCAAAAGTTGCCCAGTATCTCAGCATGGACCGACTTAAGATTTCTTCAGCTTTGGTGTAATTCACTCTTCTTTCTAGGGGCAATCCGAACACAAACTCAATCTCATAACCGTGCATTACTCCCATCCACTCTGGCCAAGGGAGCTTTGAGGATCGATGTTCAAAGAAATAAAAGAATGCATTGTGTCCTAGGTGTGCAAATTTTTTTGTGAATTGTATTGCAGGACATATTATGTTGTAGTCACCAATAACATCATCCATGGCATCACGGTACTGTTCTGGCTTTTGCTCATTTTCCCAATCTGTGTACTGAAAAATGATCGATTCTATTGCAAGTTGGCTTGCTTCTGGAAAGGACACAGTTAAAGCTGTTTCAAATTCTGTTTTATTGATCAAGCCATCACTATCCTTGCTGAAGCCAGGGACTCCATATACTAGAAATGCTGATCCTTCATCTTTATTAACACCAACTAAGATCTGTGTTTGTTTGAAATGGCCATTCTCAATCAATGTTTCTGGCATGTCAGAGAGAAAATCACCATCCACAGTTGGACAAAAAAAGATTTGCAAAAGAGTGTGATATGTTACAACAAAAATTTCATTCTCCACTATATCCTTTGGGTCCTTGTCTTTGAGGCAGAGAATTAACTCTTTCTCATTGTTGGTGGGACACTGGAGTTGTTTAGCTAAAGCTACTGTTCTGTTTCTGGCTTCAGATGCTGTTACTGCAGCCCAAGGGGCATTTGCAGATCCACTTTGCATGATGGCTCTTGTGAATAAAGGATGGCTTTTAGGAGAAAGGATATGGTAGCTGACAGAAGCCGAGCCAGCGCTCTCTCCAAATATAGTCACACTTTTTGGATTGCCTCCAAATGCTGCTATGTTCTCTTGGACCCACTGAAGCGCTAATCTTTGATCAAATAAACCTGCATTTCCAGGAGCTTCCTTGTTTCCTGGCAAAGCCAAAAATCCTAATGCACCAGTCCTGTAGTTCATGGAAACTACAATGACTCTTTCTACTCTGGCCAGAAACCTGCCATCATAGACTGGTAGGGAACTTGACCCAGTCTCAAAGCCACCACCATATATCCACACCATGACAGTTGCATTCTTGGGTTTGGGGGAAGGGACCCATACATTAAGGTATAAGCAGTCTTCACTTAGGTTAGTTTTTGGATTCCACATCTCTGATCCAGGAAATCCTGGATAAGTTGTATCTATAAGCTGGTAACAAGAGTTTGCATGTTTTGTGGCATCCCAGACTTCTGACCATTTCTCACAAGGCTCTGGTTTTTGAAATCTCAGTTTACCAATGGGTGGCTGTCCATAAGGTATTCCAAGAAAAGCTGTCACAGTTCCCCCCAGTACCTGCAGGCTCATCCCTCTGACCCTGCCTTTTTTGGTTGTAATGATGTTGTCTTCAGGCATTACCTTCCTGACAAACATATACAGAAGAAACCACATAAGAAATCTGGCATAGAGACTTGTGCCATTTGTCCAAACCATGATGCCTGAAACAGGAAAAAAGAAATCTAGAATTAGTATTGTAATGTATTAGTACCAGAGCCAAAACAGTTTAGTCAAAAAGGGTGTAGATCATCCCGAGGGCATTGAAAATAAGGTGGTACTGCTGCAAAAAACTCAGAACTATTTTATCATAAATGCTTGTTAGTTGTGTTGTGAAGACTGCATTTGGTGTTTAGGATTTGTTACAGTACTTCAGATAAACTCAGTTGCCAAAAAAATCCATAGAACTGAAGAAGACGGACCAGGGAAGGTAAAGTCATATAAGCCCATTTCTGACTACTTCAGTTAGCAGATGACTTAACCACTTGCATTTCCACTGGCATGACAAACAGGACATTTTATGATCTGTGACAGAAAATGCCATGCCAGACTAGCCATTATTCTGTTAGAGGTTACTCTGGCATTTGTATTCTCAAATCAATAATGTGATAATAAACATCATTAGGCACAGACTTTTCCGACACAAACACACATTCCATAAACACTTAAAAGGAGCTTGAAGCCTAGTTTTAATCCAAGAATTTCCAGGTCCACATAAGTTTTGAACTGTATGCTGGTCTCACAGTAGATGCCATTAAGATGACATTGCTATAAACTCAAAGCACTGGGTGATTTCACTGTCCTACTCCTATGCTGCAAGATGTGAAAGTGCTTGAACAAGTGAAGTACATGAAGGACTTCTGAACTGAATGTCAGTTGGTGTACAGAGGTTCACCAAGACCTAAATAAAATATTTCTTTTGAGATCTTTTTCTCTAAAGAAACTTGACCAACCATCATAGTAATGAGAAGTAGTCACACTTCTACTAAGAATAAACATTAAAATCCTAAAAAGCCAAGGTTTTCTTTAATATATGTAGGAAGTGCACAGTAATTTAACTATAGCCTGGTGTTTGCTTCCTGAAAACTTCCAATGATAATTAATATTATCTTAAAGCTAAGGGTATAGATGTTTATTATGTACCCCATTTAAGCATGCTAATAGTCCTATTTAAGCCAACATTTTCAAATGCTATAAAACCCCCAGTATCTTCCCCTCGAAAGTGAAAACTCAGGAAAAGACTATTTGCTAAAACCCATTTCTATGGTTTACATATTTGAAAACGTTCAACAAAGTTCCTAATTTTTGCTTGTTGCCCTGTCATACATAGTGTACTCTGTCCTGCCACTTTAAACAGGCTATTCTTTGTTAATGAGAAGCACTTGTTTCCTTAAAAGGAACTACTCTAATTTCTGTGGAAAGTACAGCTGTGGCTTAATCTGAGCTCCTCCTGCTTGTTTGCGTATTCTTGGAAATGAACTAAGAAAATGGTGGGGGGGGGAGGGGGGGGGAAGGGGAAGAGGAAGGGGAAAAAGAAAGATTGTGCGCAAAGAAGTTCCTAACTTTGAGATAGCATCAAAGGAGAAAGAAGAATCCCTAGAGAAAATATTTTATCATCCAACTGGTAGAAAATAAATTTTAGAAAACGTAAGCATTTATGCTTTTGTCTTTTTATTAAAGAAAAAGATAAGGTGGTAAATGGGGGCAATAGACTTCAGAGCTGGTCTAACACTCCATGTAGCCTTCAGCTTGACTTTTAGAAACAAATGCCCCCATATACGCTAAACTTTAGAGACATGAGTAGTCAATCTGGATGATTCATGTGGTCCAGCAGCTCCCAGTAAGTTTGGGTAAGCAGAGGCTTGCTCTGTCAGCATGCGGTAGCCTCACAGGAGTCTTATATAATTTAGCGGTATTTAGCTCCTATCTCTATGTGTCAGTCATTTCTGTTCTGTTCATTCCTGTAATAAAATCTTTAAAAGGCTGGGTGAGGAATGTTACGTAAGGATTAGTTTAGGGCTAAACTCTTTCACCCTGTCTCACAGTCAACCGAGGCAACTGGGGTGGCTGTGAGAAATGTAAGTGGCAGGGATCTGGTACTTGAGCATCCAATGCACAGCACTGTGAGATAGGAGAAGTAATTTCTGCAAGTCTGTGGTTTCGCTGTCACTGACTTTCTTCACATATTCACTTCTAAAATACCACCCAGGATCAAACCACAAAACCAAGCTGGAAATAATAAAATTTCAAACTTCATCATTATGAAGAAGAGAAAATGACCCTAAGAAAAGCAAGAGATGTTGAAGCTCCTAAAGCTTTCAATATCTAAGTAGTAATTAAATTAACTCCCCTCTTTACTTTCCTGGTAATTAAAAAGGAAAAGGATGGGAGGAAAACACTGTAGCATTGCAAGACAGAGAGGCATAAATTTTCAACCTAAGAAGTTTTAGACAAAAATTTTAGTAAGAAAAAAATGAGAAAAAAATAATTTTAATGAGCTCTTTAAAAGAACAGGTGGCATTTTAAACAAAAAGTTTTAAATAGATCACTGAAAAATGCAGAAGTTTTGTGTTGCTGAATGAGAGCACTTGTCTCAAGGTACTCTGCTAATATTAACGAAAATAGAAAGAGAAAGGGGATTATTATTACACCTTGAATGTATGGCAAATATTACATTTAATAAGGTTTTAATGTTGCATTAAAACAAATTCAACAACATAAAGTACACTGAGCAAAACAAACATTACTGGATTATTACTGTGCGAATAAAAGGGTCAGAAGATTGCTTTAGCTCATCAGCATTAACCGAACAGAGACATATCACATAATGTATTTGCATACTTTAAAAAGCTGCTGCTGTAGTACTTTCCTCCAGCAAAAGTTAAACAGGCTACACTTTTCTATTCTTATTCATCAAGGGAACACAATTTACTTCAATGACTATTTCTTCTTGCAAATCTTCACCCAGGCAAGAAATCTATACATAAGACTATATAATCACTATTTAAATAGAAAAGATGGTTGAATTAATAAGTGATTTCTAGCTTAGCTTAATTTACTTAGCCCAGGATCCCTTGGATAATGCCAAGGTCTGATACACATGCCTGCTTACTCGTTCTGTTTGCATAGCAGTTTTCCCAAGAGAGCAACAAATGAGCAGAGCTTTTAAAAGTTCCCAATCCCCTTGCAAATCAAGCTGAACTGTAAATTAATCTGGCAGACAGAGATGTGTAAATAGAGAATCACTTACCCCTCTTCTATTACAAGAACTACAAAGTTTTTGAGAGTCAGGATCTTTGAATACTTCAGGGAAAACGCAGATGCAGCTGCTGCTTCAGCCCGTAAATTGGACAGTACTGTCATTATGATCAACTGTTTCTGACACAAAGCTCGCGAGAGCTGGCAGCAGCAACTTGATCTGCAGGCAGCCATTCCTTACAGTCTGACATCCGCTCAAAGGCTATTCGTATAGTTGTACAAATGCTACAGAGATAAACTCATTTTGGAGCAAGTAAGGAATGAGCTTCTACAGGAAAGGGAACAGACAGAGATTTGTTCTTAGCATGGAGCAAAACTTTTAAATCTAGAAAGATAAACAGAATTATAAACATAATAAAATCCTGCCTCTCTTTCCTTCATCTTGCTTAGAGCACCAATCTTACCTGTACTTGTTTTGTTGTTGTACAGCTCAAGGTTAGTGCCATTTTAAAGTACCTCAAACTTTTCACTGTAAGATAAGGAGTTATTTTTGGGTTTAAGCAACTGTGGCAGATAAAAAAGGAGTGTCCTCTACACAGACATGTCAACAACTGGCAAGCATCAGTTGCATTACTTGACTCATGGCCATCTGCAGGATACGGCAGAAAGCTTCATTGTCCTCATTTGATGTTAGGGTTAAAAATGGTACTCATATAGTGTCACACCCTTTTTCTCCCTGCTCTTAGGCTTCAAACACAAAATCACCCATGCTGCTTAGTACACCTGATACCCTCCTTTTGCCTGAACCTTTTAAGCATTTTTCCCACCACAATTCAGCACTTCAGAAGCAAACCCAGTCTAAACTGCAGGTCAGAGCTGTCAGGGTTGCAGCTACAGACATGTCCTGTAATGCAGGGGGAATATTTAAATTGCAAATATTTTGAGGTACAAATGAAGGCAGAATAGAGAAGAAGGGTGGAGAAAATAAATAGACTGCATACAACCACTTGCAAAATGTCATGTCAAACCCACATCCCCAAGCCACAACTTGAAACCAGAAGACCACCCCTTGGTGGTGAGGCTGCTGGCCCCCTAGCATTGTATCTCTGGTTCTGCTCTGGAAAAAAAGAAACTTTTTCACTGCTTCAGGTTTACTTCTACTGAGAGCTTTTGCTTACCCCATTAGAGCTGAAGACAATTACAGTCTCTCTGTTTAATAATCAAACTACAGTTCTGTTTCAATTACACAAAAGCAATATTTGGCAATGCATTGAACAGGAATAAAGCAGAAATAAAAAGTTAAGTGTGACGTTTATAGACCTTAATATGGAGACTACAAATTATTTTTAAAAGCTACCATATGAAAGAATGTTTTCATAGAGAAAATCTTAAGAAAGTATGCTCATTCAGTTTCTCCCACTAATTTTACTGTTTACTTTTAGGATAAGAACATTCAATAGGTATATTGCAGGGACATGTCCATTGGAGATAATATGTCCCTGTGGAATATTAAAGCAGGTTATAAAACCTTAAGATTTCAGTGTGGAAGTATCAAATATAATTGCTAGTTGGGAATTCAGAATCCTTAGTCAAGATTGTTATCTCAGTAATATAAATAGAAATATTTAATAACAAAATAGGATTGATTTGGAATCATCAATAGTGACAATTCTTGCAGATCACAACTTTTCAAATGCAGTTTCCTGCAGGAAAAGCTAAGTTGTGATCTTTAAATAAAGGCAGTATTCAATGTTCTCTGACATGCACATTCACTGGCTTCGTCTAATGCCTCTTGAACTCATTTGGAAATGTGGCCAGGTGACATACATTTGCTTCATTACCATGACATTAGGGGAATGAATCATAAGCTCAAAATCATGTCAGAAGTCACTATTAAATAAAGCACTTCTGATGCTTATGGCAAACCATTGTATTCTCAACCCTCATTGCTGCCTTGAGCGGTAGAGAAACAGTAAGATACTCAAACACTAAAAATGTTGTTTCAGGTTTCATCTGTTTTCCAGCATCGTCTGTATTGTCCTGCATCAGCTGTCACTGCTGCTCCCTTTCCCTCTCCTCACCCAACTCTTCTTCCCAGTACAGTGCCAAGGGAACCTGGAACAGATTGCTGCTCTGAGCCAAACACAGTTACCAAATACAAAATGTGGAGCATTTCTATGGACTCTGACAAGGTGAATCAACTGTTTCAGGCTGTTTCTTAGGTGGTAGAAAATACTGAGTTCAGCCTTGGGTTTAACTGGATGTCTTCAGGGAAGGGGGTCATTAGGACAGACTGTTTAGACTGTTGCTTTTCTCTATTATACATTAGTCTAATGTTAAACTATTTTGCTGTCCTTTTAAAGAAAACCAAGCCCTTTTCTATAATTCCTTTAATTAAAAATTAACATATAAATTAAAGTTTTACAACTGTGTGCTGTGAAAGACAACACTTATATTTTAGTTATTACTTAGCTTACTGTCCTGGGTTCAGCAATAACAGTCATTTTTCTCCTTCTTGGTAGCTGGTGCAGTGCAGTGTTTTGACTTTCAGCTCAGGAACAGAGCTGATAACAAGGATGTTTTGGTTTGACCAAGGACTTTGTGAGGCTCATGCTCTGCCAGGGAGGAGGGGAAGCTGGGAGGAAGCCGAGACAGGACACCTGACCCAAGCTAGCCAAAGAGGTATTCCATACCACAGCATGTCATGCCCAGGATGTAACTGGGAGTTACCCAGAAGGGGTTGGAAGAGGCATCGGTCAGAGCTTGGTTGGGCTTGGGGGTGAGTTATCGGTCAGCTGGTGGTGAGATTGTATTCTCTTCCCTTGTTATTTCCTTTATCATTGTTATTATTGGTGGTAGCAGTAGTGATTTGTGTTTTACCTTAGTTACTAAACTGTTCTTATCTCAGCCCGTGGGTGTTGACACAGGAGTCACGGACAATGCAGAGATGATCAATGTGATCAAGTGATTGCCAAATTTATTACAAAGCCTTAACTCCTTATATACCGTTTCTTACAGCACTTACAGTGATTTGGCATATTATGATTGGATACATGTCTTGAAGACCCTTAGTGATTAAGCACAGGTGTGAGAACTTGACCTCGAAAGCTTGCCAACAGTCCACCGTTCTCATTAACTCAGTGAATTCCAGCTTCTTCTTATCTTGCTTGCTTAAGCTTCTTCGGGCCTCTCATGGCCTTGCTGTATCTTTCAGGATTATTCAAAGTTTATGTACCAATTATGCGTTCTCCTGTGAGAACACTGTCTCCACACGTGGGATTTGCATTCGTTTCGATTCTCCTCTCCATCCTTCTGGGAGTAGAGGGAGAGCAAGAAGGGGGTGGAGTGAGTGATCGAGCCCTCTGCCTGGTTTTAAACCACGACAGTTCTTTTTCGTGCCCAACGTGGGCCACGAAGGGTTGAGATAATGACAGATCTGACCAGCTGACCGATAACTCACCCCCCCCCAGCCCGACCAAGCTCTGACCGATACCTCCTCCAACCCCACAGTCTCCCAGCCCTTCCGGCTAACTCCCAGTTACATCCTGGGCATGACGTGCTGTGGTATGGAATACCTCTTTGGATAGCTTGGGTCAGGTGTCCTGTCTCTGCTTCCTCCTGGCTTCCCATCCTCCCTGGCAGAGCATGAGGCTCACAGAGTCCTTGGTCAAACCAAAACATCATTGTTATTAGCTCTGTTCCTGAGCTGAAAGTCAAAACACTGCACTGCACCAGCTACCAAGAAGGAGAAAAATGACTGCTACTGCTAAACCCTGGACACTTACTAAAAATACCTGCTTGAAAATTAGAGATTAAATACATTTAAAGCCTTTAGTAATTCGGTGTAGACTGGTCATTTTCTCAGTTTTCCTTTGGGAGTTTGAAAGGAAACGAGGTACAAACTAGCAGATAGAACACCATACATATACATGTGTGTGTGTATATACATATATAAATGCTGTTATAAATATATACATATATACATATATACATATATACATATATACATATATACATATATATATATATGTACATATACTAGTACTTTTAGATAGATCCATCTATCTACCTATGGGGGTTCCAGAGGGTTACGTAAATTTTCATTGAAGGCAAGGTTCTTGAATATCACCAACAAAGACAGTGGTGTCTTTTCATTATAGAATGTGTACACATACATATGAAACTGATGTCACACTGGTGTATGAGTTTTATATGGGAGGTGTCCAAGTCTCTTAAGAAATGAAAGCAAAGGCCAGCTCTAGGAAAGAATGTTATTTAGTAGGCTAAGAAGTAGAGAGAATTTAAAAAAAGACATACTATAGAATTATCAACATTTTTGTTATGATTTAGTTCATTATTAAACTGCCCTTTGGGATATTTCCTAATCATATATACACTTATTAATATCCTAAATTATGCACATTCTGGGTTATCTTCAGGATTTACCTAATAGAGCTGGGAAATCTACGAGAGATTCTGAGCTTTCAAGTTCTACTTGGATGTGGAGAGTCCCATTCATCAGCTTTGATCCTGGCCTTCCAAGCAAACTACAGCCTCACAAAGAGCATCTGGGCTCCTGTAAATATAACTGATCTGAAACGCTTTGCAAAAAAGTAAAGGAAATCTCATATGAAGTGTGTGCATGTGTGAGGAAATATTTACATGCTATTAGCATGAAAAATCATAGAATCATAGAATGGTTTGGTTTGGAAAGGATCTTAAGGTCATCTAGTTCCAAGCTCTCTTCCACGGGCAGGGTCACCTCATCCTAAACCATGTTGCCATGGCCTTGAACACTGCCAGGGATGAAGCATATTTTAGTTGCTGAGGGGAAAATCAAAAGGCAAATTATAGCTAAAATATATGAAATATCATTGGTATGAAAATGCAGGGAGGTTTTTAAAAAATCCAGGCCTGGTAAGATCTTGAGCGGAGGCTTGGCTGTCTCTCATCCCTGGCTGAGTTTTTACACTGAACATCTGTGTGACCTTGGCTCAAATCTTTGAGAAAACCACTACGCTGTGAGAAAAAGCTGTGAGGAAAACAAGCAAACTCAAACTGTACAAGATAGGAAAGGTAAAATTGCCACAGTTATGATTGCCAAGATGGAGACAGCAGTCCAAGGACTCAGAAGGAAAACCAGAAAAGCTGCAGGCTGTGGAATCTTCATGTAAAAAACACGAAAGGAGTTCAGCAGCAGCAAGGAACTACTGATGTTTGGCTTTGGAGCTTGCTTTCATGTTATTCTACCATGCATATTAGGAAATAAATACTTTCACTTACTTGCAGAGCATCTTTCCATGCCCAAATACAATGACCCAGAAAGGTTACACCTTCCTCCTCCTTCTGTCTTTCTTTTGCAAATCTCATACTTGGTGCTGTACAAAACACCTTTGAATACCCCTGAACATAAACCAGGGTCACCCTAAATAAATCTGGAGAGAGCTTAAACATTGCTACAGGTGATTGTGTCTGGTTGTCAGACCTGTTTGAAATTCTGTTGTTATTCTGGTTATGCAAAGAAACCTCACTCCAGAGGAGCTTCCAGGAGTAGCAGAAGTTCCCAGCCACAGACCTGAAGAGTACTTTGATCATATTAGGAAAATTGTCTTAGATACATACCGTGAAAATGGATACCAATTTATTAACTATACAGAAGACACTAACAGTCATATAAGACATTAAACATGATTATATTTTCCTCTTATTGGTTCAATTATGATCTGCTGTACCTTTTTCCTTATTACTCTAATTATAGGTATAATTTCCTCTTTATTAGCACAATTATGGTCTGTACCTTTATAAAATTCTTGGAGAAATCACAGCCAATGAGAAAATACAGCCAGTTAAAAGATAAAGGTATTATTGTTGCTATTATTTCTTTTGAATGTTCACTTACTCTTAATTCTTTATGATACTTTTACATAACTCAGTATTTTGTCTCATATAGGGATCAGATTTAATAACGTAAAAAAAATAATGAATGTATATACAATATATCTTGCATGATGTTATTTTAGCCTGCTCTTTTGCTTGTAACAGGCAAAATTGGAGTGTCAGCAAAGAGCTGAAATCATGTGTGAGCACGATAAAGCTAATTAAATTATGTTGGGTTTCACAGATTTCTGCAGAAGATTAATTAATTTACAATATAACTGGTTTTTATTTTTGTTTCCTTTTTCTTTCCTACTGATAGTAAAGTCTAACTGCTTTAAATTATCTAAAGACATCTGAATAACCAAGCTGGGTTACTGGTAATCACCTACTGACAACAGTGTGATGTTCACAAGGATAACATGTCCTCTCATACCGAAACTCTGTGAATAACTAAGGAGTTTGATGAGCTCATTTGAATTTGTTAAGTAGAATTTGTATCTGGAAGGTGGGAACTCTTCCTGATTCACAATTCTCTCAATTCTCACTCTTTACTTTAGGCCTTATCACTAACATGATCCTCCATCTTTCAGTTTCTGCATCCACAGGAGGGATACACATCTCTAATGAAAAATGCCATAGATATGTTCAAAGGTTTATCTTAAGCCACTGCAGTTTTCAGATTTCAATTTCATCCAGCATGTTGAAAATAGGAATGAAAGAATTGAGCCTTGCATCAGGACCTGCTGGGATCTGCAGGTGGGAAGTTACAGAGGAAACAAGTTAGAGAGGAAAGAAGTGCCTCAGTCTCATCTCCAATAAATGGGTTAGAGCACCTGAATATGATGCAACTATGGATTTTAGTGAAAATAATACGTGTTTGTTAGGAGTTAAAACTTGAGATCCACTTGTGCCCTGTTGTTGCTCTATGTGGGTCTGAAGCCTGTGAGAGAGGAAGTTTCAGAGGTTACTGCAGCCCACATGCAATGAAAGCAGCTGGGCTGCACCTTTTCAGTGGCTTTAAGTAGGAGGAAAGAAGAGTAGATGTTGGTCAACATCAGGTCACAGGATGTTGTTTTATTTTTCCTCTCTATGCCTGCATAAGGGCAAAACTAAAAAATATTCCAGAGCACTTTTTCCTTTATTTTCTATAATTCTCAGCTGGTTTGATCTCTTCACCTATGTGTTTCATGAAAGAAATATAACTTTGGGAAAAACAGACAACCATGGAAGAGGTTGTGCTTATTTTGTTACCACAGTGGCACAACTGATCTCTGCCATAGGGTCATGCCCAGAGATCATTCTGCTCATAAAAGCTCAGACACTGCTGAGCACTGTTGTAGTCCCATCAGAGAAGCAAACTCCCTGGCCCCTTCGTTCTCTGCATGTGTAACTGTTGTGTAATCATGAAAATCTCATTATAAACATCTGTGCAAATTTTTCAGGAAGATGCCATAAGTGGTGAGTATCAGGTAATTCATCACAGTGCCAACTGCTTGGAAAACAAAGTTGTCAGAGCAGGTGGCTTAGCGGTAAAGTACAGTAGACTCCCTCAAGTCTTGCTATATGTCTGTGCATTAAGTACATAACATTAACTTAAAGGTAATATGATGTTCAAAATACAATGCTCCATATGAAGTTCAAGGATATAAATAAAAATATTAAGAGCATATTGGTTCTGACAAAACATTAATAATATATAACTATTAGAAAACATTATTTTGTAAGAGAGTTATTCTTCTTCAGTAACCTTCATTAGTTTCTTAACACCATTCTGCTTGTGATTATTTTGCCCTATGCAGATTTCTGATATATTAAACTACCCCATAAACTCATCTTTTCTTCCTCTTGCCTTTGTTTGCACAAAAGAAATTATGGAAGCCTGAAACAACACTGACTTTTCCAGCCTCTTTCTCCTTATGATGTAGTAGCATTTTAGCATTGAAAACAATCCGTAAGGGTATTTTTCCTTAGCAGGGGTTGCAGCAAGTTGAAACAGGGAAGGAAACTTCAGTACACTGATAGAGAACATGGCACCATGGACAGACCTTGAGGACCTTCTCTGGGGAGTAAAGGCATTTTTAGCACTTGCAGGAACATTATGATTCTCTGCTCATTCTCTCACTTTTGCCTGAAGGCAGGTTCAGTCCACAATGCAAAAAGACAGCCCATAACCTGAAAGACTTTCTATTGAAGTTATCAGACCAAGGTTACTGGGAAACTGAAAGATGTGCCCAAGATCATAAAAAAGACTGACGTGCATTCAGACACCCAGAACTTTAGAACACCATCATTCTTGGTTTGTTTTAAATCCCCCAGTTTTATAGCTGCAGTTTGGTAGGTTTCCTCTCAATATATTACTAAAGGCTGAAGACTTTCTGATGGTAATCTTGAATAAAAGCAGCATTTCGATCCATTTTTCACAGTAAACAGAAGCCAGTCCCTGGGATTCAGAGGCTGCAGTTTCTAAGTCACACACTGGCAAAAATCAAAAGTTACTGCAGAATAGTCCTGTGCTCCTGAGCTGATAGACACAGCATGGGGAAGAAAAGGCACTTCAGAGCAGTCTGCCCAGGAGCTGCCAGTGGCTTTTGGAGCCACCACCACAGCTGTGAATCTTTAGTGCACAATAATTAATCATAATAAAGGTTGTAGTGAGGATTTGGTCTGGAAATGGATTTAGAAGGCACAGATGGAATATTATGGCACAAAACCACGTATCTTCATTTTTGCCAAAGCAGTGACTCACATTGAAGAAAACCCCCAGTTAGGCAGGCAGGTGCTGCTAAGTTAAGTTTTACACAGTTCGCTTTTCAGTGCCTATCCAGCAGGAACACAGCTTTAATAAAATGTCAGTCTATTTCCTAGTGCCACTGGAGTAATAAAGTGCAAGACTTGCTAAGATTTACTCCGTGAAAACATTCAAATTATTTTAATTTTTGTGTTCATGCAAAAAAACCTTCCATCACCAGCTGATGAAAACATTGAAGATTTTGAATGTCACACAAAGAAATGTAAGTGCATGTGGTATTGCCTTTCTGATTAAGCACACTTGGTTTTATATATGAACTGTCCTCAGTGAAAGGACATTTACCAGTGTTTAACATTTAACCTTTTGAAAAGTGAGAAGCAATTTGATAACTTTCTTATGCTGCCTTTTCTCCTCCTTTCTTTCCACCCCTCCAATTTTCAGTCAGCCCTTCTCAGTGTTGCCAAAAAAATGTGCAGCGATGTTCCTACATGCAGAGTATAAAATATAGTTTTTCTAATAAATGTTAACAACAGCCATAAAACAGCAAAATAAGATAATGCTAAGAAAACCAATCAGTAATACTCTGTGCAAGAATTACGTATTGGTGCATGAAATAGGAAAACAGCTGACTCAAAAAGGGCTTTATAGAGAAGCCTGGAAGCTATTTCAAGGGAAAATGAGCAAGAAATAAAATTTATCAAACGTTGTTGAGGTAATTATACCAAAATGGACAGGAAACAATGTGTTTGATGAAAGAGAAACCAAGTGAACAGATCCAGTTCTTTTCCATGCTTCTCAAATTATTGTCTTTCTGGGCTTAAGTGATCCCAGTGCAAATGATTTCAAGCTAATGCTGAGACAGATGTTTCAGCAATGGGTGCCTGGATAGTAGCATTTTAGTTCATGCTAAATACCTGATGCATGGGGAATGGCGATTCAGTCTATGGGATCGGTCTCAAACTTCTACAAACTCAGGAAAGAAAAAAATAATAAAAGAAATAAAGAAATAAAAAGCTCTGCAGTGTGTACATCGTCAGATCCTCAGAACTGGCTCTTTTGTTGCTCTCACCAAGCTGCCCTATTTGCTACTGCAGCCACAGTGTGTCCGTGAGCAGCTTCCCATCCCAATACGCACACCTACACATGTCCAGCTCATCTCTGCAAACAAACCCAAAGGCCATCTGGTCGGTCAGCAGAAAATGGGACTGTGCACAGTCAGTACCTAACAGCCTTCAGAACTGAGCCATGGTAAACATAAATATGCATTGATTTTGGATAATCAAATAAAGAATCAGTAGGATATATACATATATACATATATAAATACATATACATAAAAACATCCCCAAGCTCTAGTGTCTGCTCTGTGGACTTAAAGCTTTTGAACCCTGAGCAATGGAGGGTAAACATGGGAAGTTAGCCCCCATCTTAAGCCGTTCTTCCTTTGGATTGCTATGGGATGAGCTATCAAAGGGCTGTTCAATAGGCAAGGAATGTCTACCTAGTATGCTACACTTGAGATAAAATATGAGCCAGGATCCCAAGGATCTGTGCGTATTAAGTTGAGATTTTCCAGCTTAGTCATTTCTGCTCCACACACAGACTCAGCAGCAGAACATACAGAAGTGCTTCCTGTGCCTCAAGGGATATTTATTCGATAAAGTGGCTGAATGACAGACAAATTGTTTCCCTCCACACCTGAAGATAATGAGGGGGAAAACCAATCTGCTAAAGCCAACAATCTCACTTGAATAATGGGCATGGGATTCTCAAAGAATAGCAAAATCCCAAATATCTGTTGGAGTTCTTAGTGACACCGCAGTGAATGCACAATCTAGTGCTGATAACCAGCATTCAACACAGCAAACATCCAAAGAACAACCTACATTTACTGGTTGGTGACACTTTCTAAAGTGTTCTCTCTGCCCCATTACTGGGTTAAAGATCTTTAGCAAGATCACTTTGAATTTATTGTATGGAAAATTTATTATACATTTATACAGAGCAAACCTTTGTCTCAGAAAGTGCTACCAGGCCTTCTCTCCATGACTGGAGTTTCAGTCATTGATCAGGACTTCACATATAATGGGGTGTGCAGAAAGATCGACTATGAGTAGCTTTAATGAAAAACTTTCAATTTAAGGTAAGTGGCATCTGGTGGAAGCAGAAAGATGGGACACGCACACTGTAAACCACAAAGCAACATAAAGCATATAGCCACATGACTGTAAGGCAATTGGTGGTAAAGTTGTGTGGAAATGTTTATGGGAAGCTCCTTCCCATAAAGAAGAACAGAGAGGTGTTTGTCTGAGATAGGGTCAGTCAGAAATGAAGTCTGGAGTTTTTGGCAGAAGCTGGCACCTCAACAGCAGTGAAAATAAGATGTGGGATGAGGGCAGGCAGTGAGGACAAGTCATTCAGAAGGAAGCAGGAAGGACTCTGGTGGGGTCACGGTGCAATATGCCACTGCCTACTGCAGTTATTAACAAGTCTACCTTTGACAGGATGCCGTAAGAGTTTCTCCACAAGACACCTGCTATGTCACATCATGTGAGTGCACAGGATAGAGCTATTAATGACCTTTAATGTGATACTCCATATCCTGACAATGTATGCTATTAGGCAGTCCTTAATCACCAGATCATGGCTATTGATATACCAACCCTAAGATCTCTGAAGATGTACAATGCAAAAGTGTGCTATCCACATCTGCAGCAGTATATAGTAAAACCATTAGGCAAAGACTCAAAATATTATCTAGTTCAAAGGAATATTATGAAATTGCAAGCCTGAGCATCCACAGATCCAGTGCATGCTAAAAGTAATCTGAATTTTTATTTTCGTGGCCCCCACTTATTCTTCTGTTACTGACTGTTACAACCAGCTTTTCAAAAATATAGCAAAAATATTGCTGCTTATTTTCCTGCCAGACTGCTTGTATCATTTTAATTTAGGAAGCAAACTATTTTACAGTATTCATAGACATGTAAATGACTCAAAAATTGTGTTTATTTTGTTGCTTTCCAAATTTAAGCTGACCTAAATAATTTAATACAAAATTTGTAGCAATGAGAACACAATTTGGTGGACAGGTATGGGGACACATTGAATGTATACGACAGAATTTTTACTCCTCTGAGTAAAAGATGATTCACCCTCTAAATGTACTGCAAACGCTGATACAGCATTCACTTTGTTGGCACGAATGGCGCTGTGAAAACAATACAGACCCTCTCTATTTCACTCCATTTAAAATGGAAAAATAAGCTATATCTTGCCCAAGCATGAAAACTGGGTACATGCTTATTCTCTGAGGGGGGCTTAGATACTCAATTGTCAACATCGGCAGATGTCCCAAAGTACTAGGCTGGTTTTGACAAATTCTTTTTCCTAACATGAAAATATGGGACAACTTTAGCAAATAGTAAGGGAAGCAGAGTAGAGGACGGATCAGCAGTGGGGTGTGTCCATGCTGCCCCAGACACTACACAGCAGTTATGACAGCAGGTGCTGAGGGAGATATGTCAGCTCAACCCAGCTGATTTGAGGTTCTTCATCCAGTAATCAAAACTGTCACCTACTCTGAGAGCAGTGAAAAGCAGTGTCTGAACTGATGGGTTATAATTATTGATGAAAACATATTAAGTAGGTAGACCTGATGTCACTCTGCTTGCCAATAATTTTTAACAAGCTGAAAAATATTCTGACGTTCCTTCACTGTGAAGCAGTATGTGTGGGAGGCTGGCACGAAGGCATTTCATCTCAGATGTGTTTGCTTTCTGTTCATAGTTATGTCTAGCTGTGGCAAAACAGAGCATACTTCCAGTATCTGTTTTAGTGGGGTGCAGGAAAGTGGGAATTGCATTGCCTCCCTGTGCTTCAGTGTATTACAGGGAAAGGCTGTGAACAACAGGATTTGGCCTGCGACATTTTGTCCTCTAACTCAGTACTCAAGGAAAAGAAAATAATTATTTCTTTTCTTTCTTTCC
This sequence comes from Pezoporus occidentalis, assembly GCF_034315485.1. Taxonomy (NCBI): domain Eukaryota; kingdom Metazoa; phylum Chordata; class Aves; order Psittaciformes; family Psittacidae; genus Pezoporus; species Pezoporus occidentalis. The sequence continues at coordinate 7,496,467 of NW_026916158.1, forward strand.
CCCACCCCTTCACTTTTCCAAAGCTCTTTGTATAGGTTTTCAGAAATACCATCTGGTATTCTGAGTATTTTATCATATTTATGTAATGATGTATTTCTTCTATAATAAGAATAAAGCAGAATAAGAAACTTTTCATAAATTTCAGAACATTTTACATTTCATATATATTTGATAACAATAAAGTAAATGAAACTTCGGTGTGAGCTGAAGTGTAAGTTTAAATGCATTAATCATACTTCCATGTGGACTAAAGTGTTTTTTGAACCAAGATTGTGAGTCATACTTCAGACATGAACAGGACTAAAGCACAAAGATGAAACAATGAGAAACCTTAGCATTTCATCGACAAACTTACAGAAATCTTCACTGCATAAAATAATGCTATTATAGTCTCAAAGCACTTCAGCATTTCAGGACTTCGGTAAAGGTCTCTAAGATCCCTTTCAAATCCAAACCCATACAGGTTGAACTCAAAGGTTCTTTCCATCAGGTTAAGCAAAACTGAAGAAACAGTGTTTTGGACATGTCCTGAGGATGAAAAAGGCTTGCACAGAATCAGGACTAGCCCCATCATCAGACTGGTAACAGCTTTCTAGTTACAGCTAGTGGCTTTTGTCCCATTTTATATGATCAGTAAATGAACTGAATATGTAGTTTGTAAGAATTCTGTTCAGCAACCGCACCAGTGCCAGCTAGTAATAACATAGCCCATTCTTCAGAATCAAGCAAAATAGAACATGTAATTAATTTTATTTGAAATTTCTGTCTGATCGCAGTTGGCACCCATTTCATTTCACTGTGACATAAGATAAACTCTGAACAACATCACATACCCTGAAGACACAGAAGAAAGAGAATAAATATTATTATTGGTATTTGAATATTAATTCTTTGTAAATGTATTACATACTTTGGTTGGCTTCATCGTAATAGAAAAAGGAAGCAAGACAAACTTGTATTTTTTTCCACACACACTTTCCTTTTGTCTTTTTCTTTTGGAAATTTTTGCATAGTACATATTGCAAGCTTTTTCTAGTTATATGCCTCTAGGTATTATCTTGAAACAAAAATTCAGACATATCCAGCACAAAACCACAAGAAATGGCTCATCACAACTGTGCCTCAAGGTTTCAGAATCTTAGATGTTGGAAAGGACCTATTAATTTATCTTTTTGCATATACCCTTGCAGCATTTTCTATTTATTCTGAAAACCTCAGGTAAAATGCTATCTTACAAATGAATTAATGAAAAACAGTTTTATTTCTGTACAGGCAATGAGTTGGTTTCTAGGGAAAGGAAATTCCTGTGTTTTTTTCTGCAGATACATGATCTGATGTATTAAAATAACCATAAACCACCAGGTTGTGCTGTTGCCCTTAAGCAATATACATCACCACAGAGCTATGCAACTGTGCTCATCTGATAGCTGTTATTTGTCTGGGAAGACCCTAAAGTCCTAAACAAACAGAAAGAAAACAAGTTCCTCAGACCCATTTTCCTTTTAATTATACAGATCAGAATTTTTTTATAGGACTTTGGCTCACTTCCTAAACCACTGGCAGTGTTTACAGGCCATGAAATTCAGGTAATAAAGTAAATAATCCATCTGCACAGGCTTAGAATGCAAACACTGCAAAGCTAACCCAGGAACTGGTCTTAGTGCAATTTCCAGCAAACCATCCATTAATGTTCATCACTGCAGTTGACTTTTATTACTATTCCATCCCCTCTCCACCCCCCACCCCCCCCGCCCAGCATAAAATCTTTCAGTATTTCTAAACTATATGCTATTTGAAAAGTCAGGAGAGTAGTGAGGAGAGAGATCGGAGGACACTTTGAATAGGTAAAGATTGGTGAAGATGGTGGACAACATGGCCATTTCCAGTTGGAACCTCAATGTTCCTTGCACTAGACTAACTCTTTGACTCTTATGAGTGCCTCTGGCATGCTGGACTAACCCATATTTTTTTCAGAATATCCTTAAGGTTATGTTTTTTTCATAAATTATACTTAGACTACTGTATTTCTTGCTGATTTCTGAATAGATTTAATTATTTCAGGTATTCCATTACACAGTTGCTAAGTAAATCATCACTGAACTGAGCAGAATTATTTTTTTACTTGTTCTACACAACCTATCACCTCAGATTGTGCTGTGACTTAAAATTACTTTTCCATTACGTATGACTAAGGAGATATGCTAACTGCAAAGAAATAATAACATCTCTCAGAAATTTTACAAAAGAAGAACGTGTAATAATGGCAATGCCAAGTCTGACCAAAGATCTGCGACAAATGCCAGGGAAGTCTGCAAAAGTAAAGTGGAAGAGCAGGCTAAACCTATAATAGTACAGGTAAAACTTTCCAGCCAGCAAAAAACTGTGTCTCAATAAGGAGATGTTTTTTTATCTTATTGCTACCCAGAGATTCGTCTTCCTTAAATTTGTCCAAATGCTTTCTGCAACCTTGTAAACATTTGGCATCCAGAACATCTGGTGACAAGATCTGTTGCAAAAGTACATGAGCCGTGAAAAACTGTTCCTTTTAGTTTGTTTTTGGACCCACCACCTGCGAGTTTTACATGGGACAGACATGGCTAAGATTCAGGCCTGGATTCTGATACTTTCTCTCATAAAACTAGATAATTTAATAAGAACAGTTTCAGGGGGTTGTGATGCAAGAGAACACAAAACTAAACCAGGACCCCAAATCTTTAAACCTTGACAAACCAATGTAGGGACACATTTAGTTGAAATTCAACTTCCATGTCACTAAGCATTTGACTGTATATTTTATTTTTAATATTCCCAAATCTTTTAGCTACACTTCAACATTTTGCTTGGTGCTGGAGTAGCATTTCTATGTGTGCTCTCCCCTCAATTGATGTAACATAAACTGTCTTCTATCTTGCTTCAAAGTGCTCTAAGAAAAACAGCTTTTAGCTCTGTTTTTCATGCACCTCAGTGGGAATACATTGGATAAGGAATTGCTAAAACACAAGAAACACAACTCAGGTTATTCAGCTCCCAGTGGGCATCTAGTACCATCCTAGCTTGTAGATCACACTTTAGTTGTGAATGACATGCTGCTTTCTCTTTTAAAATTGTCTCACAAAGAATGCAACCAGACTTTTAGCTGCTGAAAATCACAGTAGCACTATTATAGCCTGCTTCTGTAAATCTGAGATGTGAATGTATCAATTCAGAAAGAAGATAGTTATATGTTGGACATTTTCAGATTTACTACTGTCCAAATTATTGAGAAGAACCTACTACTATGGTGTGTCCATTAGGGTAATAAAAGTGAATAGAAAACTCCATGATTAAAAAATGGAGATAGAATCATAGAATAATAGAATCATAGAATAGTTAGGGTTGGAAAGGACCTTAAGATCACCTAGTTCCAGCCCCCCTGCCATGGGCAGGGACACCTCACACTAAACCATGTCAGCCAAAGATCTGCCCAACCTGGCCTTGGATACCACCAGGGGCTGAGCATTCACAACCTCCCAGGGCAACCCATTCCAGTGCCTCATCACCTTAACAGTAAAGATTTTTTTCCTTATATCCAGTCTAAACTTCCCATTTAAGTTTTAACCCGTTACCCCTTGTCCTGTCATTACAGTCTCTAATGAAGAGTCCCTCCCCAGCATCCCTATAGCCCCCCTTCAGATACTGGAAGGCTGCTATGAGGTCTCCACGCAGCCTTCTCTTCTTCAGGCTGAACAGCCCCAACTTCCTCAGCCTATCTTCATAGGGGAGGTGCTCCAGTCCCTGATCATCCTTGTGGCCCTTCTCTGAACTTGCTCCAACACTTCCATGTCCTTTTTATGTTGAGGACACCAGAACTGTACACAATACTCCAAGTGAAGTCTCACGAGAGCAGAGTAGAGGGGCAGGATCACCTCCTTCAACCTGCTGGTCACACTGCTTTTGATGCAGCCCAGGATACCGTTGGCTTTCTGGGCTGCAAGCGCACGCTGCAGGCTCATGTTCATTTTCTCATCAACCAACACCCCCAAGTCCTTCTCTGCAGGGCTGCTCTGAATCTCTTCTCTGCCCAACCTGTAGCTGTGCCTGGGATTGCTCCGACCCAGGTGTAGGACCTTGCACTTGGCATGGTTAAACCTCATGAGGTTGGCATCAGCCCACCTCACAAGTGTGTCAAGGTCCCTCTGGATGGCATTCCTTCCCTCCAGCATATCAACCGAACCACACAGCTTGGTGTCATCGGCAAACTTGCTGAGGGCACACTCAATCCCACTGTCCATGCCACCAACAAAGATGTTGAACAAGACCAGTCCCAACACCAATCCCTGAGGGACACCGCTCGTTACTGGTCTCCAGCTGGACACTGAGCCATTGACCACAACTCTGCATGCGACCATCCAGCCAGTTCTTTATCTACTGAGTGGTCCATCCATCAAATTGATGTCTCTCCAATTTAGAGACAAGGATGTCATGTGGGACAGTATCAAGTGCTTCGCACAAGTCCAGGTAGATGACGTCAACTTCTCTGACCTTGTCCATCAGTTCTGTAGCCCCATCATAGAAGGCCACCAAATTGGTCAGGCAGGATTTCCCCTTAGTGAAGCCATGCTGGCTGTCACCGAGCACCTTGTTGATTTTCATGTGCCTTAGCATGCCTTCCAGGAGAATCTGCTCCAAGATTTTGCCAGGCACAGAAGAGAGACTGATTGGTCTGTAATTCCCCCGGTCATCCATTTTCCCTCTCTTGAAAATGGGGGTTGTATTTCCCTTTTTTCCAGTCATGGGGAACTTCACCTGACTGCCATGATTTTTCAAATATGATGGCCAGTGGCTTAGCAACTTCATTTCCCAGCTCCTTCAGGACCCGCGGATGGATTTCTTCAGGTCCCATGGACTTGTGCATGTTCAGGTTCTTAAGATGGTCTCGAACCAGATCCTCTCCTACAGTGGGCCCAAGGTCTTCATTCTCACAGTACCTGTGTCTGCTTTCCAAGACTTGGCAGGTTTGGGGTTTTTTTTTTACTCAGTTTTAGTTTCCTGTTAGGGTGGTGAGGCACTGGAATGGGTTGCCCAGGGAAGTTGTGAATGCTTCATCCCTGGCAGTGTTCAAGGCCAGGTTGGACATAGCCTTGGGTGTCATGGTTTAGTGTGAGGTGTCCCTGCCCATGGCAGGGGGGTTGGAACTAGATGATCTTAAGGTCCTTTCCAACCCTAACTATTCTATGATTCTATGATTCTAAGATCCTCTCCTACAGTGGGCCTAAGATCTTCGTTCTCACAGTCCCTGTGTCTGTATTCCAAGTCTTGGGTGTTGTGGTCAGAGCATTTGCCAGTGAAGCCTGAGACATTAAGAAGTCATTCAGAACCTCAGCCTTCTCCAAATCCAGGGTATCCAGTTCTCCTGATAGCTTCCAGAAATCATTTTGGAGATCATTCTGTTGTAGTTTTAGAATGCTTGTGACAGAATCTGTCACCAAAACTTGTTACAAAAATTTGAAAACTACAGGGTAAAATGTAAATTTCTACCATGGATTAAAACTATTCATGAGATAGAGAAAACAAAGTAGAATAAAAGTGATCTAATTCTTGACATACATAGAGTTTAATACGAAGTGCCCCAAGACTTGCTTCTGGTGCTGATTTTTGTCCCTGTAAGTCCCTAGCAAAAAATACTAGCTTACTCTGCAAATATTCTACACTTCTCTATTGCAATAAATACTTGCTTGCTTTAGATTAGTCTTTATGTCTTAACTCATAATAGCACCCACAAGACTAGGTGCATGCAAAGAGGAAGCTTAATCTTAATGTGGTTACACTTCAGCAGAAGTGTCCCAAGGGGAGAATCTGTGTTACTAGTGATTGCTCATAAATCAGAACAAAGGCAATTTTTCTTTTATACTATTCAGTGAGTTTGAAGCTCTGTAAGGCAGACAAAGCATACTTTTCCTTTGTATGTTGAAAAAATGTGGCAAGCACACTGCTGCTATAGAAAGTGTTTGCTATTATGTCTGAATGAATGGCATGCAGTGTCTAAAAGATTCTATAAACCCAAAGTAAACGGTCTTAAAGGTTTAAGTCAGTCTGTATGCAGATGCTCATCATAGAATAGAATCATAGAATCATAGAATAGTTAGGATTGGAAAGGACCTTAAGATCATCTAGTTCCAAACCCCTGCCGTGGAAGTACATGGTATACAATTTTTCCAGTAAATGTAGCCAATTGGAAAAAATGGTAGAGGAAATTTCATGAAGATGAAGACTCATGAATCTACCAATAAAGACACTCATGGTTTCAGAGATGGTTGTTTAACTCTCAAAAAAAACCCCAACCAACCTTCTAAACAACTCAGTAAAAATGTCTGCTTATTCTTCAAAAGCATCCAAAACGGGATAATGTGTTCCAAGCAATTAATAGCAAAAACATAAAGTCCAATGAAAAAGTTTGCTGTTATTTCACATCCTCTTGATTTTGAATTCAGTTTCAATCACAGCACAGAAAACATGGAAAATGTTCAGAAGAAGTGATCAGCAATATCTTCTAGGCAACAAGAGCTTTCAAAAATGTAAAAGCAGCTTGGTGCACAGTTCTGCTTCTTTTTTTGACCAGAAAAACAAGCAAAAGTCTTTCAACTGTGCAGTATCATGAAAACATGAAAAGCTGCCATAGTTGCACTGATTAGAGGAATCTGACTCAATTATCCTTTGCACATTTATCAAGGTAAAAATACTGAGTACAATGAATACTTATGATTCAGAACATAAATTGATTAGCAGTTGGTTCAGCCAAAATGTCTTCATGGTGTATTTTGTAGTTGATCATCATGGCAGGAGAAATTGGCAGAATACAAAGTTAAACATTAAATTTCCATTATCAGCTGATCAGCAATGATCTCAGAAAGTCAGCTGCCTTATGCCAGTATATATTGATATATGTGATTGTGTAATGTTTTCATTTATGTTATGAATAATACTGCCTAGTGTAGGCCATCTAAAATGTTTAATTTTTCTAAATATGTGGTTGGAAACAACACCAGCTTATACAGTACATTTCACCTTTTGAGAATAATGTAGAGCTGAAGTCAATAATAGTATTTTATTTCAGATTGTGTCTAGGACATGCAAAGCATTTGCCTTTAATTCACAATGCAAGATTGGCAGTCGTGATGTCTTGATGGTCCCTGTAGGGAAAGTGATAAAAATCAACAGTTGATATTCACCAAGGAAGGAATTCAGAATGTATTCCTGATCTTTAGTGATATTGCTAAGGATTTCAAAAATTTCAAAAATTATGTTCAGAATATTTTAAAATATGTATTTTCTAGACTTTTTCCTTTCCCTTGTCTCAAATACATGGATTAAGGTAAGACTGAGGATACTAGTTTATTTTGTTAAAATGTAGGCATCTCAGTTTCCTTAGATGCCTCAGTGTTCACACAGTTCAATTAAGCTAGAAGGCCTACTAAGTTTAATAATGCCAAAAAGCATCTGTTCGCTGGAGCAGGCTGATAGCTTCTACCCAATTTTTCTCTTCTGAACAAGTTGTTTAATAAAAAACATTTTTTTTCCTTCCACAGCAAGATTCCTTAAGACTTCCTGCTCACCAGGTCCAGACCTCTACTGTCATAAGAAATCATTAGATATTATTTCAGTCATTGCTTTATTAAGCATAATCTTGTAGATTTTGCCCACTTTGCTTCTAATGGAAGATAACTGACAATCTCAATCACTTGTGATCAGAAACCTTACTCCCCTTTACAGAATAAATATATCTAAAACTATTTTTATTGAGTGCTACCATTTCCTCTTATGTTTTCCTCTCATCCATATTTCTTTATAGTTAAATTTATAAGAAGAAAATATTTGCATTAGCTGCACCATATATCTAAGCTAAGACAACCTGTTTCAGTCTATCAGGCTTTTTGGATATAGGAAACAACTTAGTTTCCCCTCATTATACAAGTAAACCTTGTCCACCCTTTCTCTATTTGAAAGAATCACTCTAAGCATGGAGGGCTCAGAAATATATTCATCATTACTGGAAAATATATCAATATCTTACACCTTAGGTTCTATTTCTGTACATCCATTCCAATGAAACTTCCCTTGATTAACCAGAGCTGTCAAATTCTATTGTTTGTCCCTGAGTGCATGACTTGGGTTGATTTGGCATTACAGAACCAAATAAGCTTGTGTGATAGTTTGAGATGAAAACAAATGCAGGAGTACCAGAAAGTCATCCAAGATGTAAATTTTGCTTTCTGACTGCTCTGTCACGTTTCCTTGGCTGCCCTGAGCCAATGCAGGGCTTGCAGTCTCAGGTCTAGATGTCATCAACAGCACCAGTAAGATGTAAGCCAGTAACTGTGTTATTAGAGTCTTATTTGAAAAATAAAATGAATCTATAATGTTTTCAGCATTGCATAATGATGTACTTATTTGAAAATCTAAACCATACTTTTTCTTCCCAGCCTAAGTTATAAAACTTTGTCTTGTTTCTTTGAAGTCAAGCTGGTAGAGAGCAGGCCATCAAGAGCAATGGATAAAAAATGTATTAAAGAAAAATAAATGCTTTTTGAAAATCAATTATTCTACACAGAAATGAAGGCCCGCTGGACTGTCCAGAGTTATTCCTTCTGCCTCCCACACTTGATCTACAGGAGCCCAGTGCCTGTTCTTCCCTCTGGGATCATTGACCCCATCTATTTTGTAGCTCTGTTTTGGGTGAGAGAAATGAGGAAAGACAATTTCTTGAATCAGAGAAACTGGGGGAAAACGGATAAAGAAGTAAAGGAAATAAAAGCATGACAAATGGTACAAAGTAGGGCTGGGATAATCTAGAGGGAGTATAAAGACCTAGTCTGTCTTTTTTGTAGGTGAGGTAGTAATTAAACATTATTACTAGACGATCTACAAATGCACCTCTTTGCATGGAACTGAGTCAGGAGGAATTGAGTACCCAGACTTTTTTTCACAATTCTGTCCAAATTCCTTCCCACTGCAGCTTTGCACCGATATTCCTGTTCTGCTAGGTACAAAGTAAACTGCTTTGGCTCAAGGCAGGAAGCAACCACATTGCCAGTCCAGAGCATGCACTCACACACACAAATACATGCACACCTTTCAGTGGAAATGTCTTCAGTTCTTTTTTGTCTTCAGAAAGGTGCTTTCTGTAATTCCATATTGACTGAAAGGATTTTCAGAGGAAAATACATCCAAATTAAAAATTCTTCACTTTAAAAAACATGGAAAGAAAATTGCTGTTTAACAGTCATACTTCTGCCAGAGAAAAACAGGTGTAGAAAGGGAAGAGAAGCCTTTCCAAGGGTTTTAAAATGGGGAAAGCCTGGGAACTTTGGTTTTCAGAATTCTTAGAAATGCAATGATTTGCTGCTATGGCTCACTAATACAAGCGTGCTAGTTATGGTAGAAGTGCAGAGATGTTTGTGCAAGGACTAAAAGGAGCTCAGGGACCCTGTAGCAGTCTGACATCTCCAGGATCCAAAGATCTGAACACAAATGCTGCCTATCCAGAAGCAAATCTATAAAATGGGATTAATCCCAGGAGGGAGAATGCAAAGATGTAAATAACCACCATTGCAAAGTCACACATGTTAATCAGCTTAGTTACCTACAGAATTGACCTCACCACTATATCAGCTAATGATTAACTTCATCTGTGCCACAGTCCTTGTGTCAGATGGCCTTGGGGTAGGCAGGGAGGTGATAAGGGAAAAAGCTGAGCAAAAGTCATGTGTCATGAGGCAGCTGAAGAAGTAGTGCTCCGCTCCAAGCAGCAAGCTGTCACGCATGTTACGTTAATAACTATAATTTTTAACTGCGAAAGTGCAGGGATATCAGCAGTGCCTTGATGATCTGTGATCAAGGATTAGCTGCAAACAGCCTCCTTGCGCAGGAGGAGTTTCCCCAGACCAAAAAGCACAAAGCTTCCCCAGCAGAAACAAACAGCGCTTCTGAGTGGCACCATCAAGTGATGGTAAACTTCAGTGCCTTGAGTTTTGCTAATCTCACAGCACAACTACAGTGCAAAGAAAAACACATTTGAAGGAGCAACCTTATTGCCACCAGTTATGTGCCAGTGGAGTAGAAAGAAATCAGCTCAGACGTCTTTGCTCTATTTTTCTGTTTATAACATGCTTTGCACAAAAGACGTCTGACAGCATGATCGGCTAGAGAGAAATAGCTGCAGACTGCAGTGGAAGTTTAAGTACATTTATTATGGCTGGATTTTTGATGATTGGAGAATTCACAGTGGGATCTAGGAGATGGAAGAAACTGACATTTAAAACATTTTAATTCCACCTTGATGTCCCGCTAACACTTTAAAGAGAAATGAGTTCATGCGGTTTCATTCCACACTGATGTATAATTTTATCTCAGTTTACTCAACCTAATGCTAATTCTCACTCCAATATTACCGTGAAATTTTAAGACTGACATTGACTTTTTTTTATCATGATAGATTTAGATGTTTTTTCCTCCTCCACAGCACTGCTGATTCCTGCACCAGTTTTCGTTGCACAGCGATGACCCCACATAAGCTGGGTACCAGCCAACTCCTTGCCTTTAGATGTGTTTGTACATGTCATAGAGTCACTTGTTGTCCCCCCGTGTGACATAGAAGTGTCTATATACCCTTTTTGTGGTTGTTTGAGATTATTTAGTAGTAAAATATAATAGTAAAGTATTGAAATACATTTAACTGCCTATTCATTCTCCTGGAGCTCATTTTGCCTTTTCAAGAATAAAGAGTATAGAAAGGACCAACCATATGCCATTTTTAGTCATCAGCAATTAGTTAATTTGCTTTTGGCATGCCTACAGAGGAGTACCCCCAGTTTCCTGCATAACATTTTTTGTCTGTGCACAGCTCAAAGCACAAGGCAAGGTAGGTCTAGCAGACTGTTCCAGGCTTTGGGTGCAATTCAGTTCATTTTCCTCAAACTGCACTTGGGATTTTCATGGCTGACTGCAGTTTTGAACACCCAGCAGTTGTTTTGGTGTGGTGCCAGCAACAATCTGCACAGGACTGTCAGCCACCAAAGGGACAGTCCGAACTTCAGGGCTAAAGGACACCAAGGACCCAGAGCCCCCAGCCACGGAGCCGACCAGTCCAGCTGGTGCTGTTCTCATCACTTGACTACTAAAATGCTATACCCATGATGTTGGCAATAAATTAGCATGGAAATGGGGATGGGGAACAGCATGCATTTATTTACTCTAACCCTGTCTGATCAAATCAGCATTTCCTCTCCTGCATTTAAAACTCTTACCTGAAAAGGAAGCAGAAAAGATCAACCTCAAAAGCTGATATTCCAGTCTTGCTGCTTCTTTCTTTGAATGAAAGAGCTTTTTCAGGCCAAGAACCAACTAAAAAGCAGCCAATATATCCGCATTTGCTGGTTTCCCTGCTGCCAGATAAACATCAGGTAAGGAGCCAGGAACATCACATGACTCGAAAGACACACTACTCTTCGTATGCATATAACGTACTGAAGTAAGAACACTTCGGAAAACATCTGAAGGAAACACACACATTTCTGCTTGCTTTGTTTACACATCTGTGGATTTTCCACTTTGCTGAGACCTTGGACTATTATAGTGTATTTTTATGGTTGCTGAGAGGACTGGAGTTTTTTTCTCTGTTTCAAAATTCTTTCCAAGCTCCAAAAGACGTACATGTAGATTTTCTTTTTTCTTCAACTTTTGAATAAAACTTTTGCAGTTTTAATTCACAGGATTGGTTTGTCATTTGAGTAGAATGTGCTAGATTGCACATTGATTTATTGGAAATAAAGTAGCATTAAAATCTAGTGTAACATAGCCATTCAACTCATTTATTTAATTTTTATATCTGGCATTACTTGGCTGTATGAGTGTAAGATGTCATTTCAGTGCTTGGGACTGAGAAAAAGCTCTTGATTCTGGTCAGCGGGTGCTGTGGTATTGAGCTACTTTCTCATTCATTTCCAATATTCTGATGGAAAATAAAAGAGTTGGTTTTGTTTTGACTGGTTGGTTGTTTGGCTTTTTTGTTTGTTTGGGGTTTTTTTGTTTGTTTGTTTTTGAGGTTTTTTTTGTCTTTTGTTTTTCTTTTTCTTTTTAATAGTATTTTCTGTATTTTAATTGAATAAACCCTCCAAAATTTTACTCCAGAAATAAAATGTCTGAAAAATTATTCAAGTTTTGAGGAGGCTGAGCATTCAGTTTTCAGCAAATCTGCAATTTTGTCACCTGATTATCTCCCTAGTCCTGTATGTATTTGCCATCTGTATTATAAATTTTTAAATAATTTATTTTATTTTTAGCCCCCTAAAACAACACAAGGAAGTTAAGGTGGGTATAACATTTGATTTGCTCTATCTGCTCATACAATCATTCCCAGGCTGAAGAGCATGTTGCTGTTATTCTTTTGAATCTATAAGGTGAAGCATTAAGCATCTTAAAAGGTCCAAATGTGACCATGTCCTAAGGTGCAGAGAGACTAGAGCCATTCTTTATTCAGTAGTAAACTACAAATGGGTGTTTGCAGCCAAAGCAAGCACAGCTACACCAGTAGCATGTTTAGCTAATTAGGCTAAAACTAATGATTAAGTTGTAACACCTGAAATTGTGGTGGTAACAGGTGATGTGTGTGACACAGATTGTGAGTCTTTTGAAGGAGAGGGGTGGTGGGAGCTAGGTAGGCCTTCTGGTTGTTCAGCTGTAGGTTAGTGCTCTTAGGTTTTCCATAGATACCTGTTCTGGGACCCTTTATGCAGCCTAGTTAAAGCAGAGTCTTTCTCCACCCATGGTAAGTCTGTGCCTTGCTGTGGCAAGCTGAGTGGTATCTTAAATGTAGTGTTTCTCTGCTCAGTTTCTGACTATGCCCATCCATGATTTTTTTTCTGTTCAAGAATGATTCTGCTCATTACCAGAGCATCTGATCAGAATTTTTTATTTAGAAGTATGTATATTTAAAATGTTAAAAAAAAAAAAAGCATTTTTAGCTTTCAGTGATATTGTACTGAGAAGAGCTAAGGGACACCAAAGGAGTCTCCTATGACTGAAGCCTGTATAAGATTGCTAAGCAAAGATATGAGTGTGCTTTCAGAGGAAAGCTGGACTAGGGAAATAGCTTTCAGGTTGGGAAATTCATTAGGAAACCAGGCTGGAGCTTCTGAGTTAGAAGTTCTGTTTATTTCTATCATATTTAAGAAAGTATTGCTTGTTTTATGTAATCTGGAAATAAATAATATTGTACCTAGGAAATACGTCACTAGAGCCAAAGATCTATTATTTTATAGAAGCAGACTGCTGGGGTTACTTATTATGATTATTATTCTTTGAAAAATGTTTATTGACACCATGATAGTTCACCTATGGTGTTAAACCTATTCTATATACGTTAAGGCAGCTTTGGCTTTCAATGCTGTAATTTCGAAATAAAATCTACACACAATTCACAAGACTTTATTGGCACTTTTAATCCTTGACCCGTTTACATAATAATTATTAACTAGCTTAATTCTGAGAACTATGTCCATGTTATGTTTTTAGACAAGATATTTTGGTGTGATAAAATGATGCTTATTACAAGTCAAGGTTGCTTTTGCTCAACTGGAACAGCCGCATTAATTCTAAGTTCAGTGTAAATAAGAAACAGAATAAATGTTTTCCAAGTAGAATAACAAACTTTGCAATGAATAAAACATATTCATGCTTTTAAATGCATAAAACGAGTGTGCAGAAACACAAAATTTCAGTTTTGAAGAATGTCAGAACATCTTGTAATCTGTGCTTTAGATATTTTTTTCTCTTTCATTTTGAGTTCTTCATTTTTTTTCCAGCCTTAATCTTGAATCTGTTTAATTTCAGGTATTTATAATTTGTGCATATATCCAAGCCTGAATTTTATTTCAGTTTGAATTGGGTTTGATTCTGAAAGTCTTTTCAGACAAGTGCAAATCAGAGCACCCACTGACTGAGTGTACCTGGGGATAAACTACAAACACAGCAACCCCCCACTAATAACTTAATCTGACTCACATAATAGCAAGACTCCATTGATGTCAATGATGCTATTATAATTTGTGTAAGGATCAGAAGATTTATTGGTTTTAATATTTTACTATTAGATTACTTTTCACATTAGTGCTTCCTTGACTTCAAGTCAAGAAAATAATTTCCTAAAAGATACTTGGATAAACCAAATGCATACAGTTTCATAACTTTCTTTCTATAAAATACATTTTCCAAACATCCTACCATCTTTTTTCTGAACATTTCCAATTTCCATTACTGGTTTGGAAACTAGGCTGCAGAATGAAAAAGATCATTCCAATAATTATTTCACCAGTGCTGCAAAGACATATGTCACCACTTCTCTGCTTTTTCTTTTTCCTGTCCTCATGCCTTCAGGTTTTGTGTCTTTTATCTTTCTTGCAGCATTGTGCTAATGATTTATTTTCAGCTTGTTATCTATGATCCTTGTTTCTGCAGTGCAGGATATGTTGATTTTTATAAGCGCAGATTTATGACATTGCAGATGTGCAAAACATGTTTGTCTATATTAAAATATACATGATTTACACTTAGACATGGCAAGCCTTCCCTAGTATTTCTTTAATACATGATTTTTCATTATTATTAAATTAAGACATGCTCCTTTAGAAAAAGCCAGAAATTATTTTTCAGTGTGTTTTAACATACACTATAGTAGTGTATAAAGTTTAAAAATAGTGGTTTAATGTTACTTAAGTCTATTGCTGATCATTAAAAATGATACTAGCATAAGTGAATTCCTACACTTTAACACATACTGAAATATGACGTGGTATCAATCTTCCACTAGTGTAAATAGCCATGCTGAAATTGAAATAAATGAACTTGTGATCATTTTTACTGAGCAAGTATTGGTATTTCCTGAGTTTGCAAATATTTATCTGCAATTGGTATTTATCTGAGTTTGCAAATATTTCACCCTGAATGAAAAAGGCTTCCTTATATGTCATCTTAAAATTTGTCTTTGCTTCCTACATTTGGTAGAGAGCTGAGAACCAAAATACAGAGGGTGAAAAATGGCAGAAATTGCTGAATAGGAATAGCTACCTCCCCTATCATGAGCTGTGTTATGGAGAAAAAAAAATAAAAAATCATCTTTTCTTTATAAGTTTCTAGCAGAAGACAATAACCTAACACAAATAATGGCAAAATATTTCCTCAGCTAAAAAATCTTTGGGTTACTGCTACAGAATCCCTAACACAGTAAAGCCTTATTTGTCTTTAAGTAGAGAAAACAGTTGAAATATATTTACATTAACACTAGATTTGAGAAAAGACTGTAACTTTGGTCAGAGATAGGTGGAAATAAAGAGATTACATGATTAAAATATAGAGAGAGTGTTTATTCATTATTAAGAACAATATATCCTATGCTATTTCTGCATCTCCTGATATAGGCTTTAAAACATGGAACTTGCACAGGAAGAGGCTAGAAAAAGATACGTCTTTCTAAGACAGATACATTTTATAGCATCATGGGGAATAGAAAAGATTACTCTCTGCATTTCAATACTTAGTATACAATCTGATTTTAAAATATCCCAAACCATATGTCTTCCGTCTCTTCTATTATTCAACAATTTAATATGCTGAGTTTATTGGTATTTGCATTAAATGTCTTTCATCACTTGTATGTTCCCCTATAAGCTTATGTACTCAGACGCTTGAAAGCTGTTACGCTCCTGCTTATTCTTTATTTAGGCAGGTTATAACCACTTAATTCTTTACATTTTTTCTTCTCTCTTCAGTTCTCACAAAAACCCTTAATTTTTTTATATGTTCTCTGATTTCCTTCAATTTAACAACTATTTTGAAGAGCATTCCTCTTGGTTGCATGCAATAGGCATTGCAGAAAATTCTTCCATTGCGATTGCCATCCCAGTCCAAAACCCTTTGAAGTCCATGGATGAGCTCCCATTAGATGCAAAGGACACTGGATCCTAAACTTGAATTTTACCTTTTAAAATTCTTGTAACATTCTCCAACTCTCTTAGAATCATAGAATAGTTAGGGTTGGAAACGATGTTAAGATCATCTAGTTCCAATCCCCCTGCCATGGGCAAGGACACCTCCCATTAAACCATGTTACCCAAGGCTTCATCCAACCTGACCTTGAGCAATGCCAGGGATGGAGCATTCACAACCTCCCTGGGCAACTCATTCCAGTGCCTCACATCCTCACAGTGAAGAACTTCTTTATATCTAATCTAAGCTTACCCTGCTTAAGTTTGAACCCATTACTTCTTGTTCTATCACTACAGTCTCTAATGAAGAGTCCATCCCCAGCATCCCTATAGGCCCCCTTCAGATACTGGAAGGCTGCTATGAGGTCTCCATGCAGCCTTCTCTTCTCCAGGCTGAACAGCCCCAACTTTCTCAGCCTGTCTTCATAAGGGAGGTGCTTCAGTCCCTGTTCATCCTCGTGGCCCTTCTCTGGACTTGTTCCAACAATTCCATGTCCTTTTTATGTTGAGGACACCAGAACTGCACACAATACTCCAAGTGAGGTCTCATGAGAGCAGAGTAGAGGGGCAGGATCACCTCCTTTGACCTGCTGATCACGCTCCTTTTGATGCAGCCCTGGATACGGTTGGCTTTCTGGGCTGCAAGTTCACACTGAAGCTGGCTCATGTTAAGTTTCTCATCAACCAACACCCCTAGATCCTTCTCCACAGGGCTGTTCTGAATCTCTTCTTTGCCCCACCTGTAGCTATACCTGGGATTGCTCTGACCCAGTTGGACCCACAGTGGGATTGAGTGCCCCCTCAGCAAGTTTGCCAATGACACCAAGCTGTGTGGTTCGGTTGATACACTGGAGGGAAGGAATGCCATCCAGAGGGACCTCGACACACTTGTGAGGTGGGCTGATGCCAGCCTCATGAAGTTTAACCATGCCAAGTGCAAGGTCCTACACCTCTAGGGTTTTATCCCATGTAACTTTACTAAGCCAGTTCCTGAAGAGGCCAAAGTCTGCTCTCAAAGCCCAGGGCAGTGAGCTTGCTGCACGCTCTTCTCACTGTCCTGAGGATCTCGAACATGACCATCTCATGATGGCTACAGCCAGGGCTGCCCTGGAGCATCACATTTCCAACCAGCCCCTCCCTGTTGGTGAGCACAAGATCAAGCATGGCACCTCTCTTTGTCAGCTGCTCTGTTACTTGCAGGAGGAAGTTGTCTTCCACAGAATTAAGGAATCTCCTGGATTGCTTGTACTGTCCCTCCAACAGATATCAGATGGTATATCCATTACTACTGTTCCATTTCCCACATTGCTTATTCTGATGGTTCATCTTCCAACAATGTATATGTTTCATCTTGGTTTTTTTTTGTTTGCAGTAAAATTTTGACTCTCTTGATGAATCTAGGCCATGCTTCATCCATGTTTCTTGTCATTCACTATTTCATCCTCCTTATTGTCATTTTAGATCTTCTAGAACGAGCATAATCTATGCATTTCATTAGATCTCGTCTATGTCTTTTTATATCTTATTAATGATTAAAAAAAGTAAACCCAGATTAATAATCAGTATGTGTTACCCCACTGGACATTTCCAACCATCTTGTTACACAGCTGTGTATCGTAATTTTTTTCATTTGTCTTTTAGCCAGTATTCAATTCACACACAAATGTCTCCAGCCAAGCTGACTTGAATTAATTTTTCAGTTAAGATTTCATGAGGCAGTGTCAAATGCCTTACTAAAATCCAAATATCTGTCAACTGCTATACTGATCTTTTTCTTTTTTATTTTTACTTACTTATTTTTCTCCACTCCCTCTGCTTAAAGCTCATTCTTTCAAGTGCCTCATGCAGACATCAACAACTGTTCCATGTGAGGAGCACCTTAAAATTGTGCTTGTGAACAACTGTGCTGTGAATTGCCTGTTTGTCTAAGGACCATTTAACTCAGAGTTTGCAGACCATGGAAGAGACATCTCTCTCCTTGACTCTTTGCAAAGTGACTGGTGTAAACTCAAGGAGTTACAGGGTTGTTCTAACTCAATCCACTCTCAGACTTGTAATTCTCTACATTATTTTAGTTTACACATTTTGAAAATACCTCCTCTCCATTCCTTATCATCATACAAAAAGCAGCAGCTGAATTTGTAATTGCATTTACTGATTCTTATGCTGATGAGGGGAAATTTCTTTCCACCTAAAGCCATTATCTGGTGTTCTGAGTGTGCCCAAAGCAACAAATGAAGGCTTCTTAAATCCTGGGTGCTGTTCCCCAAAGAGTCTAAGGATTTGAATTTTTATGATCTTATTGCTGTATATTAATCCTCTGGCATTACAGTTGTTTTCAGAGGGACTAATCATGCAGTGAAGCATTGCTTGTTGTTAATTTAAAAAGTCTAGACTGGACATTTTGAGCTATTCTGTTTCTCTTGTTGAAGGGAGGTAAGGAATAGATGGTAGCCCATTGTATTTACATATTTTTGAGCATTTAGTTAATTCCTTTTATTCACTGAAAACAGTCATGAAAGTAATTGTTCTTATTGACTATATTAACTCACTGTATCCTGGATCTTCAATCATTATACAAGAAGTCTGACATGATCAAAGTGACTGTAGCTTTCTATGAACTAGAATGTATCATTTATGTCTAAGTCAACAATAAAATCTCACTAGGGTGATTATCAAATGAATTCACAGAGACTAGTTATAAGGTGTTTCTTCTTTAATTCTAGAAAAATATTACCAGGAAAACATTTTATAACCTCTTCAAACTCCTGCTAAGTAGGGGAATCAATGAGCAAGTTTTTGAAGAATTAGAATGTTATCTCATGGAAGGAAAAAAACACATAAAAAAAACCTACTTTAGCAGTAGCCAGAGACTTAGATTAATTGCTGAAGGATTATGTATTTAATTTTACAAATCACATCTGAATCGATGAAAGATTCAAAAAGGTGTTTGAATAATAAAGGAAACCATTGAAATTAGAGAAACCCAATGGCTTCTCTTTTATTGCAACCATATTTTAAGACTTGACAACAGTTGCAGTGTTCCCCTAATTTTTGCTATAAAAGGGCAGTAAACCAACAGTTTATTGTAGCAATACTTCATACTGCCCTACTTCTGTAAATTGTCTTTAAGCTCTAGGGTAACAATGGAACATTCATGTTTTTAAATTGGATACAAATGTAGTTTCTGTGCTTTGGCTGCTGTAGCATAAATTGCTATACAGAGATTACCAGATATATCTAAACATACTGATGCTCAGCAAATTGTGAACAATTTTTTGCCTTGCTTTACCTGCAATGCTTATAGCTTGTGCTCCTTTTAAATGCTTTCTAATGTCTGGAATATAACGCAGACATTGAAACACTGAAAAATGCTTCCTGCTTGCAGGAGGTTGCATAATTCTCCTTGAAATAGACCCCAAATGATCTGAGCTCTACTAAAGTTTTAAAATGTTTTATCATAACTAATTTATAATATAAATTGGCTGACCAGTGTGAACCTGGATCTTACACTGCAATTTTTTATGAGGACATAATGTTCCCCACACAAGAATGGAGAGAAAATTGTACTTATTAAAATTTCATTTGAGAGCAGCAATGGGTCATGTACTATGTCACGGTGGTGATGCACTCTGCAGACCCCATGGAGCAGGGACTAAAGGGTGGCCTTGCCCCATACAGTCTGGGACAGGTAATAATAGGTTGATATATTTGGCATGCTGGCTGGGTGGTGCGATGGCCTGACAGTCACCTAGAGGGAGCAGCTTCAGTGTCTGAAAAAAAGGTCCTGGGACTTCTTGGAAAGCAGTTGAATATTTTGCAGGCGATGGGAGGCTGCTCATATCTGTTAAATATTCCAGATGACATCTGTAATAATTACATTTAGTAAGAGGCTAGGAAGAGAACTGTGCCATTAAGAAGCCCTTCTGAAAGCCATTTGAACTGACTGCTGTATTTTGCAGACAAGTACATAATGTGATACTGAGCAATTAAACACTGAATTAGCAATTAGCTATTGAAATGAGTAGATTGCTGATGTAGATGCCAACTGTCTCTGTAAATTCCTTACTTGTACTTTCATTACACTTCCTTTGTTGTTCATTACAGAATAGACTCGTACATTCTCTGTAGGAAGGAAAATACATTTTAGAGCTATTAAGTGTTAATGATCAGATTGTAAGGTCCTATTACTTTTTTATTTATCTTAAGATATTCAGCAAGAGAGCAAATAAGCAGCACAGCTTCTGCAGAGGTATCTTTGAGAAGTTTGGATGAGATTAGTGGGAGGCTTTTTGCAAGAATAGACATGTAGCTTTGAATTCACAAAGGGTAGGAAGGCCAGTTGTTAACTGCAAGATTAGCAATGCAGTCATCTGACATTTTAAATATGAGAGATCTGAAACATGAAAACAAATTAAGCCTTGCTATGGATGAGAAAACATTACGTGAAATTATGTATGTATTTAGAGCTTAGCTACAGCAACAGATCCCGAGTCTGGGAAAAAAGGTATTTACAAAGATGTACAAAGCTGCCTTTGCATCTTACCTCCAAATTGATATAAAATTCACAATAATTAGAAATTAACTTTTAAGAGAATAAATGTATAATAAGCAATGTGAAACAATCTTTTTCTTGTTTCTGAAATTAACAAATATATTGAGGTTTAATTGGTAAGGGTTTCTAAGGAGAATAATTGTAAAGTAATGTAGCATGTTCTTATTTGGTTTTAGTGCTTTGGTTGTAGACTTCCTTTTTTTCTTTTAATCTCAAACTGATGTTAGAGAAACCTTGAATTTGTTATAATAGGGAAAATGGTAGTTTCTTTATTGCTGTTTTCTTGTCTCAGAAAAAACTTGACAAATATGTCTATCATCCAGTTCAGAAGAGGCATCAAAATCTGGATGCTGTGGAAACTCATATTAGTTTGAGGTAGCAAACATAGTTTCCATATCTCCAGACTTATACGTTGTTTAAAAGTAAATATTTGATTTACAGCAAAATGTTTAGATTGCTGTCTGGATTTCAAGCAAATGCACATGTTGAGTCCTTTGAAATCAACTGCAATTTCAGCCCACTGGGTGGAATATGTGCATTATTCATAGTGTTCTCATTTTGCTTGCTTTGCAAGCCACCTCCATCCCTGGGTATTAACCTTTGGTTTTGTCAGCTCCAACATTTGCCATTTTCCTAACCGGCCTCTGAGATGGAAATGAGAAGGCAGTTTAGGTTGATGCTAAATGAAATCAACCGTCTTCTAAGCAGGACCAGACTTTTGTTTGTTTTTCTTTTGTTTTGTTGGTTTTTGTTTGTTTTATTTGCTGGTTGGGGTGGTTATGGGTTTTTTGTGTTCTTTTTTCTTTTATATTTTTCTTTTCTTTTTTTGCTTGTTTTGTTTTTTTTTTAACCTTCATTTATAAAATCTTTAAAATTCTGTTCTGCATAGAGAACTTGGTTGTCCTTGATATTAACACTGTTCAAAAATTGTTTCCAACAAGGCTGAAAGTATTCAGATATAACAATACGGTCATAACAAACAGCTATTGGACTTTCTCAGCTTCTTTTAGAAAAGACAGAGGAAGAACAGTTTTTCTGAGCTATACTTACCATACACTGACCCTAAAGGATAGGTCTAAAGACCTGCTGTGGTAGGTGCAGCTTTTATCACCCTCGCAAAAGATAAGAGCATATATGAAAGAAAGAGGTGAGGAGATGACACCTACAAATTAAGTGCTAAATATATCAGCTTTAAAGAAAAATAAAATCCTATTCCTTAAACTAAAGAAAGAAATAGGTCTCAAGTAATTTTTCTTTTTATCTCTACATTTAAATATGATGCACTTTGTAACTTTCAGAAGCCTCCAAAGAAGGCGGAAAATACCACTTTTCTGTAAGACCTAAAATTCATTACAGGGAATATTTATTTATAATACTATCAAAAGTATTTGAATTATGGGCGGCACCATCAGTGCATTAATCTCCCAAAACAGAGCAGAACTGTCAACATTAGTACCTTATGACTTCTTTGTGTTAAAAAAAGATTCTTCCAAAATGTTATATAAATGGTGTCCTGCAGCACGGTTTTATTTTGTTTTGTTTTACATTAGTAGAATGATTTCCCCTCTATTGGAAGCATTGTAGAAAAATGTGCTCAAGCAGAACTGTTTGCATGCTCCACTCATCTAGAAGATCGTAACAGAATTAAAGGTACTGTTACTTTGATATTCTATCTTTGGGAATTTCACTAGATAGATATCCTCATATGTTTGTGATGATCAAGTATCAAATAAATGCTGTTATCTAATGTTAGCTGCTTTTGGTGGATAAAATGGACAAAATGCAGAGAAATAAGGCTTCATTTTCAGAAAAACTTGGCTAGGTGATGCTATATCATCCCAAACTTACCATAAGACAGGCATTTTTTTGCAGTGTTTGTTATGAAGAAAAAGTTTTTACATATGCAATTTCTTCAGATGCAAATTCCATGAGAGATTAAGTGAATAAAACAAATGTGGGTATTTCTGTTCATAAAATTATGATCCGTATCTGTCTCTAACATAATAGAAATTCCCAGAGATTCAGATGATATATTAAAGCTCATTCTTTAGCTACCAAAAGTTAGTTTCCAAGTTCTGGATGACTTGTAAAGTGTCCCATAAAACCATGGTAAAATCAGATTTATCCCTCTCTTTGGACTTCAGCTGGAGACAAAGTATTTCCTGGTATCTCTGCAGAATGCAACTAAATATTGAAATACATTTGACCTTCATAATCCACAGGAAGACAAATTCTACATTCTCATGATAGCGGAAGGCACTCAGGTAATGCTCAGAATATACATATGTGTTAATCACCTGGGAGTGCAGAGAGGTGGTGAATTCATTCATATGTTGTAGACAGCTATAAAATTCTTGTTTTATTTGGTGCTTTAAGAATAATATCTAAAAAGCAGTTAGCCCATAAAGGGGTAATTTTGTGTTTTATTTTATGTGTGTCATTTTATCTTTCTGTTGTGATATTGATTTATATAATATACCAAAATTAGAAAATCTGTACTGAAAGAACAACAACATTATAAACAAAAGCTTTAGTTCAAGCATTCCTTAGCTTCTAGGGTTACCCATGGGACTTTAAATTGCCTCTATAGTTTTTCTTTTTTCTGCTCTTTGACATTACCTTTCATTGATTTATAATTTTTTCCACCTTATCCTGCCACCTTCAGTTGATATGATTGTCAGTAGTCTCTAGTATAGACATTAAATATTGAATCTAATCCTTGCCTTTTAGTGTATGAATTGCCAGTATTTATCGCATATTCTTCAAAACTGAGATTGCTATTCCTAAGTACATGGGGAGAAAAATCCCCTTATTATATGAGTTAATTCTGGGTGCTGACCTTGAGGTGTTATGGACCATCACTTGTCCAAAGGAGAGCTCTGTGGACTTCTAACATGCCCCTTTGAACATTGACAGTGCAAATTTAGGTTTGTCCCTCCAACAAAAAAGGAATATCCTTGAGAGGATTTTTTTTTTCAACAGGAAACATACATGCTCTTTCATACACACACAGAGAGAACGGTTTCCTAGCCTGGGACACTTACTTGCATGTCTCTTTAGCAGTACATGCAGAGCTGTGAAGACACAGCTAGTTTTGCTAGACCTGGACATAGGAGGAACTACAAATGGGATGCTTCTCTCTCTGTCTGCAACCAAAGTAACCTGACGAGCCACCACAGAGTCTCTACCGGATAAGGCTCTGTGCACAACACAGACATGGAAAGAGTTCAGTCTCTCCTTTACAAGTTAAAGAAGCACCAGGGATATGGAGAAAAGTTTAATCCTTCCTTTTACCTTGTTTATAACCATATCCTTGCTTCCCCATTTAATACTCAAGCTACTAGCCTACAACTTGCAGGAAAGGGGAAGAGGAAAGAGCAAAGTAACGCATGACATGACAAGAGGCTGGAAAGAGGGAAAAGTATGTACTTTGCTAATTTAACATTAGGAAACCTACATGGAAAACTGTTACCTTGTCTGTGAACCTGCAGTGAAGGGTGATGCAAATTGGCAGGCAGATCACATCTATTTGCTAAACAAATAAGAAAGCTAAAGCTCAAGAATAAGTTACCTGGTTCTTGTAAAGATGCATGTTGCAGTGGCTAAATATCTTTTACTTCTTTACTTTAGTTACCTCTAATCAGCAACTTTTCCCTGCATTAAAAAGAACTTTATTACATTAAATAATCCCATTCTAGCTTCCTGTGTCTGGAAATGCTAATTTAAAAGTTCATAGATTTAGCAATTACCACCTTTCTTGACCAAGGTTACTTAAATGTAGCATGGCTAATTTCATTCCCTGTGCTGTAGTGCTACATGGCTTCTTGTCAGGAACATCATTCAGCTGATCTTGGCTCCAAGAAGTACTGAATCATACAGTATACGTGTCTTTTTATCTGTATATTTATATCTGTATCCATACCTATATTTACAACTCTTTCCAATGCATAGAAGTAGTATTTTTTCATAAAGCAGGACTAAATCAGTTTCCCTTGAAACTCACAAATATTTGTGGTGGTTCGGAAACCAGATGCTCCTCCTCTGACCCATAATTTTCCGCCTGATGTAGGAAAAAAACCCTTAATGACTTGGTTTGCAACGTTAAAACCAGACTAAAGAGAGCCCCTCCGGTTAAAAAGTCCAGGCAACCACAACTGTGAGTGACCCAGAAGAGAAAATCATAAAGTTCTTTTTGAAGTCTAGCTTACTGTTCAGTGTTTTATTACTGCGTATCATCTTAGATATTTTTCGTCTACTTAGTGTTGCAATTAATAAAAATCATTATACTAAGGTAACTAGGTGTCAGATTCATTCCCAGTTAAGAATGTCTGTTGATTAAAAACTACTTTACAATGACATTAAGCTGCAAGGAATAAGTCAAAAAAAAAAAAAAAAAGGCATAAGCCCAAGACACGCACCGCCAGTCTCCATAGATTTAAACTTAATTAAACGAGAAAACAGCAGGACTTCTTTTGCTCACACAGAGGATTCCCAGAGCTGTCCCACAAACGTTATTCAGTTATTGCAAGTCAAGAGCCCAGCTTGGTATATTGTTCTATCATTAATGCTGCCAGTCATTCCCATTAGGTCTAGTATCTAATATGCCATGCTGCTGCAATAAAAATAAAAAGCCTTGGCCTTGTACTAAACATGTTTTGAGGTTGCAGCCTATGTAATCACACCAGTTTATCCATTTATTAACGCAGTAAGCTGGACACAAAATTCAACACTGAAATGGTGCTATTTTGAGAGGTGTTGGCCACCTGCTCCTGGATGCAACTGAGCCTTTCATTTTGTGACGTCTAATGTGGCATTGTTGCTATTTAAAATCAGACCTCCACAAAGTGTCCTGGACCCCTGGTGAGGTGAAGCAATGCCCTTTGTGTCAGCCCAGTCTTCCCCCTATATTGGAGTAGACAGTCTCCAAGCAATATACATGTACCCCCAGTAAATCTGGTATTTTTTTAACCCAAAGTATGAGAAAAAAACCTGACATTGCTTTCTAACCCCCTGCAAATCATTTGCTGTCCTTTGAAGTATGGAATTATTCATATGATATTTTATTTTGACTAGCTACCAGCACCCTCAAGTCCAGTTTTCTTTTCTTAAATTTCAGTTTTAATACTTGAAGGTTTTCTATTCTCAAAGATAAATTAGGAAATAAATGAGCCCACAGACAAAGCTGAGAATACACTATATAGCAGTAACATAAAAAAATGAACATGAAAATGTCATCAGCAATCAGCATCATTGCCAAATAAGATATGCTCTTGTTAATTAAGTTTTGGGTTTATTTGTTTTTTGTTGTTTTTTTTTTTTTGGGGGGGGGGGCAGGGGGCATGTTTTTTTATTTTTTGGTTGCTTTTATTTTGTTGTTTGGTTTGTTGTTTTATTCCCCAAGAAATATGGCTTATAGTGTTAGGGAGAGGAACAAAAAGAAGCTGAAGAGATGAGAAAAGATAGTAAAACCAAACCTCTAGCTCCAGAAAAATGGCATTACTGCCGTCATAATTGCAGGTTTTTTTAAAATGGCCTGATCTGTGCATGAGGAGCTGTCCTTTCATGCAAACACTGTAACTTTTTGAGCTTAAAGGCCATGCCATGTGTTCATGAATTTTAATGTAAACAAAATCAGCTGCCTTTTCTTTTTTTTTTTTCCACAGTTTTTAAGATCTCTCTTTTCTTTGTTGTGTGGGGTGAGGGGCAAAGGAACAAAATGGCCAAAGTATGAGATGCAGCGTGCTGGTACATGCAGTTTTGTCTCCAGCTGAATCCTATCCTCCATGCTCTAAAGATATCACATTTACAACAAAGAGATTTGAGAGACTGGGACCAAATAAGTACTTTGAGCACAGCCTTTCCAAACCACCACTAAGAGAAAAAGAATGTGAAATGAGAGTAGCCCTTGACTCTTCACAGGTTTGTCTGAATTCACTGAAGTACATTCTTCTGCTGCATCAATAAGCTTTAATAATAATTACTTATTTTCAAAGCATTTTTCACTTATTCTTCTTAATTCCAGTGAAGTAAATAAATATTTCTGTCTTTGTTTTGTTACTTGGAAAGAAGCACAGAGAAGGTAGAGCTCGCTCCTTGCTCTGTAGCGATGTATTGACAGACTTTTGGCTAAAGTGTGGCAGCTCCAGCTCCATACCAATTAGCCTCAAATATTCAGGCCAAGGTGACCTGTCAGAGGAGCTCAAAAAGGAGTCTTACAAAGTATCATCTGCAGAAGATAGCAACCATTTTCTTACATCTTTTCTGTCCTGTGGATTCCTCAGTCACAGAAGGGAATGTGCTCCTAGCACAGTTATTTTGAAGGAGAGCTGATTTTGCAGGGTACCTCCCATCCCAAAACCTTTACTTTTGAAGCTCTGCTGCTAGCTAATGATGTTGATGCACCAAAAATGCCATCTGCCATTTCAGAACTGACACCTGCCCTGCACATAGTTTTGAGCATCTCATATGGCAATGCCAAAGACGCATTCAGGCTTTTAATGAGCTACTCATCTTTCTCTCAATCCGACTCAAACATAATTTTTCTTCTAGTTAGATATTTCTGTACATACATAACTGTATAGCTACAGAGATATGCTCTGGGAATTAAAAAATTCAGACTTCATGAATATTTTTGGGAAGGAGCCTAACTCCTATTACTTTACAACTTCACTTTGAAATCTGCAAGACAAGAAGTACCTTCAATTTATTTTATCACTGTAAGGGTACATATATTTTTCTTGTTTAAAACCGAAAATCTGCATGAATAACTACATTTTGAAGTCTATTTGCTCTAAAATAAAAGGAATTGTGTGACTAGTTTCAATACCTTCAGTATAATGGTAGTGAAACTCCAAAATTGTAATAAACAGTGTAATTTCTTGTAATATATTGAAATAATGTTACTATTATGAAAAATTGCGTTTATGTCACCTGAATTAATATTTGACCCCTTTGAGCTGGAAATGCCTCTTCAAGCCTGAAGTTCTCCAAGAAATGACAGTACCATGACAAAAGTTCTAACTCCTTTTCACAATCTTCTAACGACATCTCTTCAGCTATTATTATTTTGGTCCAAATTCCACTTGACGCAATCCATGGACTGAAATATGCCTAACTCCGGAAGAACACTGTCTTGAGTGAGCTTCCCACTGAAATTAAGTTGTTGTATACAGCCGTGTGTTACCAGGTACAGTGTTTGCTCACCCTGCTGCATCTACCATGTATGTGCTGGAAAAGCCACCCAAATGATTTGTAACAAGTTCAGCTGAATGCTCTCTGCCAGGGATCAAGCTATACCGCTCAGTACTGCAGGACAAATTGAGGCTCTCAAAAAAGCAAAATGCAGCAGCACTGTTTGATTACTCTTCTGTAAAAGGACCACTCAAGAGCACAAAACTCTCTCCACTGCCATGACACAGTATCAGCGCAACAGGACTAGTTCTTAGGATTTTTCAATCACCACTTGAAATTTCTGTGCTGTATCTTACTAGCTAAAAGTTAAGATTATCCACATACACTCCTAACTTCTGTTCGTCATTTCACTTTCAACATTTATTTTAATATGTATTTATATATGTTATATATTAATGCTTATGTACAACTATATGTTTATATATCAACATATCTTTTTGTTACCAAATCTAGTAACAGGCAAAAATTATTATTGTTTCTTTTGTTTCTTATTTTTGTTTAAGCTCAGTTAGGTTTGCTTCTAGGGAAATGCCTGGCATACATAAAAGAAGAAGGTGGCAGACTCCACAATGTTCAGGCCATGTGGGACACAAGTGGTGAGGAAGCAGAGGAGCCCTGGTGCAGTGGGAAGAATGCAGTTCCTGGGGTATTACTTTTTGGGCTTGCTAGATATTTAATGTTTCAGACCTTAGATATCAAAGTTACTCTTTTTTTTCTTCCTTCTTCTGAGCAAGCTTAAAAGAATATATTTCAATTCCAATCCCCACCACTTCCATGGAGAGGATTGTTTTAGTTCTGTGAAATGTTAAAAGTTGTATGTTATCTGTTGCATTGCACTTGTATATTCTGTTCATGAGAAAGGTTATACAGAATATAAATAAGTCTAATGATAAAAAGACATTGTAAAACAAAGAAATATAAAACACCTGATTTTAAATTACTTTTGCTTCTCATTCCTGACACAAGTGATGATGTTCAAAACACAGTACTTTTGCATAAATAATTTCCATTTCAATGAATCAGTGCTTGCTAAGGGGAAAATATTTACATCTTTGCTTGTTCTATCAGCTTCTCGATTGCAAATACTGCCTCAAAACAACAACTTAGCAAAAAATCTTTTGGAAAGCTACAAAATGTTAAAGATTTTCTTGGCCTAGAGAGAAAATCAGAGGGATGAGACACTCTCAGTTAATGTGGAAGCACGGCAGCAATAAAATGCTGAGTTGACAAAAATTACTTCCATTCAGTACAGCAATCCAAACTGTTTTGGTTCCAATTAAGCAAAAGAGAAATGGCAGAAAATTGGACAAAAAAACATTGATAAAAATACTGATTAGCTCAACTAAAAAGGCCAGGATGAAAAGGCTCAACTATATAGGATCAGAGTTGAATCCTGTATTTGGAAATTAGAAGAACTGTGCAATAAAATAAAAGTTTATTATATTTATTTTGGTTTTCACTGTTCTATCTTAATTTAAAATGTTTTGACTGAAAAGTCTAGGAAAGATTACCAGCAAGAGGTTCAGGTTCCATTTTACTTGTCAATTATTTAGTTCTTTCATATAAACTCCCACGGCCGAACTTTGATCTCTCATTTTCCCTATTGACATAATATATAATAATTTCATAAAGTGGAGCAACTGTTCTTTTATCCCTTCATCATATCAGATGATTCACTATACCAAGAGAATGATGGAACCATAAGTAGAAATGCAGTGTAAAATGGGAAATCGGTCTATTACAAATTCCTTTAAGTGTGTTGCTGAAGCAGTCTGGCAGCAGCCACTCAGATATTCTGTCATGTCAGAACAGCTTAATCCACTTCAGCATTTAATATATTTTCTGTTTGCTCTTCACTCCATTGATGCAATTTCTACCCAATGGAATGAGTCCTCCAGGAAGAGATGATGTGAGTCAAAATGCGGTTTCAGCACTCCTTTAGCCCCAATAATCATCCTGAGGAAAGAAGCAAAACAAACAACAAAAAAGAATATTTAGCTGGATCTATCCATCTGTCTATCTATCTATCTATCTATCTATCTGTCTGTCTATCTATCTATCTATCATCTATCTATCTATCTATCTATCTATCTATCTATCTATCTATCTATCTATCTATCTATCTATCTATCTTTTGTTAAGAGTTCTCTAGTGGTATTTCAAGATGATCCTCATCCAGCTGCCATTAACATAGTATTGCTGTTATCTACTATGGAAGCTGGATTTAGTGCAAAGATGGTGCTTGACAGTAAGTGTAAGGAACTAAAAGAAGCCTGCTATTGAAATTGCTGATCCCTCTCTGCACCTGCTCTTTGCCACATTTTTTGTATTGATGATTTTTTTTTTTTTTTTAATTGGCATTTTAGGAATATGGGTAAGTGTTCAACCACTGGATGTTAAGTCACAGTATGTGTAATGAATAAAGCACAAGCATAAAAATAAGGGTTATGAACAGGTGTGTATACTGTCAGAACAGTGGTACTGTTTGCCCACTAAACAAAGTGTTCTTTATGGAAAACCTAATAATTATTTTCAATTTTACTGTACATCTTGATCTTAACCAAGGCCTTGACCAAATCTTGATCTTAACTTTTGTGGATTAGACCATCCTTGGTGGCAAACTCAGATCACCTTTACTGGAAAGCATCTACTGTATATATAACTTCAAATGATGTTAAGGGTATTTCTGTATTAAGTTTATTTGAGTCCAATAAGAAAAGTTTTTAATAGAACTAGTTAGGAAATAGTTTGTTCTGTTTTCAATTAACATGTCAAAATAGTAGCCTCATGTTAACTTTTCAGTTAAAGAGTGCTGGGTTTTATAGTAAACAATTCCAATCACTCATTTTAATCAGTTGTGTTGATTGCTAATTTTGTGTTCCCCTTGCAAATGTTTCATAGTGTTGGAGCTTCAAAGCAGAACATGGAGCCTGATTTTCTGAAGAACATAGTTACAGAAACACAAACCTAAGTTTAGTCTTGTTTATTCTCAAGCATCTATGTTTCTATTTTTGTTTAAATTTTATACTCCACACTTTTTTTATTGTATGTTATTGATTTTGGTTGATACCATAATCTTTCATTTCTTCAGCATTTATGGCTGATGTGATGCAAGATATTTGACGCATCTAGTTTGCAAGTATTTATTGACACCTGCATTGGAAATGAAAGTCTGAACTGGTTTCTGTGGCAAGAGAAGTATCTTTATTAGTATATTTAATCTGCCAAAGAAGTATCTGTACTCTTGTTTGCTGCCATTCCACCACCCTTATTCCTTGAGTACTTTTCAATGAAGGTGAGGTACAGCACAAGGTCTGAGGGGATCAATAACCACACACCCCCAGATTTTTCATCTCTAAATCATTCTTCAAAAGCTGGCTTTTGACCAAAATCGTGACAGTTTGACAGCTGTTCGGTCATTTATACAAACTAAACTGGTGGCCTCCATCCAGTTGCTAGTTCAAGTGGGCATCTGCATCCAAATGTTTATATTAAATTAGTTCCTTTATATGGAAATCTCAGCAGAGTTGTCAAGATTCAGTGTCATGGAGATTTGTCTCAGGAACCACTCCAGTGTCCTGCTAGTTCTTACCTGGGTTGTGCTGGGCTTCACAGATAATTTTCCACATATTTCTAAAACTTAGGCTGCACATCTTCCAAAAATCTTTCAATCTGTCTTTTCTGAGAAAAGTGTGATACTCATCACAGCCACCATGCTGGTGCAGAGACCAAAACATTAACTTCTTGATTTACAACTCATTTAGGTTTTTTATGTCTCAATCCTCTAGCTCCAAAATTCAGGAGAGGTAGGACCACTGAGAATAATGTCAGTACCCCATTACACTGGAACTGTAGGTGGTGTTTCTCCTTTCAGTGCCTTTTACACCTTGAAAATCTGCTCTCATTCCACATGCTGGTGTGTTAAATAAGAGACTTGCGGTCACTTGACCGCATCACAGGGCATGCCTCAAAGGCGGTGACCCCACAAATGACACTTTCTCTTCATTCTCAAACAGAGACATTATTTTCCATACCACATGCAAAAATCCACACTGAACTTTATTTAATCAAACATTTACAGAATACTAATTTGACGCCACTATTGTAGCAACACTCTTGGCAATAGTCCAGTTCCTTCATTGGAATAAACTGTGCAGCTTTCAGCTTCATAGTTTATTCACTTGGAGACTGTTACTGACTTGTAAAACACTGCAATAGTACTATTACCACTTAATTATATTGCAAGTTTTTTCAGACGTTGGAGTCTGCCTTCCTACATCAGCCATGGCATATTTCCTTGAACCCCAGAATGTACAAGAAATACAAAATGATCTTTTCAAACACGTATAAATACATCTCAGAAAGCTGTTTTGTCAGTACATGGACGATTGTCAAGATATTATGCTCAAATGTAATAAATTACTACTTTAGAACAAACCAATTAATATATTCCTAGTCGAATCAGTTCTAAAAGGTAATTCTGAGTCATCACCTATAATTTCTTACATAAAAAATCCCAGCAACAATATGGAGAAATGGGCTACTTATCAGGGTAATGAGTATTCACTGAGGAAAAAAAAGAGAGGGAAAGAAATGTTGAAGTTTAAACTGCATAATCATTATCACTAATAGTAAGTATCTGCAATAGGTATTTTTGGAGGTAATTTTAATAATGAAAACATCTAAATGTCATACATACCAAAAATTTATTCCAGGAGATCAAGGTTCTTAGTATTATTTCTATTTGATGACTAACAGACTTTTTTCTGTGTTGAAGCACTTGTTAAAATTAGGAAATATTGCTCAAAAAGAAGCAAAAGTAAAAGCTAAATCAAAATAATATTAACACTTCCTAAATCATGGTTATTTTAGTCAAGTTTAAGCCACAGTTTCACATAATTTAAACAACTTTAAAACATAGGATTACTTGTTGTATACCTTATTTCTATAGTAGTTGCCATTTATTAAATATAATCACTTATGTTAAAGAAAAAAAAAATCATAGTGATTTAATTAATGGCCAGAATGAAATTTGAGCTAGGTTTATATTAAAATCATAGAATCATAGGACGGTTTGGGTTGGAGGGGACCTTAAAGCTCATTCAGTTCCAACCCCTCTGCCGCAAGCAGGGACATCTTCCCACTAGTCCAGGTTGCTCAAAGCCCCGTCCAACCTGACCTTAAACACTGCCAGGGATGAGGCAGCCACAGCTTCTCTGGGCAACCTGTTCCCATGCCTCCCCACCCTCACAGTAAAGCTCTTCCTCATATGTAATCTAAATGAAAGGCTATTTTCAAAGGCTATTATAAAGGTATTAGGTAATCCATATATGTCTCCAGACTGACAAAAATGTTAGAAATCCTGATTGCTTAATTTCCCTTGAAACAGGTTAGGAAATGAGAATATTTGACTTATTTGACTAAACAAATATTCACACATATTTGAAAGTTTAAAATGATGTCACTTGTCCAACTGTCTCAGTTTAATGACCTCATTCAACCCATCAGTTCTTTCAGGTCACTATTTTTTTTCTGTATGACGCAGGGTAGAGGATTGCAGTCATCCCAGTCAGCTTTGCCAGCAGGGATGCTAAAAGAAGGGAACATAAAAAGGGCATGGAGCTGTTGGAGCAAGTTGACAGGAGGGCCACAAGGATGATCAGAAGGCTGGAGCACCTCCCATATGAAGATAGGCTGAGAAAGTTGGGGCTGTTCAGCCTGGAGAAGAGAAGGCTGCATGGAGACCTCATAGCAGCCTTCCAGTATCTGAAGGGGTTCTATAGGGATGCTGGGGAGGGACTCTTCATTAGGGACTGTAGTGATATGACAAGGGGTAACGAGTTAAAACTTAAACAGGGGAAGTTTAGATTGGATATAAGGAAGAAATTCTTTACTGTTAGGGTGGTGAGGCACTGGAATGGGTTGGCCAGGGAAGCTGTGAATGGTCCATCCCTAGCTGTGTTCAGGTCCAGGTAGGACAGTCTTGGGTGGCATGGTTTAGTGCTAGGTGTCCCTGTTGGAACTTGATGATCTTAAGGTCCTTTCCAATCTTAACTATTCTATGATTCTATGATAAAACTGCTTCCCATACAGTAAATTCTGACATAGAGAAGAGCTGCAGGACAGTAACAAAGGAGCATGGTGAACAGTATGTCACGCATGCAGCACTGCAATACGCCAAAATCTCCTAGCCCTGGTCTGTTAAGTAGTGAAAATATCAAGTCTCATTTCTGCCCTGCTATGAAATCTAGGGCAAGAGGCTTTGAAGGTAAGCGCTGATACTGCAGCCAGTTGCTTTTTTACAACAGAAAATGTAAAAACAAAAATAAGAATGCTGATTTACAAATTCCAGTAGAGGAGTAAAGTTCAGCTGCTGCATATTCATATCCCATCTCTGAGTAAGCCTTCTTCCATTGACACAAACCTTTCCTGCATACCAAATGTTAATGCATATTTATATATTTATAAAGCATACCCAATATTTCATCATTCATGATTATTTACTATATACAGGTATGTAGTCAAAATTCAGGTGGCATCTAATTTCCCATACTGTAAATTTGTCTCCAGACCACATTATTATACTCTGTGCTCCTGCAGAATCATAAGGTATTTCACCACTGAGGATTTTATCTTCAATTATTCCTCAGCCTCCATACTGCAGTTCTTAGAGCATTATGCAATACACAGACAAATTTATCTCCAGGTACACATTATCTAAGCTGATATGCCTGTAAGCATAAATAGCCTATCATAATGCTAATTCTGGTATTAGGATATAGACAGGAAACACAGTTCAAAAGATACAAAGAGGGTTGTGTTGTTTTTTGGTTTTGTTTTAAACTAGAAAACATTCCTGGTTCTTTGAGTCTTTGTGAAGAACTTGGAAGGTGAGTTACTGGCCTTTAGACAAGACAATGTCAATAACACACTTAGCAGAAATTATGAAATATCTCCCAAATTAGTCTTTCTATGAAAACAGCCATTTATTGAGTGAAACAATATACTGTTTGCTACCATGGCTTTTTATTTTCTTTTTCTTTTTTCTTTTTTTTTTCTCCTTTACCTTTTCCAGCACTAAATATACAAACATGAGTGCACAAAGTGTCACATTTTTATACTTTATTTAAAGAAATTAAGAGGAATAAAAATAACTGAGAATGGTAAAAGTCCTCTTGTGCACTCCTGACATCTGAGTTCTCATTGCATGTCACTCACAGTACTAGTCTAATTTAAAGCATCAAAGCTGTAGAAATAAATGTTGTTCTATTCTTTGAATATTAACCTGCAAGGCTGAATTAATAGCTAACAATCTACCATAAATAAATACAGCTTTTGTTTTTTTCCTGTTTGTTTTTTTTTCCAGCAGTGGGATGTGTCCTGGGTTCAGGAGTAGCAGTCATGTTTCTCCTTCGTGGTAGCTGGTGCAGTGCTGTGTTTTGACTTCCAGCCTGGGAACAGTGCTGGTGATACCGATGTTTTCGGTTGTTGCTAAGTGATGTTTACCCTGACCAAGGACTTTGTGAGGCTCATGCTCTGCCAGGGAGGAGGGGAAGCCGGGAGGAAGCAGGGACAGGGCGCCTGACCCAGGCTAGCCAGGGGGGTATTCCATACCACAGCACGTCATACCCGGGCTGGGGGGTAACTGGGAGTTACCCGGAAGGACACGGGCTTCCGGGTGGGACTCGTTTTTTGGCCGGTGATATCGTATTCCCTTCCCTTGTTATTTTCTCTTACCATTGTTGTCGTTGGTGGTAGCGGTGGTGATTTGTGTTGTACATTGGTTGATGGACTGTTCTTGTCTTAACCCGTGGGAGTTGCACTCTTTCGATCGTCCTCCTCGTTCCTCTGGGAGTGGGGAAGGGGAGAGCCCCGGGGGGGGGGTGGTTGGCAGGCCTTGGTTGCTCTCAGCCTGGCACCACTCACTGAGAGGGAGTGAACAAGCTGTCTGGCTAGGGTTTAAACCACGACAGATGAATATGTCACGCCTCCTAGGTTGAATTAATATCCTAAGCATATTCTAATTTAATTATTTGCTCTCATGATGTAAAAGTTTTAAGACATTTGTTGCCATCTACAACAGGGGGATCTTCTTTCTGTATTGAGAATTTATTTTAAAAGAGAAATTCGGGCTGTAAAATAAGATATCCAGTGATAATGAAATAAACAAAACCATTTCAGATTACAGACAAGACTGACAATGGCATTGGTGTACTGTAGGTAGGCACTTGTTTCCTTATAAATGGGCATACACATTTCTGATGAAAAAATCAGCAATTATTTTTAGACAAAAAGTAACAAAGGTAAAAAATAAAATGCTCAACAAGGAAAAGTGTAGATAAACACGGAGGAACCTAATCTCACTAGAATCATTTCTGGAAGAAATACATGCTATGAATGCTCCATATACTTCTTACTACTGAAGAGAATACATTAAAAAGATGTGTAAAAGATATGTATGCACCCAGATACATTTGAATATATCTTTTTTTAAGACTAAAGTGAAAATACAGATACATTCCATTGTACTTGCTCAAGTTTTGAAACAAATGTGAGACGTAATAAAAAAATACAATGCTGAAGCAATTTTGCAGTTTGAATACATAATCTTCTCTTATCCACTGATAGTCTAAATAACTTCTGGCTACTAATCCTGTTCAGACAATAGTTAAGAACTTCTGCTGTAAGCAGTTATGAGATGCTTGTATTACTTATTTCACAGTTATATATCAGATTTATTCTTCAATTCCTTGAGAGAATCCCCTTTTGTTTATTATAAGCATTGGCAAACCCGTTGCTGTAGAGATTCAAAGGGATGCATACTTTCCATTTCATTTATAATTAGAATATTTATTTGCCTTATGTTTTAACTAGGAAATAAACATTCAATGCCATATGTAAGGAATAAAATTTGTTTAATAGCATGCTACTATTTAGCACTACTTTTTAAGCTCTTACAGCAGCTATAATTTTGCTGCTGTCTTATTTCCATAGTTTTCCAGGACACTTCATTCATCAGTAAGCATTGCTTTGTCAAGTTACAAATGACAGTATATTTTACTAATAAATGCCACACTATTTAAATCATGATTGAGGCACCTGGATCACATAAAATGTGTATTACAAAAGTATTAGAGTGCAAGCGAGCAAAATAGTCTATCTCCCAGAACCAGTGTTTGAAAGTAAACTTCCCTGAAGAAGAACAGTTTATGATTTAAGGCCATCTCTAAAATATTCACATTGTGGTCTGTCTATTTAAAGATCTCATTTATGTGCTGAGCTCAAACATTATCAGACTATTTTCCTACCCACATTTCTGTAATCCCAAAGTTTTCTCTGTCCAGTGTCCGGTATTACAGTTGCCTTTTTTTTGTTGTTGCTGTTTTTTGAGCAAAGACTGCTCAAAACTAAGACAGTTCAGTGAAAGATATCTACAAAAGGAAACATAAGCCAGACCGCAGCCATAAATGTGTACTGAAGAAAATGGAGCTCCTTTCATTTGCACCATGTAAGGATCTAGCGTTTTGTATTCTGGCAAGACATCAAAAATTTCTTTCCTGTGAATCATCTACAGCCTGCAAGAGAAATGTCTCAGAATCATGTGCCTTCTTCCAAGTATTCACATCTCACTTTTATTCAGATATAACTTCCAATAAAATTTCTGTTTTAGGAAGTAACACATATTCAATATATGTCTGGAAATTGCTTTAGAAAAGCAAAACTAATGAAACAGGCACTCTATAATTTGTTGCAAGAGTTAACCTTTTATTTAGGATTATGGATTTAGGCCTATTGCCATTACTCACATGAATAACTTCTCCTTAAGTGAGTAGTAAGACTGCATTTTAAGGGGTTTTCACTAAGTAAAAGCAATTGGGCTGAAACTGAACTGTAAGAAACGTTCTTTTAAATTAAAAAAGTGTTTGTGTAGGGAAAGGATGGCCAATAAATTTCAGTTAAACTCAATTCTGTTAAAATCTTCAATGTCTGCTATAATAAAGACTTCAGTGAAAACGAAAAGTACCAAATACTTCACAGGAGGACTCAAGTGCTAGGTATATTTCCATAGAAAATGGACAATCCATAGCAATATTTGTTCGCAACAAAATGTGGGGTTTTTTCTAATCTTTCCAGAAGTCCTTTCCAAAGTGGGTAAGAGACTTGAATTCAGGCTCGTTTGCCAACCAACAAAGCAAATTATCCTAAGCTTGATTATGCAGATTTTCCTGGACTCCAGGCAAATATTTAGTCTTGCAAAAAAGTTGTGTATTTTATCAGGTTCCAGCCTTGGCTTCAAACTTCATAAGAGTTTGGAAATGCAAAGGGCAGGCGATCATTATTTGAATGCCATCACCTAGTAGTTCATTTTCAGAACTTGTCCAATTTCCTGAAGATTTCAGGTGGGGAGTTATCTTTGTCTTCAGTAAAACCTATTTTATCAGCTTGCTGACTTTCACCCTATAGAATCTTTTAACTGATTTTGATAATCCTTGGGTTAAATTAGTGCATGGTGTATGACCTAGGATGAAGCATTCTGTCCTGGCTAGGAGTTTGCTCACACCACAGTATATTGAAAACTTCCTTTGGCAGAAGAGTAAGAAGAGAAATAGTTCTCAAAACTGTTGTTTGTGCTGGAAATCAGGAGGTTTCTCCTTTGCAAACACAGCAACACAGCACTTCTTTCTGCAGTTTTGTTTTTCTGCAGTTTCTTTCCCCTATGCAGGTGGTTGAGGTTGCAGATGGACACGGGAAAGTCAGGCTCAGTAGGACAGCTGTTGCTTTGCATCACTCTTGCTATGATTCTGAGTGCTTGTCATCTTTATGTCTCGGTTTGTTTGCTTTGGGATTTTTAAACACTGTGTTCATTGGAAAAACAAGGAGGAAGGGAGGACTGGCCAGCTGGCAAATAAAGCTGAACTCAAGATGGAGAGGAAAGAATCATGGCAATCACATTTCCACTGATTTTTAATATGGGGTTGGAGATTTTTTGGTTATGTACAGGGAAGGGAGGACAGATAGTTTTACATAGGAGGCTTTGGTGTTATGACTTTATACATCTGTAGTATGGTTTGGTTTTGAAAACAAAGAGGGTGACCCTACATAACTATTATCTCTATGGGGAATTTATAACTAAAATTCTTAAGTGCTAAAGAGCAATTTGATGTCAGTAGGGTCTACCTGACTAAAATAAATGCATGTCTCAAAACTTGCTAAAATTGTTACACTTTATCTTGATTTTTCAGTTACACAACACACTTTATCTAATACCGATAAGCTGGAATTGATTTTGGGCTTGTGCAAAACAAGTGAAAGTCAGGGGTGAAGACTTTGGTCTACACCACAGAGGAAATCAAAGTACAACATAACACAAAATTCAAGGACTGATTTTGAGACATTTAGAGAGTACATAACACCATCTCCTTCAATTAGTAAAGAATAAGTGAATATAGCAAGCATATTTTCTGCTGCATTCTTTCAAGGCTCACTTACACTAGTAGCCCATTTATTAACCACCATGATAGCTGTATGTCAGTCCTGTAGGAAATGTATATTTGCTAGTGTTCCCCCCGATCCATATCGATAGAGAAGTTTTTAGGGGTTAAAGTTATTCCTTTAAGGCTGAATTTCTGTTATGTTTAGTCTTGTGAAAAAACATAAAGCAATTTTACTCTGAGCTACATCAGCTTCCTTTCCAGGCTTCCTACTTTCTTGGACCCTCCAAAATCTTGAGTCCTGAGTTTTTAAAGGCAGCTTCTCATTTGCATTTACAGTTAACTACAGGCACAAATATACAGCTAGCTATCTGCCTGCTTTAATGATCAGGCACAGTAAATAAATATCTAACCTCTGTTTTCCTCTGCTCACGTCACCTGGGCTAAGATAAAAAAGTAGTTCACTGCAATAATAAACCCATATGTACCAATCAGAATCAGGTTCTGTCTCCTTCTTCTAGTCAATAACAGGGATTTTGTTGTTTGTTACTTTTTTTTTTTTTATTTTTTATTTTCTTAAATCAGTACCACTGACCTCAACGGGACCAACTGCTAAAGAGGGTGCTAATACTGGTAAGGGAGCAAGATTAGAGAAGGCAACCCTGTGTGAATAACCACCTAAGCACCCATTTAACTTTAAGCACTTCCTTATGGCCCTAGAAATTAATAGCTTTACACATTTGCTCAAAGTTAAGCATATGCTTAATGCCTCCCTGAATTAGAAATTAGATCTTTGAACTTCAGTTTTGCTTACACCTTTTATTATTTGGTGGTAGATTCAGTTCTAGAAGGTAGAAAATAACAGTCATTCAAAATGATATATTTTTGCAATTAAATGTTACCCATACAGTATATTCAGCACATCAGCAATTAACATTTCTCTTCTGAATGTATAGTTGGCTGTATAACAGCCATTAAATGGTACTAATGATACAACTGTTTCAATT
The DNA here is from genome assembly GCF_034315485.1 of Pezoporus occidentalis. NCBI lineage: Eukaryota > Metazoa > Chordata > Aves > Psittaciformes > Psittacidae > Pezoporus > Pezoporus occidentalis. Next base: position 7,536,668 of record NW_026916158.1, read on the forward strand.
AGACTTTCTAGTTCTCTAATCCAAGAATAACTGTTTAAAAAAACAAACAAACAAACAAAAAAAAAACAAAAAAACCCAACCAAAAAAAACAACCACCACCACATCTTATTACTGACTTAAGTTTTCTATTAGTTATATCAATGTTTATTTTTCAGGCTTAGTTTAGCTTTGTGTAGCCTGAAAATCCATCATGACTTCCTGATTTGACTTAAACTTGACAAGTCCTATGTATCATGCATGTGACATCAGATCTTGCACCTGTATAAGCAGTAACCTATTAGAAAAACTAGAAAATCACTCTTTTACCTCATATACAGTTTTTATTTACTGTTTGAACACCCTCATCTGCATTGTACTTATTGGGAATTAAGGATATCAATAGTAAAAGGCCATTTCACTTGCTCAGTCATATTCAGAGCCAGTTATACCAGTCTTCAATATACACATCCTTTTTTTTTCTATATATGTGTTAAATTTGTAGAGCCTAAAGCCAGGTTTAGACTCATCAAATAAACAGAAAATTAATATGTTGTTAGACAGAAAACACAAGGTATCAGAAACTGTACAGGGTGAGTTGCATTAGAAGGCTTCAATTCACCCAAACTTTCACTTAGGGATTGTTGTGCACCTATTTTCTGGTAGCACAAGATGAGCTGATGAGTAAAGACTGTTTTTTTGGTGGTAGGATCCTATTCAGAGATCTGACCTTAGTGGTTCTCTACAGCACTGCCAGCAGAGGGATGTGAAAAACAGCATGAAGAAGCTATCAATTGCCATAGGTAAGAAGATACAGATGGTTCATTATCAGTAATTTCAGTTAATTAAAGCAAAATAAGCAAATAAGCTTTCTAACCATTCTACTGGTTTCAATGGAAGTTAAATCAAGCACAGATGAGTTTCGTATTAGCAATGGTCTTAAGGTTGTATAAAAGGAAATTATGGAAATAGCAGATCCTCTTCATGATAGAGAGTGCTGTAATATGGAGACATCACTGAGGCCGGTTTCTGCTTTAAAACCTGGTAAATCAGGGTTATGTACACAAAATGAGAATTTATCTCCACAAGAGTCTTGCAAGTCAAACCTAGCTATTAGCAGGAAGTCAGACTACAATTATCTTTAACTTCGACCTTTCCAAGTTTCTTCCCTTGCTCTGTCCCTATAATGACACTTGTGTTATCTCATATTAATATTTGATATGTATTGTTATTCTAATAACTAATTATAGAACTCACAAAACTAATGATGGCAATTTAGTTTGTAATCCCATCTGTTCACTTTAGCAGAGTTGTTTATCTTCTTTCATGCTTTCAAAAACTCCTGATTTGTAATTAATCATGCATTTTGACTTATGTAATTAGAGGTTTGCAGGGTTATTTTTTTTAATAAAATGACATAAAGAATAAACAGGAACTGGCATGGCACTGCAAAGAGAAAACATTTCTATGTTTTCAGTGACCAAATCATTGAAGAAAATGTGGCTATAAATAACCTTTGGAACAGCTGAGTAACTCCTGTCATAAACAGTAAGTTGATACTTTGCTGTTATAAAGTGTTCCTGGAGAAGCCTAAACAAATGTTTCTGTTCCTTATGCACTCAGCCCTAAAGTAGTCTATGCGTATGGTGCATGTTGCATTTCTGTTTAAGCAATGCTGGCATTTGTACTTATGCTGCCTGATGACTTGGCCCATTCCTTTATAGAATGGGCCTGTAGAAACACTGCACAGAGTTAGCTAGGAAAAACAAAATGTGGTGCATTGAAGACCCTAAAGTAAGTGCTGCTTCTTGTCTATATTGTTTATATTGTTCTCCATAATTCTGTATGACTCTCATACATGATAGTGCAGGCAGTATTTGCCCACATGAATTGATTTCTTAGTCTTATGGGACAGCTAGATATGAAAGTCTGAAGACACCATCGATATAAAAATCATTATGCTGATTTTAAAAGACAATCAGAACATAAAATTCTCACACTCGAGGAACTGAAAAGAGAAGCTAAAATATGAGAAATTGAAATCTTTGTACGAGACATTCTTGACATACCTCCATAAGGCAGATTTCCAGCCTTTATAATTAACAGTCTCCTTTGAACTTACAGATTGATATAAAGTCTGTTAATTTCTTTTAAACTTGACCCCTTTCACTAAGGATCTTTAAATTCAAAAATATCTATTTTGGTGATATATTTTTTGGGTTTAATTAGACTATACAGGAGGCAAAGTTGGCTAAAAATTTAGCTCTCTGATCAAGAAAATTTCTATTGATCTCCTAGAAAAATTAGGTCATTCCATTTTTGGATGTATTTTGGTATTTATAGGGGCACTGAAATAAACTGAAGGTAACAAAAATATTAATTCTCTAATTGTTTTATTCATTTAACTTAGATATTAATTCTAAAGCTGTAAAGTAGTCTAGCAGTCTTTTTCCGATATGCTTTTTGTTCTTTAGCATGTGTTATACCATTTCTCAATAAGTGACAGTTTAAGAACTCTCAACCTTAATCCTCTTTACATTGGGCATAAAAAAAAAAAAAAGAATATTTGGGTTTGTTTGTGTGTTTTGGGTTTGTTTTTTTTTTTTTTTCCTGTTTTTTCTGATTAAGTTTCTACACTTCTTATAATCTGATTTTTTATTAAAGTCTCTGCATTCTAAGGTGTGCACCTATTCCTGTAAAGACCAAGAATTCCATCCAAAAAGTTTATAAAGCCTCAATCTGTATTTTTGTCCTGTTGAATTTTAAATGCATAGGTTTTTGTCTGATTAATTGTAAAATATCATCTGCAATAGAGGACAGGAGTTTGTTTTGGGGTGTTTTTTTTTTAGCCTTAACATGCAGCAGCCACTGTGTTACATTATTCTGAGTTTTGTGTGATTCTTTTTATAGTTGCTTTCTTGACAGCAGAATGTGCACTGCTGAACCTAATGAAAGAAAGTAATTACGTAAGACGAGAAAATGGATTCCTCTTAGGCTTCTTTTTTTTTAAATTAAAAACCCTGAAGATTTATACCTTTCCTTCAGCCAGTGCTATGATCAGAACTGTTTTCTTGTATCTGAGAATTGAATTGAGAACTTAGTCTACATTCCTGTGTTTCAACACAGGATCAAAGCAATTTATTTGCCATTTGCTACAGATCTTTTATCCATGGTGCAATGTGAAACATCAAACAGTTCTCATTTGTTTTCAGGAGCACATACATAAAGAGACCAAGCCATTGTAATTACATGCATGTAACCCAAACTGAATTAATTCCGATTTTTTTTTCCGCACAAATAAAGCATATTCATACCTTCAATATTCACAGTTAAAGCCTACTCCTGTATGAGTGTTGGCTGTGATATGGTGAACACCTTTAAGACAGATCTTTTTATTTTATAAGTGTATTTTGGTACCAAATAAACAGCTCATGTGGCTGCACTAAGAACGGTGAAGGAAGCATATTCTTTTTATTTAGCTGTCTTCACTAAAAACAGCTTTCCAAAAGCCTCGTCAGTTGTTTGGTTCTGCCCCCCCCCCCCCCCCCCCACCTGTTTGTGTTGTTAACCAGGATTTCCAGATGCTAAGTGTTAGCACATAAAGCTTAGAGTTGAGAAATTCTGACTGCCATCACCAAGGGATTAAACAGAGGTTTATTCAGGTAACTCAGAACAAATATTACTCTGTGAGGTTTAAAGCAAGCCATGCATCTAAATTATCAAACTTTTCCTGCATAAAAAACTACCCTGCTTGTATGCTGCTTTACACACTGCCTTTTTGGCCAAAGGGCTTTGTTATATTGCATCCTCATTTTTCTTTAATCCTTTAAAAACATGCATGGAAATGGTGTTACTGGTAAATTAAAAATATTATTTCACCACATTACCTAAAACACCAGTAACCACAGAGAGAGAAGTCTTTTCAAGATGCCTTCCTAGCAGTCAGCCTTTTAGCAGGTTTCTGCCTCTCTTGGCAGCACTGAACAGCTACTTGGAACTAATCTCCATGTCAGCCTTGGGTATACCCTCTGTTCAGTGGTGGACTTGCAACTGAGAAGTAAGGGAAGGGGGCAAGTATTTGCTTACCAATAAATTTGAGATTTCCAGAAGTACCACTGGGTGCATGTGACAGTAGTCCTAGTGTGTGTGACAGTGAACTCCTGAGTGAGCAGCAGAACCACCTGGACATGTACTTACCAAACCTGTGACTTTTGGCTTCCAAGAAAACAGGGGAGAAAAAAGTATAAGCACCATACTTCTGACAGATAAACTGTCCATAATCCATCTCATGCAGTCTGTCCTTGCCTGGATGACTTTCCTAATTTTGAAGCTTCAGTGCAAGAGGTCAGTAAACACTTTAATTGCATGTAAGAAGCAATCAGCTTTTGGCACAATTTATAACTAAGGTAACTTGTTCAGAAGTACATGGCTCATTTAATTTTAAAAAGAGGGTCTAGTTTAATTATTTATGCTGTATAAATAATGAGATTCCAGTAGTCTGAGAAGTCAGTGAAACATTATGATATTAAATCTTTGCAAAGAGACAGGAGGTGAAGGGAAAGACTCTTTTGTATGAGTTATAAAGTGTGAGGATTAGCAAAATGTGGATTAGTAAGGGTCTGCTGCATTCAATACAGAATTTAGGGTGAATTATTTACTTTTAGTATTATTTGCTTTCAGATTATTAAAATTAATTCTACAACTTGGTAAATAAAAGAAAATGCTTTTGATGAAAAATGCAAATTTTTTTCTAAGAATGTTATTTAAGAAATTATATTTATTATTATCTATTAATGAACAGTAGGAAACATTTAGTAGCTTGTGTTCAAACCTTGAAGCATTTGAATAGACGAATTGTATTTTGGTTTTTGTCATGAGATTTTGTTACATATCTATTCAGATTTGTTTCAAATAAAGCTCATGCAAGACAAAGGTTGTGGGAGAGAAAAAACACTTTTTGTCCTAGGTTCCTGAGCTGAGAACTCAGTACTTGATTAACTGTGTTGACTGCAACCAAAATAAATCATGTGCTGTCTGTTAAACTGAAAATTAGTCTGGAGTCTGACAGCCAGGGGAAAAGCACACATCTATTCCTAGCGACAATCAGAGAAAGTGCAGGAAAGTACTCCAGGAGGTGAACCTGCAGTGGGGTTGTGAGATCCATTCTGTTATGTGAGGAAAAGAACTACCAAGGTCCTTCACAATTACCATGGAGCTATAAACCTGGATGTGATGTGACACAGTAAGGGGAAAAATGAGGGGGAAATAGGAACTGAGTGCTTTGTTTTACAGGAGGCACACAAATCTGGCACCTGAGACAACCAGGCAACTATTATTGTTATTCCTAAATCTTGGAGTTTTTCAAGAGAATAAGTGAGTCAACATTTCTTCATATTTCATAGGCCCTATTCCACATTTTGTTACCTTAATCCTTTATTGTTTCCTTTTAATTACAGAGTAATCACCACTGAAGTTTATGGTCCTGTTGTTTTGCTTCTGTAGGAATATCCATCAGCTGCACAGAAATCTCAGACACTCCACATGTCAGCTTGCACATATTTTTCATTTTGACATGGTTTATAGCAAATGCCATTACGGGGTTGCATTTAAGCTGCTGGTGACAGCATGTCATTGTTCAATTAAGTTTTTAGACACCTCTTCTAATTGTATATTTCAACACTTCCTATGATTGCTGCTATTTCTCACTTTTCCCAGTTGTTTGAAAGGGAGTAAAATTTCTCTCCTTACCTCCAAACGTGAAGACTGTGCTGACTTTACTTTGTAAATGTGACATTAGAATTGCACTCAAAATTTGCAGGTTGACAAGCCTGCACAATGCAAATCTTCCTCGTGAACGTGAGGGACAGGGTAATTCACCCATTTCTGGAAAACTGCAGAAGTATCTCGAAATTTACTAACAAAAAGCTAGTTTGGGGAAATGTCCCTATGGATAAGAGCATATTTCAAACATTGGTATAACAATGTCCTTGACTGCTCCAGTCAAGTACTTCAGGACAGTAATTGAGATAGACCATCCCAATTTCAAGGTTGGGGGGGGGGGGGGTGTGTTTGGTTTGGGCTTGGGATTTTTGGTTGTTTTGTTTTCAAATACATTGTTAATTGTTAAACACTAGTATTTGGATAGATAGGTGAAATAGATGCAGAATCCCAAATGCGATTTAATTATCTTGCTGAATAGAACTAGCTGGCTGTTTGCAACATAACTATAAAAGAAAACGGATTTTTTTTTGTTTTCTGTTCTTAAAAAAGAGAGTGGTTTGGTTTATTTGTTTGTATGAGTGATTCTGAGGTTGGATATTTTTCTTCTTCCTGGAGAAAAAACTGAGATTTACACAGAGTCTCTCTTGGAATACATTCCTCTCTTGGAAAATATTTCAGAGTCTTAGAGAAGGAAATCTTTTATTTGTGAACCTTCATAGAATGACTGTCTTTGAATTACAGTGATTCTGAGTCAGCTGGGAAAATAAGTAAACCATTTTAAGCACATGAAGCTTGTTTCTGGATGTCCCTGAAGGGTCCCTGACTTTAAAATGTAACTTCTAGCCTATAACTCAGGTATATTTTGAGAAGAATTATGAAAATGCTGATGCTCTTTTGTAAGTTTTTGCTAGATAGATGCAAGTTTATTTTTCACAGCCACCATGGAAAAAGTTTTTCAGACAAATGAAAACAGCTAGATTTTTTTTTTTTTTTTTTTTTCCCATAAGCCAGAACACCACTTAATACTTTCTTTGAATCTTGAATCTCTGTTCAGGACAGTTTAGTCTATAAGCAGAAGCATTGAGAATTCCCTTTGTAAAGCTGATCTGCAATAGTCAGCAGTTTGATTTTTCTTTACACTTACATAGGTAAGAAAGACTTTCCAGTCCTTGCAGTAGCACTTTACAACAGAAAGATATTTTTCCATGCAGTATGAAAATACATTTTCATGACACATTATTTATTTTACTCGTGGGGGTAGGGAGGGAGGGCACATGTTCAACACCTCTGTGAGAAATATGAATGATTTAGAGGAATGAGTTTAGATAAAGTGCAATTTCAAGCCATTTTGAAGTCATGAGTCTTCTTGAGGCAGCAACAAAAATGAGGAGGTGCAGTGAAGCTGATACCAAACAAATCAGCCTTCTCATTTACCTGATGAAGCCAAACACAAGCTTCATAGAGGCACCCTGAGACAGCTAATGGCACTGTTGCAGTGTAGTCCTCACCAGCGTGTTCAAACTGACTCATTGCTTCACATACAAGAGAAACACCAAGGATTTAAAGCAATACTTTCTTACCTAGTATGAACTTTGATTGCATGACACAGTGGCAAATGTATTTTTGCATGTGAAATACTCAAAAACCTCAATGGCAAAAAACTACTTCCAATGATACTGCAAACTGACTTAAATGCATGTGCAAAATATCTTTTGTTGTTGTTATTGTGGGGTTTTTTTGGTTTTGTTTGGGTTTGTTTTTTTTTTTTTACTGGTTGCTTTTTTTTTTTACTATGATCTTTGAGCTAGCAAAAGAAATCTTCCTGTGTGGCAGAAAAAGTCTGACTCATGCTACTGCTTCCTAATAGGTAATACTGCCTGTGGCCAGGATTCTCAAGATTGATGAATTACACACTCAGCTCCTATAAACTCCCATTGGATCCCTCATGAAAAAAATTTAGCATGCATTCATTTCTATTTCCTTACATTTAGAGTATGTATTATTCTCACGGTAGCCACCTCAGACACCAGTGGAAGAAATGATAAACAAATGTTTATTTAAGGAAAGGCGAGTGAGCAAAGTAGCAACAGGCTAGAGAACAAATATGTTTATTCCTGGGAAAGGAGATAGGAATAGAAAAGATTAAAACCAAGTTGGAGTGGCAACTCGTAACAATACAAATTCTTACAGGAAGAAATGAGAAAGAGAGTAAGTGCTCAACTTCAGAAAAATTTTGTGGAAAAATCTGACAAACAGTATTTTTACAAAAGTCTACAAAAAGCAGAAAAAAAAACCAGGAGAGGGCAATTTAAAGGTATGCAGTCTCAACGGCAGCATTTGTTAGTTGCTAGTTTGTTTGGGGATGTTAAAGGTTTTTCATTACTTGAATTCTCTACATCACTGTCAGGCACATTCACGAAAGATCAGGTGTAGCTTAACAGTGCGACGGACATGGTGGTAAGAAAGGGTGAAAACTTTTGACTGTGCTCTTTACAGGTCAGACTGAAAAGTCATAAAAAAACATGTAGGCACAAAATAATTTTATTCAGTCATTATAGTAATGTAACATGTATATTCAAGAAAAATAGATTGAAAAAAAAAGAGGGAGTTTTGTACTTTTTTTGGCCTACACAAATCTACAGGCAGCTAAAACAAACTGGAGAAACCTGCACTGTCCTCATGTTTATCAAGTTCCTCAAGGCAAGACAGAGGAAGAAATAAATAAGGTGAATGCTTGGGGAGAAGTGTCTTAGAAAAGATGTCATTGTCATTGGGAGAATAAATGAGGAAGGATGACATGTAGAAGAAGAATTAGCAAAACAGTTCTTGACATCTGTTAGGAGGAAAAAAAAGCTCCCAGCAGCTGCAGACAATGGAATACTTCAAAAAATGTAGGAACATCACAGAAAGTGAAGATCTAATAACCCCACGGACAAAGAAGGTGGGTTTTTTTAAGTTTTCATTGCATTAAAAAAAAAAAATAATTCTAATATCACCCAGTTCTATTGCATTATTTATTGTTACTTAAAACTGTATCTTAAGATAAAAAGAAGGAAAGCCTCCAGTTGTAAACTAGATCTAGCTTAATATAGCTTAAGTACACTGTATTTGACAAACTGCAAAATCAGCTTTGTAGTACAACCAAGTTTCAAAACTCTACAGCTTTTTGTTAGATATATATGCTGTTTCTGTGAATCCCAGTTCTTGAATTCATGTTTGCTTTTGAGGGCTGCAGAGAGATGGAGAACAAGAAGTTCAAGGGTGTGATCAGTTATACTGCTGTTCTTGAATATGGGACTTTTTTTTTTTTGCTCATGCTCAGTGCAGCTACAGCAAATAAGTATCCAGATTATACTGGACACAGAGCATGAAAAAAATCCTATACAGAAGCACAGATGGAGAAAATGATGGTACTTGACTGAAGCAAAATGAGCCCAGAATTTTTCAGACTAGGGAGTAACTTCTAGTAAGTCACTAGTCTAAATATTCATAGGAAAAAATAAGTAATTGATTATTTTCAATTGAGTCCTTAATCTCTGTAGACCTCATGTTCTTTTCCTTACAGAAATGGGTTTAGGAAGTACAAAATTATATATTCCTTTCAAGTACTTAAAATTGTTTAGAGAAAATATTTATGCTTAGGTATAATAGGAAAAAAAAAATAGAAAAATGAGTTTAGAAAGTTTAGAAAATTCCAGTTTGGAGACTGCAGTTCATTTCATTCATAGAGGATTCTTTTAGATTTACATCAGACATCATAAAAGCTTTCCAGCAGTCAGAGAGCAGTACTGACTTTTCAATTTGGGATTTGCCTTAACTGCTTAAGGTCTCAAAAAGAAAATCAACTGCAGCCGACCAAAGAGTGTGTTGCATTGGTCATCACTCCTGCATTTTTATTTTAGTTGGATTTAACTTCCTGACCAGCTTTAATTTGCAAATATAAATGATTATGACTATGAAAATCTGCAGACAAGTTACATTCATGTTTACCAAGAGCAGAGTTGGAAATTCAAGTCTCTGTTTTGTCAAAATACTTATTTCTGCATATCAAAAGACTGGATATTAAATGTCATTACCAAAAGGTTTGCAAATATGTATTTTGTGAATAACTATTGGAACACCAGGATAAGTATTTGGCCCTTACTTTACCAAAATATACCAATAATGTCCTCCTGCTTGTGGACTTATTGATACTTCCAAGGGACATCCACTTATGGCATATCCCTTTCTGTGTTTCCGAGGAAGTCTGCATCAGGTGTTTATTATAGACTATGGGTTTCGTTTTCTCACAAATTTCTCTTTGTGTTGGATTTTAGGGACAGAAGATTGTATATTTTGGCACTTTTTTTCAGGTTTACTTTCCAGCTACTCAATGCAAACTCATGGTTCAGGGACATATTTTTATCAAGGCTTGTCTCTGTGAAAGAAAAATGTTAGATACCTTGGAAAGTGGTATAACATAGGAAAGCAGTGTTTGGAAGCAGAAAATTCCAGTAATCAGTTAAGGTCAAACTCCATGTCCCATCAGGGCCATGGTGGACAGCAGAAGGGAGCCATTCCTGGGCAGCATAGGTAGTCCTGGCAGCACACTGCTTCCAGCTGCCCTACTTCCCAGGCAAACATATGAAAACCAAATGGAACTTGTAAATATTTGTTTCCAAAAATCACTTAATGACAGAGTATAAGGAGCTCATGAAATTATAATTTGATAGAACATTACTTTGAGATCTCCAGAAAGCACAGATGCTAGTAGTCAGTTGAAATGAAGTCCGATATACATGAACTTTGCTTCTCAGGAAAAATACAAACACCACCTTCACATCCCACACCCCCCCTAAAAAAAAAGAAAACAAACAAAAAAAAAAAACCCACCACCAAAACCCCCAAAACAAAACCAACCAACCAAAACCCACACTCAAACCCCCCAAACACCACCCCCAATTACAAAAAAAAACACAAAAAAACAACAAACAGACCAGATGTGAAGGAAGACCCTTATATATTAGACAAGATTTACAGGAAAGAGCACATACAGTAAAAACCTTCACTTTGATGATATTACCAGAGCACTAGTGTAGACTTCATTCCATTATGTTTTACACTTATGTAATTTATTAGACTCAAACTGTGATCTTTATTCATGCAAAACTCCTTTCTGAATTTATGGCAGTTTTACATTTGTTACTCAGTCTGTCTGGAATCATATATTTCTATGAATTAAACTGAGAAGCAGTCTTCCAATTAACATTACAACTGGTAATGAAATGAAAGATTACATGAGCTACAGTGAACAGAGAGACACAATACTATCAAGCATTAGAGCCAGAGATATTTTAAATATACACTTCCTATTTTCTGAAATTCCCACTTTCAGCAGTCTCTAGAGCTTAGCAAGATCATAAAACTGGAGCAGCATTTCATGGAGTTCCTTTTCGTTAATATCACAGTATTAAATAAGATCCTCCCTGCAAGGGAAAGAAAATGATTGTTCTCTCTCTTAAGCTGACTGTGTAAAATGTTCTTCAATAAAATCCAATAAATTAATATTCAATGATTTACAGTAAATCTCCTGAGCACAGGAGGTTTGCTGTAGATGGGAAAAGCAAACACTTACGGGGTACATTATTATGATGGTTTATGCTAATTAAATTGAAGCAGAAATGCTTAATTTATGTTTACCATCAAGTGCAAATGGGAAAATTCTTTCTTAGTTCAAGCTTTATCTTGTTAAAAAGATTTAACTCCTTATTTCCTATAATAAAGAGCTATTTTTGAGACTATACTGAGAAAGCAGAGGGTTGCAGAGCTTTTCTGCTAGTTACCATGACACTTTGGATCTCAACCTACAGTTCAATACAATAGCTGCAATTAGGTTAATTAGAACATTATCTCAAAGTACACAGCTATTGTACAAAAGAAGAAACATTCTCACTGAACATGCTGCCGAGTCACCAATAAATGATTTTTTAAAAATTACATTTTCTAATTGTAATGAATAATTTAGTTCTCCTGGAGGTGCTTGACATTTAAATATTGCAACTCAAGAAAACAAATCCATCTAATACATCTAATATCCTTGGTCATTTGAAATTTTTCTGGCCATTCAGTTATTTTCTTCTATAAAATAATGAGAGAAGAAGAATCCCTGCAATAAAGGATTATATTTAGCATATTAGTTATTTCCAAATTCAAAGGTCTTAATTAAAAGTCATACACATAAAAATAAATATTAATCTGGGTAAAAGGTTTATTATTATTGTTATAATATTCACCACTATAACAGGCAGGTATAGGCAGACAAAGATATACAGGATATAAGGAATGAAAGTGATTAGCATGATGAGCTTTGGGTGAGCACATCAGGAGCAAACTTGTCTCCATATTGTTTTTATAGAAATTATGAGAAGGAAAGCTTTAAGGAAAAAAAACGCAATATTTTATGCATTTTCTGGAAACTCAGCTCAAGCATAGAAGGCAATGATAAGGTGGAAGGAATGCAGCTCCCTGAAAGTCAACAGAACTTTTGTCACTGATGTCAAGATCAGAGATCCAATCTTTGAGAGTGCCCTATGAAAATGGTTAACATTAAACTGTTAACCTTCCTAGATAAATGTTCAACTACCTAAAACTATTTTTTCCACATGTACCCGAGCAACACAGCTGGCATTCAGACCATGTGTGTTACAGAAAGGGTACCTCTCTGCTACATTATGTGATCAGCCAAGACTGCCCTAGAAAATACACTGGACCATTGGTGTATTCTGTAGTCTCTAAAACATATTCAAGTGTACTGCCCCTTTCCTGGAGAAGCTTTACACACTGTACAAACCTGCTGTGGGCAATGACTTTGCAGCATACATCTCATGAATGTCATAGCTGTCATTGTGAAATATCAAATGCCAAGGTTTTCATAATTTATTTTCGCATATTTGACAGGCAGGGACTTTTTGAGGACATAACTACAAATTTTAACATTTGTTTCGGCCTTTATGTAGATCAAATTTGTTCTCATTCCCCACCCCATTTATCAATCATTTTCACTAATCATTACTGCCTATATTTATTTTCCATAATCATTAACTCTCTTTTCTCCGCAACTTAAAGAAAGGACAGTTGCTGTCAGACATTATGCAAATTATGTATATCTCTGAGGTGAAAAGATAGCATACCGATACCACAGAAAATGATTGCAAAACACCCTTAACCTCAAGAAAATCGCATTCTCCCTGATTAGAAATGTTATCAGCCGGACACTCGGCTAAGCACATGAGCATAATTCACCTAAGAATGAGTTATGCAACTCCTCCTAGAACCCAAACCGATAAAAGTAGCACAGTTTAATTCCCAACTTTTCTATGCCTGTTTCTTCATTAAACCATCTCAATTTTCCTACCTGTTCAATAGTGTCTGTTCAATGAATTTACAGGATATGTATACAAGTGCATCATACATAATAATATAACACATTGTATTATTATTAGAGTGAATCAGAGAAGAAAAATTAAAGTTCATATCTGGTTCTCATATTTAAACATCATAATCATGCCCTTTGTACTACCTTTTGTAATTCAGACAGGCTGGAAATCTGCCATGGTAGACACTTTCTGCCTCGATGCGCAGCAGTTAGTCCCCTCAATACTTTTCAGCTCTCCACTGTGAGAGCCAAAACAATAACAGTTGCCTAAAGTTTGAACTCAAAGTAGCATTTGGTTTAACAGCTGAAACTCTTTAAAACAAATAAACAAGAAAAAAACCTTAAATATGCTTGTCAAGACAGTGAAAGTTGCATGTGAGACAAGGATATAAAAATAAAACGTGTTGATTGGGTAGATCCACAAATATCAAAGAAAGAAAAATGTTATTTTTCCAGTGTTACTATTTTTCTTCTGTCTTCACTAAGTTTCAGTAGTATATCTCCTCTTCTTCCAGGCAGCTATGATGGCTACTGCTGCCAACGCAGTTTTACGTTACTGTGATGATAACAGATTACATGGGTATTTGTCTTAGCTCCCTATTTCCGCTCATACTTATTCTAAAAATCATTCTAAGAGAAGCAACATCCTCACCTTACCTAGCACCATTTTTGTCTCTTCTCTCACCCTGTCACACAGTTTGTGCCCTTTCTTACCTTTTCACTTCCATCTAGCTAAGACCTGGCTCCGTTCACCCAAAGAATCTGACGAACTTCAATCCCTCGAACCATGGCAGTAAAATCATCCACCACTTGTGACCTGGAAACCATCAGGTATTATCCTGTCTACAATGCAAAATCTTCAATGGAGAGAGCATCCATTTGTACCGTACCTGGTGCAAATGGAAACCTGTTCCCAACTCGCCTTTTGGCAAGACTACTTGTGTGTACATGGGAGTCAGTGAAACCCTTTATAAAAGGATATAAAAGATCTGTTGAGTTACTGCTCTCAGCCCTCAACTGATTTGTCATACAATGTCTGTTCATAATTGCACTGATCATCCTCTAACAAGAGTTCTATCTGCAGGTCTTTTGCTAATAATAATCCAGCACCTCAATTCCTTTGCAGAGCTGCCTCCTTCCCCAGATACCCTTTCCTCATTCTACTGCACTTCTTAGGTTGAAGTAGAAGAAAGGGATGCAATGCTTCTCAGGACAGAAGAAATATGAAAGAACAAGGACAGAGATAAGATAGATGCACAAAACCCATCATCCCTGCATCATTATCATCAGTAGCAAGAAAAGCTGCAGATAGCTGAATAATGGAAGGTGGAAACCTGGCAAGGCATCTCATCAGAATCATACAAAGCCCGGTCCTCAGTTTTATGGTCTGTTAGGTGACCATGCCTTAGGCTATCAAACTACACTTGTTTATGGCAAATTTCAAAGTAATTTATAAAAAACGTATCATTAAGAAAAAAGAAGATTTAACCCCACCAAGGAGATAATGTGGTTTGTTACCAGAATATCAAAAACAGTTTCCATTTTCTTATGTGAAAAAATTTCTGGTTTACAACCATTAGCTACGTCATTGTCTGTATTATGATTTCTATCCATCAACTCTCTAAGATTCTATGTTTCCTACAAAACTGTGTAGAAGAAATTACAGCTTCCGCACCACTGTAATATTCTACAATGTCTTTGAACAAGCAGGTGCCAGTGTCCCCAGCAAAGGCGTGTACGATCCCATGTAACTGAATCCATGCATTTGTGTTAAAAAAACTGACAGTCATGTATTATAGTTACTTATATGTTTTTATATACAATAAGCCAGTATACATGCCATATACATTCTTACTTACAGGAGCAGTTAATATTTTTCTTGAGTACTCTGTCTTTAATTCACTGATGCAATGCAGCAGTTATTGATTTTTTTCCCTAAATTTAGTAGAGCATATGTTACTTCATTAGTGTATCCACCTAGGGTTTTCTTCACAATAAATTCTATATAAAGGCAGCAGCCAGGATACACACAGAACAGTATTTTTATTTATACTAGGGTTCCATCCAGGGGCAATAAAATGCACCAAGCCCTTCAAGCGTACAAGGATTGCCTGGCCTATATCCCCCCTTTGCTTTGTTAGGCTCATTCACCAACAGTCCAAGTACACTAAGAAATTACAATTAAGTGTATTCTTTAGAGGGAGGCATGAGAATGGTTGAAACTGGAATGAGAGAGGGAGAAATACAAGCAAAGAAGCAAATTCTTAACATCAGTTCATTGCTTCATGATCTATCACTTGTTCCTTGTGAATTTTATGTGGAACTGATTTATAGGGCAAATCAATCACTCTAGCAGAAAGAAACCTGTTCTTAAAACAGTGTGAAAGCATCTGTCTGCAGCAGCACACATGCAGCATGAAGAAAGATTGAATACAAAGTTCTTTGCTTTAGAGGTTTGCCAAAGATTTATATAGGAAAAAAAAACAACAACAATCAAAACACAAATAAAAGAAACAAACCATAAAACATTTGCCAAAACCATTAAAAGAAAAAAATCTAGTCATTATAAGTTATTCTTGCCCCACAAGCACACATATATACTATATAATTAACATGTAAATACTGGATAAAGAGAAATTAGATGGAAGCATGTACTAGTATATAAGTAGATGTTTTAAGAGGTCTTTTGCTACTTATCAATAGCACAAGAATACCTACAGAACACAGATAGGGCAAAAGCCTTAACTATTCTCCATGTTGCAGCACAGGATACAACAATAAAGCCTTACTTCAAGAAGTAGACTGCTGAAAGAAATGTGTTCCAGTAACGCTTGCTAGTGAACGAGTCCATTGCAGTGGCATATACATACCTTACTTGCCCTGCAAGCCACAGGGTCTGATCCAAAGGCTAGCACAGACCTACCGCCCAAAGGCTTTGTTCTTGTTTTGAAAAGCATCAGTGTGGGATGTTTCCTTTAACACAGATTGCCATGCACAGATGAAAAATTCTGATCTAATTTGGTCCTCTGAAATAGATCAACCTAAACTAAACTAAAAGAGAAAAACATTAACAAAGTCTAAACCCTCATGAATTGGTTTTGGTTTTGTTGTGGGTATTTTGTTTTCTGTTGTTTCTTTGTAGGTTTGAGGTGTTAAAAGTTTTTTTTCTGGGGGTTATTTGTGTTTTTTTTTTTTCTGTTTGGTTGATTGGTTGGGGGTTTTGTGTGGGGTTTTTTGTTTCGGTCTTTTGAGTTTTTTACTTAGGACAGTTTTTTACTTTGAAAACAGGGAAATGCGAGAGCTTGCGTTATTCCCATGTAAAATCCAAACTACTTTATTCCCATACACTTTAAGAGGCTCAGGCATGATAATGAATAACTGGAGATGGTCGAATGTACACCTACAACTCAAACACATGCACTCAAGTACTGGTGTCATCAGGTACTGAAGCAGAGACAGTAAATCAGTGAACTACGACAGTTAGCTGTGGTAAAAGAGAAGAATGGATTTCATTATCTGAGACCTTCTCAGAGTAAGAGTCTTAATGGCTGCAAAGAGCTCAGTGGGGAAGGATGGCATCTGAAAGCAAAGAAAACTTCTGATGATTTTAAGTACTTTAATTTTTATCCCCCATAAACAATTCAAATGGGATGAACTATGTAATAGCTTTTTTATGATAATTGTGTCTATTTCTTTGGTCTTTTACTAGGTTGTTAAAGCTACTGAGGTTGCTGGAGAGCCTATTTTTTTCTTGGACTGTTCCAAGTGTTATTTGGTTGCTAGAGTTTAGTGATGATAAAGATTTATAAACAGCTAATAAAAGCTCTTTTTAAAGAGCCTGCCTTCTTAATATAAACAGTCCCTCCCTCCTGAAGTAATTTCAGTGACAAAGTTTTTACTTTATTAAAAAGAAGAAATGACACAGAAGAAGCTATCTAGAAAATATGGTAATGAAAATGTTTTTTTTCCCCCCATAACATTACAGGGGAAAGGAGAGACAAGGAGAAACAAAAGCATTTTAGTTACAAGGTCTGGCACAAGTTCAAACATAAATGTTGCTTCACATATTGGGACTGCAGGATCAGGTCACAGGAATGAAATCAAAAGTAACTTCTTTCCACCCTAAAATTTAGTTCTGGAAATAATTATTAATTTGATCTAATGTCTTGCATAGGACTGCTGCTGTAAAACCATGTGATGGAGTGGGTGGAGAAGAGTGAAGGCACATATAGATACATATACTTTAAACTGCTTCACCAGAACATGGAACTCTAAACTCAAGTTAAAATACCCATCTCAAATATAACACAACACAGAGAGGGATGGCTGAAAGGAAATTAAGCTGTGAAACATTTTTTAGAATAACATTTCAGTTTTACTATTTAACAGCCTGTAGAAACAAAATGTGACAGAAGAATATCAGATTGCTTACATGCTTACTGCCCAAAGTTTTGAACACACAATTAGTTTTAGATGGGTACATTTTTGTAATTACAAACAGTTGTATGTGTTTATGACTTTTAGCCTTCTGTAGCACACTGAGTACAATAACAGCATTTGCCACCTGCATTGCAATTCCCAGAAATTTAATTATAAAACCATGCACACATCCCTGCAATTTCATCATCAGTTACTCTGCTTTCACATTAATATTATTTATTGTACCTGCTTAACCTCTGTATTTTCTAATAGTTTTTCAAAGTGGTTTTACATACACTGTTTTGTATACTACACAGCAGTATGAAATTTAGACAGAAATTTACATAATTCTCCAAGGTGTAAACTTATCTTCTATTCAAAGCCATTAAATATCATCTATCTGTATATCACCATCTTTTTTTAAAGTCTCAATCACATCTATATGCAATCAGTTTTCAGGAAGCAGAAGTTCTGGTAGTGCATTAAGAGTAATTTGTTTCCTTTCATTAAACATTAATTTACATTTTTAACATCACAGATATTCCAGAAATGAATGCATTCAAAATATGACATATTTTAGATCAGTATTGTTAAAAAAGGAAGATGGGTTGTTTGTGAGGCTGTTTATGCACAGCTGCTGTTGACCAGTCATTTCTTAACTGATCTCAAAATTCCCAAGGTCCTGATGCTTGGCCTGCATTGCCTGAATCACCACTGCCCCAGGGAAGGCAGGTAGGATGTGAAGGTACAAGGTACAGAGAAGAAGGTCATGGATCCATTATCACCACAGGGAAGATACAGCAAAACCTACTTCTCAGAAAACTCTGCCATCCACTTTCCCTTCCCACACATATATGGTACTTGTCTGACCTATGTGTCTGATGTTGGAGCTCATAGTGCTAATCAGTTTTGGCACAGATCCGGGTCAAAGTTTGGAACTGGAAGTTTGTCTTCTGCCTAAACACTGTCTGTGTGATGAAAAGTAGTCCCACACAAAATGTTCAGCTGAAAAACTCCTGTTGATTTTTTTCTCTACTGCCATCATAAAAAACTTCAAGTACCTGTCTATAAAAAAAAAAAACAAGTTTGGATTTTAGTTTTTGTTGTTTTGGTTTTTTTTTGTTTTGTTTTGTTTTTAAGGGTTCTTTTTAATAAAATCAGCAGCTATTAAGAACTAAAGCTAAAACCATTGTTTATACCCACTGTGGTTAAAAAAGAAAAATATTCAACTTCACACCTCTAATTGTCCTTGGGAAACAAAAAGGGAAAGTTTCAGTGGTAGAATATAGAAACCAGACACTATACAAACAAGGATTAAATTATTGTTGACATTACTATTTAAGATAGTTTGGTTAGGGGCAACATGGCTAACCTATCCTGCTGACACTGCTTATCTCTGTGGTGCTACCAAGGCAAATTCCTGAATGATACATACAACACGAAAGACCACCAGCCCCCTTCATCTGGTGTTTTGAATGGCTTTAAACCATCAGGGTGATAGGAAAATTGTTTTGTCTTTGCATTCTGGGCAGGAGAGGAGAGGTGTTTGTGTAAGACATCAGCCCTCGACATTCTTCTACAGTCTAGTTTGAATTTCTACAATGCTTCCCAAAGACCTGTATATAAAATGCATATATATATATAAAATCATATCTGCTCCTTCTTTAACATATCTGCTTCAAAACCAATTGCTTTCAAACTGAATTTCTCAGTCATTTTTTGAGAGAATTTGAGAAAACTTAGAAAGTACATAAAAAGCACAAAGATTAAATATATGTCATTATTGCCTCAACACTTTAACATAGCTAAATTAAAAACTGTAAGTTCTGGTTCATTGAATCCATAAACTTCCACTGATAAATTTGTATTTATTTTACTTTTTTTCAGAATTTGACTGAAGCAATGTACACCAAATACCTCAGTGAAGGATCTAGGATATGGTATAATGGTATCTGTGCATAGACATTAGGTCTTCTAAAATAACTATCACTACTGGAATTTCATTAAGTTAGAAATAATTACTGACAAAAAAAACATCCAAGTTCAGGATACAGTTCTATGCAACTCATTTCACGTTTCAGGCAAGTGAGTGGCTTTTCCAAACAGATACTTTTCATTGGCCCAAGAAGATGCACATAGAAAAAGCTCAATGTCTTTCAGCTACATTGTGCATAGGGGGGGAAGTAGAAAAGAATTTAAACAGAAACAAAATACATAAGCAACCAAGATGTGCTCCAACCTTCAGCACTTCTGCCTTTCACCCTCAGGAAAAAAACAAAGCTCTTGATATTTTTTATGTTGAGGTGACAACAAAAACATCTGGCTTAAACCTCATATCACACATGAGCAAAGCAAGCAAGCACATCCAACCTGAATCTCCTAGAGAGATAGAGATATTTCATCCCTTGAAGAAGCCGCCATATCTCCTTTGGCCTGGCAGTCACCAGCTCCAAGACAGGTGGAACAAGAACTACAGTTCTCCAGAAATGGTTGAGTGGAATGCATTTGTCCTTAACACCATTTTGACAGGAAAGGGCCAATGAACGCATATGCTAAGAAAGGAATTGCTAATGATGAGTAGAAGAGAAATGACATGTTCACTTCTGCAAGATCCTTCACTTTAAAACTGCTTGTGCCAATAATTGCACATTTCATATCTTTAATGTTCTACCTTGTTTGCCATTATAAAGTAAATATTTGTCAATCTCTGTACTCTCTGAAGTTTCCCTGAGCTCACGGCAGAAATTTCCCTGCTGCCTTAGACACTAATGCGTTTCAAGAAGACTGCATGAATTCAGAACAGAAAATGGGAAGTCAGGCCTAGGTGGAAAAATAAAAAGATCTAAAGATCTTGTATCTAACCTGAGTCAAAGGACTGGCTCAGATCACCAGGTCCATTGCCATCACATGGTGTGATCAAGAGGAGGGACACTGACTTTTGAGACACATCCCAAGGTGGTTCAGAGTCAATCCACTGGGGAGATAAATAAAAAAGCGATAAAAGGTTCAACCTATTCGTGATTCTTCTTAGGCAGTTCTATCTGGCTACAGATTTGCAAGTATCATGGCTTGTCTTCCTTGAATACCTCTATCTCTCTGCAGTTCTCCAAAAGCCCAGTTACTCAAAAAAAATCCTCTTGTACAACACCACAATAAATGGCTCCCTTATTACCAGATGGTCAGTTATGATTCCAAAATATCAAGCAACATTATTTTAATATATATCTATACCTGAGATTTCCAGAAATGGAACAAGGCAGAATTTGATAGCTGAATCAAAAATTTGGAATCTTTCCTCCTACTCATTTTGTTTTCAAAGGCATCCAATTGATTTTCAAAACACACGTTTTCTTGATTTCCATTGTGCTTCTAACTTAGGCAATTTCTGCTTTGGCCACTGAAATGGCTTAAGACGCCTTAGAAAATCAGTTGTAATGCTGAACCCATATCGTTTCTATTTCTGTTAGTGTTTTGCCATTTTCAGAGCTTCCTCATTTGTTTTCTCACAGCGAAGGCAGGTGATAGGAGTCAGAGTGTACTAAAAAATGTAGGAAACAAACAAGTGAATAAGGAGGGAAAAGATGTAGGGAAGTAGAGATTTTAAAATATTTGTCAAAATCTTGTAAGAAAAGTAGATTTAAGCTACCTTGAAAGCAAAAACATTGAAGTCTATAATTACACAGAGGAGAATTTGAAGCTAAACGAAATTACCAAACTAAGATGGCTTTGATTGTTTTTGCCAATATTTCCTGCTTTTTTCCAATTCGCCATAACTTATATTTTTTATTTTTGCACTAGTCATTCTGGAACAATGTCAGTGCTGAGTCCATAAGCACTTTGAGAATTAAAAATGTCATGAAATAGTTTTTTCATTAGCATGTATATGGTCATAAAAATAATTATAATTACTTCTTAGAGGTGGAGGAGAGCTTTGTTTGATTGATGGAATTAATGAAAACCTGGACAGTTCCAACATACTAAACAGCAAAAACTTGGAGAATTAACTATACACTGTGCAAAGTTATAATAATTACAGTATGAGCTAAAAAGATTAGTATTCAAAAGAATAATGTACCTTAGAGCCTAAAATACCCATTGTAAATTATGAACGTATTTTCAACTATGCATATCATTCTCACAAGAAAAATAATTTTGATTAACTTCCAAAGTCTCCTAGATTAATAGGTATTTGCAGTCTTATAGAGAGTACAATCAATCCCTTCTAATCTTGTTATCAGATGCTAAACAGCTGGGTGACCTGATTTAAGTGTTATGATTTTAAGGAAGTAATAACATATAATAGTTTCCAAATGCCTGTTAAGAATTTGAAAGCTGTATAACACACCAAAAGATATGCAAATAAATTACATTTAAAAAAAAACATTCTAATTAGCATTAGGATGCATATAAGCAGTTTGTGCAGCCATAAGGAACCTAATCTTATTTCAGTTGTGTTTCTTTTAATTTATTCTCTCTTTTAAAGACCTGCAACACAGTAATGGTATTCTTGGAAGCCCAGGTGAAGCCACTCTGCAAATGGGTAAATTGTAAAGCTGAAGAAAAACATTTTCATTCAGTAGTTGAGACCCTCTGAAGCAAACCCACCACAATTTGCAAGAATGATACAAGGAGATTAACGTGCAGGTTATACCTTCATAGGTCATTTATTGTTTGTCCCCAGACACTCACATCACATAGAAAAAACTCAAAACCAGGGCCAAGTGGCTTTAAACTCACTCTGCAAGGTGCAGGCTGTGAGGAGGCCCCTTAGCGATTTGGAAGCAATCAAAGCAAAACTGCTCTTGCTTAAGCAATCACATAGTGCCATTTGCAGATCCCTTTGGCTTGGTTGCTCTACTGTCCCTTGCTGCTCAGACTCTCAAAGGCAGTTGCTGCTTTTCTACCTGATTCTTCAACCTGCTGCTCCTACATAAGATTCTGCAGCTCAGATGCAGACCAAGACCCTGAATGCTTTGTTATTTGATGGCTATACAAGGAAATGGACCAAGGCTCTGGTTCTTCTGCCTAGCAGGGATTACAACAGGCAGCCCTCCTACAGATCACCTCTTTTTTTTTTTTTTTTTTTTTACACTGATTTTCAGATTAAAGGCAGGATGTGGAGGCTTGCTGGTGACAGTATAGCAGAAAACTGACAGAAATTGTGGGCCAAGCCCAGGAGAAAAATCAATCCAGCCGAAGTCCACAGTCGGGCAGCTTTATTTCCTCATGAACATTTGAGAAGTTCCTGGTGTCTCTTAAAAGATATGATCATGAAAGACACAGGCAAAAGCCTCAGATGAAGTAGAGCTGGGAAAAAGGAAGTTGAACAAGAGGAATAATTTTTAGAGCATAAAACTAACGTCAAAGTCAACACTATAGTCTAACAGGCAGATATTTCCAATTCCTGCCAGTGATTTTTTTGTTACTAGATTTGCTTGTAAAGAAAAGCCCATAGTATTCCCTGCCTTCACTCTGCTTTCCATCATGGATGGTCACAGACTGAAGCTGAGTTGACCTGCCTCAGGAGTTTGTTTAGCCTTCTTGGAGTTACTTTGTAGAAAGATCAAAGCTTAATAATTTATCATGCAGAAACAATTATGTTTCTAAACATTTCCTTCCTTTGTCATTCATACACAACACTACAATTAGATGGCACTGGCTGAAATGTGTGGATGAAATTATTTTACTCTATGACTTGAGTCTGTCCCTGCAGGAAATGCTCCATCTCACATTAGCAGGACAAGGAAGATTCAGCTGCTACAATTTGTCTTCTGCACCTCCACCCAGCAGGTGGGTCCAAGCTTCCTAAACAGTGTTGTTAAAAAACCAAACCAAACCCAAATAAAAAATTATGTATCAGCCAACTACTTGGAACACGTTATGTTTCATGGAAAGCTGTCCACAATATAAAAAATGAGTTGCAAGTCCTGCATGCTATTCCAGCAGCAACCAAGAAGATGACAAGCAGCATGGAAGAGATGCTTTAACTGCTATTAGCCCTTCTACCTACATCTATGTATCATGTTATTGCATGTTATTTCCAGATGGCAGGTTGCTGGGTATTTTGGTTATTTGGGTGTGTGGTGGTTTGGGGGAGGGGTTTTATTGTGTTTTGCTGTTTTTTGGTTGCTGGGTTTTTTTGCTTGGTTTTGTGTTGTTGGTTTTGGGGGGGTGGGGAGGGGGGTGGGGGTGTTTGTTTTATTTTAAGCAATTGCTAGGTTTAGGAAGAATTATTTTGCAGAAGCATTAACTGCATGTAAAGGTCTTTTTTTAAGACAATTCTAATCTCACATTCCCCCTGCTAATCACACAAACAGACTCAAAATACACTGCATTGTAGGAAGAAGCAGGAGGGGGTAAGCACTCACAACTGTGCATGCTGCTGCCAGGGAGCTTGTTTTCCATTCTTGTATTGATAAGAGATGCTCTGACAATTGTTGTGCCAGATTTTTCACAAATGCCGTATTTGCAAACTGCCAGATTAAGGAGAGAAGACTTGTTTTTATGCATTATCTTTTAAAGATTTTTTTTCTGAAGGGAGCATATGGTGGAAGGTGACACATTTAAAAAGGTCTTACTGATGGCCAATACCTAGAAAAGATTAGTTTATCACGAAGGGTATTTGCCACTAGATGTAGCCACTTAGCGTTATTGAGCAATAGGTAGAAGCTTGCACCAAACACTGGAAATAACTAGTCTCCTATTCTGGGGGGGGTGTAATTTGCCCTTTTTATTCTGCTTCAAAAGAAACTACTATCATGGACTCTCAGACACCCCTAGCAGTCTGGGTGCCCCTTTCCTTGAGCCATGGTACTCATACTAGCAGTTGTAGGGATGAAATTGTACTTTCTCCTTTTCAGACTTGTTCTTATAATCCCTTGTATATAAACCACATTGGCTTTGTTAGGACTGATTTATATTCAGCACTGTAAAGGAAAGACAGACTAAAACAAACCTGGAATAGAGCACTGATATTAAGCATCAGCAAGAGGACAATCATAGGGTCCCCAAGATCTATTCTAAGGTTCATTTTGACTTGAGCATTACTTGATTAAATAAGGAGTCTGTAATTTAAGGGAGTGCTTAGTCATTCAAAGAAATACTTGCAACCGAGCTGCAAAGGATGATCAGGTAATTCCTTCTCATACAAAAGATGTCTTTGCAGCATATTACTGCCACTAACCTCAATGTTCATTTCCGTCTCATGCTTTGCATGAGACTGCTTTTCAGCATGGGCTGTGAGATCCCATTTTCTGCAGGCTACCCTGTCCTTTACAGGAGTACTCTGATAGCTTGTATCAATCTATTTGTCTTTCTGCCTTTACACAACCAGTGTTTTAAACCTAGGAATTTCTTCCCTAATTGTTCCTTCAAACATTTTTATTCCCATTGTGGGGATAAGTCTTTCATCAATTATTCACTCTTCTGAAGACGTAAGAACTGTGTCAGGGCAAATTTGCTTTTCTTCTCACTCCTCAGAAGTAGATATTGAAAAACACAAGCACCTCAGCAGAGATCATGTGGGAGCACATTCACTTTTAGGGGAAGGAAAAAACTACCTCCAGCATGCATATTTGAGTGAGGTCCTCCACTTCAATAGTATTCCAGATTTATAAATAGAAATGCTCAATTACACTCACATTTTTCCAAGTAGAACTGTCAATTATTTTATATTAACTTACCATAGTTTTCTATTCTTATTCATATTTAACCCTTCTCCATAGAGAGCTCCTACTTCCAAAATTAAGAGAACAAGCGTACGGATTGCAAAGAACTTTTTTTTTTTAATGCACATTGCATTTCTTTCTCTTTGGTTTTCTGCCAACATTATCTTGATTCAACTGATAAGCATTATCAGTTATAACATTATAAAACATTATCAGTTATAACATTATAAAAGTTGTCATATGATTTTCTTTTTTAAATTAAATATTCCTATATATGAAATGAGGTAAATGACTTCAATTTGGCAAAGAAAAGAAAACATTCATTCATGCCATTGGTTGCATTTTTCAAAATCTCTCAACCATCTTATGATAATTTTCCCCAACATCACTACTGATAAAACTTTTACTATGACAGAAGAAGATATACAAAAACTTTAAGTTTTGTGATAATCCTAACCAATTCTGCAGTCCTGCTGTTTATCTTTGAAAGAATTTGCCATGAAATAAGAAGAGTATTGCTCAAAAAGACTTGAGTGGAACTTTGTTTCAAATTTTTCTTTTTAAATAGTTTGGGGTTTGTTTTTTTTTTTTACTTTTTCTCTTTGCTTCTTTCTCTATCCTATGGAAAAGGAAAAAAAAACACCAACAACAACCTGGAAATGGTCCTTAAAAACATAGCTTATCCTACTGAGAAGATGGCTATGTGCAAGTTTTTTACAGGAAATATAATCATTAAAAACTAACACTAAGGAAACTAAAGGTCTAAGGAGATTATAAATAAAGGATAGTGGATTTGGTGGGGAGTAGCGAGTTACTTTTTTTGGTTTTGTTTTTTTTTAATGAGACACTGATTACTATTAAAATTTTTGTATTCTTAACCATATTTTTACTCAGATTTAGTGTAACCTATTTTCCAGTTAGTTCCATTAAATTTGACAAAAACTTGTATCTCCTGCCAATTTAGAAATATGCAGGTGCTTGCATCTTTCAGAGCCTTTGTGAATATCGTATAACTTTCAAGACTAACCTACTTTTCCTTCCTTTTTCTTTTTTTCCCTAGAAATATTCTATGGTCCCTGATGAATGTTGCAAAAGATTCACAAATTCTAACTGCTTCATAAAGCAGCAAAAATTAACATCTCCGAGGATGTCATTGAAATGTGCACTTTCCCCCCACACACGCTAAGATAGACTTTGATGGCACAAGCTTTAAAAGCAATTTTTATGCCTCTCAAAATCTGTAGGAAAAAAAATAATGCAAATTATGAATTTCCCACAAAGTTACCTGTTCTCCCATGGATAAAAACATGTTGGAACTGACTGGATAATACTACTTTGTATCCCATTAAGATTATTATGCTTTTCATCCCCGAAGTACTGTGTTCCCCAAATGGCAGTGTAGGAATCCTCTGAATACTTTTTCTTTTCCTTTTTCCCCTAAAACAACCAAGAAAATAAGCCCGTAAATAAAACACATAGTACCTCAGTGGGTGGAAATCCAGACTGGATTTAAAACTCACTTTGTAGTTTATTGACTCAAAGCATATGATCTTGCTGTTACTAAGACATAGCAGCTTCTAAAGTCCTGAGGTCAAGGGCTGTCCTCCTTTCACACCGTCATTTTTTTAAACCCAGTCAGGCAACTTGTTCACTCACTCCCCCCCTTCTTTCCCTCCCCCTACTCCCGGAGGGACAGAGAGGCAAATCAAAAAGAATGCAACTCCCACAGGTTGAGATAAGAACAGTTTAGTAACTAAGGTATAACACAAATCACTACTGCTACCACCAATAACAACAATGATAAAGGAAATAACAAGGGAAAAGAATACAACACCTCACCACCAGCAGACCGATAACTTACCCCCCAAGCCAGACCAAGCACCAACTAATACCTCCTCCAACCCTCCAGACTACCAGCCCAGTTACATCCTGGGCATGACGTGCTGTGGTATGGAATAACTCTTTGGCCAGTTTGGGTCAGGTGTCTTGTCTCTGCTTCCCCCTGGCTTCCCCTCCTCCCTGGCAGAGCCTGAGGCTCACAAAGTCCTTGGCCAAACCAAAACATCATTGTTATCAGCTCTGTTCCCAGGCCGAAAGTCAAAACACTGCACTGCACCAGCTACCAAGAAGGAGAAAAATGACTGCTACTGATGAACCCATGACACACACCTTCTAATAAAAAAAAAAAAAAAAAAAGCTTGTAATATGCAATTAAAAAATACCCTGTAATACATTTTAAATCTCGAAGGAGAATACAGCAAACATATTTCTCTGTTATAGAATTTGATTGGGGGATTTATGAAAGCCACAGAAGTGGAAACTAGTCCCACTGAATACCGCAGACGGTTTAGTATGTGCATCTCATAATTGCATCTGGCCAGCCATAAGTATTAAAGTAATCCTTTGAACTGGAGGAATAAATCTGCTAGAAAAATTTGGTCATAAAATCCACTTTGGTTATAAAAACACAAAGAATATCCCTGTCCAAAGACTTAATGAAAGTGAGTGGAAAAAAAAAAACACAAATCAAAACATTCATAGCCTCAGGGTACATGACATTTAATTAATAGAGGCTGCTGTTCACAGAAGACCATGCAGTTTTCTGTATACTGCAGTACACAAAGCTATTATATTATTGAAGACTCATTTCTTAAAAGTGTATTGCTCACTTTCAGCTAAAAGCAGCCTAAAGTACTGCATGATACAATCCATGTATGACAGGTGACTTAATAGTATTACTACTGAAAATAACACACTTTTTCAGCAATAATACAGCATTTCCTGCTCATGACCAGAGTGTGACAAGTCATTTGTTACAGGATTTCCATTGATTCACTGAATATTTTCCCTTAAAAGGCAGGCATTTGTTGTAAATGTAATTAATGGGTAAGGCCCAGCTCCATACTTTATCAAAATTTCCAGTCCTCCTCCAGTAATTCACTCCCAGTGTGCAAGGCTTACTCTGCACCAGCCTGCAGACCCTCCTCAGCTGTATTTTCTACTACAAAATATGCTACTTGTACAGCTACAAAGAGTATAAGCCTTTAGGAAATCTTGAAGGTAATGTTATTACCTGAAGGAATGAGCCATTTCCCCCTTTAGGGTGGGCAAAGGGCAAAAGTTACCTCTGTTACTCTGCATGGCAGCCTGCCAGTCCCATCGTTTGCTGCGTGCATGCTGTGAGCATTGTACCAACAACTTTGCCATGGCTGAAGAGAGAGTGAATGAAACAGAAGCCTTATCATCCAAAGATGTTTTTATTCTGTGACTGTTTCTTTCTATACAGACAAACTGTACAGTAAAGTAAAAGTTCAGGGATGAAATATCAAGCTTTTTCCTTTGAAAGTCAAAAATAATGCTACTTGGTTTTAGTTATGGGGTAGAAAGTAAAAAAAATTGTTTTTCTAGATTATCACACAAGTAGCATATGTACCTAACTCTATCCCAGCCAAAACCAGGACAATAGGAGCTGTGATTTTTTGCTGTAAAAGAACTGCAAAAGGAAAAAAGGCTTTTAATCTTGGCACTTTTATATCTATTGAGAACTTAGATCTAAGTAATAAGCCCTTGAACACTGAAAATAGTGGTTGACTCTTGGTTACAATACTCAGAAGGTGAAACCAATATTTTTACTTCCTTCCTATAAAAATCCAAAAGGCTAAAGTTTTAGTTCCATTTTTTACCTTAAAAGCATTTCTTTTTTTGCAAACTCACCTAGACCTTGTAGGCCCACTGATGAATGGGATGGGTGCCCTGGTGACAGAAGATACAGAGATGGCAGAGTTACTGAATGCCTTCTTTGTCTCTGTCTACTCTGCTGCAGGCAGTCCTGAAGAGCCCTGTACCCCTGAGACCTTAGATGAAGTCAGGTCGACGGAGCGGTTTGCCTTAGTCGATGAGGAATGGGTTAGAGACCAGTTGAGCAATCTGGACATCCATAAATCCATGGGTCCAGATGGGATGCACCTGCGGGTGCTGAGGGAACTGGCAGAAGTCATTGCTAGACCACTCTCCATCATCTTTACCAAGTCTTGGGAAACGGGAGAGGTGCCGGAGGACTGGAGGAAAGCAAATGTCACTCCAGTCTTCAAAAACGGCAAGAAGGAGGACCCGGGTAACTATAGACCGGTCAGCCTCACCTCCATCCCTGGGAAAGTGATGGAACACCTTATCCTTGGTGCCATCTTAAGGCATATCAAGGATAAGAGGGTTATGAGGGGCAGTCAACATGGCTTCACCAGGGGGAAATCATGTTTGACCAATCTCTTAGCCTTTTATGAGGAAATAACACGGTGGATGGATGATGGCAGAGAGGTGGATGTGGTCTACCTTGACTTCAGCAAAGCATTTGACACAGTCTCCCACAGCATCCTCACGGCTAAATTGAGGAAGTGTGGACTGGATGATCAGGTAGTGAGGTGGACTGTGAACTGGCTGAAGGAGAGAAGCCAGAGAGTTGTAGTCTATGGGGCTGAGTCTAGTTGGAGGCCTGTAACTAGTGGAGTGCCTCAAGGGTCAGTACTGGGACCGGTATTATTTAATATATTCATCAACGATTTAGATGAGGGAATTGAGTGTACTATCAGCAAGTTTGCTGATGACACTAAGCTGGGAGGAGTGGCTGACACGCCAGAAGGCTGTGCTGCCATCCAGCGAGACCTGGACAGGCTGGAGAGTTGGGCAGGGAATAACTTGATGAAATATAACAAGGGAAAGTGTAGAGTCCTGCATCTGGGCAGGAACAACCCCAGGTTCCAGTACAGGTTGGGGAACGACCTGTTAGCAGTGTAGGGGAGAGGGACCTGGGGGTCCTAGTGGACGACAGGATGACCATGAGCCAACACTGTGCCCTTGTGGCCAAGAAGGCCAATGGCATCCTGGGGTGTATTAGAAGGGGGGTGGTTAGTAGGTCGAGAGAGGTCCTCCTTCCCGTCTACTCTGCCCTGGTGAGACCACATCTGGAATACTGTGTCCAGTTCTGGGCCCCTCAATTCAAGAAGGACAAGGACCCGCTGGAGAGAGTCCAGCGCAGGGCAACAAAGATGATTAAGGGAGTGGAGCATCTCCCTTATGAGGAAAGGCTGAGGGAGCTGGGTCTCTATAGTTTAGAGAAGAGGAGACTGAGGGGTGACCTTATTAGTGTCTATAAATATATAAAGGGGGAGTGTCACGAGGATGGAGCCAGGCTCTATTCAGTGGCAAACAATGATAGGACAAGGGGTAATGGGTACAAACTGGAACACAAGAGGTTCCACTTAAACTTGAGAAGAAACTTCTTCTCAGTGAGGGTGACAGAACACTGGAACAGGCTGCCCAGGGAGGTTGTGGAGTCTCCTTCCCTGGAGACATTCAAAACCCGCCTGGACACATTCCTGTGTAACATTATCTAGGTGTTCCTGCTCCGGCAGGGGGATTGGACTAGATGATCTTTTGAGGTCCCTTCCAATCTCTAGCATACTGTGATAACCTGATTGTTGGTCAGGGTTTATGCATACAAGAAAAAAATACAGAACAAACCCTCAACTACAAAACTACTGGTTATGACAGTCTATGCTAATACATAAATAGCCTTCTTTTGTGGGCCATTGCTATGGGATATATATTTTTACTCAGCATCTTCGGTTATGCTGCCACCAGCAGCTTTCACAACACAAAAAGACAAGTGACAGGTGCTGTCAACGAGGCAAACAAAAGCTGTGGAAATTCACTGAGCATGTAATATGGTAGATTTTAGTGAAGCTAAAGAAAACATGGTAGCTTTGACTAACTTGATCTTTCAGAAAGCTATTTGAGGAAAAGAGGCACAAAATACTGAATTGGAAGCTGTGTTACATAACAAAGAACTCCCCAGGGTCTTGTCTGCTGCCTTATCTCATAAATTGTAATGATTTTCATGTTAGATCAAAGAACAGCATAAAATAAAATTGAGATGAAAACAACTGCTCATTGCCCTCAAGAGTATAGCTTTTGTTTTAAGACTCTCATAAGCAGCACCATCGAAGGTATTTCTTTCCTTACACAAGTCATTGCTCTGTAATAATTTCTGTGGCAGAGTGAAAAAGTCTGTTGCTGGAAGCACACACCTCTTAAGACAGTTTTACCCAACTTTCTCAACTTTCTTCTCAACTTATAGATAGCATTTACCTTTGGGGTTTGGAGTGGGGTATGGGGAGAAAGAAGAGAAAACTGCCTCCAGACTAAAAGCAACAAAAGGAGCCTTGGCTTGGGGAGAATATTATGGAACAAGGACACATGGAAAGGCTTTCCCTGCTCAAGAAGAAGTTATGGAAAGTGGAAAATTAATTAGGGTGCAACCCTGTGACAGAACAATTGAGTGCCACCATTAATGGCTCACTATATCTAGAATATTCTATATCCCATCAGGCTCTGGAAACAAAAATTTCTGAAAATTATATATAAAAATTGTCACATCCTTAACTCACTATCAGTTTCTAAGCAAACTTATTCTATGAACTCCAAGCAGTGCAGAAGAAAACACAGAAACCAGGTATATTTAAAAGATATTTTAAACATTGCAGTCTAGGTTGTTTCTTTTCACTAAAGCCGTAATCTGGTATTTACAACAATGTAACAACTAGATTTGATTTTCACACATGGATGAGCTGACATGGATAGGTGATTTTGAGGAATTATGTACCAAAAAAAAAAAAATTTCAGAAAGTTTTTTTCAAACTCAAAGGCAAGTTATTTTTTCACTTCTTCATACATTATGAATTAACTCCCAAAAAAACTTAATACAGAAATACTTTATTACAGTTCAGGGATAAAAACCTAAAATGAAAATGCTTATTATCAGAAATGGAAAAATCATAATTTGTCAAACTTGGGTTCATCTTCCGTTCATGAAATATTCATGAGAAGATCTTGAGTCCTTCAAATGCATAATTTGGGTTTATGGGGTACTTGCTTCCTCCAATGTGTTTTGCTTATTGATCATCATATTATTCAACACCCTGGATCAGCATGTAATCTTTGCTGGTCAGCTGTGATTAATCACATAATTGCATTCATGCCAATTCTTTTCCTCTATTGGATTAATATGATTCTCTAAAACAGAAGCAGTTCTTGATGTCGTCTCAAGGGCTTTTAAACACTTCGAGAGGGTTTGAAGACAAATGTGTCAGGAAATGGAAAACACTAAAGCTTTTTCTTTCTGGTTCACTGAGGCCTCAGTCGTAGTTGCCATCAGGCTAATGTAAAATTTATTGGCTGGTTACAGAATTTGAATTCCATTTTATTTTTCCTGTGGTTATATAGGTGCATGCTCTGAGATACGAAGAATGGAGCAGATTTTTTCCACTTGTGCAATTGCATGGCTGGGAGATCTTAGCATCTGCTGCCTTGCTGTGGTAAATTATGTACTAGCAGTGTAAAAACACATTTTGTTCTGTTTTCATGAGCTTAATACCATTTTGGATTAAACCTTCTTGGGTTTTGTGAGTTCTTTAGCTAGACTAAATTGTGAAAGTCCCACAAACACTCAACAGAACCAAGCTTTTGGGGCAAATCTAGTCTTATTGCAAGCATTTCTCAGATGACAGCTCAATCATACAAATAGCAGGGAGAAAGGCAACCCACAAATATCTTTTAAACTATTTTTTTCTTAATAGTCACCACATCTCTTACAATATTCACTTGTTACTGCCCAAAGGTACTACCAGCTACTATAAGCAATAGTGCAAAAATTGCTATTTCAAGTACTTGACTTATTTAAAGCTAATTTTATCCACAATCTAATATTCTACTCAGAGTGCTCAGCTACAGACCAGTCTGATAAAAATAGAAGTATATTCAAGTAAGGTTTATACATGGGGAGAGGTAAAAAGAAACAGTATAGGAGGTGAAATGTGGGGTAAAGAAGAGTAGAGGGTGTTTTCCCTGATGTAGGCCCAGAACGAAATTTAAAATTTCTTTGAGAATATTTAATTAAAAAAAAAAAAACAAACAAAAAACCCCACCAAAAAGAGCCTTAAAAACTAGACTACTTCCCATTGACCATGGTAGCTTCCAGCTTTGATGCATTATTAGACAACAGATAAATACTCCATAGAATAAAAACAGACATAAGGAATTCCTTTTACTACAAAACTGGTCTACTCCTTAGACCAGTGTGCATTGTCTGTAAATTTAAAGAATGAAAGACATGTTCAGTGTAGGCTACAACTCAATTGTACAGAAAAAATTTATCATCATTATTCTGTTCTGAAGCATCTCAGAATTTGGGAGGTTTTTGCTTGGTTGGTTTTCTGGGTTTGGTTCTTTTTTCTTTTTTTGCTCTGGTTTTTGTTGCTGAGTGTTTGCTGGTTTCTTCTATTCTTTCTATTCTCTTCCCTGAGAATTAGATTTGCTGTGCATGTAGCATTGTCTTTTCCATTCATTATTTGCTTACCACTGAGCATCCTGGCAGTTTTCCCACCACAGCAGCAGACCTAGATGGTGGTTAATCCAGCCAGGAGCTGCCTCAGCAGCACAAGCAAGCCCAGCTAGTTAGTGAGATTCTTAACAATGTAATCATACCCTAGGGAAATTCAGTTTGAATGATACATTTCCCTTAAGCAGCATTTACCCATAGATAAAGTGTAAACTCTTTTAACAATTTTACTTTCTAATAAATGTATAATTGGCAAGATTAGTGCTATAATTAGGCTAAAATTAATGCTAGATTTAATCTATATAGGTAACAAAAATAATTCCTTCATGCAAATATTTCACTAAAAACAAACAAACAAAACAAAAACAAACAAAAAAAAAATCCCAAAACAACCCAGAGAAGAAAAATGAAAAGGAAATTTTTTGGCAACAAAGCTTTCTTCTACACCTTTTGGCTGAGTACCAGGTTTATGTATTTTTTTCTTTGAACTACAACCCAGCGACAACTTTTACAAAATGATAGGAGAATCTATCATGCAATCTAGCATCCTCACGAAGCCTTTACTTCCATTATTTAAGAAGTAACATAATCTCAGGGGCAACCTCTTGTTCAACTAAAGTAATCCAAACACTAGAACTTCAGGTTGGGAGATAAAAGCAAATTTTATACGGACATGCTTGTTCTCCTCTCTCTTCCTGAATTTTGGATTTTGATATGTTTCAATGCTCTGTATTCATTAGTTACAGTCACGATCTACAGAGAACAGGGAACACAAAATTCATTCCATTCTGTAGAATCAGTTGGAATGTCAACGAACATTCATTTGTATTTGTGGAAAGCATTAGTCAAAACTGAAGGGGTTTTTTTTGTTTTTTCTCCCCTTCCCCCTCAATACTTTACAAAATACATAACAAGCCATCAATGTGTCAAAGCTTGGATAATGCTACCCAAATGAGTTTCCAATGAAACAAAAATCTGGCAGTATCATCTATTATAATTAGTCTTTCAGATCTACCAGGGTGTTGATTACAGATTCAAACAGAAGAGTAAATAAGTGTGAAAAATAAGGGGTCAAAAAAAATTCCAAATAATACCTATTTTAGAATAAGATATCCAAAGTATTGCACTGTACCAATAAAAGTAATATTTCAAAAGGCAAGAAACATTTTACCTTTAACTTTGCAAACAAGTTTCTATGATTATGAAATTATCACTTTGTCTCAGACCATTTGCAGGTAGCTTCCCCCACTTCTCCATTACAACAGTGATTATTTCTAATTGCATTTCAGAAAGTGAATGGAGTATTAGATTTTCAGAACAGTCTGAACTGAGAATATCTGATTCAATAATCTGGAGATTTAGTCTCATTGTGAAGGCTTCCTAATTGTACTTTCCTCAGATAGACCAGAATTAATTCTTGCCATTGTTCCCCTGAAATGTATCTGTGCTGATACACTGATAATAATTTTCTTAACTCAGAGACAGACAGCTGAGGAAAGAGCCTGAGAAAATAAAAGGAAATGTTGAAAGCGATTATCATAATGAGAATATTAATTAGCTCCATTTCAGACACCAATTGTTCTCACATGAATCCGCAAGCAACTCTCCAAGTGTTTTTCAAAGATTCTTCTATTTCTCTTGCTGTCAGGAAAGGCCTTGTTGATAAGAAAAATTAAAGCCTATTTCAATAGTTGAAGAAAAAAAACAAAACACTCGATATAGACCTATATTGCACAATGTAATTTCTTTTATTTCTTCTGTTCAATGGCCGGGGGATGTGGTACATGACAGGGCAATGGTCGTACATGGCCAATACCAGAAATCTGAATTTCAACTTCTTCTGTGGACTTCTATACAAAGAAAAAAAGCGGAAGAAGCTACTATGTCTGGGGTTTTGCCCTCTTTTTTTTTTTTTGTTTTTTTCCTCTCCAAAATCTGCCTTCTCTGGATGCTCTCAGAATGACTTGCTACACCAAGAAAATACCATATTGAGATGCACTTGAAGCTAATGCTCTAGCCAAAAAATAAAAGAAGTACTCTCTGTTCACCACTTTGATTGTAAACAGGGACTTCGGGGTAGTGTTAGTATTATTTAAAACCACTTTGTACTGAAAGTTAGGTTTCTCTGAGCCACTCTCAGCCCTACTCTTTCTCAGGTTTCTACCACCCATTCAGAGTGTGTTGTAGATTGCTTTATATCAGAAGGGAATAATTTTGTGTTTTCTTCCCATATGGCTGATCTCTCCGGCTCTCATATTAAGCCCTTGGTTTTGGGCAAAAGTTCTCTAGTTTAATATCAGGCTAGAAATTCAACAAGCTGACATTTATTCCCAATAGTAGACAAGTTATGAATTGCACAGGTTTAAATTTAAGCCTGCTGTGTCTCATGGTTGTGCCTCTTCCAAAATAGCAGCGTCTAATGTTACCTGTTGCTTACATTCCATCTGTTTTCAGGAAATAAGTTAGCCCTGTGCTAATTTAGGTTATTTGTTTCAGTAAATTTTCAAAGTGCTGGTTAAAGTCTGAACCCACTTGTAACTCTGCCTACTTATAACTCAGCCAAATAATACAGCTGGTTTTATCTTAAAAACTCTACATCGCATAAGGTCAAGATCATTATTATTAAGAACTTATTTGTCAGTTTCTGGTTTTTGTTTCTCTGGAAGTCAGCAGCATCATAAAGTAGAAGGATCAGCTCAGGCATACAGACTATAAACAACTGCTACAGAGAAAGAAAAGAGAAGTTTGAAGCACACTTTGTAATAGATATAAAAAGATACGAAATATAGGCTTTGAAAAAAGAAGTTATGCTTTCATTCACTAGTAACTTCTCAGGGTATTAAGAGAGTCTGTGCCTTCTCTTGTAGCCCTGTCTCTCAGCATGACATTTTCCTTCCCTTAACATTCTGTTATAACCCCTCAGAACAGAGGATGCTCTAACCACTCTATCTAAGCTGTACTCCATCTCTCCTTGGCAACATTTTCTTACCTTCATCCTCTGGCTTTACTATAGGGTATCTGCTTGATCAGCTCCACAACATCTCCTAACCAGCCTCCCAAAACTGCTTTTATAACCTCTCCAATGATGAACACACCTGGTCCCACAGCTGATCCCAGGGAGGATTGAACCAACCAGATTGTTAAGTGCCAGGGCATCAATTTCAATTCACAAACTCAGGTTTCCTGGCCTCTGAGGCAAAACTCATGTTTTCTCTTCTATATTTCTAAATAATAGTAACTTCTGAATTTTCCTGAAAGTTTTCAAATGTATATGTATAGTTAAATAGTTAATATATCTTATTCATAAATTGTATGTAAATATAGACAAATGTAGGAAAGAGGTCTATAAATTCATAATGATATGTTTCATTTCTATAAAAGGGTGTAAAAACCAGATATCTACCTACAAATGTAAGTTGTAGATACTGAAGGATGTTACACATTCACTAATCTTTTAAATAATGGTACATCGTATTCTATGTCTCTGGGAATGTTTATGTGTTGTATTTAGATGTATGGTATGTTCTCACAGGAGTTGGCCATTTGTTGTAGTTTAAGCCTAGCTGCCACGCAGCCCGCTCGCTCACTCCCCTGTTTCCTCCCCAACCACGCCTGCTCCAGGAAGGATGGGAAGGAGAATCGAATGAATGTAACTCCCATGGGCTGAGATAATAGCAGTCCAGTAACTAAGGTATAACACAGACCACTACTGCTACCACCAATAATAATAATGATAAGGGAAATAACAAGGGAAGAGAACACAACCACTCGCCATCAGCCCAACCGAGTAGTGATCTAGCCCTTCTGTGTAACTGCGTCCAGTTCTACATCCTGGGCATGACGTGCTGTGGTATGGAATACCTCTTTGGCTAGTTTGGGTCAGGTGTCCTCTCTCTGTTTCCTCCTGGCTTTCCCTTCTCCCTGGCAGAGCATGAGACTCAGAAAGTCCTTGGTCAGACTAAACATTACTTAGCAACAACTAAAAGCATTGGTGTTATGAGCACTGTTCCCAGGCTGAAAGTCAAAAATACAGCACTGCACCAGCTACTAAAGAGAAAAATGACTGCTACTGCTGAACCTAGGACACCATTGTATCAGGACAACCAAATTCATGTAGCCATGCTGGTATTCTACCAAAGTTAATTATTAGTTTGGCTTGTCATTCTGCTAATGGAGTCATGGAGTATTTGCTCAGTTCAGTGCTGGCACAGCCCAGAACAGGATCTTTATCTTCCCATGAGAGCAAGTTAAAATACAGGATTTCCACAGTTTTAAACAACAGGCTTTATAAAGCAAATTGGAATTATCTTGAGGTTTTTAATTTTATTTTTAATTTACTTTTAAAAATCATGTTTGAAAAAATATTTACCATACTTCACTTGCATTACGTATTATTTAATACTCAGATTCTTTACACTTAGATTTGTTGCGGCAGTGGATAAATATTTACTTACTACTATTATTTCTAACTACTATGACACTCCCTATCATAGTCAAAAATCCATTTTATCCTCTTTGTAACAGAAGGAGACTGGGTCTTCAGGAGAATTGTTTCTGAGTGCAGTCACAAGATGTTATTCTAACAAGCAGCACACAGACAGGTTTCCTCTTGCTTTTCAACAATTCCTCATGTCAGCTGGAATTACGTGTCCCACAAACTACCCCATTTAAACAGGCCATTTGTAGCAGCATGAGAATGTCTCAGTACTGTAACATAAATTCACTGTTTCTCTTTGTTTTTTCTATTTCTGATTAAGCAAATGGTCTTTCAATGTAATTGGTGTTACCCATCAAAAAAAAATAAAAATTGAGATAGTTTTCAGACATTACTCATGGTAACACTTTTCATAATTTCTCATAAGCTTTCCCAGTTAAGATAATAAAAGCCTTTCCATTTTTATTTTTATAGGCTATTTTGTTTTCAGACTTGATTTTTACCCTCCCTTTTTCCATATTTCCAAGAGTTTACGCTCTTGGGTTTTGGGTCAGGGAATCCACAATTCCTTGTGGATTAAATGCCTTCAGGCTACCTGTTTTTTGCCCGCCCTACAGTTCCCAACTTTACATGAATCCTGTGACCTGTCTGTGGTCCCCGTGTTTTATGTGCCAGGCCCAACATAAGAGCATGAGAAGAGTGCATTTCTAAAGTTAAATTGGATCTTTCTTAAAAACTAACAAAAGATGTAAACGTCACTCTGTCACTCTAGTCATGAGCACATACACTATACTCCTTGAGCTTTCTCTCACTGTCCTACTCCTTCTCTTTCTTTTATTCATGGTGCCATTATTAAGATTAATATATAAAGAGTGGGTTAATATTCTCAGCGAAAAACACCATTATTAAAGGCTATATGAGTATGAATTCAATGTCATTAGAAAAGCTTTAGTAACAGTATGAGGAAAAGATGCTAGGCAATGCAATCAACATGCTGAGGGGCAGATGAAATCAAAATTTCTTTGCAACCCACCTAAGCCTACAAGATTGTGATGACTTCACACCACTATGTGATGACTTTGCACTACTATGTTACATTATTAACAGGTTCTGCCCAGTTTCCATGGATATTTAAAATAAAGTTTGCTTTAAATTATATTACTACAGACACCTATATTGTCAAAAAAAAGTATCAACAGTGTAGATGATCATTGCCATGGATGACATTTTCTTATTCTTGGCCTTCGATACTTATTTGTAACCCTGATTCTGCTCTACGCAGGAGGACATTTGCACCTCCAAACCCCCAAGCAGATGAGCACAAACTGAATTCCAACAGAATTTGCTGGAATCCTCCCATAGAAAGGCATCAGCATGTTGATTTATTTTCAGGGTAAAATAGTGCCTGAGATGGCAATGGTGGCCAAGGTACTTAAACCTCTGACAGTCATCTGCAGATAATAGGAAAGTCATGCTGTTTCATTTTAGTAATATATTAAGTTGCAAAAAAAAGAGCACTGGACTTCATCTTTTTATGAAGCAATTTTACTTTCCAGCTACTGCCGCTGGAAGTTTAACTGAAGGATGGTTCTCTGGTAATTTGTAATAGCTTGAGAGATACAGCTGCCACTTCGCCTAAGCTGGGAAGGGCCTCAGATGAATCAGCAGCAGCTTCCCCAGGTTAAAATAGCTGTATGTCTTTTAAATTTTTAATGGAGATTAACTCTTTGTCATTGCAGTGCCTCACCCAGTGTAACATGTAGAATGTTTTGTGTTGAATAAGGCAGCATAATGGTATGATGCACTGGAAAGATACAATGACAAATCACTGACATAAAGTGTGTCCTTGTTTGAATTGATATTTGCCTTTCCAAAATAAAGACACGTTCCCATGATGAAGGACATGGGAGGCTTTCCACTTATCTGCTGGTAGATGTATAAATTCAAAGGAGAAAGTTAATTAGACTCTCTGGGTGCAAGGCAGTGGAGTACACTCTGATTGTTAATTATTTTAATACACGTAAACAGCTATTGACAGTACAAGTAATTTTCCTCCATACACAGTTAAGAGGCTTCCAGGTATCAGTGTAACAACTCTGAGCAAATATGAGGCAAACTAAATTATGGGGTTTAATCAATATGCAAATTTTTATTGTAAAATACGTCAACGATATTTTACTCCAGTTTGTAGGTGTTAGTTCAGGTCCAGTTGTCAGTCACTATTCTTCATCCTGATGACCTGTGTTTCTGAACTTACACTACATTTCTTTATCTACATATTCTCTTATTCTGCGTAATTGCTCAGACCAGCATAGCTGAAATTAGGAAGATGCAAGAACCCTCCAACTTCTGCAGCTGACAAATCCAAACTGTTAATACACAGGTTAATCACAGTCCATAACAACTCTGTTCTGTACACTTCACTTTTGGTAAAATTAGATAAAACACTGAGATGTTTTTTTTTGTGAATGATAACCTAGGTTCTTTTCTATTTCATTTATTTTTAAGTTCTTTGTGTGTGTTCACTATTTCTGATACCCTCAGATATATCCAGCTGTGGAAAACAGAGAAGTACTCCAATATCACTCTTTCCAGCTGACATCAAACCCGTATTTCTCTAAACCATGACAAAAAATTTCATAGTTTGGACCAACTTTGTATAAAGGCCAAAAAATATGGTTTGCTTGCAGTAATTAATGTTTTCCCTCCTGTTAGAGACCTACAGCAATGAGCACAAAGTAAGTAGTCATATTTTTCAGACACAGAGATGTCCAAACTGCATGGTAAAGTTAGGGATAAATACAAAACTATTTAAGAAGAGGGTAAGAGGCAGAGAAATTTCAAAGAATTAGTGTGACAAGAAATATAGAACAAAAAGCTTATAGTACAGAATATCCTGACCATCAGCCTGAAAGCTCCTGCTTTATTGTGGGTGGCTGTTATGAGGCAGTGATCACTGATGCTAGAGGCAGCAGGAGGGAGACATCAGGGTGAATTAACCTCTTGACATCAAACACTGGTCCTGAAAACAGCAAAGTGGCCAGCCAGGGAAACTGTGTGAGATACTGCCTTGGCTGTGGCTGGTACTGGAGAGAGAGTAGAGGAGATTCATGGCAGGGCTGCAAGACTTGGCAGGCCTCTGAATTCCCCAATAAATCACTGACCTACTTTTAGTAAATTTGGTAATTTGATACATTTATTACCCAAATTGTGTCTGTCTCAGCCCATTATATGTCATTTGTACCAGGCTGTTTGCGTCTCCTCTCATCTGCAGCATTGTGGTCACTCACCCACCACTTCTAACCACTGCAGAAGATGCTGGTGACTCCCTGAAGAGTTTGCTTGGAGTCACTATGTCTTCTGTTTCATTTGAACTGGCAGCTGGCTGCATTCATGAGCATATAGCACATCTTTTGGGCTTTGTAGTAAAACATTACATGAAAACATAAAAAAATATCCTCTTAAAATAAATTTTCAATAATATTAGTGTGCTCTTGTGTACCCTGTTCTGCAACCTTGAACCTGCACTTACATTCATTGAAGACATAGAATTTAGTTCTTCTTCACCTCTGAAATACCAAAAATGCCTCGGGCAGAAAAAAAAAAAAAAAGAAGAAGTAAGAATAACATTGTTAAAAGTTGCTGTTCTTTAGTTTAGTTCAGAGAGGCTGATTCCATTGGGGTCCATGAATGGTTATTTTAATTCATTTATTGCTCATTGACCAGGATAATCAAATAGAATATTCCATTTGCCTCCTGCTGTTTAAGTGCCTAATTCAAAGCTAATTGAAGTCAATGAGCAGATATTTGTAGACTTTAATGGACTAGTCATAATCTTATATCTACCCTTGTTGTGCAAGTTATTTTATTTATCCTAATTATTTTCATCTTCACACACACACACACACGCATGCATGTTTATTTATTTTACATGCATAAAGTATTTTAAAGTAGTTATTAAAAGGTAATTCAAGAGAGAGATTTATAGAGATCTGTGACTATGGCAATAGTATATATATTTTTTAACAGCAATACTTTGAAATCCAGTATAACAGTTATCATTATAAAAACATATTTAAATGACAAAGTTTGTTGTTACTTCAGCTACATGGGTAGAGTTTGTGGTATTAATGTATACATATTTATGCCTTAATGCATCACTTTACAGCTACTATGGATACAATATACCCTGAACAAGAACCAAAGTACATGAGATTCTTTATCTTCCATAAAAATTCCTTAAAAAAACCTCAATGGTGTTTTCCAGAAAAAAAAAAAAAAATACAACAAAGCAAAACAAACAGTGCTTCGCAACAACAACAAAAAAAAAAACACACAAAAAAAGCCACATATAAAAAATACCCATATATTTGGTTTTCTGTATATTAAGGCGTTTCCATTTAAAATCTGTTCTTCCTCCCTCTTGTATCCAAAGGTATGAACTTATTTCCTTAGAACTTGGTTCTAAGGCAACCAGCCTGCTAATTTTTCAGCTTTTAATGAATCTTATCAAACTGAGATAGGGATTGAAATCAATATGTTCTGTCAGGGTTGATGTCTCTGAAGTAGGAAGGATTCTGGAAGCATGATGTGAAAGAGGATGTTATGCAATATGCATTAATAATTTGTATTCCTTTCTGTTTTCACTGCTCCCAATGTTTTTTAGCATTTGTAAAATCCTTATGGTGCTGAAAATTCTAGTGTCACTTCTTGTGAAGGTTTGAATCTTGTGTGAAAAAATTACAATCTGCCTTTCTACTTTTCTCAGAGGTTTCTTATGTTTACGTTTTGAGAAACATCTGTATGCACTATAGAAAATTACTCTTACTGAGTTTGCTATGGTTTTGTGCCCAAGAATTTGATATTGCATTCCTGACGCAAAGTAATTAAAAGACAAATGCTAAATCATAGTTGATGAGTCTCAGTGACACTGTTTTGTCCTGTAAAACTTACAAGTAAATTGAGGATTTTCTTACTGTGACAGCTTTGCATAGTCGCACACGTCCTATTGGAAAGGCCATATTCACAGATGTAAGCAGAAATGCAATGTTTCCTTGTGAACAGTTGTAACAGCCAGGACAAAGCACCGTGCCAATGAATTTTATTTTGTCATTGACTTCTATTGGGGTAAAGACAGGTCAGTCCCAAGTGCTTGGAAAAATCTTACTTTTCTTGTCATATAATTAGTTCTGAATCCAAGCATATAATTACAATTCCATATACACAGTATTTGGATACTTAATAGCACATTATGCAACTTACATTTAATGTTTTGATATAATTTAACCTATGTGTCAATATTTAGCTCCTAATTAATGGCATATTTACTTCTCTTACATACATTAGCGTGACAATTACAAGCTTAAACACCTCTCCCCAGCTCAATATTCACAGTGAAAATAAAATACACTGAAGAGAATTGTCTGTGATGTAACTGTCAAAGACAATTAATCTACTTCAAGAATATGTTTGATTCACTGCACAATGCAATACAATCTGAAGTTATTTAAAGGATATTTTCCTTTTGTGATTTTTATTGCTTCAACAAGTATTGTACATACACAGGGAAGAAGGAAGTGCATTAGAGGTACTTTAGTGGTAACCTCTAATTTGCCATAGACGGATTACTCCCAGTTCATCTAACTTTCAGGGTTATTTTGGCAACAAATTTACATTTAAAGCAAACCCATTGAGTACTGTAAATACTGAGAATGTGCCTAACAGAGTGGTTTTTGTAATAGAATTAAGAAGTTTAGTTTTAGATTTTTCAGTCCTTTGAGGAAGAATTTTGACAGATACACATTCAATTAACCTATCTTCTGTCTCATTTCACCTTTCTCCATTTAGCTCTTGCTCTGTCCAGAGTATCTTCATCATCTAGAGTCTGTAAAGAATCTATCAATAATCCATCTTATCTTTTTTTCCTGAATCATGACAATAGAGTTTTACTCTTATGCACTACTGGCCTTTTAGTTTTAATGAAATCACTCTGTATTTTCTTCCTCTCTGTGTATATATATATATATATGCAATCTTATATGAATATATTTTTAAAACAGTAGATATAGCACAAGCCCTTATATGGTCTTTATACAGAATCATGTATTATTTTTCACTGTTATACTGTTACATAAATTATTCT
Source organism: Pezoporus occidentalis (assembly GCF_034315485.1). Taxonomy (NCBI): domain Eukaryota; kingdom Metazoa; phylum Chordata; class Aves; order Psittaciformes; family Psittacidae; genus Pezoporus; species Pezoporus occidentalis. The sequence goes on from NW_026916158.1 coordinate 7,580,834, forward strand.
TATATTAGAATATTCTGCTGTATTGAATTTTCTATGAGCGTGATTCTTATTCAGGTAAACATATCCTGCTGGTAGAGAACCATTTCATGTTATTGCATCATCACGATGCTATTGAATTCTGCTAAGACTTAATATAAATTGTTTAAATACGGTAAGAACAAGCTAAGAAAAGAGTTGATATATCCACCAGACGATGTTAAACACAGTGTTCTCCTGGACTCCCCAGCACTGCTGGCTTCTGCTGCCCACAACACATTTAAAACACAATGCAGTGTATGTGCATGGGGAGTTGTGGCTGGCCTGGTCATAACACTTCTGCTTTGCTCAGGATGTATTTCTTAGAGAAGAACCTGCATTTCATTGCAGTACAAGTACAGTTTTAATGGCTAGTCTGCACCCTTGCTCCTCTTTCTCCACATGCTTTATCAAACAATTCTTGAGTCAGAGAACACAAAGGGAAAAAAAAAAAATCACACCCACCAATGCAGCAAAATTATGGAGCAGATCACAACAGAAATCATGACTGTTTTGCAATAGAGCTGGCACTTCAGAAACTGTAACTCTTTTGTTCCCCAGTGTTTCTGTTTCTGAAATGTTTAAGCAATTTTACAGAGTTTTTCACACATGAGGAAAGTAATAACAGTAGAATCCAAGAAAGTAATTCACAGAGAAGAAGGAAAATAAATACATGTGAGCCTCAGCAAGTGAAAAGAGACTATTTAGACAGTAGCAGCATGCTTTTTAAAAGGCAACATTTATTTAATGGATTGATAAACATAAGCTGTATTATCAGGATAGAATTCAGCTGGACATAGGTTGAAGAGAATTCAGCTGAATCCCAAGTGAAAAATAAGACCAAATTATTTCTGGCATAAAATTAAGAAATGTTAGCACTGGAAATAAAACATGATGTAATGACTCTAATAGCTGTACCTGTTAGGACTGGGGAAAGCCTAGCCATCACAGAATCACAGAATCCTAAGGGTTGGAAGGGACCTCAAAAGATCATCTAGTCCAACCCTCCTGCAAGAGCAGGGTAACCTAGAATACATCACACAGGAACTTGTCCAGGCGGGCCCTGAATATCTCCAATGTAGGAGACTCCACAACCCCCCTGGGCAACCTGTTCCAGTGCTCTGTCACTCTCACAGTAAAGAAATTTTTCCTGATGTTCACATGGAACCTCCTATGCTCCAGTTTACACCCACTGCCCCTTGTCCTATCACTGGACATCACTGAAAAAAACCTAGCTCCATCATCCGGACACTCACCCTTTACATATTCGTAAACATTGATGAGGTCACCCCTCAGTCTCCTCTTCTCCAAGCTAGAGTCCCAGCTCCTTCAGCCTCTCCTCATAAGGGAGATGTTCCATTCCCTTAATCATCTTTGTAGCTCCGCGCTGGACTCTTTCAAGCAATTCCCTGTCCTTCTTGAACTGAGGGGCCCAGAACTGGACACAACAATCCAGATGCAGCCTCACCAAGGCAGAGTAGAGGGGGAGGAGAACCTCTCTTGACCTACTAATCACACCCTTTCTAATGCACCCTAGGATGCCATTGGCCTTCTTGGCCACAAGGGCACTGTGTTGGCTCATGGTCATCCTCCTATCCACCAGGATCCCCAGGTCTCTTTCCCCTTCACTACTGTCCAGCAGGTCAGCCCCCAAACTGTACTGGTACATGGGGTTGTTCTTCCCCAGATGCAAGACTCTACACTTGCCCTTGTTGAATTTCATCAAGTTCCTCTCTGCCCAGCTCTCCAGCCTGTCAAGGTCTTGCTGAATTGCAACACAGCCCTCTGGTGTGTCTGCTACTCCTCCCAGTTTAGTATCATCAGCAAACTTGCTGAGGGTACATTCAGTTCCCTCATCCAGGTCGTTGATGAAATTATTAAACAGCACTGGTCCCAGCACCGACCCCTGAGGGACTCCACTAGTCACAGACCTCCAGCTAGATTCTGCCCCATTGACCACAACTCTCTGCCTTCTTCCTTCCAACCAGTTCTTGATCCACCTCACTACCTGATCATCAAGCCCACACTTCCTTAGCTTATCTATGAGGATGCTGTAGGAGACAGTATCAAATGCCTTACTGAAATCAAGAAAAAACACATCTACCGCTCTACCATGATCCATCCACCTAGTTACTTGCTCGTAGAAGGCTATAAGGTTGGTCAAATATGACTTCCCCTTGGTAAAGCCATGCTGGCTGCTCTTAATGACCCCCTCATCCTTGATATGCCTAGAGATGGTGACAAGAATAAGTTGCTCCATCACCTTTCCAGGGATGGAGGTAAGGCTAACCGGTCTATAATTACCCGGGTCCTCCTTCTTGCCCTTCTTATAGACTGGTGTGACATTTGCCATCCTCCAGTCCTCAGGCACACCACCTGTTTCCCACGACTTACCGAAGATGATGGAGAGTGGCTCAGCAATGACCTCCGCCAGCTCCCTCAGCACCCGCGGGTGTATTCCATCCGGACCCATCGATTTATAGATGTCCAGATTACTTAACTGATCCCTAACCCAATCCTCATCCACCAAAGCACACTCCTCCTTTATCCTGACTCCTTCTGGGGCTATAGGAATTTGGGTCCCCCGGGGAGAGTCTGCAGGAGTAAAGACAGAGGCAAAGAAGACATTCAGCACCTCTGCCTTCTTTATATCCTCTGTCTCCAGGGCACCCACCTCATTCAGCAGTGGGCCTATACTGCTTCTTGTGTTAGTTTTATTCGCTATGTATTTGAAGAAGCCCTTTCTATTGTCCTTGACCTGACTTGCCAGATTAAGTTCCAAGGAGGCCTTAGCTGTCCTAATTGCTTCCCTACATCCTCTAACAGCTGTCCTATATTCCTCCCAAGTGGCCAGCCCCTCCTTCCATAATCCATAGATTCTCTTTTTTCCTCATGAGTTTGCCCAGCAGTTCCTTGTTTTAACCATGCTGGTCTCCTGGCTCCCCTGCTTGATTTCCTACTCATTGGGACACTCTGATCCTGAGCTTTGAAGAAGCAGTTCTTGAATGCTGACCAACTATCTTGAGCCCCTTTACCACCTAGTACCCTTTCCCATGAGACTTCCCTTAGCAATTGATTGAAGAGGCCAAAGTTTGCCCTTTGGAAATCCAGAATTGTGGCCTTGATAGGTATTCTATTCCTCCCACACAAGATCCTAAACTCCACCATCTCACGGTCACTGCAGCCCAGGCTGCCATTGACCATCACTACTTCAACCAGACCCTCCTTGTTGGTGAGTACCAGATCCAGCAGTGCTCCTCTCCTAGTTGGTTCGTCCACCATTTGCATTAAGTTATCATCAATGCACTGGAGGAACCTCCTAGACTGTGAATGACTGGCTGTGTAAGTCTTCCAGCAAATACCGGGGTAGTTAAAATCTCCCATAAGGACCAAGGCATGTAGTCGTGAGGCTGCTTTCAGTTGCCTGTAGAAAGCCTCATCAACTCCTTCATCCTGATCAGGAGATCTATAATAGACCCCTACAACTGTGCCACCCGTACCAGCATGTCCCTTAATTCGCACCCACAGACTTTCCACTTGGTCCTCATCTGTCCCTGGACAGAACTCAATACATTCTAGTCGCTCTTTCACATAAAGAGCGACTCCACCACTTCGCTTTGCTGACCTCTTTCCTAAAAAGGACATAGCCATCCATTACCACGTTCCACATGTGAGCTGTCCCACCATGTCTCTGTAATTACCACCAGATCATAACCTTTAGACAGCACACAGACTTCTAACTCCTCCTGTTTATTCCCCATGCTGCGTGCATTGGTGTACAGGCATTTCAGGGAGGGAGCTGAGCACACTAGTGGCATCCTTGGGAGGCGGGAGGCCTTCTGGTCCTCATTAATACTAGAGCAATGCCCCACTAGTTCAAAGCCAGCTACAACCCCCTCGCACTTTGAATCTAACCTAAAGCTCTGTGAGTGAGCTCTAACTCTTGCCCAGGTACCCTTTTTCCCCTGCAGGACAGGGTCTAAACAACTATCCTTTCCCTCAAATGAAACAATAGATTGAGAGTCCTCCCTAGTCTGACATTCTTCAAGCCCTAGCATGTTTCTCTTGGGCTTGTCCCTAACAGGCCCAGTTATCTCCCCTTCCCCCTTCCTACCTAGTTTAAAGCCCTGTCAATGAGCCCCGCTAACTCCTGCCCCAGAAACCTTCTCCCCCTCTGGGACTGATGTATCCCACCTGCCACCACCAAACCAGGTGTCTCACATAGCAGCCTACGATTGAAAAACCCAAACCCCTGCCTTTGGCACCAGTCCCGTAGCCATATATTGATCTGCAGTCTCTTCCTATTTATCTCTTCACCTTTGCTTGTAACAGGTATGAGGGCAAACACCACTTGTGCTCCAGACCCTCTAACCAGCCGTCCCAGGGCCCTGAAGTCTCTCTTCATTGCCCTCACCCTCCTTGTAATAATTTCATCACTGCCAACCTGAAAAACCAGCAGCGGATAGTAGTCAGAGGGCTGCACCAGGTCAGAGAGTTTCCTTCTAACATCTCTAATCTGAGCCCCAGGTAGGCAGCAGACTTCCCTGTGGGATGGATCTGGTCAACAAATGGGCCCTTCTGTTCCCCTCAGAAGGGAGTCACCCACCACGATTACTCTTCTTTTCTTCTTTGTTGAGGAAGTTCTAAGGCATGGGGGTCAGTGACAAGCCCTAGGCGACTTACTAGATGGATCTACCCCTCCATGACCATTTACCTGGCCCTGTAGTTGCAAGACCTCATGCCTGTTACTCAAGGGCAACTGGGAGGAAGGAAAGGATTGCAAGTGTTTTCGCTTACCTCTCCGAGGAGGGACCTCCCTCCATACTTCCTTGTCCCTTAAGTTTACTCCTTCTGTCTGATGGTAGGAGGGAAGAGGATCCATCACTTGTTCAACCATTTCCCTCTGCCCTTGCCTTAGGCTGTGGCTCCACCAATCAATTTCACTTTCACACTCTCTGAGAGCTCTCAACCTTTCTACGTCCTCCCTCAGTTCAACCACCTGCTTTAGCAGGTCATCTACTTGCTGACAGCGCACACAAGCGGTGTCACTGGCTCTCTCGGATACAAGTGCCAGGCTCAGGCATTCACTGCAGCCAGAGACCTGCACGGCCGCATGTCTGCAGGAAGGCTCAGTCTGGGTACCCACGTTATTCCTAACTACAGGTTTTGATCTTCTTGTGACCATGATCTATCTGGTCCATCGGCCCGTCTACGTCTCTCTGCACAAGCAAGCAGTCCTTCCTCCTCCTGCGCTCCAGTCGAGTCCTCTTGATCAGGCAGTCACCCCACTCGCCTGCCCGCGCAAACGCCCTCGACCCCCTCCTCTGCTCGCCGCGCTCCCTGCGCAGGTTTTTAACCGCTCACAGCTGCCGCCGAGCCTGCTGGCTCCGCCCCCGGTGAGTCACTGCTCGCGAGAGCTGAGCTGCCGGCTCCTGGGCAAGTCCTGTTGAGGACTTGAGGCTCCCTCCTCAATGGCTTTTGTCGCTCTGAGGCTCCTGGACGCTGATCTCTCCCGGCTCCTCTCCGGTGCTGCAGGCACCCTCTCTCAATCTACTCACTTCAGCAATTGACCAGGAATGGTCGATGATGGCCGCTTTAAATCTGCCGCCGAGCCTGCTGGCTCCGCCCCCGGTGAGTCAGCTGCTCGCGAGAGCTGAGCTGCCGGCTCCTGGGCGAGTCCTGTTGAGGACCATAGAAGGAGATGCAAAAGAAGGATGCATGATTTAAACATAAACACACTACTATAAATATTGTCATAGCAGAACTTCACTTTTTGGTTTTCTAAAATAGTAACGGAAATGTTAGGGTGAGGATTGAGTTAACTCCCATTAAGCTCAGAAACAGTGTGGGTTTTGGTAAGACAAAAATGGGTGTGGAAGTTCAGCCCACCTTAGCTTATAGAATTACTCCTGCTAATTTATGTTATGTTTAAAATGGTTTGCATCAGCAGAAGTAAGATACCACCATATTTTGTTGCCAGAGATAGTCTGTCCAGCTCAACTGTATTACTCCTCAGCACTCAATCAACATTTCTAAGAGAAATGTATCTATTTCTAATACAAAACCATCTTCTTTATTTTGCATGTCTAGATGTCTAGTTCTGCTCTAGTTAAGTAGGAAGTATTTCCTTCTGCAAAAAAAAAAAAAACAACAAACCAAAACCACTACCCAAACCATATTCCTTATTCACAAAGTCCCATATTTGTTTAATAGAATTTTCTTTTCTCCACGCTGTCTTCTAGCCTATCCCTTTGGAGACATTCATAAGAGGAAGCATTAAATAAAAGGCTATCACCACAAATTAACACACCTCAAATGCTAAATATCAGGAATCAAGCATGCAGTTAATTGCTGACAGTTAATTCACAAAGGAAAACAGCTCACCAAAGTTCAGTCTAATCACAAATACATTCAAGGAAATTATAATCTACTCATGATTATTCCATGTTGAGAAACAGGCTGAACTCACTGAGTGAATTATTTAAGGTGGATTGTTTACAAGTGTTACAGCAGTCATATGTTTTTCCTAGAATGTCACTGAAAGAAATTGTCCTGGGTTCAGCAGTAGCAGTCATGTTTCTCCTTCATGGTAGCTGGTGCAGTGCTGTGTTTTGACTTCCAGCCTGGGAGCAGTGCTGGTGATACCCATGTTTTTGGTTGTTGCTAAGTGATGTTTACCCTGACCAAGGACTTTGTGAGGCTCATGCTCTGTCAGGGAGGAGGGGAAGCCGTGAGGAAGCAGAGACAGGGCGCCTGACCCAGGCTAGGCAAAGAGGTATTCCATACCACAGCACGTCATGCCCGGGGTGGGGGGTAACTGGGAATTGCCCAGAAGGACACGGGCTTCTGGGTGGGACTCGTTTCTTGGCCAGTGGTATCGTATTCTCTTCCCTTGTTATTTTCCCTTATCATTGTTGTCGTTGGTGGTAGCGGTGGTGATTTGTGTTGTACATTGGTTGCGGGACTGCTCTTGTCTCAATCCCTGGGAGTTGCACCCTTTCGATCCTCCTCCCTCTTCCTCCGGGAGCGGGGAAGGGAAGAGCCCAGGTGGGGGGGGGGGGGGGGCAGCCCAGCACCACTCACTGGGAGTGAGTGAACAAGTTGCCTGACTGGGTTTAAACCATGACAGAAATGCAATTGCATTTCTCAGGTTGCCCAGAGAAGCTGTGGCTGCCTCATCCCTGGCAATGTTTAAGGCCAGGTTGGATGGAGCTTTGAGCCGCATTGTCTAGCGAAAGGTGTCCCTGCCCATGGCAGGGACGTTGAACTATGTGATCTTTAAGGTCTCTTCTAAACCAAACTATTCATAAATATTCATTGCCAATGAGAAAGATTGCCCCAATGGTCAGAAATGCAACTCAAAATTGCAGCTCTTCACTGACTTATTAATCACAGGGAAATAGGATCAATGTTTCTTCATTTCTCAGACTTCCCCAGAGGAATTCCCAGTAACAAAAAGCATGTACTATGTTCTTTTTTTTTAGCAGTCAATTTGATATTGGATTCCTAGAAAACGAACTATTGCTATCTATTTTCACAAAAAATAGACTCTTCCTTGTGCTTTTAATTTCAGAAAAAGAAATCCTTCTAAACTCAAACTAGTTGAGTGTTGGAGTAGTTGCTAAATATGTGGACAACCTCAAGGAACAGCATTCAGGGTGTTTTGAGAAAAAAAACCCTCACTTTCTGGTGCAGTTTTCTATCAGGTAAGGATTTCTGTCGCATGCAGTGCTGCTGTTTTACACAGGACATAAAGGAGGGTTTCCAACCATGTACCTCATATATATCTTCTGTGACGAAAAACATTGTACACTGAAGTAAATACCTCCCATTTATTAATGACACCTAATATACCACTCAATTATAAAAACAGTTTATACACCTTCTGCTTTTTAATCTACAAAACACTGAGGAACACTAGAGAGCTCACAAAATATGTATAGAAGCACTCTTTCTCTAGTAGGTCCCATTCTCCTTTTATGAGGAAGCAAGGCTGGGGTTAATGCAGCATAGAAGTAGCTTTCTGAAAAACAGTGTAATGACCAGCCATTTCTACTAAGGCTTAAGTGGTTGTTTTCCTTATTCCAGGAGGAAAACTAGGCTAATACCACTTGTGTGATGGAAGCCATTTTCGTCTCTGGTTAGTCACAGACATCAAGCTAGTCCAATTTAAAAAAAAGAAAGACCAAAACAAACTCACCCTCACTAGTCTAACTCAAAGGCCTCAAAATGCCTACATGTTAAACATCATTTCAGTGTCCCCTTCTGTTTGTTTATTTGTACCTTCTGAACAAAAAACAAGTTCTAATCTTATGTATGGTTTTCCCAAATTATTTACACTTCCATTGTCTACTTCACCAAGCATACATGAAACATTAATTCATTTTCTTCTGTTCATTTCTTCTAAAACAGCATTAAATACAAATAAGTAATTTAAAACAACATGTTTCAATGTTTACCCTTTTAATTTCTGTTCCTATACCTGCACATGACTGTATGGTAAAGTGAGCATGGGCAAAGGGAGCCTAGTCATGTGCTTAGTTTTGTGAAAAAGGCAGGATGATTTTTTAAAGATATGTGATGAGAGTATTTCCAGATCTTTGAGCACAGGGTCTGGCACATTTCTAGCTGGAAGCATGGGATTTTTCTGACACACTCCTTCTGGTTCCTCACTAACTACTTTTTAAATGGCATTCTTAACACACCCACTAAGGACCTTTTCCGTCCTACTTACTTGCAGTAAGTATTTCTTCACTCATGTAGAATAGTCCTATTGGCTGTAATGGGTTGACTTATCAGAATAGTAGCTACAGTGAACAAGGGAGCAGGATTAAACCATTAGTGTTTCCTATCAGCCTCGCACAAAAGTATATGCTTAATATTGAGAATGTAAAGTAATCTTGATCTTCCTACCCAGAATTTTTTAAGGTACTTAGAAATGCCTTCTCAGGAAATTTGGCTTTCCAGAAGTTTTTTTCTTCTTCCTAGAATAAAGTGGCTGAAACCTAGTCTAGGACAGTCCATTCCTAGAAATAGAGTTTAGTGTGGCTGGATACAAAAGACTGGTCCTAAGAAGAAGAGTAGTTGGAAGCAGCCTGATGTATCTATAAGTCAATCTCCCATGTTAAGTATCAGGAGATAAAAAGAAATAGATGCTTCCATAGATACAGCGAGGATTTTGTTTCACCCTTCTTTGGCTTCCATATGGTGTGTATTGGCTAAAATGACTCCCATGCCTCCCCAGAATATGGGAGGGAGCATTGTAAGTATGATGCTGGACATAGGATATGTTCATATAGATAGTTCAATTTCATAATATGTTTAGTATTGTATACTATGACGGATATGTATAATACATATAAGATATATATTATCATTTTACATTCTAGTAAATATAATACTGGATACAATATAAGCTAAATATTTTATAACAAGCATACATTTTATAATATAGTAAATTTTATATTTATAATATAATGACTTTTATATAGATGGTATAATATAATAAATTATATATGCTTACATATATATAACTGTATAAAATTCTAGTTATACATGAAAACACAATCTGCCATGAAAATATTATTCAGTATCTCTGGCAGCCTTATATCTGAAGGCTCTGTAATTAGACGGTCAACATTAAATACTTGAAGCATTTTAAATCAGCAGAAGAAAGCAAATGAGAGGCACTGCTAAAACTAAGAGTTTTAATTCCAAGGACAAATGTACCATTCCTGATCTGACAATTTTCCCCAGAATGTTCAAATATATAGTCCCATGTTAATTTTTTTCACACCCCTGCCTTGTTGAAGAGGATTGGTAAATGAAGCAGAAAACTAAGAAGAGAGAAATACTATTTTTCTCTGAGTAAGTCATTAGAGAGACTGACATAAGCTACAAAAGGTAGACCTCTGATGGCAATACCTGAATATTGGTATTCAATATCTGAAGGGGGCCTACAAGGATGCCAGAGAGGGACTTTCATCAGGAACTGTAGCGGTGGGACAAGGGGTAATGGGTTTAAACTTAAACAGAGGAAGGTCAAATTAGATATAAGGAAGAAGCTCTTTACTATGAGGGTGGTGAGGCCCTGGAACACATTGCCCAAGGAAGTGGTAAATGTTCCATTCCTAGCAGTGTTCAAGGCCAGGCTGGACAGGACCTTGAGCAGTCTGGTCTACTGGAAGGTGTCCCTGCCCATGGCAGGGACTTGGAGTTAGATGACCTTATATTCTTTCCAACCCTAATTGTTCTATGATTCTGTGACATGTTTCACTCTAGAAGTACTCTTGGCTGAAAAAAAAATTAATTCTTTAATTAATTCTTTACTTCACTTTTTTTATTTATAAAATATGATTATTGCTGTCACCATTTTCCAGACTCTTTCCCCACTATATTTAGTTTAAAATATTTAACTAAGATGTAGTTTTAACCATTTAGCCTTATATTGCCTTACTATGTTTTGAACATAGACAAGTTTTACATTTTAAGCAGAGAACTCCTGCTACTAAAAAAGTACAATTTCTGTGGCAGCTGGGAGATACAAACAAGCATAAATGAGCTAAACTTACTTTTTGCATTTCATTGCTCTTTTTTGTTAGTATTATTCTTGCAGGATAAATAATGAAACAATGATAAACTGAGTAATAATGGCGACATTAAATTCTTAGGCTCATGTCATGACACATAATTATTAGCAATCTAGCTAAAACAGTTTGTTATTCAGAGCTAAAGGGTGAAGCCTGGACTTTTTCTGTTGCTTCACACAGTGAATATAACTCTCTTCCAAAATGTAATAAAATTATAAATAACTTAGAATCTTATTTTGCAATGAATGCATTAAGGTAGTCATGTCAGTCATTACCCATTTTCATATGTCAGAACTGGAAATCAAGTCCATTCTTAAACTGTTTGGTGACTAATTAGAACATTGATAAAGGTGACAAAAGGTGATAAAACAGCAGGTGCTTTTAAGTTGTACTTAACTAGTGAAAAATGTCTCTTAAAATCTTATTCTATCAGAAACACAAGTAAATTCTGCATCTTGCTTCTTTGAGCTTTGAAAAAATGTACTTCACACAAGAAGTTTAAGAAAAAGCAAGAATTAAATTAATTATAAAATTCTTACATTCGATTTATACAACTTTTATACATCATCTCTTCCATGTAGACACATGTAGTTCTATTGTACTGAAAAATAATGCCAAAGTAAGGAAACAGCCTCACCAAGCATTCCGCTGTGTAAGAATCTGAAAGGATTCTGAATTCATATAAAATTATAATCAAAACATAAAAAAAAGAACTTTTGTATAGAACATAGATAACAATATCACTTTATTTCGTCCAACATTATTGTTATTAATATTATTTAAACTAATAATGCTAATCAGTTTTAAATTTGCATTAGAATACCAGTATTCATTCTTCACTTAATGTTATCCTAAATTTTATTGTGCAGTTTGTCATCACTGGATCTTGCCACATACAGAGAGTTTTATGAATCTTCTTTTAAAATTTGTCTGTATATTCAAATAGTGCTTATGTAAACAAGATTATCATGTTTAGGAAGAATGGAACTGAAAACATACCTCGCTTTTCCTCTTTTCACTAAACAGTGAACTGAATTGTGTAAATAGGACTTCAATAAAGCTGGATAAAAAAAAGTATTGCACACTTTATATCATCAATAAATAGGGATGCCTTTACATTCTGGTGTCTCTTGCTGCTCTGATGGTGCAAAGTGACCATAGACAGAATTAAACAATAAAGGGAAAATAATGAGATGCTGTTTTTTTTCTGTTCGGGTCACAGGAGCTGAGAAGTACCAGGTACTCTGGCTTACAGTAGTAGCAACTCTCAAAATCCAATAGATGATATGCACACAAAATGGTTTTTTCTTCTTCATCTACTAAAGATGTCTAGTCTACATAATACTAAAAATGCAAACACAATTATGTTCTTTGGCAAGAAAAAGTAAAACTGGATTTCTTTGTAAATTAAAGAAGGGTTGAAACTATTTCCCTGTCTCACAAACACAGGGACGATATTTGTTGGGGGCACAAAGCAAACAGTGCATCAAAACATATTTTTGATTGTTAAAAAGATATTTCAAATCTTTACCTTAAAGTTCTTTGCAGAAGCTAGTCTTATTTGAGCCAGGTACTGAATGCTTTGGAAAATCTGGGTAATTCAAAGAAAACATTCAGAAGTGCTAGTTCTATTATAATACCTTATCAGAATAAAGATCAAATTGGCAGTCTCTTCTATCTAGTTTCTCTGCCTGAACTGCAAAAGGTTCTTGAGCTGTTGCTTCTCATGATTTGATTTGTTTTCTGTCATGCAATTATATTTTTAAAATTCTGTTCAGTAAAATATTTTTAACTCCATTACAATAAATTTAACCCAGTGTGACACTAACACATGATTAATAATACCAAATGCTGCTGCTGTTGCTGCCTGCCTGTTTATCAGCTTTCAGCTCCAAATGGGGAATCAGCTTGATTCTCTATTCTCCCCTTCAGAGTTACTTCTGTCCCTGAACTGTGAAAATAAAACTGCCATAAAGATATATAAAATAAAGATTTAACAGGTAATCTGCTAAACTGTGTTTCATTCCTGTTATCAGATGGCTCTTTTGCCATCACTGATATGTTTGACATCTGTCACAAAAGCACAGTGGCCTTTTCTCCTTTCATCTATTAAAATCTCCATCACAAGCAGGCTCTGCTGACACTCAGGCTATTATCTTGAAGACCCATTGACTTTTTAAAGATCCCTTACCCTGCTCTTTTTTTCTCACAAGTTGTTCCTACCAAAACCATACTTCTAACCATGCAGAGAAGACCTATGGGAAATACCCCAAATATACACAACAAACCACTTGACAAAATCTGCTGATAGGAGTGAAAACCAAGAGCAGCATGACAGTGCTTGAGCACCTGCTCTGTGTGGTTAAGTGACAAGGATCACACTTACTCTTCTCCATCATTGCCTTCGTCTGACACTTTCTGGAGAAGGCAGATGCTCAATTAGGAAAAAAAAAAAAAATCTTTTATTAAAAATTAAGAAAATGTGTGCCTACTGGTTTGAACTGATATTCATTCTTCCTTCATCTGGTTGAGCCTTTCACACTGTCTGTTAATATGCTGAAGTTACCTAGTTTCTAATTTTTCTTCATTTAAAATGAAATCAGTTTATCAAAGTCAACGTACCCAACATGCAAAGATATCAGGGGGAACAAGGTCATTCATGAACCCAAGCAGATACCTTAGAAAAAACTTCTGTGGGCAAAACACAATGGGAAGCAATTTAGTCCTGAGGGTTTGCAGAAGTCCAAGCAAAGGGTCTTTTGCTCTGTGGTTGCTGAAGGATATTAAGTTACCCTGTGCACCAAGAGAATATCCACTACAGGTTGCAGAGTGTCCATGAGAGGCAAAGGTGGCTTTGAATTTCTGTATCTTCCCTTCTCATCCACTATTAATTCTATATGTATTTTCTGACCAAAGGAAACCTTTCAAGGAAATGTCTTACAATGCAATAGATCTACATAAAAGTTATCAGCCCCCTGGGAGTAATTTCACATTTCTTATTCATATTTTTCCATATTTAGTGAGTCACTTTCAGAAGATTATTCTTGAAATTTCTACATTTGTAGATTTTCATTCAAAATGAGACTTCAAAATTTATATTCCCTTTCTAAGTAACCTTTATATCATTTTCTGACCACATAGGTGCATAAAGAAAGTAAATAAAAAAAAAAAAAAAACAAAAAATAAAAAACAAAACTAATACCTGATCTGAATCAGGCAACTTTTTTTTTCCATAATCTGACTGTTCAGATATTCTATTCCTTCATCATAATACAAAGAAATGTAAGTCTTTAATTTTTCTAATGAGATAAATCTTAGCAGGGAAAGGAATAAAAGGAATAAAGCAACAGATCTAAATTTAAAGTGAAAAAAAAATCCCTTTTCACTTAAACCAAACCCTGCTGAAAGGACAATATTTCTTTCCACCCTTGTTAAACTAAGATATGTCTGGTAATATATGAATGTTTTATTAAAGAATTTAGGGCTTTGATAGTAAATGAAAGACTGAAAGGTGTTGAACTTTGAAGTAGGGAGTTAGAAACTTATTTTCTCTTTTTACTTCTGCATAAGAATCCACATACCTATGTTTAAAATGTTTTCAGCTATTCTTACTGTATCAAAGCTCACAAAACACAGATAGACAGCAGGTTCTGACACTCCAATGCAATCCAGGCATAATTAGTAACACCATAATTTTCAAATGAAGTTATTATCTTGCTGTATAACTCCAGACAATAACTACATATTCATCGTTGTTGATACCTATAGGAAAATATATCTGCCTTCCAATGGCAATTCTATTTAAACAACATTTATCTATAGATTGAAGAAAGACAATGAGCAAAGTCATTTCAGACCAATAACTTCACATATTACTGATAATTTACAGTAGCATTAGTTATTCTCTACAGTGGTCTGTTACAATATGGCAGTCTTTCACTTCTGCTAATTCATTACATTTCTTCTTTTCTTATTCAAATCTCTTTTCTCTCTTTGATGTAAAGCAAAGCATGCTACCAGCTGCCTGAACCATGAAAGCCCAGTCCTTCTCAATCTTCTCTTGGGTGTTGCAGTTCTGTGCCCCTCCACTCTTTACAGTCTTCCCCAGTGTTCATAAAAGAGGAGATTAAAAGTTCGAAGGAAAACTATGTGTGACATGCATCTTCCAGCCACAAGCAACTCAGCAGGGATTTAGGTTGGTTTACATTGCATAGTCATCCCCCAAGACCCATTAAGTTGAAAATCTTTGTTTTATTGAAGTGTACAAAGACCGAGGTAAAGATCAGTAGGCAAAAATTGTACCATAGAAAGGAGGAGAAGGGGGGAGGAAAAAAAAAAAAGAAACAACAGTGATGCTGAGATTCTCCATCATGACCAGCATTACTGTTCTCAGCCCTTGCCAAGCACAACACCCCATGCAAAACTTGGAGGGGAGGGAAGGATCAAATCTTAAAGAAAACAGCCAGGTAAAATGTCTGGAAAATGTCAGAAGAATAGTTCAAGGAGAACACAGTAAATTCGTCAGAGTCCTAAGTAGACTGCATGTTATGAAATATGCAGTTCTTTGCAAATACCATTTTAATAAAAATCGTTGGCAAAACACAGATATGGAACATAATCATGTTGTTTCCTGCTGCTGGGGATGAATATGATGTCAGTAGGAACTATACTTATTGGTCTAGGGCATAAATTGGCCCTTAACAATTTTAATTCTTTTATTCAAAATTACTAGGCTCTCTTGACACTATGAGTTGTATTTTTGTGTACATAATTTCTTCTGAATCCCAAGGACATGTCTGTGTGAAGCAACCTCCTACAGAGACTGTGTGTGACATTCTGCCTTCATTTAATCCCGATCATTCCTACTGGAGTTTTAAGAGGTCCAGATGAAATAAGAATAGGTTATTTTTCCATTTAGAGGTTGTGTTGCGGTTTGGTTCCTCTCTCCTCCCCCCCCCCCTTTTATTCACTATCTACATTAACAGTACTTACATACCCAAGGCCACAGGGGCACTGCTGCAAGTTAAGGTGCTCAGGTTTCAGGTGGCAATTCCTGCAAAATGTCCATAGGCTGTTCTTGACAACCACTGTTCCCAGGGCCAGAGATTGGTTTATATTCTGTTTCCTTGCTTATTCTTGCCCAGTCAGACAGTACAACAAAAAAAAAAAAAAAAAAAAGGAAAAAAGGATGCTGAGGTACACTGAGTGCATGATGGAGGCACTTCTCACTGCAATGGACACTGCCTTTATCATCTGACCAGATTTAAAACAAAGAGGGACATGGTTTTCCTTAGCTCTATCAATTAGATTTAATTTTTTAGCTGGACAATCTTCATTTCTAAGGGAGATCCTCTACATTGGTATAGATTAGCTGCGGTCCCTGCATAATTTGCAGCCCTACACGTCTTGAAATCAGTTTTCTGCTATATAAACACATACAAAAGAAAATCTCAGCTCAAGTTTGCTTATATTTCTGAGTGGGTCTGAGGAGAAGTAGGATCCCCAGAGCAGTTTGGGATCTGCACCCCAACATCCTCTTTCTCCAAGGCCAGTGTGTAGTTTGTCCTGCTAGGATATGGAGTGGTCACACCCTTCGGGCTGTTTCAGCATTGCTCATTTGATGAAATTTCCAGTTGGCTCTTCTCATACTATCCTGACAGAATAAGAGGTATGCAGATACCATGAAAACAAAGTGTTTGTATTCTGATGTCATGGATGCCAGTAGCTAAACTCAATTTAATGCCTGTATATAGCCAAAATTTCATGATACATACACATCATCTTGTTATAATCAGTTTTACAGGATGCTGGTCCTGCTGGAATCTCTTTTGGGGGTGGTGACCTTAATCCCCTGGTAGCTGCACCAACTGGTGGAAGTGATGACCAGAACCTCTTTACTCTTTTAGATGCGTTTTCTCTCCAAGCACTTCAGTATGCCAAAAAAACTGCCTGCACCCAACCAAAATCTCTTCTTCATCCCTGCGCTGTAACTTTAGAGCTGCTCTGTAGTCAGCTGGGGTATTCCAACCTTATTTGGTAGCATAGAGATGGGAATTCGTCCTACTCGTTTCGTAAATTTACTTCCCATGGTCATGCAAACTAAATAGTGTGTTGTTTCTAGAGCTCTGTTGTGTTGTTTCCCCTCAGGAGTCAAGATGTGATATGTCAATTGTTTCTGCCTATTACTTGTGCATTACTTACCTTTTAATGACCTTTCAGAAGTGTAGAACACATGAAGTTTCTTTATCCAATTATTCTTTGAAATATTTGAGTCGTTTCTGCATGAACAGTATTAGGATACTTCAAGCATCTGGCCTTTTGTCTTAAGTAAATTTAATCAACATTAGTTCTACTAAAATAGATTTTTTTAAATTTTTTTTATTAAAGGCATGATTATTGAAAGTATTTATTTATTTATTTTATATTTTCAGATTATTTACTCTGCAACCCTAAAATATATTTTTAATGATGTTGAATAATGAAAGATCATAGATGGAGTGTTTGAAAGAAAGAGTCACTTCATGTCTACACAAAGTTTATATTATGGTCTATGAAGTTAGGAATTTGATCAAGTATAAAGATTAGACAGAAATGTGAAGCGTCTGAATAAAAAAGACAAAGGAGATAAGAGTAACACAAACAATACAAATGAAGTTAATTCTAGATTAAATTATTTTTTCTTTTTCAGTGAGCTGATGTATAACACAATTTGTACCTAAATCAGTAACAACTAATCCAATTTCTGCTCCCCCCACAACACAACTCCGTTTGTGACATACAGAATTTTAAGAGGAAAGATTACACACGCAGATATTTGAAATTAACTAGTCAAATAGAGGAAAACTCATTTTGAAAGATTCAAACCAAAACACAGATTCCACAAAACTTCACGCAAAATCTTAGTGACAAAGCAGAAAAGTCTATAAGCATTTCCTCATTACCAATGTGTAAATCTGAGAAGAAATTGTATTTCCTTTTTTGTGATATGAAAAATGCTAAAAGTCTTTACCAGACCAGCAGTCAGTCAGGTCAGAAAAGAAAGCAGAGCTGAACAAAAATTCATATAGACGTGAATACTTAGATATATTCAACGAAGAATTAAAATGCTTTCGTGATACAAAATGAGCTTTCCATAGGCTGCTTCCTCAGTTATATAATTCATGGCTGAACTATCTTGAAAACTTTTCAGTTTATAAAATGTGAATAGTCTATATTCTGAACAATGCTTTTGAAACTGTCAATATAGCAAATAATCCCAGACAGGTTTTGGTGGGGAAGAGGAAAGCATGGGTTTTGTTCTGCCCCCACTGTGCTAACAGAAGTTTTGCTCTGGGCTTAATGGAAGGAAGACGTGATTTCATGTCTTTAAAGAGGGAAGAGAATCAAAGTGGGCACCACACAACACACAGATGTACTAGAAAGCAATTATGTTTTGTAAAGAGTGAAATACAGGCTGCTGTTCTTCTGCTGTAATTTCCCATTCCGTTTTATATCTCAGCTTCTCCCGCTCTCTGTTCCTATATAATGAGTTGATGAAGCTTAAGTTGTCTCCATCACTTTGTGATCTGCCATTCCACCTAAGATGTATTATGTATATAAATTATTATGCTTACTTAAGAAAACTTTTGTTCTGAAAAAGTCTCAGCAAAAGAAAGTACTTTTCAAATTAAATAATTAGCAATGCTATTTGATGCATGAGAAAACACAATTCTGCTCTGGTCTAACCATTGCCATTTCTTTAATGCCTAAAGAAGTACATGGGTTTGGAAAAATTTGGCTTTTAAAAGCTGTGAAGTTATTAAAAATTTTTAAAGGCTTCTCATCAAGTTAACATTTTTTTTTCCTCTTTCTTAAGATATCAACTATCAGACCTATTTTCAGTCTGTATTTTAGATTAGGTATTTTCATTAGACTGGGCGTACCTGTTGTCAGAAATCATTAGGAGAAAAAAAGGTGAAACAAACACAAAGTTACAAATGTCCAATATTATAACCAGTAAGTAGTTCTTGTAGCTTTTTTATGATTGCACTTCTGCTTATTTTTTACAGCATCCCATGAATCCCTGAGGCATCTGCCAAGAATTCAGGGTTTTATTGAATCTTAAACTCTGCTATAATTTGAGGTTAGTTTATAGTGCATCTTTCATAATTATAAGCCAAATACTTCTATATTGAATATTTTATCATTATTTAGACATGCTCCAGGCAATGTAGCATGTCCCTGTGAAAATGTAGCAGCTACCAAAGCAATGGCTAAAATGACCATACTTTGCATAAAGCCTGTAGTCAGAAACCTTAAAAACTAAATAATACAAAACATTAATGGTTGGTCTTTTTCATGCATCTCAGCTATGTTGGCAGATGTAATAGTATCAGCTTCTTCTGTTCACAGTAAATTAGATATGAAAATAGCCTGTAAAAGATTATTCACAACAGCAATTAGCTGAAACTTGGAGCAGGCAAAGTATTTTGTAAAAAGTAATAATCCTGGGTTATTTCCAGAAGTTAATCCAGGTGAAGTACTATATTTCTAGATGCTGATGTTGTTTTCCATGTTCTGGGTGGAATCATAGCTGTGGCAGTGGCTGCAACAGCTGATCGCTTGTAGCCAAAGGAGTTTTCCTGATGGTGCAAGTGGTGGCAATCTGTGCTGCATAAGGGATTTATAATTGGCAAGTTTTAGAAACAGTTGAGTGTAAACTGGTTCAGCCTGGCAGGGCCTTATCTGCGCCATAATTCCAGCTGGCTATGAACCACTTAAATCAGTCATGTGGGTTCATGTTCTGTTAATAGTGTTTTGTGCTTTTCTCTCCTTATTTTGGCAGACATATTTAATTCAGATGGACTCCATTTTGCTGATGCTTTGAGTTTGCTAACTTAGTTCCAGTCAGTTAAACTTGTTCCATTGTGTTGTTAGAGACTGCTCAGTGCAACATTTGGTCTACAAATTTTTTGGGGACAGGATGATGATAATCTCTCTGAACACCTCTACATTTTTTTAGAAATCTATGGCTTCTTTGCAAGCTTTTTTTTTTTTGTTTAAATATCAAAGAATTCCTAAAGTCATCATAGGATGTCTTTTTATTATAAAGCAAAAAACTGAGGTCATGCCAGCAAGCTAACCTTGAATCGGGAGCAGAATTTAATATCTTCTGCTTCTGAGGCCTGAATTACAATTATTAAATTGCTGCCTGAAATGTTACAGAAACTGAGGACTAGATTCTTGACATAAAAACCAACCAGTCTCCAAAACTATTAGGAAGGCTGAAGTCAGAGACACCATAGTGACTTACAGTATCAGAGTAGATGGTTCTGACTTCTTTCTTAAAATTCTCTGTTACAGTTTATGGATTGACTGTCTAAACTCAGTGTTATTTAAAACAAAAATGGGTAGTTCTCACACTGAGCTTTCTTTATTTTCCTCCTTTTATTTTGAGGACAAATTGAAGGAACAGCATAACTGTATATTGTGATAAATCAGTCAATTTACATCTGGCAGAATAAAACTAGCATTGCCATTACTTCATAATAGGGCATGGCTATGACTATGGAATTGATATCAGAGTAAGGCTGATCCATTACAATTTTGTTAATATAGAATGTTAAATAGGATGATGAATTGCTAATCAATGCAGTTAAAGAAGCAACTTAGAAAAAAAAACCACTATTGTTTACTTTTTTAATTGTGTCATTTCATTGTGCTTCCATATTAGGAATTTCATATAAATAATACCACACTTTCATTGTGGACACTTATGCAATACAAGGAACAATCTAAGACTAAGAGAGAAAATTTTCACTCATTTTTATTCATCATAAACTTCCATCATTCTTGGTGCACTGTGGGCTTCCTGTGAAAAGTTTGACAAATGCTGTTGTGATATTTCATACCCTAAATAAAATAAACTAATAACAAATGGAAGTAAACTCTGGTTAATTCCATCTTTGTAAAAGATACCTTTCAATTTGTTTCATTTAGTTGTGCATACTTCTTATTCTAAACTATAGATAGAGTTAAGATTTATGAGTTTTTCTAAACCTGAAGTAGGGCTTAGTCAGAAGAATTTTGCTCTTTTTCTTACTTCCAATTTCTGTCTCTTCTGGTAGAAAGCCCATACCACAAGAGATACTGCTATTGTGTCTTATCTCAGATATATGTTTAATTCAACAGATAAAGCTAATGTATGTGCATTCTTTGCTAAGAAATCTCTGTGATTATAGAAGTAGAGAAAATATAGAATTGGACTCAACCTGCTCACAGGTTGGAAACTGAGTTCTTTTATCCTGTGTGTAAGTTGCTGGAAATCCTTCTCACAAATCTGCACTATCTATCTAGAACAGAAATGGAAACTCAGTAATGCAATGATGATTTCTTCTGGTTACCAGCACCTTTCCTTTATAGAAAAGGAGAACAAAAGCTACCTCTTATTAGAGTGAGAAGGAGTTTCAATTAAAAAAATATTTGGAAAATACTACCTTCCTCATTGCTTTGTTTTAGCTATTGTTTTCACAACTCCTGTATGAAAGACCAAACACAAATTACAACGAAATGTCAGCTTGCAAAATTTCCAGAAAATTGATATTAAATCAATTGCTAAACCAAACAGAATTAAGATGTAACTGTAAGAAGTACATATAACATTTCTCTTCACCTACAAGGTCCTCTTTAATATAGACAGCATAGTAATTAGTAATCATGTCTCCAAAGAATCCCCACAATGAAACACTGCTCCAGATTGAACAGAGTATGTTCACTCTTGGAAGAAATGTTGAATATGACTAAACAAGATTTTTGCTCATGCTGTGCAGTTTCATTAATGTAAGTGGGAGTCTCAAAGATGTTCACAGAGAACGGTTGGAGTGCTCTCTTGGGAAATACCAGCACTCCTCAAAGAAGTGATATGAAAATCCTTTGCTTGGGCAATTTTCCATAACCACTGGGTTATTCTACAGGCATTCTTCCAAAATTGGTTGAGACATTCAACATATGTGAAAATAGACATGCCACCGTCCTTTGTCAAATGTTCTTGAACTACATCCAGCAAGCAGGCTTACCAAAATAAGATATTGCTCAGTGTGAATAGGGATGACAAGGTTTGGCTTCAGTATCATGGAAATACATTTGTCATTCTGATCTGTAATGACATGGGGAAAAGTCTATTGCTGCTAAGGATAACAGCCATTTTACTGTGAAGATCCCTGGCATTTAGACATTTTGCTGTGTTTTCAACCATTTTGTGCAGAGATTTTCCGTTCTTCTATCTCCCACAAATAATTTCACATTTTTTTTCCTTGAAAAGCACTGCAATATAGAAACCTAAAACGTTATTTCCCATCACTGGAAAATTTAAAAACCAAAACCACTGTTTTTTCAGTCCTGAAAATTACTGCCATTTGCACTATGTTTGCAAAACTGTTTCCTACTATCACAACCCCCAACTTGTACAAACTCCTATCAGTAGATTTTAATGATCTGCTTAACATGTCAAAATGTTATGGACCTTCAAAATAATCAGGCATCAGATTCTACTCTGCCTACATGCTGTCTTTCAGTTCCTGCCATTACATATTTGAATAACTATTAGAATCATCCAGACTTTGTCAGTTAATATTTAATATATATATCTGTAGATAGAAAGCTATAAATCTGAACATAAAAAGTATATTTAGAAAATGTTCTGACCAGCAGTTTAGTAGATTATAGGAGAAAGCAAAACTTCTATCTTGCTTCTGTATGCTTATGTAGCTGAAATCCTGATTCATACATTGAGGGGATCACACAGAACTTGCTAACATGGAAATTCTTACAATTCCCCTTTTAAACATGCCATTTCTTTTCCACCATTTGAGGTACTGGAAGTATCCTGATTCCCAGGTTTATCTCAGCAAAGAATAAATGTCTGCATGTCCCTTTGTATGACAAGCTCCAACTAGTCACTGCAAATGACAGTGGGGTGCCAAGTTCCAGAACTGGTGAGTCAGCTCTCCAGTATGGATTTGCAAACCCTTTCTGCATTACTCAGCCACTCAGTCTCTTCACAACCTGTCTCAAAACATGACTCTCATCTCATCTTCTCATTAGGGCTAAAGTCAGGCAAAGCTTCTGGTAATGTTTATGAAGGTCCATGATCTGAATTTTTTTCATGCAACTATAGATAACCTACAGTTACATGGATGAAAAATTACAAATATCTGAAAACTCAGACACAAATTTTTGGAGTTGTACTTAATTAGGAGTGAATTAACTTTATCCTTTGATACAGTCTGTCTTTCTGCTGGCCACTTGTCTTTCAGGCATGGTGATATTCTGTTTTTTTTTTTTGCAATTAAACATGGTGATTTTTTTTTTTTTCTGAAATTAAAGTCAAAAACACAGCACTGCACCAGCTACTAAGAAGGAGAAAAATGACTGCTACTGATGAATCCAGGACACTGGGACAGATGCATAGACAGATTGATATATTGTCATATATTCCCATTCTCCTGGTGTCTAAAAAGAGCCATCCAGTCCCTTTAATAAAATAACTTGAGAACAGTAGATCAACTGGTTTTTTAGATGAACAGGCAGCATTTTTGATAGAAAAGGATTATTTCTTCACTGTCAGAAAGGGGTAGACCAGTGCTTCAAAAACAGTATGTGAAATAACACATTCTTGTCATATACAAAGAAAGGATTAATAGAAGAAACAAACATTTCTATGACTAGAAACTGTAAACAGAGAAACAAATGCTTCTTGTCCAGTTTGAATTTATTCATTTGGCATTTTTTCTACCTTTCTTTGTGTAACCAATTAAAACAGGATCATGCTAAAAAATCTATCCCTTTGTGTTGCTCTCCAGCAGAGAAATGAAGTATGCAATAAATTACTCCAGGAAAGTCAAGCATATGTTTCAGCAAGGTGAAAGCATGCAAATATCAGGAGAGATATTTCTTAGATTTTAGTTAGAGTGGTAAAAATTCTGCTGTCCTAGCCACTTGAAGTCATGCTTGGTGCTATACATGTCACTTTCTGGGATTTTCATCACAGGAAATCCTGCTTTCAGCATTATCGGGGTTAGATTATCAAAAGGTTCTTTACTAGCAGACTCAGGAACTGCACAGCCTGTGACATCAGGTCATTCTAATTCTGCAATGGCGTACTAATGAAAATTTTAATATACCTTTTTTATCCAGGGTAAGAGATGAGTGATTTTTGCCATGTCCTGACAATGTTTTAGTCTGTGCTTTCTGCTTAGTTTTTAGCTTGTACATGCTTGTGAAGAAAAGGGACAACAGGGCTGTTCCCAGAAATTGGTAGTTTGCTTTTTTTTGATTCATTATTCAACAGTCATAGTCTGCATACTGAGGCCACACAGCTCTCTAGCATTGTGCTATGAAGGAACTGGCTAAAAATATCTGCATAGATACACACAAAAGAGTGCATCTGAAGTTTACTTTCGTTATGGAATATGGAGTGGAAGATCTGCTGAGGAGAGAGATTTTATTGACCTTTACTATTTGAGGTTGAAGGTGCAGATCTGCAGGATCAGCCTGTTTTAGTGGTATTTTGGTTCTGCACTTGAAGTAGAAGACGATACAAAAATGGGAGATATTGGTAGGATAATATTCAAGATTTCTCACCTTTTTTCTGAGGAACAAACAGTTATTTTAGGAAGTCTTCCTTAAAAAGTGCAGACCATGGAAAATGGACTATTCACTTTGTTGAACATAACATCTGAAATACTGATGCCTATGTGAAGCAAGCAGAGGCTTATAGATAGGAATACTTCTTATTCCAATTTAAGGAAGTAATTTTCATTTACTAAGTATTTTTTACACTAGTAAAGATGCCCAGCATTACTGAACTGCAGTGAATGATACCAGGTATTTTATAAACTGTAACTTTTGTCAAATGAGAAGTTTAGTACATGTTGTACTGCTCAATGTTTTCTCCAGTGGTTGCAGTAGTATTTCAGATGGGTTTCCAGTGAAACAGAGTAGCACCTTTTTGTTCAGAAAGTCATCAAAACCAGTGATCTTTATCAGCAAATTATTTTCTCTTCTTTGGTAGAGTATCAGGGAGGAGAAAGAGAGACAGAGAGAATAAAACAAAAAAAGAGCTGTTTGGCAGAGGTTCTAAAGCAAAGCCTGAAGTGTATTTATGGTCATAATTTTGCACAGATCACTTGGTGCTCTAACACTGTGCTGCTGATCACAACATAAATCACACTTTAATTTTAACCTTTGCAATTCATCAATAGTTTCAATATCAAAAATGATTCAGCACTGACACTATTGGTTTGCAGGTAGGTAGAATAAGAATGGAGACGTAGTAATGGATTAGTTGGCCTGTCAAGAGGCAGAAAGATTCATGTTATCTTCTCTATGTTTCTTTCACATGCAATAGCTATAAATAACGGCAACAGCTAATCAGACCCAAGAAAGATATATGCTGCCACTGAAAAACAGTTATTTGTACCATCTAAGCTTTAAAATTCTAGCCACTGAAAGGGAATCCATTCAATTAAAGAACATTTTGCTGCTTGTTTTGCATAGCCATATATTTACAGGATTTTATTTTAAACATACAAAATTTCTTTGGTCATGGTATCATAATTGTGCTTTTAAGCATTTGTGCAACTCCAGAGAAGTAGCAGTGATTTTAGGAAAATAATATTTTATTTGGCTAAATATGGTGCATTTGTTTTTTTTTGGTTTTGTTTTTTTTTCTTTGAATATGGTAAGACTGAAATTTGGCTAATTTTTCTGCTAAAAGTAAAAATATGAGATTTGTCTGTTGTGAGATTTCTTAGTTTAAATTTGTTCACTTTGATACTGGAATTTTTAAAAATATCTAACTTCTAAGAGTTTCAAGTTTGCAACAGCTCCCTGAATGCTGTCCTCCAACTTTAACCCAGCAATTCAATAAGATGAACAGCAACTAAATCCTCATTGTAGTGGTCATAGTGGCAGTGGTGGTGGTAGTGGTGATGGAACAGGGACCTGTAGATGCTGATGAATCTCTGTCTTTGCAATATTAAAAATGTTACTGGATATGACCACAAGTAAGCTGATTTAACCTTGAAGTAGCCCTGCTTTAAGTGAAAGAGTGGATCAGAAGACCTGCAGAGGTCCCTTCCTACCTAAATTATTCTATGATTCTACATGGTGACCTGTGGCTCTTGGTAAGACGTTTCATATAATCTCCTTCTTCTTTTCCTGTCCTTTTTTCCCAAATTTGATTTTTCTGGATCACATCCCACAGAAGTACAATTGCCAACTTGGGCTGAGAAGTCCTAAATACTTGGTTTTATTCTGCCTTGTCCTTATTCATTCTGTTGACTGAATTATTTCCATCATACTTCATCTCTATATGGAGCTACTAATTCAATGTTGATTACAGTATTAATCTCCCTTGTGATAAACTTTATACCCAGAATATTGACACATACATTCTAATAAGTTTACAGGTTGTGGTATAATGTCAGTATGCTGGAATGAATGCACCATGACATATTGTTCTGCATCAATGTGTTTGTGAGTAAGCCTTCTTCTCTGTATTTCCTCTTCCCAGGGGCTACAGGGGCTCCTGGGTAAATGCTGAAACTGTTTGTTAGCATACCGACATACGTCCTTCAAAACAGTTGAAGATCTTCAAGAAAAATGATTGGAAAGCTGAGACTTAAATGTAAAAACATGAAATGTACAGCAATGATTGATAGAATGGTATCTCAACCACAGGTGAGTTTTTTCCCTGTAGGGAATGCACCCTGCAGACTCTGCTAACATCTATAGGAGAGGTGAAATCCCAAGTACAGATCAGAGCCTTTGTGAAAAAGTGGTAATAGGACAGGATGCTTAGGCATGTAGAGGCTACAGCCTCCTTGCATTTATAGCCAACAAATATAGCAGAAATGGACTTTCAGAAAGGACCTAAGCTGTGATTTTTAAACTTTCAGTGCTCTGAATAAATTACTAGTTATGATGGGCTTCATTACTTTCTCAAAGCCTGGCCATAATTGGAAGTAGGTAAAGGAGGAGTGGTTTTTATCATTTCTTTAAAGAAACACTGCATACTCATCACACAAAACAGGAATTGTACATCACTTTTTTCTCATACTTCACAAAAAAAAAAGAAAAAGCATTAGAGAGTAAAGAGACTAATCTTGTTGAAACATTACATTGACGCTAATAGCTTATGTTAGAGGAATATTATATTTTGTGTTCAGGAAAGCAGTTTAGTCCATGACTGGCACACGAGAGCTGGACCTCAGAAATTTGAGTTCAGATTCTCCAATAATTCTTTGTGTAGGCAGTTTAGACGGTAGATAATCAAGGACAGTCTCAGCCATATCCCCTGCTTGGATATCATGGTGCTTAATGTGATAGATCTTGGGTAGGACCTACTGGTAAAACACAAATAAGAATATATCTCAGTACAAGAACTTTTAATGTGCAGTCCTCTCCCATGTAAAAAGAGATAAAAGTTATCCCCAGAGCGTATTCTGAATATTCATGGATTGGTATAGGTACTGCAGTTTGAGAAGTCTGCAGAACTGGGACAGATGTCAGTTTTATTGTAAGGTGTTTTTTTTTTAAAAAATCTTCACTAAAGGACAGAAAAATGCTGATTCTTCTGAAATTACTCCAGTACCAGCCACTTCATATTGTTCAGTAGCAAGATTACTAACTCCTACAGCTCTCTCTTTTTAAAAAGTCATGGAAATCACCTCTGCTTCAGAAGACTAGACCATAAATACCAGTGCATTAGATAAAGTCAATGTGTCATTTCCCCTGTCATGTCCTACAACATTTGCAAATTTGGCTGGAAACATTGATGGCAAATTCAGACTCTCAGCTCTAAAGCAGAGGTGTAGATCTTATCAAAGCACTGAAAAGGAATAAGAAGTTGCTGAATGTGCAAGAAAAAGATGGTTTATTCTTGTGTTGTCTCTGTTCTATTATTTCTCCTTGACTTGCAATTTTAGTCTTTTATTTGCTTCTCTTTGTTTTTTTTTTTTTGGTCACCATTATTATCTGGAACGGTAATATTTTGCTTCATGTTGAGATCAGCCCTCAAGTACACAACATTATTTTTTTCCTTTACTAACCACAAGCCACAGTTTTAAAATTTACTGATCCTGCCATTGTGTATCTCTCCATAGGCGCCAAGGTAAAGAATTTTCATGGCACTTGAGCAATGACAGCAGACACTAACCTATAATAAGGAAAATGCTGATAGCTGTCATTATTTTTACCTTGGTTTTGTTACTGATTGTTATTGAAAGAAATATTGTGTTAAATGCAATGGAAGAGTCTGTTTCTATGTTCCCTAGCATTTTTATCAGCAGTCACTACTCTAGTTGTAAAACATTAAATCACACCTGAAAAGTGGAAGAATAATAAAAGGTCTTTTAATATTCTTTTAATTTACTGCAGCACAAACAGGATAATGTGCAAGAGTGAAGGAAGGGAGGAAACAGAAGCTATTTTATTTTTCTTTAGCTGCTTGAAAATCTATTACTCCCTGAAAAGAAACTTCAGTGGAGTCAATGATAGGACCCTGACAGATACAAATCAGTCACAGGCCACATATACATCTATGCATTGATGCACCTCTTGTAATCTAGCTTCTACATAAATGACAGCTCCAACAGTTTTAATGAGTTCCCACTGAAAAGTGCTCTCAAAGTTCAGTCCCTGCAGAAATCCAGGGAAGTCCCCACCAGTGTGCAAGCTGCCCACATGCATGGTGTGTGCTTATGCATATTAACAGCTCACACTGAAGCATTAACACAATCTCTTTCACCATGTGCTCTATATGAAATGAATTTGTGTTGGATCCTGAATCAACACACTTGTGTTCAAAGCCCTGCTTAGCCTGTGAAAGAGTGGGTTTAAATATTCCAAGTAGCAAATTTCTCATATTCTATTTATAAGGCTTGGGACAATCTAGCAATGCGAGAGACTAGTCATTCTATTCTCTCACTTTGTGAATTTTTAATTTCACTTAGAGAAGGAGTGGCTTTGCTTGAAGGTGGAGAGGCTATACAGACAAATAGAATAAGCAGCTCAGAGCCCTGAATCTGATAAGTAACTTTTAAGCACTGTCTGAAGCTAAGCTGAAGCTCTCTAGCCCATTAGTTTGCAGGAGGCTTCAGTAACGTTGACCGCTCTACCCTGTTTCAGTACTTGCAATCATAGCAGTATCATGTGTATCTTAGGATGGATGGTTTTACAGAGCTCTGCAGAACTTTTTTCTCTAACAGAAGAAGGTTGTTCTTTAGCAGCCTTTCTATCATTTACTGCCTTGAGAGCAGGGAGACTTTTTCAGCCCCTTTAAAAATAGTAAAACTTCTTTCTCTACTTCCATCTGCCAGCCTCCTTCTGTTTGCTGTCTTCCCAGGTCTTTCCATAGCAGACAATCACTGCCATTAAGACAAAGCACTCTTTTTCCTTAGATTGTAGAGACTGTAAAGAGAAAAAAATAAAAATAAAAATAAATAAAAATAAAAAAAGAACGGAATATTTCTCTGCAAAGGGCATCTGTCTTTTACAAAGGATAAAATGTTGCTAGATGAGCTTAGCAACATTATTAAACAATCTGCAGAGACATATTTCTTATTTTTTCTCTTTGTAGGAAAAATTCTTAGAAGAAAACAATCCAGGCAGAGGGAGACATATAACCCTGTGCAATCTCAGACAGCGGGGGTTACTTCTCCTCACTGAGTTACCCCTACTGCTTACTATAGAATTTTTTTTAGGGAAATGATATACCATCTGTTTAAGTGTATACCAAAATGAGGGGTTTCAGTGCTTGTGGGTTTTTTTTTGTTATTTAACAAAAGTTGCTTATTTCTTTGTGGGGGTTTACTCAACGTTGGTATAATAATCTTACTTAGTTGTCTGTCTGTTTTTGTCCAGATTCTTGATTAAAGAGCATCACCTTTACTGAAAAAAAAATAAAAAAACACCCAGGCAAGTATCTGTTATAATAATTTATTCTTTGCTGAGATTTACTCAGCTATTGGGAATTTTAGAGAAGTGCACATTGGTATATCAAAGCATTTTACAAACTCTGTAGAGTAGGGAACTAACACTCTATTGATGCTTATTTTTGACTGACAGAAAAACTGAGTGATTCACCTAGATTTCCATGGCAAAGACTGCCCTACCTCCTCTGTACCATTATTATTTGGCTCCTATGAACATGTTCTCAGAAGGCGTATAACTGTAAAGTTCTTCAGAATGAGCAGAAAATGCTTTCACTAGTGTGGGATTTTTCACTTTCTTTATTTTGCATTAATAAAAACTCCCACTGCTGCCAGGGGATTAAGGTGGATGGATGCAGGATGGTGTAGCAAAAGCCATCCTTTATGGAAATAGACTCAGGATTTTATGTCTAAGCGTGCCTTACAAAGGTAGTTAAAATACCTGAATAAATGGAATGAAAATTCAGAGTGAAAACTAACAAAATCCTGAAGTTTTCTTCAGAAATGGAAAATAACAAGGGAAAAAAATCCTCATTATGAAACAAAACTACGTAGACTCTGTCAGAGAGAAGACTTTTCTGTAAAAGAAGACGACTCTTCCACAGTCTTATTTTCTGCATCTCTAAATAGGAAATATGTCACTGAAAGAAAGACAGTACCACTTACTTCAAAAGCAAATATAGCGCAGGCAATAAGTAAAAAAAAAAAAAAAGCAAAATAATTTGAAACTGTTGAGTGAGGTGAAGAACAATGAAATATCTGTGCACTGCAAAGACTTAATTTCTACTAGAACTGCTTTTGAAATGTCTCAGTGATGTTAGTTAAAAAAAAAGTTTTGTATTCTTTTTTATTTCTGTATTGTTTATAAATTTTACCAAGAACATCATGAACTCTATTCCTTGTCTGTAGTTCATTTGTCTGTATCACATTTGAAAGTGAGGCTTAGAGATAATAACTGTATGAGAAGGGTCTTGTTGACCTATTCCTGGACATAAAGGGGGCCTACCAGAAATCTGGAGGAGGGCATTTTACAAGAGCATGTAGCAACAGGAAAAAGGGGAATGACTTTAAACTGAAAGAAAGAAGATTTAGATTATATATTAGGAAGAAATACTTCACTATGAGAGTGTTGAGGCATTGGCACAGTTTGCCCAGAGAAGCTGTGGTTTCCCCATCCATGGAAGTGTTCAAGCCCAGGTTGGATGGGGCTTTGAGCAAACTGGTTTAGTGGAAGGTATCACTGCCCATGGCAGAGGGGTTGGAAAAAGGTGATTTTTAAGGTCGCTTCCAATCCCAACCATTCTATGATTCTATGTCTGAATGTGTTGATATCTTTCTTCTCCCACGGGTTGTGCTTCTCAGTATAAGTAGCTCTTTCACAGTAGTTCCTAAAAGCCTGTTTGCATGTCATCTATAGATGAGTAAGGAGAGAGAACTAGCTCATTTTCATAAGAGAGAAGATAGGATCAGACACTTATAAACATTGATCTAATCCTATTTTTACTTTTAAAATTTTTCTCTCCCTTCATAAGGCTGCTAGATAACAAAAGTGGTCAAGGAATTCGCAGTGTGCCCTCTGATTGTGCTGCCGTAAGAAATCCTTGACCAGTCTCTATCTTTTGTCTGGTTTGCCATTGTCCTTGGTAACCAGAGAGAAAAGATTTCCAGAAGAAAAGCAAAATCAATAGGAAGCTTATCTGATTTTCAGTCAGATGCCTGCCACTGGGCACACAATCATTATCTAGCCGTCCTTCCTTATGATAGGTTAAATTAATGGTTGAGAACCTGAAGTAAAGAAAAAACAAACACATTTTGCATTGGAAAATCTAACATGAGGCATATTGCTGGCGAAGGGTTGAAAAGGAAGGGTGAATAGAAAGATCTGGAGAGTTCAGAACATTGGATTAAGTCCAGGGATTTGTGGTTGAAAGTAGATAAATGCAAGGCATTTCTCTCAAGGGGCAGAGAAAAAGAAAAACAAGCAGAAATAAAATACAGGAGAGTAGGACAGAGAGCAGCAATGCAGAAAAGATTCTGAGAGAGACAGCAGGTAACAAATTAAATATAAGTGAAATGTGAGGCTATTAGGGGAAAATGCCACAGCTATTTTGGAGTGCATTCCTCATGAGGAGAGAAAAGTGATAATGCGCACTCCCCTATCCTTACTGTGATTATAACTAGTGTATTGTGTTCACTAGGGGAGAACCACAGTGAATTAATAGTGCTGATAAGCTGGAGGTGTCCAATCAAGAGGCAACTGTACACTTTCCCTGTTAGCTGGGTCCTTGGAAAGTCACTGTGGTTTACCAGTGATCTATGGTCGTCAGAAGAGACTTAAAAGGATGCTGTGATGCCATGAGAGTTTTGAGAGGAAAGATTCATTTAGTACCTGGACAGGCCTGTGATAAAGGCCTTTTGCATTGTTGTGTTGTGGCAGTGGTTGACTCTTAAATTTGAAAGCTTGCAGAACAACTGTCTGATGAAAAACTGTGTGACCAAAAGTTCATCAGAAATTCAAGGAGATGAATATCAGTGCAAGTAGGTGATATTTTCTGCACTACCCCAGATTTTCTCTCCTCCTCCACAATTCACAGAATTTCATGTCACTGTTGTCATATCTAATGAAAGTATAAAACCAAGTTTATGTTAATCAGGAATGTAAAAGAAATATTTCATTTTCAGTGTGAATTTTGCCCTTCTTTGCTAATACACATGGAAGATTTCAACTTAGGAAAATAGAAGATACTTTAAGAACTTTTTATAATTCTGTTGAGTGCATCAGAGATGATTCGGTCTGTCAGACAGATATGCTCTATAAAATCTGCACTATTTCATGACATTTCAGATTATTTTCTAGTGTAATTCACATATTCATCTCAAATACTTTTAAAAGATTTCAGAAATTATTAATGGATGCCAACATAGTGTTAATCAATGCAGAGACCAAGTAATGGGTTATGCAGCTTAATGAGAAGCACACAATCCCTTGCCTAAAATAAACTATTCTTTGAAAAGCTGGAGTATTTGGTATTGTATTCTGTACCAAGCATGCTAAAAACTTTCCTGCTCTCAATTCAGAATTTAGGAAAAGGAATTTCAAATCCTCAAAAATACACTTTCCATTTTAACTTTCCGTGTTCTTTGAGAATGGCTTCCTTTCCCTTTCCTTCTTGGTCTATGCCTCTTCTCTCATCAACATCATTCCAACAAGTGCGAGAGTTGGGGATGGAGAGGTTAGGAACCTCAGAAAAAAAAATGTAAGAAAAAAATATCTTTATGCTAATAAAAGGAGAAGATTTCTAAATCTTCAGTCATACTGGAAATCACCTAGCAAGCTACAATATTTTTTTAATTAGAAATTATAATTTTTAAAAGATGTTGCACTGATAAGATCAGTCAGTGACTCCAGTTGGTTCAGACATAGGATCATAGAATAAATAGGGTTGGAAAGGAACTTAAGATCATTTAGTTCCAACCCCCCTGCCATGAACAGCCCCAACTTTCTCAGCCTGTCTTCATACAAGGGATGCTCCAGCCCGCTTGTCATCCTCGTGGCCCTCCTCTGGAATTGCTCCAAGAGCTCCATGTCCTTCTCATGTTGAGGACACCAGAGCTGTACACAGTACATCTCAATACATTCTTGGTTTCAAGTTTATAATTATACTGAAAAATGCAGTAATATTTGATTGCATGATAGATTATACTCCTATGTGTTATAAATTCAATATTCTTGAATAGCATCCAATATTTACAGTCTGTTGAAAAGGACAAGGGTGCTGAAATCTACAATACCCTGCTTTTTCCAGCCTTTTTAGATCTTAGTCCTTGAGGCAAAATATTTTTTTTTAAATCGTCTCTCACATTTGTTTTCCATTTGAATCATGCTTTTATTACCATGAAATAAATGCACTCATATTATGCATATAACTACAATTTCCTTTGAAATATTTCTTGCAAGCTAAAAGGCTATGATAGAGAATGTCTAAATTTTAACAGATTTTGTCTAGAGCTACAAAATGATATTATCATATTATTTTCTCATACTGATGTGTTGGGGTTTGGTTTGGGTTTTGGGGTTTTTTGTTTGTTTTGTTTTGGGCGGAGGGGAGGCTGTTTAATAAACATTAATTCTTGGTAATTCAGTCTGTGACATAACGGAGACAACATGTTTTACCAGAACAGTTGATTCATCACTCTTCATTCCAAAGAGAAATTATATAATAAATTATTAAAAAGATTTTGTGCAGCTGTGAATAGGTACACATCGGAGAGGGACGAAAACTTTTAAAATCTTTGCTATTCTTCTGACCAATGCCTAATTTCATTGTCCATCCACTTATCCTTGAAGACAGTCATCAGTCCTTTGAATTGCTTGCTAGCAATTTTTCCTTCTCTGGAAGCCTAGACACTATCCAAATGTGAAATGGAGGGCCTTATCCCACAGAAGCCTACACCAGAGCTCAGCTATTGCTGCCATCATGGCTGTGAGGACAAGATAAGGACATGAATGTCCAAGCAGGGCTGTTCAGATCAAACTACAAAATCTCCTGCAAAAGTAGAAGAGCTTTGGCTGAACTGAACTCCAGATTGCTACCACCACTGCCTGGGTAGCTTGAAGCAGACTTGAATATCTCTAAATTGTACTGTAGTATTGTATATACAGTCTTTCCTGGTATTTTGCTATCGCTTTCTCCCCATAATTTCTGTTGGCTTTGATAGGCATTAAATCAGCTTGCTGTTTGCCTTTGTATGCTGACTCATTAAAGATGTTGAGTCAGGATTAGGGAATTGGTATTGATAGAACATTACACCCCACTGGTTTCATCCTCATAATTTGCTAATGTCTTCCCAATAGTTTATTTTTCAAATATTTTCTCTTAGACACTTAATTTTCATAGAATCATAGAATGGTTAGAGTTGGAAAGGACCTTAAGATCATCTAGTTCCAACTTCCCTGCCATGGGCAGGGATGCCTCGCACTAGGTCATGTCGCTCAATATTCTGTCCAGCCCGGCCTTGAACACTGTCAGGGATGGGGCATTTACCACTTCCTTGGGGAACCTGTACCAGCACCTCACTACCCTCACAGTAAAGAACTTCTTCCTTATCTCTAACCTGAATGTCCCCCGTTTTAGTTTGTACCCATTATACCTTGTCCTATCACTACAGTCCCTGATGAAGAGTCTGGCTCCAGCATCCTTGTAGGCCCCCTTCAGATATTTTAAATGAAAATAAAAAATAAGCACTAAGCTCTCCTTTTTGGAAGAAATTTTTGATCAATATTTGTTCTTATTCAGGAGGTGTTTTCTTCATTCAGTCAGTTGACATTTAAAATTCAATCAATTATAATCTCACCTCAGATTTTGTGCTAGAAGAATCAAGCACAAGTAGTGTGTAACAGATAATAAAACAATTAGGAATAATAGCTTCTCTAGGTAATATACTGTTAAATAAAATTAAGCTTTGCATTAATTGTTTCGGACCTTTCTTACTGACAACTATTTCAAGTCCGATTTCAACATGCTTTCAGCTCAAATTTTGCATGTTAGGAATAGGTTGTCTAACATTTTTAACAAAAATATTCTCTGGATGTTTTATCTACGTGATTCAACTACTTGCACTTTTGTGAGCAAAAAATACTCTGACTGAATCTGCCAGAAAAGACCAGGCATAATATGAAATATGTAATAATAAAATAATGTGAAATGGAGGAAAGTGAGAAAGAAGTCAATGCCTTATTGTTAATTTTTTTAAATGGGCATGTATTCGTGAGTAGGAAGGAAAGTGTTCCACAGTATATACCTAAATTAGGAGTCCTCAGTGACAGAAACTTTACTTGATCAAATATGGGATTTCTTTCATTTTTTTCAATAGGCAGTATACACAAAGAAACCAGGGTACTTCACTAAATGTGGCATTTTTAAAAAGCAGTAGTCTTACATTGAAACCGTCTTGAATGTTTTGTCGATGATCTATTGGGAGAAAAAAAATGAAAGAATATAAGGACATTAAATTGAATGAGTCCTATAGTCATAGGTTTTGTAAACTTCTTACTTTCATTATGAGCTCCATTGAGAGTATTACCACCTGAGTCAAGGCAATAAATTTTTACTAGAAATTGTGAATTTCTCCTTTCACAAAAAAAACTATATTCCTTCTGCAAAAGTGTTCTTATTTGTCCCCCAATTATCAATCAATTTTTGTCTTTTATTTTTAGCTATCTTTTGAATTACAGATTAAATGCAATTTCTATAAATGTCCTCCCTAGCAAATCTCAATTTTACCACTCTGCTGGAAGAGCTAAACTCTTTTCCTCCTGTCTTTGCTCTTTACCTTCTAAGCTTCTTTCAAAGCTGATCAAATTGAATTTGCTTATGCACAATTTTAACCCGTAACATTTATGACATGGTTAAGCAAAAGTTAAAAAAAAAAAAATAAAAAAATCCCCAACAACCCACAGAATCACAGTTTAGCAGCCCTATTGCCTTACGCTGTAGGTACATTTCAGGAACATTGAATATAATCCCAATGAGACTGTAAAGGCCTCCTGAAGCTATTGGAATCTGCCTTAATAAAACTGAGTAAATGTCTGTGTCTTGAAAATGTTTTACAACAAATTGCATTATAATTTTAAAAGAATTGCCTGTCACTATCACAGTCTATAATGACGTTTCTCCCTGAAGACCCTTTGTAGTCAGCTTTCTGATTTGTCATACCATCTTCTAACACAGCATTATTGCTGAAGAAGTCATTGAATTATGGTATAATGAGATGTCATTCTCATCGAGTTAAACTCTTGTGCATCAGCGTTCCTGATCAAGGCCTTTTAAAGCCTCTTGCTGTGACCTTGGTGAAATTGTCTTGTGCTTCTACGTATCCAAATTTCTGCAGACCTTTCAGAGAACAGTTTTAACAACTGCTTACATATATTACTGCAACAGTATAGTCAGAACTGTAAAGGTGTATTATCTTCAGGTTCTAACACAGCAGGTGTCACCTGTAGGAAAGCTCTTCAAAAATAAAATTGCATAATGAAAGAAAGGGGTGGGGGGAGAGGGGATAGAAAGTTTGCATAATTACACAGGGTGAGACCAATCAGCTAATCTTGCCGATAAGCACAATTTGGATTTAAGCCAAATTGTAGCCTCAAAACAGCTTTAGTGCCCTGGTAGGTCATGGCTTCTGTCAGCAGAGGAGAGGTGAGTATAACTCTGATTTTTTTTATGTTTTGTGCAGTCATGCCCAGGGCCAGAATCAGAGGATGCTAAACTGCTCCAGTTGCAGTGAGAAGCAGCCTGATCAGTGGCTGGAAAACTGTGTCAGATTTCTGAGGCTCCTTTCTCTCCCACCATTACCCTGCAATCCATGGAGAAATCTGTAAGAGTAACACTGTGATTGAATTAGAGAACTGGAAGTTGAAGGTTTCTTTTAAAAGGGAAAGAGGTACTACAAACCTGTAAAATGATCACAGGGTTACCATTCTCCAGCCTTTATTTTTTTTCCTCTTGAAACAGTTTGACAAACCAATGTTCTTTGCCTATTATTCTCAGATCTAAGGTGCCTATTAGTAAATACAAATATACATATGCCTTTGAATAGACCTTGAGCATGAAAGAGAATCTCATCCTTTTTAGATGCCCTTCCCTGCAATAAATTATATGCAGGCCCCAGGCTGGCACTAAAATACGTGTGAGGCATTGGACATGTCTTGTTCAATTTCTTTGTTAAAATTTACAGACAGAAGCTACCTGGGCAGAGCATCCATTAGACCAGGCTTTAGATGGACTTTAAAGTATTGCTGGAAGCAGGCTTTAACAGAGCATGAGATTTGACGCTTATTGTTCTCACATCTCTGTAATTTATTTTTTTTTACTATATATAATCAAAATCCCATGTAGCTATTTTTCTTCTATGATTTGACAAGCAGACTAACATTAAGGTAGAAGTGTTATTTATATATGAGATGAGCTAAATCTATTGCTAGCCAATATATTGTGGTTGATTTGTGTTGCGTTTTGTTGGTTTTTTTGGGGGTACATATTCAACAAAGAAACAACTGAAAATGACACCCTTAAGAAATAATGAAGTCTCTATAAGGATAAAATGCTACATTTAAATACTGCATTTTGGTTTTTTAATAGTCTAATCATGTACACATCTACCACTATATATTTCTCAGAGCCGGTAAAAACTGTATTTCTATACCATATTGCAGAGACTGTTGTCATATGTTGACATATTGCTGTGTTGTGAGATTTTGTTTAACAGCAGGATTTAAATTAGAAGCTGGAATGTTTTAAATGTGTGAAAGATTAGTTCTGTGTTGGTGGAAGATACATAGGATATTTTATCATTACCTTATCTCTGACTCTCATGGGTATGTACATAACTTATGTGACTATGTAAGATAGCCACAGTAAAATTCATGTTCAACACTGAGATAATCTGAGACAAAACAATTAGAAAGCAGTACTCTTCAGATATTTCACAGTGCTATTGTTTTAATGTCAATATAGTGAACAAATTGTAGAATGTCATATCACACTAAATGATGAAGTCTGACATTCGGAGATAACCTAGTTTTCCAAAGCCATACTTAAAGAGGTGAACAGAAACACTCTCATAAGTCCTCGAAGGAATGCTTCTCTTTTTTTTGGAAGAACAGCCACCAAGAAAGGCACTATCTTTCATTTATACTTTAAATAGTAGATGCAATTAAAGAGTTTTTCTTGTGGGTTTTCATGCATCATTTTGAAAGCCAGATGCCATTATAAACTGTTTGGTTTTGTTTGTTGTTTTTTGTTTGTTTTTTTTTTATAACTAAACTTTGTGTGTAAATCAACAAAGCTGGAGAAAAACAACCTTTAGCTAGATTTCAATCCTGTTACTAATTTTGATGGTAAAATGTCGGGCTTGAAGGAAGTACAAGAAGTCAACGAGTTTTTCCTCTTGATTGAATGCAATAGCAATTTTCCCAACATATTTCTCATGAATGCTTATCCAATCTTAGTCTCAAAATTGTTCCACTGGGATCTCTGCATATTACAGAGACTGACTCCTCAAGTACCTTACTTACATGCAGTGCAACAAACAGCTATTATGATTAGCACAGCAATAACCTCGTATCTTCATGAACATCTTATTAATTCATAGAGCTGATCTTTGAATTATACATGATACTCAGAAATGTAGATTGCATTGTAATATTCTTAAATATAAACTTGAAAATGTACTTTCTGCCACTCAGCATTATATACTCAAGTAAAGAAGGAAAATAATGCTGAATGCCTGATTTGACTAGACATAAAACTGATGAGTTTTGCACCTGAAAGTCACCCCACGCCAAACAAAAAAACAACAGGAGAGTAGTACTGATGTTGGTGTGAAACTTGAATAGCCTAGAGATGTATTAAAACTCCTCATAAAAAGTGCTCCATCTTCTGTACTCTACCTTGAGATGCAGCAGGGAAAGAAGTTTTTGTGAAAATGGCAGGTTTCAAATAATCTGTAATTACCTTAAATGTCATGATCTAACACATGTGTTTTCTGCAATTTTCAAAGCAAAGGGCAGACATCTCCACCCAAGATGAACAAACAAAAAAGGTATAGCCAAGAAAAGAATGATCACTGTAAGATATGCATTAATTACAGTACTCTGTTGTAAGAAAACCTTCCGCTGGAAGGGTTTAATTTTTGATACTTTTAGCAATATCCTCAGCATTGAAGGCACAACTATAGTTTTATAATTATAAGTTATGGTTATAGTTATTAGTTATAAGATATAGTTATGTTATAGGTATATTATTTATATTTACATTTCTTAACAGAAAAGTTATCAAAGCACAGGTTAATTTATACTAGAATAATGGACAGTTTGGGGGTTGTTTTTTGTGTGTTTTTTTTTTTTAAATCACTGTGTACAAAGACTTTTCTGAACCTCTTACATTACAAAGAGTAAATAACTATAAATACTGCACCTCATTATTTAAATTAGTAAAGCTTTTAACACTCGCTTACTAAGGTGTGCTAGAAAGGACTAGAAGAAAAATGGGGAGAAAAAGTCTCAAGTGAAGGGGGGATCTACCAGATTACACAGATAGCTAAGAAAATTAAAGTCGAGGTGAGTTTGTGGCTCAGATTCAAATAGAATCATAGAATAGTTAGGGTTGGAAAGGGCCTTAAGATTATCTAGCTCCAACCCCCCTGCCATGGGCAGGGACACCTCACACTAAACCATGTCACCCAAGGCTCTGCCCAACCTGGCCCTGAACACTGCCAGGGATGGAGCATTCACAGCTTCCCTGGGCAACCCATTCCAGTGCCTCACCACCCTAACAGGAAACAATTTCTTCCTTATATCCAAGCTAAACTTCCCCTGTTTAAGTTTTAACCCATTACCCCTTGTCCTGTCACTACAGACCCTAATGAAGAGTCCCTCCCCAGCATCCCTATAGGCCCCCTTCAAATACTGGAAGGCTGCTACGAGGTCTCCACATAGCCTTCTCCTCTCCAGGCTGAACAGCCCCAACTTTCTCAGCCTGTCTTCATACGGGAGGTGCTCCAGTCCCCTCGTCATCCTCATGGCCCTTCTCTGGACTTGTTCCAACAGTTCCTTGTCCTTTTTAGGTTGAGGACACCAGAATTGTACACAGTACTCCGCAGATAGAGTTAGGATAGACTTTTATGTTGTTCACCAAGTAACTCTTAACTCCTATTAACATAGTATTCACACTCACTTTTACAGTCCTCCAAGATTTGTGAAATATGTTACTTTAAAAATGACTGAAAGGTGATATTTTTCATCTACCTGAAATGCAATAAAAGCTTTTCATAAGGCAGAAGTAACTAACATCCATCAGGGTCATAGATGCAGCACTAAATTGGAGGTTATCTAATGAATCATTGCTAATACTTTCTCCAATGTTTAGTAGCCTTGGAAGGTTTCATTGCAGAAATTGTTCTTTTTGCGAGATACAGTGAGATCACAGCACTGGGTAACATAAATAATTGTATATCAGGTTTGTATCTAGATCTCTCATAACCCATGAGTATTTGACACAGAGGTAGCATACAATTTATAATGATATATCAGCTCTGTTTCTGCAAACAAGTGTGTATTAAGCTCATATTCTGTATTCGCTCAATTTACTTGTCTTCAGACTGGAGTAAGGAACCTGTTATAAAACACCTGTAATAGCCATCTGGTAAATAGCATAATTTGTTACATAGCTGATAAGGGGGAAAAAGGGGGTTTATGGTGGAGAGCTATATCAATAAGAGTTTTGGTTTCAATCATGAGTGCATCACTTTTTTATTTCTTCACATAAGGTGATAATGAAGAATGACGACCTCATGTCTAGACCTAAGCTTTTAACTTTGTTGCAGTTCTGGGGGCCTTAATGTTTTTCAGAATGCAATCAATCAAGTGCCAGAAACTGGCTGGCTAATTACCTCTGAGACTTTCTAAAACTCTCAATTCTTTCCTCATAGAAATGGAGTATTTATAAATTGCTTTGTTGAAGCACAAGTTAGGTTATAACCTTATTCTCCCCTCCATCTTTCTACTTATGGAAACACTAGTGTGAATTTCAGCAGAATGTTTCTTTGTATCTGAGATTGCCACCACTGTTTCCTCCTGAACATTTTTGGAAAAACATATTTATCTCATGACATAAGACTAACAAGAATATCCAAGATGTGAGTATCTTGGGGAGGGAACATAAGAAAGTCTAACTGATGAATACCCAGTTACCCAAAGACCTGGCGTCACCCAGATCCAGTGAGGTGAATAGCATAAATTATTTATTTGACTAAATTTGAGATTTCTTAGAATTCTCTGTTAACCTATAAGTCATAGGTATGTCAAATGGAACAACATACAATCAAGCAAAATAAAAATTTGAAAGGACATCTAGAGGTCTTGTAGTTCAACTCCTGCTTCAAGTAGGCCCCATGTCAGTGCTAGATCAGGGAAATCAAGGCTTGCTTTGGGCAACCTAGTCCAATGCTCAGTCACTGTCACAGTCAAGAGTTTTTTGTTTATGGCCCTATCTAACTTCTCAGTATCTACCTGCAATTGAGGCAGCATGGACTTTCTGTGAAAAGATCTCAGTAAGAGGCCAAATACTCAGAGCAGTGTTCTGAAGGGTGAGCTACATAAGATGCTGGTTTACATCTTTGTTTTAGCTCAGATACTTGAATGTATTGGCTCTTTTTTTCCAATACCTTCAAGCACTTTTGCGTTCCAGAAAGAGAATATTTGCAAATGTCTCTGTCTTGACCAAAATGAAAATGCATGATTTGAAAAAAAAAAAAAAAAGCCCTAAATATACGGGGCTAAACTTCCCTCAGCTCATTTTGGGAGCTATTAGCTTTTCTGTAAGCAATATCTTTAGTGGAACAGATAAATGACAAGACTGACATTTTAGTCTTGAAGTGGTGTTCACACTTGCAAACTCTGAAGAGTAGCTCCAGTTATGAGAAAATATTTGACTAGAAGGTGATCATGCTTCAACAGAGACCACTGTTAAAAAGTTTTCATTTCATAGAAAGAACTTGCCAAAGAAGAAACAAAACTAAGAACAAAGCATATTATGAAGTAAGGCTTTGCAGGAAAAATCATCATTCTGCTGAGCTAGCCAGGCAACATGCAAGACCCTCACAAGCACTTGGAATGGATGCTGAGACAGCAGCATATATCAAAGCAGTCAAAGTATGATTTCCATATTACTGATAAGAAAAATTATCCAAACTGTAATGAAATCATTCTGGACTCAAAACCTTCACCCAAAAAGCAAAAACGCAGTATATCAGCCAAAAAAAAGAACTACAGTTATTAGAAGCTTTGTGAATCATAGAATGATTTGGGCTGGAAGGGACCTTAAAGATCATCTCGTTCCACTCCCCCTGCCATGGGCAGGTTTACCTTTTACTAGAACAGGTTGATGAAGGCCCCATTCAACCTGGTCTTGAACACTTTCAGGGGTGGTGTAGCCACAGATTCTCTGGGCAACCTGTGCCAATGTTTCAACCACCTGCAGAGTGAAGAACATTTGTGATATACAGGAAGAATGCTCCAAAACTAAG
The DNA here is from genome assembly GCF_034315485.1 of Pezoporus occidentalis. Classification (NCBI taxonomy): domain Eukaryota; kingdom Metazoa; phylum Chordata; class Aves; order Psittaciformes; family Psittacidae; genus Pezoporus; species Pezoporus occidentalis. Next base: position 7,623,495 of record NW_026916158.1, read on the forward strand.
AAAAACAATCCAGTTTCTGAAAGGGAAACATCCACTGATAGAAATACTTCAGAAGGTGTCTCAGTCTCATTCTTATTTGATATCAAAATGTACTGACATTACATGTGTTGTGAGTAGAAGGTGCAGCAAGTAAAAGGGAAGACAACGATGTTCCAAAGGGAAAGCCAACTGCAACTGAAGTGCTCAAGTCCTCCCAAACTGCAGCCCAGCATCTCTCAGAATGAAATTATTTTTTTGTGCTCCATAGTTAGAAAGAAACTGTATATGTGGAGCAAAAATATTCACATAATATCACAGTAAGGTCATACATTCATCTTAAGCCATTAATATGATCACCCTCTATAGCCAAATAACTAAAGCATGGGTAAGGCTATGAGCATGTAAACAGTTTATAGCATGCATGTAAAAAGTCATTATATAAATCATTAAAAGGTATAAGACAGCTTCCATAGATTTAACATGACATATGAGGACATAAAGAATTTCTGATTGCTCCATTACCAAACTCAGTATTCCAAACCTGTAGGACTTTCAGCTCCCTCCTTAACAGAAAAAATATATTTAAATGTCAAGATATTCTATAGAAGAAAGCAATATGTAAATTTTTATACAGAGACTAGCCAATTCTTCTTGTTTGATTTTTAAATATTCAGCTATTTGTCAAACTGCTGGGTGGTACAACTGCATCTACTTTTTTTTTTTTTTTAAAACCACAAGGATGTTTACTGCACTAGGCTCTTAGAGCTGAGTTTTTTGTGTAATCCTGAAGAGACTGAATAGTAAACAGGTCATAGGATAATTCAGTTTGGAAGGGACCCAAGGAGCACATTTAATCCAAACTCTTGCTTAGAATAAGTACTGTGTATACATTTTCCTCTCGGTCTAAATATTAGTGGGAAAATTCAGATATTTCTGCTTTATATTTTTTCCAAACTCGATGTTGTACTACACAAACAGTTCCAAAATAACAACAGTGAGTGGTAACACCACACCACCTCCCCCAAGCTTTCTTTCATGTTAATACATCTAATTTATGTAATACTTTTTGCAACAGCAAACCTTAAAATTATGAAAAGTTTGAAGTTTATCATTAATTTAGTACAATGAAAATACAGTATGTAATCATATGAGCTTGGCTTTTTTGTTTTGTTTTGTTTTTTCTTGGTAAATTGAAGTATAACTCCAATGTTCTTAGAACATCAACAAAATCTTGAAATTATTGCAACTGGCATTTATAATAAGCACCGGTTATGGTTGATGTATGAGATAATTATAATGCTTTGCAGGAAAATCTAATAAATCCCAGTACAGTTACTCTGTAAAACCTTTTTTATGGAAATTAGGGTATGAATATTGCATCTATTATAGCAAGAGGGCTATGCAGGTAATTCTGACAGCCTCAATCAAAAGCAGTGTCCACTCCTGAAAGGTAATTGTTTCTGAAGTTTTGCACATATAAAATAACAGGTGTTCCATTTTCTGAAATGAGTGGTTTAATATTAAAATATAAAAATCTTCATGATTTGCACAGCTTGATGAACTTCCTCAAGAGGCATGTACTTGTTTTGACACAGAGGTTAAAAGACTGAATAAATTGTAGTGGATATAGTTTAATATTTTGGTAATCCATAATGTATCAAGAGTTCTAGGTTGAGTTAAATTTCTGATATATGTAGCACTCCAAGACTAGCCAAGGTTTTGGATGAATATGCTTGTATTGGATACAAGCCATAATGAGCAGTGCCCTAATTTTAATTATGGAGTTAAATTCAAAACCTCTGTTGTTTTTGGAAAAGGATAGTAAACTGGAGCTCTGATTTACACAGCCCAAGGATAGAAAGCTCATTCTCAGTTTTCTATTTACAGTTTTTAACTTCATGAATATGAAAAGCAAAAGACAGAATATCCCCTAGAGAGCTGACAGATGATTGTGAGAATAACCTGTCATTCCTAATCTTGGTTCTAAAGAGTTTCTTGAATGCTTCAGGTCCTTTTTGCCTGAGAATGCTCTTAAAGTTTTCATCTCTAAAAGATGATAGAAGGCTATTAAAATGACTTTATGCTTGTCTGAGTTCCCCAAGGACAAGCTTTCTGTATTAGATATCTAAGATAGACATCTATAATCCATTTTACATCAACTAGGACTGCATTTGCACATTAGCAAGATTTATAACCAGTAGGTAACTTGATGCAGATACAGTAGCAAATGGTTCTGGAAAAAAAAAAAGCAGTTTTCAAAAAGTCACATAAACATCTGCTTCGCCTTGGACATAAAGTCCCTCTGAAAGCCATACAACTAGTGAAATGCTCACATACTCTTTGGAGTGAGAGTTGATTTAGAAACTTAGAAGTAGATCATGTGAATTAAATAAATATTATTTCTGTCGCTTATAAGTTTGGACTTCTTAAAGTAAAGATGTATAGAAAATACTTCTGTTGGAGATCAGATTCTTCGTCAGGGACTGTGGCAATAGGACAAGGGGTAATGGGTTTAAACTTAAACAGGAGGAGCTCAGATTAGACATAAGGAAGTTCTTTACTGTGAGGGTGGTGAGGTACTGGAACAGGCTGCCCAAAGAAGTGGTAAATCCCTGTCAGTGTTCAAGGCCAGGTTGGACAAAGCCTTGGAAGACATGGTCTAGTATGAGGCATCCCTGCCCACAGCAGGGGGTTTGGAACTTTCCAACTCTTAAAGTCCTTTCCAACTCTAACCATTCTATGATTCTAAAATACAGTGCAAGAAAGAACACTGGCAGACAAACAACTTCTTTGGCAGTCTGGTTGCTGTTGTATTAGTAAATGTGCCACTAGAAACACGTTTCACCTACACTTCAAATGCTGTTTCTGGTTGATTCTAGCTGTTCAACTCATAACATATTTTCTTCCTGCTTAAAAATTTCTCAGTTTAACATCTCATCCAAACTATTCCTTAATCACACAGTTGATTCAGGTGTCCTAGTATCCCTGACATGGTAGCAACTTTTTTTTTCCTAGCAAAGAAATAAGTAGAATCATAAAACATAAAGTGGAACTTTAATAAGTCTTCACATAAGATCCTCGGGTTTTGATTGATAGAATCTGATACACTCTCTTCGCTCAGGTCTTGAAGGTATTAATTCCCTTTGAGTTGATTCCCTAAGCCTTTTGTTAGAGATCCTCTTCTATACCTGCTTCTTTGAGGAAAGCCATTTCCCTATAGAATAAGAAATTTCCAATTGAGAAGTGATATGAATCTTTGAGAAGCCAAGTGACTATCACATGAAAAGAAGATAATAGGATGTATTTTATCTGGATTGAGAAACATCTGCCAAGTACATCTCAGAGGTGCTGTCTGTTAAGAAGAGTTTAGAATAGATTGTTTACCCCACTAAATATCAGCGCAGAAACTCTACTTTTGCATTGATTTCTTCCATCTATATTCTCAGCTGAGAAAGCACAAAAAAGATTTTAGAGAAAAACAAGAAAATATTATGGAGCAGTGAACCAAATGGAGGAAAAATTAGACTTGTGATGGTAAGAGTATCAAATTCTTTCTTTCCTGTTTTTATACTCTCCTGTTATTTTTCCTTCACAGTGTTTATAATTAAAGAGAATGCTTAGTATTTATATACAAATCTTGTACAACTATTGGTAATACTTTCTCAACAAGGTTGAAATAGAGCCCTTGAATATAGCTTTATGCACAAAGGGAAACAAAGACCCAGACTACATTAGGGGTTTGAGTGGGCTTTTTATTTAACTGGTTTGGATTTGTTGTGGGAATTTTTGTTTATTTTGTTGATTTATTTTTTTTTCCTGTTGTTGTTTTTGCTGGGGGTTGGGGTTTGTTTCTGTTGTTTTTGGGGATTGGGTGGTTGTTTTGTTTTTTTTTTTTTAGCAAATATCATAGATTCCCAGTTCCTCAAAAATCTGAGCATCTATGAAGCTGACAGAACAATCAAAATAGAAACATGCTTAACCTTCCTGATAAAATGAGGCCTTACTTGATAGTAGGAATTCCTGAGGGAATGTAAGAAAAAATTAAGGCTGGGGTATTCCAAAGAGCAATATCCTGGTATTAGCAAAATGTCTACATAAAAAATATTAATAAGATCCTAGTAAAAGAAATTGGGTTTCTTACTCTTTAATTTCTTCATTAGATTTTTAATTTATTTAAGTTCAAAAGGTTTATTTTGTTTTTCTTCAAGAACCTTTTGAAAAGTTCACAGAACCACTCCAGAATTAAAACAGTTTGATGGGTGCTATAGAATACATTATCTCAAGGATATTATTTTGGCATGAACAACTTTTAAAATTGAATTACCTAACCAGCACACATTTTTAACTGATCTCTCCCTCTAGGACTGCTACATTTTCTTGACCTTTTAATAACTGATGTATTTAGAGAAAAGATAGTTCAGCTAGCTTCTTTAAAGTCAAAAGAAGATCTGATGTATATTTGCAAGATCTGAAGAAGACTTATCTAAAGCAAGTCATGGCCATGTGCAGTTCTGAGTTCCTTGTTCTTCTCACATCTTGCAGTCAATCTTCCAAGAAAAAAACCTGGAGATTGGGATCAACTGAATTGTTCTGCAAATGAGAAAACTCATTTGGGAAATGTCAGTCACTTACTACTCTCTCTATATCAGAGTGAGAGCTATGTAATTTAGATACTTTTAAAGAGAAAATAAAGCAGACATCTATTTCAAGTTCTGTTGTCTACAGCTGCTAAACATACAGGCAGGAACATGTAGATGGTAAAGTCTTTTCTGCCCTGTGTCTTGTGCTAAACCCTGTCAAACTGTTAAGTTTCAGATCTTTCCTGAAGTTTGTAAATTAAGTTTGTTTTTTCTTCAATTTATTCTTTTAGTTTAATTAGCTTCATTCTTTAATTAACTTAATTCTCACATTCAATATCTAGGTTTAACTCTAAATTTACACTCACTGTATAACGCTTTTGAAAATTATTTAATTTTTTATTTAAGTCCTAGGAATTATTTCAACAAAGTTCCTGTTGCTTCTGCCAGCATGATGAGGCCCCATGAGTGGAGGTTAGAATTGGGTAACATCTGCACTGCCTACTTTATTATTGCTCACGTACACAAGGACAGCTGTCTCTTACAGCAACCAGCCATACATGTAATTGTAGTTTCAACTGGTTGAAGCCTCTTACTTGAAGGGTCATAGTACTGACAACTTCGTGTCCTGCTGTGTGGCAGGCAAAGCTTTTCCATCCTTCTGAGAAACCTGAGAGCACATATTCTAAATATTACTGATTGACCTTTATACTGATAAGATGCTACCATCTTCAGTATCATTATCTTAAGTAGAAGTGGATTGACATGATGTAAATTTGGGCTGAGTTTTCAACTAGGAAAAGATTTTCTGGTGACCTCTGTGAGAGACATGCTGCTCCACTTTTGAAATTTTGAGCTATGCCTCGTATATGTTGCATCTGCTTTCTATGTTTTAGAAAAAAACAATTTGTTTATAATACCACTTAGGTTTTGCCTGGTGTATGTCCCAGTAAATGCACTTGTCAGAAAAACAGTATGAAATATTCTTCATTGTAACAAATGTAAGCAAATTTCTGAGGTGTGTATTCTATATCAAATGCCATTTTTTTATAGCTGCAAGCTTCTGCATGTGATGTGGAAGATCAGTGCTTTTGAAGTGAAGATCTGTTTACCAGATCTTGTTTGGATGTCTGCTGTCACAGATCTACCACTCTTGACTGAACCCTGAAACTGATAAAAGCTGAGGGAAACAGCTTATGCTATTGCCTGGGAAGGCAACACATTGTGCTGTGTTAGAGGTATCTCCAAAAGCTTAGTAAAAAATTGTATGAATGAAGCGGTGAAGTGGCCACAAAGATTTATTCATTTGTCTCCTATTGAAATACATAATAAAAACCAAAAGATTTTTAGTGGTTTTAGCAAGCAATTATAAGAGAAAGGTGTTCACTGATTTGAGACAGGTTTTGATTAAACATAGGAAAGATAGCATTAAAATATAGATAATGTTTAAAATGAAGTCTGAAGAGGACAGTAAGGTTCAATTAGTTCTTATGGCGAAACAAAACAAGTTACCCATGAAAGGATGGTGTTAGATTACAAGATGTAAATTCAGAAACATGGTGCAGAGTAAAATTTTAATCTCTCAGGTACGCACTAGATCTTTAGAGACTCCCACCTGAAAAACTTACCTGTTCGGGTCTCAGGTGGCAAGTAGTTTGTCCATGAAAATCCCACAGAAATTCTTCTTCTATTCTTACATGAGGCGCATTCACTCTAGAAGTGTCTGATAATTGATATCTTGATATCTCATACAAGTTCTAAAGTCCAAGACAACTTTAGAACAGCACAGAAAAAAACTGACTTTGACATCTTTGAACAACAACTAAGTGCACAGGACTGCAAACACGGAGTAATACTTCCCAGAAAACCTTTGAAAGTGTGTGTGTGTGTGTGTTGCAGAATGGCTCTAAGAGCAGAACCATAGAGTTCTGGAGGACTGTGCAAGCAAGGCAGGGGGTGGCCCCCACAGGTGGACAGAGACCGGACCTGGGAGGAGAATGTGGAGGAAGCTGTGGGGGCTAACCAATACTGTTATGCCAAGAAGGAGTGGCTGAGTACTACCACTCCTATATATGTGTGAACTGCGTCACAAATAAACTAGAAGTTGCTTATCACCCATATTGGGTTGGCCTGTCTGCTTCTCCTCGCCGCTTACAAATGGCGCCCGAACAGGGACGCGGATTACAGGGCCCTGGTTGCTGGGGACCCGGATTATAGGGCTCCGATTAGCGGGGACCCGGGATACAGGGCCCCGGTCGACGGGGACCCGGATAAAGGGACCCGGCCGACGGGGACCCGGGATATAGGGCCCCGACTAGCGGGGACCCGGGATACAGGGCCCCGACTAGCGGGGACCCGGGATACAGGGCCCCGGTCGACGGGGACCCGGATAAAGGGCCCCGGCCGACGGGGACACGGGATACAGAGACCCGGTTTAACGGGGACACGGGATACAGAGACCCGGTTTAACGGGGACCCGGGATACAGGGACCCGGTTTAACGGGGACCCGGGATACAGGGGCCCGGTTTAACGGGGACCCGGGATACAGGGACCCGGTTTAACGGGGACCCAGGATACAGGGCACCGGTCGACGGGGACCCGGGATACAGGGCCCCGACTAGCGGGGACCCGGGATACAGGGCCCCGGTCGACGGGGACCCGGAACGGCAAGAGAGCGGCGCCGGCGGCAGCGGCCGGGCAGCGCGGGCAATGCTGCTGCGGTGGCGTGACGGACCCGGGTGCTGCGACTAGCCGAAAAAGTCCGCCGCTGGGGTATACCAGACACTGCTGCGTCGGGAGGCCGATCCGGAGACCGAGATTACAGGACGACCCAGAAGAAGACGATCCGGAAAAGGCTGGCCATGAAAATGGACTGAGAGGTAGCCCTGGACTTATTACAGTGCTTTTTATAAAAGCGGGGAACTGAGCCCTGAACTTTTTACAGTGCTTTTTATAAAAGCGGGGAATTGAGCCTGAGACTCTAAAGCAGCTAGCAGGTCTAGTGGCTAGGGAAAGCTAAGAGATTTCTTTTGCAGATCCTAATACAATATTTGAGAAGAGTGAGTGGCAAAAGTTTGGTGATGAACTATTTGACTCTGTGCTTAATGATTATAAAAAGGCAAAGAAACTCGGTAAACCACGGAGGGAAGTAATGAACTGTATAAAAAGTTACAAGGCAGAAAGGAAAACTGCCGCGGTAGCAACGGAGAAACTAGGAACAGACGTCCCCGGTCGGTTGAAACCGGGGGAAGATTACAACTCGTTCCCCCCAACTTGCAGGAGCACAGAGTTCCCCCCCCCCCCTTCCTTTTCTCCCCCTCCATCAGAAGGTGCCGCAGAGGAGGTGTAACCCCCTGCTCCCCCACCACCCCAGTTCCGAAAGTAGGGACTTTGAAAAGGACAGAGAAAGTATATTAGAAGGTATACGTATGATAAAAGTCGAGAAATCCGAAAGAAAGAGGGCGGTGCCTCGGCGCCGGATCGATTGCGGCACCACTGTGAAGCACGCAGTAAAAAATAGGGATCATGCGCGAGCAGGAGATTTAAAGGAACCGCGAGCCTCTCCAACTCACTATGTCCTAGAGTGAAAAAATTTAACTCAGTCACGGAGGAGCCAGGTCTGCAGATGGCCACATACCGAACGAGATACATCTGATAAGAAAGACACAGCTGCAAGCAACGGAGACCCCGAGTTCGGCGCAGGATCAGCCCCCGAATCCCCTGAATCCGAGCCAGATTTGTGTCCTCTGCTTCCAGACCCTGACTCTTCGTCTCCCGGGTCGGTCTGCTCGGACTTGCTGGCCCTGGAGACGCTCAGTTGTAACAATGGGTAACCAAATATGTGATCATTACTGGGGAATTTTCTGCAGTGGGCATTTCTGCATATCCTGTGTTTACTACACAGCAGGGGGCTAAAGAGTGGGAAGCTCTTGATCTCAAAATAGTTAAGGAGGCCTGGCAAACAGTGACCACGTATGTGTTAAAATTCTCTTAAGCTGTATATGTTATGATTTTTTCTTGCAATTGACAGGGAGAGCCCATACAGTTTCTCTGTGATACTCATGTACTAGAAGTTGGTAAATATAAGTATCCAGGTTTCTGTCAACCCTTGGAGACCTCTGTAGATACTGCTGGCCACTTCTTCCAGCACAGGCTGGCCACCTGTGTCGGAATGAGTGTGCATTTTGGTCAGTATAAAAGCCCAAGCCTCATACAATGTGGGGGAGGCAGAGCCTCTGTGGGGACGCCCGCTAAGGTTGAGCCTGCCACCTCGCACTGCAATGATGCTTCTCGGAGCTGGTTTGCTCTTAGTCTCCACAGGGTCCTTGTGCCACGTTCTGTACGTGGGACTGTAGTGGGAGTAATGATGGCTTTTGCAGGGACGAAAAAAAAAAAAAAAAAAAAGGGGGAGAGAGAGAGTAATGGTATTACATTTAACTTTAACCTGTCTACTTCTCAAGAACTGAAGAACTGATAACCTGGGGGAGGGGGTATATTTGTGCCCTCCTGCCTACAGGTCCATGGCGACTGTGCAAAGTTTGTGAAGCCCTGCCATGAGCTGGACAGACGAATGGAAAAACCTGAAGCCTCAGCTACAGGAGCTGACCGTGATTACCCCAAGCAGAATGAGATGGAGGAAGAGAAAGAACAAATAACTGCAAAACATCACTTGGGGGCAACTGAAAAGTAACATCCTGAATATGTGTGCTTGTAAAGTAGCTATATTAGAGGTTGTGATTTTGTGTATAAAACCACCTGTATTTACTAGCTAGTTGCTAATAAGAAACTGCACCTTGTATAGATTTGTCACTTGTAAAAGAGATGTTAGAGTATGGAAATTTGCAGTAGCTGCTAGAAAATGCTAAGGCAAAAGCTAGAAAAATTTTAATACAATGGTAGTGTTATAAAGCAGGTGATGGAACAAATTAAGAGGGGGGAGAATTCCACTGGTAAGAAATTTCTTTGGCTAGTCCTTCACTGCCATCAGCATCTTCAACATGCTGCTGCACCCTGTAATAGTTACTCTGCTAGTGTAAATTTGTGTGTGCCTTGCTGTAGTAGCGATTTGTTACTGGATAAAAAAAAAAAAGGGGGGGAGATGTGGAGACAGTGTTCTCACAGGAGAATGCATAATTGGTACATAAACTTTGAATAGTCCTGAAAGATACAGCAAGGCCATGAGAGGCCTGAAGAAGCTTAAGCAAGCAAGATAAGAGGCTGGAATTCGCCAAGTTAATGAGAACTGTGGACTGTTGGCAAGCTTTCAAGGTTGAGTTCTCACACCTGTGTGTAACCAATTATATGTTAGTCACTAAGGGTCTTCAAAACATGTATCCAATCATAATATGCCAAATCACTGTAAGTGCTTCAGCCGGGGCCTTGGCTCAACTAAGCAGACTGGGTTGCTGAGTTGCTAAGCAGACAATTCTACATCGAAGGCAATTTCTGATTTGTTTTAATGTTGACTCTGTGAGACATGCAACACTGCAGAACCTTTTGTTGTTGGAACAGGGACATGGATGTGAAGAGTTTGATGGAATGTGTTGTATGAGTCTCTCTGATTATGCTAATTTGATGCACGCACAGCTGAGAACCCTGGCTCAGCTTACCCAGCAATAGTAAATGAGCAATATCCCAAGAATAACTAGATGGTTGTCTTCACCGGGCATTACAGGTTGAGTCAAACACTGCTGTTTGAAGTATTGCACTTCTGTATCATTGTTAGGTTAATCATCGTAGCTGTTAACTTGTTTATAGTTGTGTGATAAAACAGGTGAACAGAACCCATAATGCCTTGCTTGCACAAAGAAAAAGGGGGGAATTGTTGCAGAATGACTCTAAGAGCAGAACCATAGAGTTCTGGAGGACTGTGCAAGCAAGGCAGGGGGTGGCCCCCACAGGTGGACAGAGACCGGACCTGGGAGGAGAATGTGGAGGAAGCTGTGGGGGCTAACCAATACTGTTATGCCAAGAAGGAGTGGCTGAATACCACTCCTATATATGTGTGAACTGTGTCACAAATAAACTAGAAGTTGCTTATCACCCATATTGGGTTGGCCTGTCTGCTTCTCCTCGCCGCTTACATGTGTGTGTGTGTGTGTTTTCAGTAAATTTTTAAGACCTTTATTTCAGACTGGAAAATTTTTTACTTTTGGAACCTCAAAATAAGAGGCACAACAAAGAAATGCAGTATACCATTAAAAACACACCAGAAAAGGTGGCAAAAGGGAACAAAGGAAAAGTATGAGGAAAAGATTAGAAGCTAAATTGGTAATAAAACCAAGAAAAAGAAAGAAAAAAGAAAGTAAACTGGACTGGATTCTGCATTCTAATTCAGCATATAGTCCTGGCACCCGTATTGATTCTAGATACCTTTCAGAAACTACATTCTGGAAAATGTATTATTTAAAAAGGGGCCCTCCATTGATTTTCCTAGTATGTCTGTGCATTAGCAACAACAGAAAGAGGTGATGTGACTCATCAGTGGGTACACTGACTGATCTGAAGGACAGACATAACCTGAAGGTTTCCTTACAGCCTGCTCCCTGTTATCCTTCCCTTCTCAAATATTTGAACTCTCTTCAAAAATGACTGACCATACTGGAGGTTTTCAGAGACAGAAAAATTTTGCACTCTCTGTATTTACTCTCTGTATACCATTCTTGTGATGGAGAGCCAATTTAGTTTTAAAAGCACTGAATACATTATTATCTGCCAACAGTATAGGAAACATGGTGGCAGAAGACAATCTGATGAGATTTACAGCAGGAAATAAGAAAATTTTCCATTAAGCTGACTCTGATTTATAATATCTCTAGAACTTAGAGCTCATCAGCTATTATTCAGTAATTGCCTAAATGAACACTTCTGTCTCCATGGTGCCCTGCAGGTCAATGGGGTTAATTTTTTGAATTTTTTTTTTTTTCAAAAATGTAGCGTTTCACTGAAGCAAAAGCTGAAGTTACTCTTTACGATGTATTCAATAAACTTTTGAAGGGTTAATGTAAGCTTTCCATATTTCTGATGATAAAGTTCTTCCAAAGCTGTAAGGCATAACACAAAAAAAAAGCCAGCCCTTAATAATTTACAGTGATACTTGTACAGAGGTTGTATTCCATCACATACAAGGCTTGGAACAATGTGCCGTAAGCACCTAAGGTATGCTAGCACTGTCTCATATTAAAGAAGGAAGGAAGGAAAAGGAAGGGAAGGAGGGGCACAATTGTGTGAAGATATTTTCCTGTTTTCCTCTCAGGTCTATAAATATGGCAACTTTGGAAGAAAATATCCTAAATGAATGCTGCAAGAACTCACCTAGAAAAGCTACCACAAGGCTGTAGATTAATATTTTAAACTCAATCTTTCAGAAATTTATGTGTAGAAAAAAATGTGCAGCAGCTGGCCATGTGTGTTGCAGCACTGGTAGCACCCAGACGACGCGAAGTAACACAAAAAGCAGAAATATCAATACCATGGTGCACAGTGTGTAGATGCAAAGAGGAGTATTGAGATGACAGCCCCACAGAGATTCACTGGCATACCAGCTAGATGTAAGCTGGGAGGTCCTAAGGCATTTCCCACACAACTCTGAGTGGTAACTCACATCAGAATAAGCCCAGAAGCAACTTTTGGGGCAGGAAACCCAAACCATACAGCTCTCTAAAACCATGAAGTGCATCTTAGAATTCATCTGTTCTACAGTCCAGACACAGTCTCTGGCACTACTGAATCAAGCATAATGTGAACACTTTCTTTCCCTAATAATAAAAAGATCTTATAAGCAAGTACAGTTCTAGGAACTGTCAATGAACACTTTTCTGCAGCCCAATGGACTGTGGGAAATACAGGATCTGGTATAAGCAACCTTGAAAAATGAGCAAATTATAATATAATATAATATAAGCAACCTTGCAAATTAGGTCAGTTTGGGGTATATTCATTTATTTCCTTTTCTACAGGAGCTTACCAACATTCAGCAGAACTCCATTTTTCACAGAAAAAATACCCTAAATGTCATGTAGTGCACCTGTTTTCCTGCTCCAGCAAATATTCATTCATTCCTTGCCATTTCGAATGTTGGCAATAAGGCAACACATTTATTTCCTTCAAGGCATTAGTTACCTATAAAACCATGCTGTTGCTACACTAACTGGGAATGACTGAAGTTACAACTGCTGCATTAATACTTTACCATCCACAAGCTTTGATCCTCAGCAGCTGCAGTCCTCTATAGCCATACCCACCTCTCTGGGCAGCTGCCAGTTAATGTCAGCTGGATCCTTGCCTGTAGGCTAAAACCACCTAAGCACAAGTCTAATACACTTTCAATGGTTCCCTTGAGAGCACACAAACTGACAGAAACTAGTTTTAAACTAACTCATCTCTTGAGAGAAGGCAGAATGCACCATTTTCCCCCTAGGCTATTTAGCCAGATATTTTTCTGGCATCCAAGATGAGTTTTTAGTCAGTCTGCAATGAAGGTTACATGCTGTCACTGTCATACCGCTACATACATGCATTTTATTTAGAGCTGGTTGAATTATATATAGCTCATTTGAAGTTCTGGATTGAAGTACAGGCATAGTCAAATCTGCTCACAAACTTTTGAAAATTTGACTGCATATATATCCCAATCTACCTGAAAAGCTTAGTGACCTATGGTGAAAATTCTGAAAACATCACATACAGTGAAAATTTCTGCTTATCAGTCTTATGCATCTTTTGCAACCTTCCTAGTACACAGTAATAGTAATTCACACTTAGCTATTAATTCACTGGAATTGGACTGGCAAGCAGGCACACTCTATATTTAATCCACAAACTCCTGAATGTTGATTGTGCCAGCAAATCAAATGTAAATACAAGGTAACATGTAATCTGTAAAAGCTAAGGAAAGTTACCAAGTGACATACATTATCATGAGAAATAACTAAACCAAGCATGATGCCTTTCAAATGAACAGAGATGAGCTCACTGCACTGAATTTGAAAGGTCTATCAATTTAACAAAGACTCTGTGATGAATCAGAAGGCTTATCTGAAGGGATATTGAAATAACCCACATCAGCAGCCTAGGGTTTGTTTCATTACTTTGTTTACCAACACTAAAACCCACTGAACTGCAAGTCAGCCACGAAAACTGATTAATGGGGAAATTGAAGGGAAAACAGACCATCTGATTAACAGAATTCCTCTTTTTAAACAAACTTCTTTGGGTTGGAATGAGACTCAGAAATCTTGACTAGCACTGCTCTTGTATTAAATATATCCATCTTGAATCTGGCACCTAATTCTGCGGTAGGCTTCTTCAAAGATTATTCAAGTGTTATTTTTACAGCTTTTTATTAGTAGCTACAGCAACCCAGTTCTCTATTGCTGAACAGAGAAACCAAAAAAAGTAACCCAGGCACAATAAAGGCTCTAAAAAGAGAATTAAGAAAATGTCATATGCACTTCAAAAAGCTCACAATCTCACATATTCTGTGGTTGTTTCATGCAGTGATGGAAGAGTATGGTGATGCAGATAGTAGGGCAAAGCATGAGACCTGAGTGTTCATGTCCTGTACATAACAATTTGCCTGAACACAAATTACTAGTGGTTCGTCTTTCATTTAATAAAATTAGTGTCACAATAATATCTGACTCCTTTCCAAAGAATGAAAAATCAGAATACTACCTAATCTGTGAATTCATACAGATCATAAACACCAAGAGAATGAAAAATGTCACAGATTCATGGTGCGCATGCACACTGAAAGGAAAACAGAAGCAGTGACGACTTTATTAGAAAAACTTAAATAAAAGACCTTTATTTGCAGTAAGGGTGTCACTGATTTCTAGAAGGTATATTTAGGTGTTCTTAAAGCTCTTTGCAAGTCCAGCCTTTAAACCACAGCTGCTTTTGTATATGTCAACTGGGACAATCTATATGATAAGACCATATATACTTTAAAGTATATTGCAATGTCTGCTGCAATCAGTGGCTTCACAGAGAACTTTATCTTCTCTGAGTCAGCAAAGAGCTTGTTAATAACTAATAAGACATAACATTTGTGCTCAATAATTGTAATCTGATGGATTCATGAATAGCTTCTTAAGTAATGTCATTATTTATTGTCAAATAAATGTCAAATAAACCAGCTGCATATTTTGTCTATTTTATGCACTGCCATCAGAGAAGAATAAAAAAAATCAAGAAATTTGACATAAGTCACATCATCAGGATGGTTTACCAATCACAGAACCGAATTGTGCCAATTATTAACTAACAAACTCAACAGGTAAGTATGTGTAGGCAATGTAGTAATGTAAAAGCAACCTGGAGAAAATTATTTTGCAATATAAGCAGAAGACTGTAGCATGCAAAGATACACCTCATCTGGAAAACAGTGTTTCTTAACAATGCGTTTCAAAATAGCCCCGAGAGAAAATTAGACCTTTCTGATTAACTTTGACACATGAAGAGGTTGCAAATGATTCAATGAATTAAAAAATATTTTCATGGAAAATAGGTGTTTCTCTGCTATTTAACTAATAATTAAGTCAGTGTGATGGTGCACTTCTTAAACACAGGAAGGATCCAGATATCATAATAACGGTCATTTCAGCTACGTCATTTCATTTTGCAGCCAAATCCTGCAAAACTTGCTTGGGATTTGAACAAAAGTTCCAGCTAGCACACGAAACAACCTGTTGCTTTCCAATGATAAAATATTTTTACCTCATGAAAATCAGTGCCCAGGTGTACAGTGGGCAGAGAGATAAAACTGAAAGCTGAATGTTTGCTACCTAGCGTTCATGTCAGGGAAAATCTCACCAGCTTGCATTAGGCAGATCTAGAATGCTGGGACTCTGCACAGTCATCATTCTTGTACCTGCTGCCTGAACACTTAACTTTTCCTAAGATTCAGTTGTGTTTAAAGTAGATGGTTTCCCAGCCCCCTTCCCTGAGAATGAACACATGGGAGAAAAATAAGCAAACACCCCTCCCTCCCAACCTTACACAAAAGATACAAGGCATCTGTTAGAAGAAATTATATTTTAACTAAGTGCTGCACTTTAGCCATCCAACCAGGCAGGGGGCTTCACGCCTGCTGTAGAAAGCAGAGTATAACAAATACATTAACAGATGTCTCTGCCATAAAACAGGCTTTACCTGTAAATGTAAACTAAATGCTAAACAACAGTGGATTTTCTATGTAATCAAACTATGCTCTTACTTTTCTCGAAACACATTTTACATTGAATACCATTATGATTTACATATTGCTTACTATGAAGCATGTTAACATTCCTTCTTACAGTTAATTTACCATGTAACTCTTCTACTCCTCTTGCATAGTAAGCAGGGAAATATCACTAAGTTGTAAATTCCATTTTTTTTCATCAGTTTATTACATCAATTATTCAGAACTGCTTTATAACATGGGGACTTCAAATTCCTTTATAAAAATAAGGAGAAAAGACAGTCTTAAACAAAAAAAAATGTAAAAATTAGACATTAGATGCAACCTTCAATTATCTTTTTCAATGAACTTCAGCATGTTCACCAATTTATAATTTCAAGAAAATAGATATTACTCAGTAATTTTTATACACTTATCATAATAATGAATATTCCTAGTCTCCTAACAGCACTCCCCTCAAAAGAAAAGAGGAAAGAAAATAACAAAGCAAGAATTCCCAAGGCACAGTATTTCTTATGGCTTTGAACTCTCAGTTTGCATATTCATCTTCATGGAGCAACATCAACTGACATCTCCACAGCTACCTTTTTACAGCATAATATCATCCTCCAGTGCAAGACAGAAGCCACCACCTTGTATATTGCCAAATAATGTATTCTAATCAAAGAATTCCAAACTGTGACACATTTCTTAGTTAGAAAATATTTCCAGTTCCTATTTTGAAAATAGTCAAAGACTTGTAGCACTTACATGAAAAACACTTGCTCCTAGGGACAAAGAAAATTTAATACCAAGACCTGGAAAAATTTGTGACCACTTTAAATTTTGTGTTAATATTCACTGGCTGTAGTGTAAATTCCAATGCAAAACTCAATACCATGTTAGCAGCAAATCATCATTGTTTGGCAATCCATGAAAAATTAGTTGATCATTTCAAATCACTTTCATAAGGTAGGTACCTACACCACGAAAACAAGAATCACAAGTTTTCTTTTTAAATTTCTTTAAATCAAGTATTTACCACTCAGTGAAAGAAAACAGATATGAGAATGAAGTTACGATGAATTAGAAAGCATTTTCCAATCATTGATGCAATGTTCAGCAGCTACAACTAGTATAGTTATTTCAATAATGCTCATATCTATTAACTAATATTCTGTGGTATGCACAATGATGTTCACTGTGGATAGTTGGTTGATATTGCTTTGTAGCTGGTTTTATTCTTTTCCTATGAAAAATATGATTAAGGATAGCCAGAAAATAAACAATGTCACATTTAAAAATTAAATCTTTTGCTATTTAGAATTCCTCTATATTAATACAAAAGAAATACACACAATGTCAAAAGAACTGAACAGTCTTGATGTGGGATGGTATATAAGAATACTCGAAGCACTTTTAAAAATATATTCAAAGCACTCAGGAGAAATATGAGTTCAGTCTCTGGTTTGCATGATTCAAGATCAGATAATTTTTTGGGTTTTCTTATTGAACCTATACCAAAGTTTAATTATTTGTTCACAGTCGCTGATATTGATTACAGGGTCCAACTGAGGACACAGGGATTTGCATCTTCATGTCTTGCTCTGGAGAAGAGGACTCTTGCAATAGTCCTCCAGTCCAAAAGTCACCATAAAATAAGAAATTTGACAATTCTTAGACAATGTTTAAATAAGAGAGGAAATAGTAGAGCAAAATCAAGATAATTTGTTCCAAGAAAACAAATGTCAACAATGCAGGAAACCACTAGGTAAGATACTACAGGAAAGACAAATACATATGCCCTGAAACATGTCGGTAACAAAAAAAGAAAAGATACATGGAGAAGAACGTATAAGGGATGACATTTTAAGGATATGACAACAGAAAATATATCTAAAGGTCTTTTCTAACTCTATTTCCTACTGTTTGACAGAAGTTCTGCTTTTCAACAACAATTCAGCAACACAGAAACTGTTATCCACTACAGAAATACACTTTAAAAATTAAATTCATTTAACTGGTGTATATTCACTCACTTAAGGATCACGTTTGTTGGGAGGGACATCCATATCTATATCAGAATGCATGGAAACGTCTGGTGAGCCAAGCAGATGTTGAAATTCTGGGGCAAGGAGGCAGAGCAGAAATAATCCATGGGAGATGACAACAGGTGGTGTTGGAAATTATTATAAAAGAGAGTTTGGGAACTAGTTGATTATTTTGACCTGTGTAGGTAGGAAGAGGAATGCTCCACTACCAAACTTCGGCCTCCAGGCCCTCTGAGCTAATGCAATATTTGACTGAGAAGGCAAGAGTACACAGCAAGAGGAGGAAAGAAAAATGTGACAAGAAAGGGTGAAACTTTGGTAGTTAAGAAGTCAGTATACACCCATTACCAAACAGCAATGTTATGCACATCAGTCACTGGAAGTTAACATGTTGCTTGCTGAAGACAAGAAATGGGAGTCAAAAGCTATAAACTTGATCTAGGTACATCAAACAATAAACTTATTGTCTTTAGATAATACTATGTTAAAGTCTGGATTATTAATTATGATGCAGATGATGGTTGACAGCAGATGTCAACAGCGTATTTAGAAAGGATTCATCTGACTGAAAACTGAATTTTTTTATCTCCCAAAATAAAAGACCCAGTTGTACACATAAAACAGATTCTCATAGTGTTGCAAGGGAATGAAGCAAATTTAAGTCTGCATATTTAAATGTTTTTTTTATACTCTATCATACTAAAGTAATAATATATGTCCAGCATAAGAATAATAAAAATATGCCTGAATCCTTTTAGTCAACATCACCCAGTGCTTCTTGAGAATATGATAAAAGCTGCCAGCATAATTGTATCAAGAAGTTGGTGTTAGTGGTGCATTTTAATAAACTGGTAGCAAAGTATCTACTGAACAAAGTTTTGTTCATAGTACTTTCTGTTCATTCTTGCTCAACTTGCTCAACTACTTTCAGTAGTGTAACAAATGATGGAAGAACATCCAAATATACTATTTGCTCTTTGATCCTTTCTCCAGTAAACGTTACAGCTTTGTTACTGTTTGGTTTTTGGGTTTCTTTTGGTTTTTCTTTTTTTTTTTTTTGAAAGCTTATTTTACTTTTTTTTTAATTTATTTAGGGGAATGAATCATGCTGTTCAATAAACCCAGAGACTGAAATATTTTAAAGTTGTCATTCATTGCTCTGAATTTCAAATATCTGTGGCACTGCCTTGTCCTTTAAAATATTGTTAGCACTCTGTATATTTTTACTAAAATATTTGTGATGCTTCAACAAGTGACAGCACAGGTGGTAATACAGAACAGGAAGATTCATCTGAAACAGAAATAACCTCTGAGGACATTACCCTGCTGTTAATGTTTATTCAAAACTCTACTGATTTTTGTGGGAATTCGTCACAGCTACTGATGGTGAATACCAATTCAGATTCTATTCACCTCTTCAGCAGGTAAACAAAAATTCTCAGCTGCTTTGATAAACTCACTTTATTTTATTTCCACTTTGCTTAAGGATATCTGGAAGAAATAAAAATATCCAATCAATTAAAATATGGCTTCATAAAACAGTACATTCCAAATAACCTTGCAAGTTTAAACAGTACCTATTCATGTTGCCACCAATAGCAACCCTCCATAGCTGTAAAGATACCAGCCAGAGACATGAGTAGCAGACCGGCCACAATATAGTGACCTGAAACAACAGTCAATGTTTGGGAAGCTGAATGGCAGACTTTTCAGGTAAACCCTAACTATTCTATGATTCTATGTTCATACTGATTTAGAATGCAGATAGAACAGAGAAAAAATCACCCAAGTTCAAATAGATTACATTTCTCAGAATTCAAATAAAGCTTCATATCATCTTGTAGCTTGAGAAAAACTAACCAAATAAAATAATTCATTCAAGGAATATCAACTAAAGGATATCATTACACAGTTTCAGAACTGCTTCAGAGACCAAAGTGCAGCCAGCTGCCACCTTAATTAAATTAACTCATATTGCCAATCATGACAATTCATTCCTCTATTGTCCCAGATACATCAATTTAACATGTAGTTCTGAGTTAGATACACTTCTTAAAGATAATTCTGTAATCTAAATCCATGTCTTCCTTCTGTTAATTTAGTTTTGCCCCACAAAAGTCTGTGTTTCTTGTTTAACCAGTGTGCTTGACAATTATTAAGTCAAACCTGGTAGCCTTTAATGGTGCCTCAACAATTTGATCCTTTTTATATGTCCTTAAGATACATTTCAGCTTTAAAGGGTATTTTTTAATTTATTTATAAATTAAAATAAATTCATAAATGCCCAAGATGAAAGGACTTTGTTCATAATTTGAAAAGTTTAGCATGAAATACATTAATTCTAATAAAGACATTGTCATGATAAGAAAGTGTGAAAGCCCATTTAATTACAGTTATTTTTAATTATTTAGTCTCTTGTACACTTTGGTAACAGCAGTTTTTAGCATAGAAATCCTTTGCTGTTATCATCCAGACTATGAATATTAGCATTGGTCTGAGTGCGGCCAGACACTTAACATTTATAGTACATTTAATCTTATCTGGTTTAGTTCTATATACTTATATGAACATACCATGACTTTTGCTGGATAAAGTTCTGATATCCTTCCATGTAGTTTTTATTCCGAAAACATTGTTAAACTGTTTCCCAAGAATTTCCTTTGGGACCTGGGATTTGTAAAATCTGGCTAAAAGAATTAGGAAGATATGAAGAAAGCTCATCATCAGCATGATTTAAAACATCATGCTTCACTATATATGTCTAGAAAATGGAGATAATGAAGTTATGCATACCGATGAAACAGCATGGAAGAATATAATATTTTATTGACTGCTCTGAAAGTAATCTAAGATGTTAAAACTCTTCCATATTTGAATTTGTAAGTCTTTATGGCCAATATTTATGAAAGCAAATTGCTATAATAAATACTTATTTCCTAACACCACCGAAGTTAAATCTACAACCCAATCACAGATAGAAGAATGATTTTAATAATCTAGCAGTTATAGGATAGTAATTTATTTAAATCTACATTTTTTTTTTTAAATTTCACTTGAATTAATAATAATTATGCTGCATATTCTTATTTTTGAGCAGTTGCATATTATACCCTCATGCACGTATGTCATTGTCCTAGACAGGGAAAGCAATGTAACTACTTCTGCCTTATCAGAAGTACATCAAAATGTAGGACCTCTTTCTAATGAGGCAACTAATCAAAGTAGCTTAATAATCCTGTGGAAGAAAACAAATACAAATATTTTGTAAGGTCCCAGTTTGAGATGTATTTATGTACAGTATACTAATCAGGAAGAGAAAAAAATGATGTATGCTAAACAAAAAAATAGGTACATACTGCAGTGATTTTACCTTTTGTACTTTGTTAAAACAGAAAAAAAAATCAGGGTGATTAATTATCTGGTAATTTCTTCAACAAATGAAATAAAGTTCCTCTCTTCTTTAAACAAAATGAAAATATTGAGCAGCAGGTTTTAATATTAGACACAGTAGTACATATCCAGAGGAAATGGGCTATTAGCAACAAAAGAATTCCGGAGAATTTAGGTGACACAATTGAGATCAGGCTGTGTAAGGATGTATTTTCTTTCACTTTCATCACATTACTATTAATCTGCATGCTATCAAAAGAAGCACCTGCTTTCATCAGCCTTAAAATACGTGCTCTTTCAGAATAATGGGTATCCAGCCTTATTTTCAAAGAATAAATGTACCAAATGGTCAAGATTAAGAGGTTTGTAAAATAATGGATGTGTTAAGGGACTTCAGAAAATGAAAACAGTGACTCAAATGCATGAAAGAGCTATACAAACTAACAAATAAACATAAACCACTAAATGTTTCCAAAACCTGCTCAAACCAATCAGAAATGACTCTCTCCTAACACGAGCCAGCTGCACAACCCAGCCTACAAGAAAACAAGCAGATAAGAGCTTCCACAGCAAACAGTCCTCTTTTTTGCTCTTTGTTATTTTTCATTTACTTTGAGTGGACAAATTATGCAAAAGATGATACCTGTCAATTTTCTGATGTTAGTTAATATCTGGAGAAGAGAAGGCTCTATGGAAACCTTATAGCAGCCTTCCAATACCTTAAGAGGGCCTCCAAGAAATCTGGAGAGGGATTTTTTACAAGTTCAACTAAGGGAGTGGGGGAGAAAGGGGGAATGGCTTTAAGCTGAGAGAGGGGAGGTTTATATTAAATATTAGGAAGAAGTTCTTCCCTGTGAGGGTGGTGAGGCACTTCTACAGGTTGCCCAGAGAAGCTGTGACTGCCCCATCCCTGGAAGTGTTCAAGCCCAGGTTGGACAGGGCTTTGAGCAACCTGGCCTAGTGGAAGGTGTCCCTGCCCATGGCAGGGGGTTAGAACTAGAAGTGATCTTAAGGTTACTTCCAACCCAAACCAGTCTATGATTCCATGATTTGCACTAATATTTCAACAATTGAGTTAGTAAGTACTGCATGTTCTGCAACCTACATATTCAAATATGTATTTTATGTGAATAATTTAGGTTGTGCATTACCTAGGCACTCAATCACAAAGATTTTTTTTTTTTCAGTAACCTGAATGGGTGAGATTTAAGTCATTAGTATTTATATTGATTTTTTCAGCATTGTGGCATGATGTGGAACTTGAGAGTTCAAGTAAGGTGACCTCCTTTTTCTAGCCTTAGTCATGACAATAAATTGCTGAGCAAATCTGGCAAAGGATCCAGTCTCTTAGCTCAGGAGTGTTCTATAAATGTAGAAGGCTCTTTAAACTGTTTTCCAATATCCTAAGAACAATCTGCTCTCTTGCTAAATCTACTTCAACCCCAGCTGTAGAATTTCTGGTTTGGAGAATTTCTGGGAATTTCTTCTCAACTTCTGTTTAATGATTACAGTCAGCTCATCCTACTACTTTGAAGCATCCTCTATTTTTTATTATTTGCTTCCCATGATATTCTTTGCTAAATCTATACAGCTTCTTTGTGTAATTTTAGGGATATGCTGCTTTCCTGCTACTATTCAACAGCTCCAAAATTTTGATGTTTCATAGCATTTTCCTTAATTCTGCTGCTCTGGGCTATTTTCCCCTAGCATTGCTATAAGCTTATGTTTTATGGAAAGAAAGTTGTCATAAAGGTGCCTCTATCTAAAAACCCTGTTGCTCCAAAGTTTTTTGTTTGCTGCATCTATTCAATGGCTTTACTGAAATTATTATAAATTGGCATTTTGCATTGTCACAAAAGACCAACATATTTTTGTACCAGTATTTGAAAGATCAGCATTTTTTTGTTTGGAAATTTGGGTATTAAGTAAAGTACAGAAAAGTATGGCTTGAGACAGAAATGATAAAATCAGGTATTTTATCTTTATTTTTCTAAAAAATTATTTTTCAGCTTTAAGTTTACAATATTTGAGACTGGTATTATTGGAATGTTATGTGTATATTCTATTTCCAGTGTGCTCAAAAGGTGGGTGTCATGAAGTTCAGGGAAGTGGAAGTGAGATTTTTAGCTTTTAATCTGAAAAGCTTTAGAGAAGTTACTTGAAACTTGACAAATGAGGTTCTTGCACAGCAGCTTTAAACAAAAACAAGGTTTTCTCCATTTTTTTTTCTGTATATGGTAAACTTTTTAGATCTATGTTTTTCCATAGTCCACACAAATGTGGAATGAACTGATTTTAGAGATATTTTGAATATTCTTAGATTCTGTATGCTCCAAGAAAGAGCTCTTCAGATGCTAAGTCATCTTACAAAGTTTAAGGTTTTTTTGCCTGAACTACCTTCATTTTGGCTGAAAAGGGTTAAACAAAGGGTTAAACATTGACATAAAATATACTTTTCTGACGCTAATTAAAAGAGCTGGAAAATCATAAGAAACAAATCACAGAGATTAGAAGGACAGTGCAGTTTTATGAATCTGTCCAGTCTAATACATATTCTTAATGTCTGCAACTCCCTGTTCTCCTCCTGTGGAATTTAACACTTCACATAGAGATGACAGCCAAGTTAAAGAGGACCATGAATCTATACTTTGGGTTTTCTTATCTTCAAAACTGTTCATAGGCCCTGCAAAGGTTTGACTTCTGGAGGATTCTCTATTCTTCACCTTTAACAGGTTGACAGGTTGTATTTTCTTGCTAAGATGAAGGAAAGCTGATGGTATCTTGTTTGCTTGACTTAGTAGGAATATCAGTACCAAATGAAAAATTTGTAAGAAGTCTAGCATCTCAGCCATTAACTCTTAGACTAATGAGATAAAGTATCATTCTTATGGAGAATAACAATAAATCAACCTTCAATGCTGAAAATGTAATATATGTATTGTTCGCTATTTGCATTTGATTCACATGAGGCTAAACTCCCCTATGGGACAGTCAGGAAATTATGCAGGAGCTGCTTTATCTACAGAATTCAAAGCCATTTTCAACTCTGTTGAAGTCCATTGCCATTTGTTTGAGTGCTAGAAACTTTGGGGAATTCTATTTCGAATTCCTAACCAAATCTGTATTGTTAGTTAAAAAAGGGATACTCTTGGCTACTGAGAAAAAAAAAAATGTCTGAGATTTTGGAGGACATGCTGTTGGCTGGTCGTAATATAAACCAATACTGATACAGCATAACTTCTTCCCAAATGATGTCATGAATTATCAGATACAAATGACCCAAAGGCTTTACTTGAACTGATTTGGTTGAACTGATTTTGGTGAACTTTTCACCACAATACTGGTATTAAGTGACTCTAAATTTAACATGTCTTAAACAGTTTATTTAAACAGCAGATTGGCAAAGATGTCCTAGGTTTCTCTTGAATCCTACAAGAAATGGACTGGCAAACCTACATGAAAAAAATAGGTGTAATGGAGCATAAAAATTCTATTTTCACTTTGGATTTGGAAATTTCAATATTTACTTTCTCAAGTGTCTGAAATTGTACACTAGAATAGAGTTTCTTGTGCACAAAAATAGATCACTCCTGTTGCACCTTGGGGATTTGTAGAAGGCAAAGAGCTATCACCTATCTTACATATTACCTGATACACATTTTTTACTTACGGTAAGTATATACTGTTTTTTTTATTAATTCACCTTCCCCTTACAATTCAAAAATATTACTTTTTTTTCACTGGTATGATAAAAACTCAGTTTTAGCATTGTTTTAATAAAACTACAGTCTGCCAGAGTGAGGAATGGAAAAAGTAATGAGAAATTGTAAAGATCAGTTAGATATTCAGGTTTCTGACATCCAGGTGGGAGTGACCAAAGTATCCAATTCAGATTTCTACTTAAGGATAATATTTTTCATTATGGTCAAACATTGTCAATTATATTTTTGAAAAGGCATTGAACGTAAGCCAGTACTAGTGAAATGGCTGCAAAACTCAGTTCCTGTAAATCTCTGAGCAGGAGATGGCTGTAAACTAAGAGAACATATTGGGTACATACTCTGGGCATTTTTATTTCCTTGGCACCAATTATTGGCCACCATTGAGATAAAATATCAGACTATTCATACTTCCAGCGTGACCTAATAGACACAGCTTTTTTTAGAACATTACACAGCACACAAAAAAGCATAATGTACATACCAGAGTGAAGCTGAAGACAAGAATGGGTGGGTAATCTCTTTTATAGGTTTTCTGAGTGACGTTTGCTCACTTTAAAGAGAAATAAGAAAAATTAAATGACCTTTATAAAAGAAATAAGAAAAAATACTCACAGCACAGTCCAGCCACAATGTCTGATTATATTATATATATCCCAGCATTGGAACCTGTCAAACCCAGCATTTGAAAATTGGTAATGTTTTCTATTTCTGCAAGGTAACCCCTCTACTGACTTTAGCTTATTAACATTCACCAAATCTGATCTGTCAAATTCAAGCTGTTACAAGTACTAGAACAGCTAATAAGAGAAGCTAATATGATATGATTTCTTGAGACAAGAATCTTAAACATAGTAGGTAAACAAAGAAAGAAAAATTACTAAAAGTGACAAAGCCTGACTTTGTTTGTATTTTTTCTTTGGAGTTATTAGGCATAAAGGATGAAAATAAATTATGTGATTGATATCGTATGAATTCTGAAAGAATTTTTACTTGTTTTGTTTGCACAATAAAACTAGTAGAAAGAAGGATTAAAAAAATGGATGTGACAAAAGGTTGCACTGAAGTTTTTGTCTAGATAGGGCTGAAAACTAAGGAGGAGGACTTGGGTTTTCAAGTCTATGTTATTTTTAACCAAAGTAGGTTTGCTAATCTTGGTATGATTATTTTTGATGCTACAAAGTGATCTAAATATGATAGTAGTTATCTTTAAAAAAGGGGGGGTTAATTTTACATGTTTGGAGAGCTAGATGTAGATGTCTTTATGGGAACTAGGTATTTAAGCTTTCATCGTAATCTACAGTATTTGAAGGCCAAGTTCAGATGCCCATAATTAGTTTAGTACCATGTAAAAACCCTAGCGTATCCAGCTCCTATGCATGGGTCTGACAGCTTTGGCATAAGCCATAAGAAACATCAATATCCTACTTCAGCTGCAGGTGGTCTTTAGACAGGATACCCAGATAACCCAAAGGAAGAGGTATACAGCTAAATTAAACTCAAAGATGGTACAAGGAAAGGACGCCTGGGACAATTCAACAGGCCAGATGGAACCCCCAACTTAAGGGTGAGCTGGGTGTTTTTCCAGACTTCACTGGCTTACAAGATGTCCAAGGACCCTTGGGAAAGTTGAGGCATCTCATTCACATGTAGATGTCTACAGTTGGGCACCCAAATTCAGGTGTTGAAAATGTGAAAATAAATTCAATCCTTTGTATAGTAGAGATTGCTAATTACCATTAATAATCTCAGACAAAATTTTTAATCCTCAGTAAAGATATATGCTATTAAATGAAAGACAAAAGCTCTGGGAACGAGAACATTTTCCTGTCATTAAACCACTTCTAGCTATCTCTCTCTCATTAATGAATGTATTGTATTGCACTCACAAATCCTAAAAGAAAATGAACTTTGTTGTATTTGTGTTCTGCCACATCTGCATCCATGTTAAAGCTAATGGAAAACAGCCGCTGTGGTATTATTCTCAGAAAAACATATTTCACTATTTTTTACAGCTTCCTTTTATTTTGTGAACATCTGTGAATGCACATTTCCTAGAAACTCAGTAAAGGCTATCTCCATCTGAACTTCTTATTACAGGTTTGACTGAGATTCACTGTGAAATTCCATTCCACCAAAAAATATACTGCAGGATAAATTAGATCACTGGTTAGATAATTAGAGGAATATGAGTGCATGTATTACATATCGCCCCACCTCAAAATTGAGAATACATATTTTGAAAAAGCTGCTTCTAATACTACTGATGAACTTTTACCTTTATCTTGATTGTTGCGGTTTAAACCCAGCTGGTAACTAAGTACCACGTAGCTGCTTGCTCACACCCTGTCCCTTTTCCCTCTGCCCCACTGGGTGGGATGGGGTGAAGAATCAAAAGAATGCAAACCCCATGGGTTAAGAACAGTTTAATGACTAAAATAAAGTAAAATATAGTGATAACAGAAAGAATACTGACAATAACAATAATTATAATAGCAGGACACAAAAGAAGAAATAAAAGCTCAGAAAATACAAGTGATGCACAATGTAGTTGCTCACCACCCACTGACAGATTCCCAGACCAACCCAAGCAGCGATCAGTCCTTTCCAGATAACTCCCCCCAGTTTATATACTGGGAGTGAATTGCTGTGGTATGGAATGCCACTTTGGCTAGTTTGGGACATGCGTCCTGTCTCTGCTTCCTCCCAGCTTCTTGTGCTCCTCCTCACTGTCAGAATATGAGAGACTGAAAAGTCCTTGACTTAAATTATTACTTAGCAAACAAGTAAAACATGGGTGTGTTATCAACATTATTCCCAGACTAAGGCCAAAACACAGCACTGTACCAGCTACTAGGAAGAAAAATAACTTACAGCTGAAACAGGACAATGCCTTTAACACGTATTCAATCCTAGAAATCTAAGAATTAGTGAGGGGTTTTCTGAAGTTGAGTGAATATAACATGTATTGATTTTGCCTCAGCTAGTGCATTATTTCTCATTCAGTTTTATACACAACATAAAAATTAATATTTATTACTTTTATTTACAGTTTGCAGTGCCAATAAATAACATATGTTGTTATAGAGTAAAAATCATGACTGCCTTCAACATAGATTGCTTTTAAACTCTGAAAACAAAGTCTTTGAACTTAATATTATACAGCTTTTTCAGGCAAGAGCTCTCTGTTTTGCCAAAGAAGCAAAAATTAAATTCTAGATGAAAGTTACTGTAAGTTAGTAATTGAAAATGTTGCAGTATTTTCAGTTCTTGGTACTAATGATAACTTTTAAATTACTGTGCTCCACAGTTAACACTGGAATATTTTATAACTCTGTATTATACTTCATTCCTCTTTAGTTATACTGCAAGTGTTTCCTAGCAGTTACCTGGTATTGGGAAACTTAAAGTAAAAGCAAAAGATTAAATTTTCCTGGAATCATAGAAATACTCTCCTAGTGTTTTCCTACCAGTGTTTCAAAGGCAAAATAGCAAACTCCAATCTTGATTTTACCAATCCTGTCCTGTCTTGTAACAGTGTTATTTGGATGATTATAACATAGACCATTTGATTTGTACTTGTGGATATTTGGAATCAAACTCTCAGAGCCACACATTTGTTTGTAAACTATTGACGCTTGCTGCTCCTACAGTTTGGGCTGGAGTCAGTGCTGTTGCACTGTTTTATCCTCAGATTTTCCTGGGTTATCACACCAAGACTGCACTACTAGACTTCACTTTTTATTATGTAAATATGCATACAATATTTGTTATGATCTCTAAGATGAGTTAACTCTTGCCTGCTCTTGTCACAGGGTCATATATTTCTTCACTGATGCTCAGCCAATTACTCATTTTGATTCCTGGAACTTGTATAGCAAACATTAAACTCCCATACAACTGGAAAGAGAGTACTGTATGAGACTGTATGAGGGTATTTACATTAGAGGTGGTTATAAATAAAAGTCAGTATTCTTTAATTCTCATGATCCATATATTCTATAGAATAGAAAGTATCTCTTAAGTATAGCTGCTAGCATGTGATTTCCTTGACTATGCTTTATCAAAGGACACTACAGGAATCAGACTATTTCAGAGCAGGCAGTTACTGTAGAAGCTTAACTTTTTTACTATCTTGTTATTCTGTAACATTATAAGCATGTGAACTTCCTTTTAAACCAGGATTTGTGCTCAGGAGTATCTAGTAGCAAACCCAGTCCTTCAGGGTGAGGGAAGAGAGAACAGTTTGCAATTGCTAGCAGCAAGTGTTCATGCTAGGCAGGGAACTAGCTACACACTGTTGCTCCCTGCAGTTCCCTGTCTTTAGGGCAGAGAAGGAAGCATATACAAGTTCAGCTGAGCAACTTGCTCCCCAGCTCTGAAGGAGCCAAATTCCTTCTGAAAGATAAGCTTAAATGGAGCAGAAGGGGACTGCACCTTCAGGAAAAGGCTGAGAAACACAGTCAGTAGTAAAGCCAACCATTAGTTACTAAATGATCTTGCTATTCATTGTACCTTTGTATTATTGGGGTACAATATTTCTACTTCAGACACTTAAAAGTTCATTACTGCATAAATCATAAGACAGAGAAAACACCGGACAGGTGAAGCAGAGGTGGTAGAAGAGACAATCTCTTCCCAGAAATATCTCCAGGGCCACCCTAACTAGGAAGCTGCAGCATAAACTCAAAGATTTGATCAGAGGAATTCCTGAGGTTAGGAATTCCAGGGTTAGGATGCCAAAACATACACCAAAAGCTTAATTTCTTTGCAAAGCAGGTTTTAGTGATAAAGCATGAATTTTCACAGTAAGCAGCATGTTAGGAGACAAACACTTGACCTAAGTATGTATACTGGAAAAATATAGATAGGAGTTAATTAGCTCCCTGACTGCCACAGGTGCATTCACCAAAGTGATTTTTAGCAAGAGTGGCTGTTACCACACTTTCTCCCAGTTACAAAGAATCTGAACAGGTTTTATCCTTTTTGATTGAACAAGCTAGAGCTCAAAATGAAACCCAGTTGGCTTATGAAAATGTTGGTGGATAGCAGGAAGAAAGGAAGACTTGTGAAATTTCTTGAATTAGTCTTTGAAAAAGGTCTCCAATTTTCATCTTAATTTATTTAGTCAAATATAAATGACTCCACAAGCAAAAAAGCCTCCAAACTTATCTTGGTCTATTTAGGGTACAAAATCCAAATGAGCTGAGACACAGTCCTCCAAAGTCTGACTCATGAGATATGAAACCAATGTTACAGTCTTTGGAAAACTTGTCATATTGGAAAAGTTAATATATTCCAGATGAGCTGGTAAATATAGTATCTAGAAGTGTTTAGTTAGTATCCAGAAGTGTTTTAATCAAATTATGATTCATTAAATAATATTCCAGGAGATTTTTCTTGTCCTGATCTGTTTGCCATCAAAATTAGAGGCACAGATGTGTCTGTGTGCGTGTTTCTAAGATTGTCTGGTAAGTTTTCTGAGGCAAAATGGTTTTTATGAGACTAAAGTTCCTATTCCACCAAATAAAATTAATTGAAATTAATTTCTAAAATTTCTTTTATTTACCTCAATGTCACAGGGCAGATTTGCATACTGGGGACTGAAACTTATGGCAAATAAGTCTGACTGAAGTCTGATCTATGCGTTTTATGATCCATTGTATGAGGGATGGATTGTATAGCTACTTATCATTTGGGTGTTCCATGAAGTTTTACAATAATTTGATTGTACAGGAACTTTTATGTCTCTTGCACATCAAAATATATGGTGTGCAGTAAATATATCTAGATATTAGAGGTAAATATTCAAAACCCTCAAAACTGAGTTAATAAGTTACAGAAGCCTACTGAAGTGAAAAAGAAAGAACCTACTTAGGCTGTCAATACAATTCACAAAACAAATTTTTATTCTATTTCAAGGGAATGTTGGAGTCAATATTTGTTGCACATAAAATGTGAAACACTATAGAAGTACAAAGTTGTGTTGCTTGCACCACTGTTTTAACAGTTTATTCACATTGAAGGCCTGGAAAAGGTATGAATTTTTTTCTCCTCTCCATTTTTTTCTTTTTCTCTTTTTCTCTTTTTTCAAAGACACTGGGCACATAGCCGAAAATGTAAAGGTTTACTGTGGAGTTGTATGAAAAAGACTGAAACACTAACAAAGACTGAAACACCAAAAGAGGAATTGACCTGAAAATGCAGGATGAATTACCAAAGGTAACTGTATTCTCACATTCCTGATTCATGATAACCTAATGATAGAGGATAGATTATACTGGTATAGTAAAAGGAGGCTATTGATCTAGAAATCAGATCTACTTTCATAAGTATATAAGTGTTTGAGTCCTACACATTGTACTTGTCAGAGATGAATGAGAGGAATGTTAACTCAGAACAAACAAACAAACAAATAAAACCGACCTGAAATTGGCTCCTGTCCATGTATCAAGGCTTTCTTTTTTTTTGAGATGACAAAGAAGTGATGACATAGATTAGCTTGCAGAGGGATAGGCATGGACAGAGCTGTGGAAAAGTTTGGCAGAGAGTGAAATGCCCAGTTTACAACTCTGGAATGTGAACATAAGAAATAAGAACAGAGAGAATTAATACTCTAAGCCCTTATGGTTACTGCATATTCCATATTTTTAGTTTTATTTTTAGATGGAAATCTTTTTTATTTGCACTAGAAATAAATGTAGCCACTTAAAATCTCTATTTTCTGCTTCCTTCATTCATCTGTATTAGAAGCTTCCTTTAGCAGTCTTCATTTCTTTACCTCTTGGCCAACCACTGCAATTGAAAACTCAACTCTTACAGTCTCTTACCAAGATGTGAGTGGTTTACAGAATTGATTCTCCAGAGGTCTCCTCTGGGAAAGTGCAGTACTCTGATTTTGTTCCCAAATAGATTTACAGACAAAGGTATGGGTTTTAATGTACTTTGTCTTCCTCCTGGAATTGTTGAATCTATAAATAAAATTTAAAATAAAAAATACAAAGGTCCAGCTATTGTGGCATGACTTGGAAAAGCTCATCACAGCCAAGTGAGCCAAAGGTGGCTTCAATATAAAATTGATCCCCAGAAATGCTTAAAGGTAATTTAATTAGTAAAGTATGGTAAGGTGTTATTTCCACCTACAAAATGTTGCTAATGCAAGGAAATATGCTGCTAGGTCCCTGGAGTAGACCTGTCATTCACAGGGAGAAGGCCTTAGAACATGACCTCTTATGATCATTTATCTGAATGTGAAATGCATTATAGTTACACTGCTTATAATTCACATTGAACGAATTAGCTGGTAGAAAAATCCCTCTTCATCAGTAGGATCCAGCTATTTGTTGAACATGTAATTATAGGTTCTGCCTAGCAAAGCCTCTGAGGAATTGTAAAGTTTCTTTAAGCTGTAATACATTTTCTTTCAAAACCTTCATTCCGGTTATTAGCAAAATCTAGAGTCATCCCTATTAGCATGTCCTGGACTGGCAGACTGTGAATGATTAAGTGTGTATAAGTAATTTTTACCTCAGAAAAATACTCCATTGCATGCTACCAATGCCTATTATGCCTGTTATAGAGGTCTATGTCATTTCTTTCCAAGGTGGATACTGACACTTAATGACAGTTACTCCTGAGATAAATGACAGTTCTTTAAATCTGGATAGGTTAGATGATCTATAATTTTCCTTTAAGAAATTCTTGCATATGCTTTATCATACAAAGACTTATCCTGTGCTCTGCATGTTCAACACCATGCTCTTAATTCTCACTAGTACTTCTGAGTGCTACAGAACATGAATATTAAAGACAGTACCTAAGTGAAATTAATCCACATTCAGTTCATTTTTTTTCTGCAGAAAACTTTCTCAAATTGTGTCACTGGAATTATTCTTTCTTGGAAATCTGGTCTGCAGACTGACAGAGTCAGAGATCATGTGAAAGCAAGTTGCAAGCATCTGTTTTCTTAGAGAGACAGTAAGTTACCTACATTAGTTTCCTGCCTAACACTTTCCAGTTTATTAGATGGGACAAACATACATCACTTGCTTTTCTTCATCCTTACCTCTTCTCCACAAAAAAATACAAAGGCCAGTCCTTCCAACCAGTTATCTGCCTCACTAAATTATAGTTTGATTAGTTCATTTTGTCCACGTATGTGCTCATAGCTCACAACAAAAGTGAAGTAATTCAATTTAATTTCAAGCCAGTGACTTTAGGTCACGTTGCATTATCCCATATTTGTCTGAAGTTAAGAATATGCACATGAGCAGTTATTGCAGGGTAGCTGACATGTAACGTCTGAGTTGAAGTAACCTGCTCTATGTTAGAAGGCCACAGTGTCTTTTAATGCCCATCTACACATTTTCCAATTAGGACATTAGAAGAGAGCAGGGGCTTAGCATATACTGTTATATGCTAGCATATATGTGGTTTAACATATACTGTTATAACATGCAAACATTCACTTAAGATGTTTAGCTTTTAGGTTCAGGGAATGAAATAAGAGCAAATATTTCTAATTTTCACCTTTTTGGGTAGAAGCCAGTGAGGCTATGTTAAATTACTGGTCATCTTAATTCAGTTTAAAATAGTTTGACATCTATAGCGTCAAAAATACAGCTCTCCATAGGAATAACCAAAAGGCAAGGATTTCATTAGCCTGGATGCATTTCATTTTACTTATGTGATACTTGCCTGTCAGTAAGTGAGGCATTTTACTGAATCTGGAATACTTTGATCTGGTCTAAATCCCAGCATGTGAAACATCCTTACCATAAGTCTTTGTTTAATTTGAGTAGCAAAATCTTGTGTTTTGTTATTGAAAATTTTGATGTCAAGTTCAGCATTTGTTGAATACAACAGATCCGTAACATCTTTTGATCAATGTTATATTCCCAAATAATTTATTTTATTTACATTTATAAATTCTCCTTTGAGATAGGACTTCAAAATTTAGCCCATGGCACTTTGCTTACTGTGTAACATTTTATCAGGTTCCAGAAATTTACATAAAGAAATTGTAAAAATAACACTTAAAACAGGGTAACAGGTACCAAGAGAAATATATGTGGTCTGAAACAAACTGAAACTCTGACTTTCTGAGCCATACTCTGTTTGACAGATTGGTATTTAGTTTTAATTTTCTGCGAGTCAGAAATATGGACTCCAAATACCACATGAGTGAGAGGCCAAAACTTACCAGCAGTTGTTTCCAATAGTACGAATGTTATCATTATTTTCCTTCTTCAGCCTCTCCAGGGAAATCTCTTTCCTGTGAAGTCTATTTGAGTTATATAAAGAACATGACTATCACAATGCAGAGAAACAGATTAACATAAAAACATGAGTATCTGTACTTACCCAAGAGAAGAGGTAATGATCCTTTGGTTAAAAACTGACCTAAAAAGTGAATTTTTTTAAAATCTTAGAATTACTTCTTCTATTTAAAATATGAAGAGGAAAATTTTTACAACTATTACATTAGGAATTTTAATATAATAGACAAACCCAGTAAAGTATGTTTATGAAATCAGATAAAAGAAAAAAAAAAAGAATAAAGAAAAAGACCAATCTCTTACCTTTTAAAAGTAGTGTTCTGATTTTCCACATGAAGATATTAGAATCGTAGAATCATAGAATAGTTAGGGTTGGAAAGGACCTTAAGATCATGTAGTTCCAACTCCCCTGCCATGAGCAGAGACACCTCACACTAAACCATGTGCACCCAAGGCTCTGTGCAACCTGGCCTTCAACACCGCCAGGGATGGAGCATTCACAGCTTCCCTGGGCAACCCATTCCAGTGCCTCCTTCTCTTTCTCTTCCTCTTCCCCTGAGTTCTTCAGTACCACACCACTCATTGTAATCATGTGACACCTGCCTCCTCCCTCTCCATTCACTTCTGCATCCCAGATCCTGCTGCTCTCTACAGCAGAATCACATTCACACCACAGTGTCTGGAAGTCTCTTTTGTTCTAAGTGCCAGAGGAATTGTCTCAAGCAATTAAAATTAGGAAATCAAACAGAACAGTTCTGCAAATAACTTTTACTAGTCTCCACTGGAGTGAGAATGTCAGTATTTCTGATGAGTTATTATTTAGCAAAAAGGAAATGAATTATCAAATCAGAGAAGTCCTGTGATTCTACCATGGTAAAACATTACCTTAACACACACAGCAGAAGCAAATAAATCATGTGTCATGGCCTTTTTAAAGGTCACAAAATAACAAGCAGTTCAGGACTAATTGGTATTGGCACATCTATTGTAAAGAGGAGGGACAAGTGATCAATGATCAAATGACAAAAAGAAATCTAGAAAATACATACATCATAAAATGATGACAAGGTCAAAGTTGCAACCTCTGATGTGAGAGGATGAAAGCAAGAGTGGAGAGTAGTGTCATATTTTTAAATTGGAAAAGAGATTATGTGTGGGTTTTATAATGAAGATTAATTATTTAACAAATTCAGTTCAGTGGAGAGTTACAATGTTAGTGAAATGAAAAATTAAAGTTAAAATTAAAATCACAAAACCTGAAGTGTTAAAAAAACCCTCATCTGGAATGCATGAATGAAGATAAGATACAACTAAAGAATCATTAGTTCATCAATGAATTCAGAAGTAAGGATATTATGATAAATACGTATTAATGATTGTTCAGATTAAACAGTCAATAGACTGTGTCTCTGCAGCACTTTGAGAGGTTTCTTTTTCTTTTGGACGCAATTTGTGTTTAGTCAAGAGCCTTTACAGGGCCAGTTAATAGCAACACCTTAATGGCTGTGAGTGCTTCTTTACTTCTTGAACAGTAAAACCAATGTTATCCCCTGGGAATCTACACATGCTTTTCTTGCCCCTTACACAGAGTTGCAGAACGGCTGAGGTTGTAACAAACATCTGGAGCTCAACCAGTCCAATCAAATCATGGGGAGATTTCCTTGCAAATAACACAGTGAAAATTTTTCAAGCTTTAAATTATGCCCTCAGGTACCAAAGTTAGTAAAAACAGAACATGAAAATATGAATATGAAAATATGAATATGAGGCTATGAAAAGTATTTTGCTGTGAAGAGGGAAATTTGCACTCTGAAGTTCAGGAAGAAGTTTTCAAAGGGTTGTCTAATTTTACTTTCCAGATTACACTAGACTAAATTAAGTCACCCCAGAGCACTCACAGAATTACTACCATTCATTCTTGAATGCATTTGCAAGAGCTCCCTATAGGTCTTTAACCACATTTGTCTGAGCAACTTTTAAAGCAGCCTAAGATTTTAGTTCCACCATTGTGAAAAACAGAGATTGGAAAGTACATAGTACCATTAGAATACTTAAACATCCTAAATATACAGCTAATATAAAATTTAGAACACCTTCATTCACCAGGAAGGCTTTGATTAATTATGTTAAAAATAGACATTTCAAAAAAAAAAACAAAACCAAAAACCTCAAAAAAAACAAACCTTAAAAAAACCTAGGAAAAGATATTTCTGTGGTTTTCCTCTTAACTGAGGGATATATCCAGAAAGCTTAAACTTAACTGAGTGTTAAAAAGCCCAAATACCTGACATGGGAATGACTGAAAAGTATCATGGTTCTATCTTGATCATTAAGCATCTGTGCAACCTTCTTCAAAATCATTACCTGATTTTGATATGATTTTTAAGGCAAGTTACTTGTACTTGAAGAAAATCTGAAGACATAAATGAAAATATTAAGCTGGGTTTTCTTGACAATACACATAGCTGATTGGGATGGGAACCTCAGGACAAGCATTTACAATTGCTTAAAAAGATTTTTTAGATGATCACACACAGCATATGAATTTATATTAACTGTATTATTAGTATGCAACTCTGATCCATTGTCACAGTAGGAATAAAATGAGAGGAGACTGAATAGAATATTCCATCTCCCTTTCATATCAGCTACTTACTTTGTCATATAACACACCACTTTTCATTTCTGTTCATTAACACTTAATTCGCTTCATCAGTATGCACAGAAAGGGACAACTATGCTTTTACATAATTAATATAGGAGAACATTTGTGTATATAAGCAAGAACATTGACCACAAAATATGTGTGAATTATCACACAACTAATGAGCCTACAATCCCACAACATGATATTGCATTTGTTTCTTTCAGCTCCCTTTGCATCAGGCAAAAAGCATTTATTACAGTGATCACTGCATACATCGTAGTCAACACTCTTACTGCAGACAATGGAATTCAGCATTTTTAATCTGAGAAGAATAAGGCACCACTAGTATCTACCTACTATGCATTATCATGGTGACCATTTTGAAAAACAACAGTCAAAAGAAGCTTGTGAAAAGGAAGAAAATAAAATTATTTTTATGAAACTACAAGTCTTATTTCAAGAGCTAGAAGTCACTGAGGATCTTCTCACTTACTGTCTCCTCCACTCACTACCCTGGGAAGATTGTAAGTTAATATCTTTTGCACATCTTAGTCAGTAACACATAAGCTAGAAGTGTTTGCTTGTTTTATAGTTGAAAACTGTTTTACAGACTCTAAATCTCAGTGAAAATTCTGCATGGTCCCAGCACAGGCATGGTGCACAGCACCTGAGCAGATTGAAGTTGCTGCAGGGTTTATGAAGTTGCTACTATCTTGTTCAACCAGCTCCCAGGCAAGAGACTTCTTGAAAGCACCTACACCAATGATAGAGGCAGAAATAAACTTTGAGAGATATTGATAGACTAATGCTACTATGGTATAATTATTAATAACACATGAATATGTCATTATGTCAAGAATGAGAATTTACAATAACAATATACTACTTTTTTGGAGTAATTTGACTCTTGGTAACAAAAGTACAGTACAGCAAGGCTGTACTATACTTTTCTTAGATGACTGATGCTGGAAGAGTCTGACTAGCCTGATAGGAAGTCTCTTTGACATGTACCATAACACTAGGACTTGTTTAAGGTTTAAAGATTTTTTTCAAGAGAGGG
The DNA here is from genome assembly GCF_034315485.1 of Pezoporus occidentalis. Classification (NCBI taxonomy): domain Eukaryota; kingdom Metazoa; phylum Chordata; class Aves; order Psittaciformes; family Psittacidae; genus Pezoporus; species Pezoporus occidentalis. The sequence goes on from NW_026916158.1 coordinate 7,661,361, forward strand.
GTGGAAGAGCATGCTTTACGATTAATTTATTTCCAGACAGCAATAAGATTAATATATCCTTCCTTCCTGCAAGACAAAAATAAATAACCAAGGAGAAAAAGCAATAAAACTATTTCCCCACTTCTCTTCCCCCCGCTCCCTCCCCCCAGCTAGTAAGCTTTATTAGCTTTTCAAGAGAGGGGTTTTTTTTTAAGGTTTTAAAAATATATTGAGCTAAAAAGTACATATTTTTCAACTTTGTACACTGAAGTTTCCACTCCCAGCTGGGCATCCATTCAGAAAAAAATGTAGTGATTAGAACTTGATTCAGGAAAATACTTTGGTGCATTTTTAAAATTTGTCACATGTAAGGGCCACGGAATTTAGCCACAAATACTTAAATCTTTACCCTCTTACAGGACAGAAATATTAGCCAGCTGAAGCATACTTACATCATTTTCACAGGAGGTAAACCAGCCAATTGCTACCCAAGCAGGCTAGCACTTGTAGGTATACTACTGATATAAATATAATATTTTTGATAACTTTTCCATGCTTAACCTTAATTTCAGGGGTTCTCTTAGGTCTTAGAGAAGTTCTTAGAAGAACTTCTTAGTTCTTAGAAGAACTAAGAAGCACACTCTAGTTCAGGGAGAAGCTCCTTGGAAAAGCTTTGCCTGTAAATTTAATGTTTGTATAACATATTTAAGGACTACAGAGCCCTAGGGGAGGTGGTTACGGGCTCTGGAGCTCAGATAGTCTTTTCATCAATTCCCCAGGATACAGGAGAGGACCTAAAAAAGCTAGGGGGATTGGCCAGGTTAATAACTGGTTAAAAGGGTGGTGTCATAGTCAGGGGTTTGGGTGTCTTGAACACGGGACCCGAGTTTGTAGGCCAGGTCTATTGGGGGCTGGTGGAGCTGGTCTCTGATAAAGAAGGGAAAGAGCAGTTTTGGTAGGAGGCTTGCCAGACTGGTCAAGGGTGCTTTAAACTAGTTGTGCTGGGGGAGGGGGGCATCATTCCATCCCAACACACCCAGTCCAGTCAGTTGCCAGCACCTATAATAAATACTCGGAGCAATGTAGGGATATTCCAGCCGCTCCAGCCAATGAGCCGGCTTCATTTGGAGCTCGGCTCAGATGCCTCTATACAAATGCCCATAGCATGGGGAACAAACAAGAGGAATTAGAGATGTGTGCACATCTACGGGGGTATGATATAATAGGCACCACAGAAACATGGTGGGATGGCTCCTATGACTGGGGTGTTGGAATGGAAGGTTACAGGCTCTTCAGAAAAGACAGGCTTGGCAGGCGGGGAGAGGGAGTTGCCCTTTATGTTAGGGATAGGCTGGAGAGTATGGAACTGTATCTGGGAACAGGTGAGCAGTCAATAGAGACTTTGTGGGTCAGGGTTAAAGGGAATACAGCTATGGGAGACATTACTGTGGGGGTCTGTTACAGACCGCCTGATCAAGGTGAACCTGCGGATGAAGCACACTATAGACAGATAGGAAAAGCCTCACGCTCACAGGCCCTTGTTCTCATGGGTGACTTCAACCACCCTGACATCTGTTGGAAGGACGGTACGGCCCGGCACAAGCAATCCAGGAGGTTCCTTGATTGTGTGGAAGACAACTTCCTTCTGCAAGTAATAGAGGAGCCGACAAGGAGAGGTGCCATGCTTGACCTCGTGCTCACCAACAGGGAAGGGCTCGTTGGAAATGTAACTCTCAGGGCAGCCTTGGATGCAGCGATCACGAGATGCTCGAATTTGAGATCCTCAGGACAGTGAGAAGAGCGTGCAGCAAGCTCACTGCCCTGGACTTCAAGAGAGCAGACTTTGGCCTCTTCAGGAACCTGCTTCAGAAGGTTCCATGGGATACAGCCCTAGAGGGCAGGGGGACCCAAGACTGTTGGTTGATATTCAAGGATCACCTGCTACAAGCCCAAGAGTGTTGCATCCCAACTAGAAGGAAGTGCAGCAGGAGGGCCAGGAGACCTCCTTGGATGGATAAGGAGCTGCTGAGGAAAATTCAATTGAAAAAAGAGGCTTATAATAAGTGGAAGCAAGGACAGGCAGCCTGGGAAGAGTACAGGGATGTTGTACGGGAACCTAGGGACCAGGTTAGGAAGGCTAAGGCCCAGTTAGAATTAAACCTAGCTAGAGGTATGTCCTGGGTTCAGCAGCAGCAGTCATTTTTCCTATTCGAGTTAAGGTATTAAGGATAACAGGAAGGGATTCTACAGGTACATAGCAAATAAAAAACAGACTAGGGAGAATTAGGCCCCCTCAGGAAGCTCTTGGGAGAACTGGCTACAGAGGATTTGGAGAAGGCTGAGGTTCTGAATGACTTCTTTGCCTCGGTCTTCACTGGCAAAGGCTCTGACCAAACCACCCAAGTCTTGGAGGGCAGACGCAGGGACTGTGAGAATGAAGACCTTGCGCCCACTGTAGGAGAAGAACTGGTTCGAAACCATCTTAAAAATCTGAACGTGCACAAGTCCATGGGACCTGATGAAATCCATCCGCGGGTCCTGAAGGAGCTGGGAAATGAAGTTGCAAAGCCGCTGGCCATCATATTTGAGAAATCATGGCAGTCAGGGGAAGTTCCCGATGACTGGAAAAAGGGAAATATAACCCCCATTTTCAAGAAGGGGAAAATGGATGACCCGGGGAATTACAGACCAGTCAGTCTCACCTCTGTGCCTGGCAAAATCTTGGAGCAGATTCTCCTGGATGGCATGCTAAGGCACATGAAAATCAACAAGGTGCTTGGTGACAGCCAGCGTGGCTTCACTAAGGGGAAATCCTGCCTGACCAATTTGGTGGCCTTCTATGATGGGGCTACAGAACTGATGGACAGGGGTAGAGCAGTTGATACCATCTACCTGGACTTCTATAAAGCATTTGACACTGTCCCACACGACATCCTTGTCTCTAAATTGGAGCGACATCAATTTGACGAATGGACCACTCGGTGGATAAAGAACTGGCTGGATGGCCGCACACAAAGAGCTGTGGTCAATGGCTCCATGTCCGGCTGGAGACCAGTAACGAGTGGCGTCCCTCAGGGATCGGAGTTGGGACCGCTCTTGTTCAACATCTTCGTCGCTGACATGGACAGTGGGATTGAGTGTGCCCTCAACAAGTTTGCCGATGACACCAAGCTGTGTGGTTCGGTTGATATGCTGGAGGGAAGGAATGCCATCCAGAGGGACCTCGACACCCTTGTGAGGTGGGCTGATGCCAACCTCATGAAGTTTAACCATGCCAAGTGCAAGGTTGTACACCTGGGTCAGAGCAATCCCAGGCACAGCTACAGGTTGGGCAGAGAAGAGATTCAGAGAAGCCCTGCAGAGAAAGACTTGGGGGCGTTGGTTGATGAGAAAATGACATGAGCCGGCTTCAGTTTGTGCTTGCAGCCCAGAAAGCCAACTGTATCCTGGGCTGCATCAAAAGGAGCATGACCAGCAGGTCGAAGGAGGTGATCCTGCCCCTCTACTCTGCTCTTGTGAGACCTCACCTGGAGTATTGTGTGCAGTTCTGGTGTCTTCAACATAAAAAGGACATGGAACTGTTGGAACAAGTCCAGAGGAGGGCCACGAGGAGGATCAGGGGACTGGAGCACCTCCTGTATGAAGACAGGCTGAGGAAGTTGGGGCTGTTCAGCCTGGAGAAGAGAAGGCTGCATGGAGATCTCATAGCAGCCTTCCAGTATCTGAAGGGGGCCTATAGGGATGCTGGGACAAGGAGTAATGGGTTAAAACTTAAACAGGGGAAGTTTAGATTGGATATAAGAAAGAAATTCTTTCCTGTTAGGGTGGTGAGGCACTGGAATAGGTTGCCCAGGGAGGTTGTGAATGCTCCATCCCTGGCAGTGTTCAAGACCAGGTTGGACAAGGCCCTGGGTGATACGATTTAGCGTAAGGTGTCCCTGTCCACGGCAGGGGGGGTTGGAACTAGATGATCTTAAGGTCCTTTCCAACCCTAACGATTCTGTGATTTTATGATTCTATGATTCTATATTTATTCATTGCTTTTCTCTCAGATTGAAAAATAAAATGTGAGGGACCTGAGTTTCTGTTTTGTTATTGGCTCCAGCAACTTTGGCTTATGTTCATTATCGTTTTCAATTTGTTAAGCAATGCAGTAGCTGGTTTTAGTTATTTTAGTTATTTAGCTATTTTATTTTTCAATTCATTTATATTTCCCCCTCTTCAGTTTATAAGAATATTTAGTTGTAATGGTAAGTTTCATAACTGGTTTTGTTTGGGTTTTTTTTAGGGTACTTTTTAGGCTAAATTAGAGTTTACAATATTTCCTTAATTATCAAAATCCTAACAGACTTGCAATATTAAAATACATGCAGTAAAATCATACTCGATGGAAGATAATTTTCTTATGCAAATTAATTTTTAGCTATGACTAGATAATTTCTAATCATAAATACTAAATTCAAACAAACAAAGCTTGATTATTCCAACAGTGTAGTGGGAAATGGAAATTGCATATCATTGTGTGTCAGGCTTACAGGAAAAGGTTGGTCCCTTTATTGTCTTTCATTTGTGTTTGCATACAGGCTAAAAACAAGGAGAATCCAGTGTGTAACAAAGAACATACCACCACGGATATTCTAGAATGAAAACATTTTTGAGCCACAATTTATTTAATTTTTTTTTTCTAGTGTTAAATAAAGAAGCACAGTTTTGAAGAGAAAATACCAGTGACAACTCTAAAATTACTCCAGAGTTGTGGATAGCAGATGCATATCAAACATGCTTTTTTTTTCCCACATGCACTTAAAAAAAGTTCTTTTTTTTTTTTTAATTTAATTTCTCACCATATTTTGTTGCATTTACAAAATGTAGAATTTATAGAAAAAAATCTGTTATTTCTGAGAAACGCAAACATCACCTTTCAGATGCCATTAGCAACATTCTGGTTAACTGCATTATCCTTTGAAATTTACTACACCATTTTTCTGTAGTACCAGGAGCCATCAAAGACCTTATTTACTGTTAACTGTTCAATTACAAGCAAGGAGAAAAAAACACATCCTCATACATACATGCATACATACATACAAAAGCCACTGCACACATGGTACTGTTTTGTATGCCCAAGGGCAGTGGGACACAGACTGTATTGTTTATCACCTGGAGTTGTCTTTGCTGTAATTCAGATTATATTCATTTCAAAAGCACTTCAAAACCTCACATGAGCACTCTTACATAACTCTTATCTTGTAAATCTAAGATTATGCTATGTTGGTATTTTCACAGCTTTTAATTCCAGCAGTTTAGACAACATGGGTAGAACTGGTACATTGTACAAGCTTCAAAAATAGGAATCTCAGATTGTTTTCATTTCTATGGGAGGAAAAACAGAGAAGTTATTCACAGAATTCACAGAATCACAGAATGGTTGAGGTTGGAAGACATGTCTGGATTTCGTCTGGTGCAATCCCCCTGCTCAAGTGGGGCCACCATTTAACTAAAAAACTTGTTTGCTACACACTCTAATTTCCATATTTCTCAGCTTTAATGTGGGTTTTGCAAGTTGTTCTTTATATGAAATACGAGTAACATATCTTGACATAATTTTACTAGAGACATGTTGATTTCTTCGGAAAAACAAAAATTACTGTGCAAGAGAAAATAACCAGCTGTCATTCTTAGATTTCAGTTTGCTTGCATAAAAATTGAGAAAGATTGGCACCATACCTATAGACATGGAACACCCCTGCTCTTTGGTACCCAAGTATTTCTACTATCTTCAGAAACAACACTAAAGGATTCCAAATTTACCTAAACTTATTTTTCTTTTGTTACTGATGTTGCCTACCATCTCAAACAGAGCAAATAATTTTACTAAATCAATATGCAACAAATGGCTACAAATACAAGAATCATAATAAATACTGAAAATTACCAAACTATGTTACCAATCTTCACCTGAAGTGGCTTATACATAACCTGGAAACTTGTAAATGGGCATTTGCAATGACGAAATATCCATTTCAATTGAAACACGTGCTAATAGTTTATATAGCTGGCTAATAGTCCTCCCTGCTTTGTTTACTGAGACTGAAAGAAAACAACTCTGAAAATTAACCGCTGGTTCAGAGCAACTGAAATCCATCTGCTTTATTCCAGGTCAAGCAGTAGATAAAATATGAAGGCATTTTGTAAATCTAAAAGGAGACACAGGGCAATTGATGCAATTGGTTCATGAATCTGCTCTAATTGTTTTTTAGTAGTAAAACCACATAGTTAAATTTGTACTTAGCCTCCAAATAGTATCTCAATCAAAATATTCTAGAACAAATAAAAATACAAAACCAAAACAAAACAGAACAAAAATCACTTATGCTCTGTTAGAAATTTTCTTCCAGTACAAAATATGGTACTTAGCTCTGGCTAGGTTTGAGGCAAATAAGAAATTTGTTAAACCTTGGAGATTTTGTGAGAAGTGTCCAAATATACTACCAGTAAAACCACGTAAGTGTCTGGCTTCTGACTTTCTGGTGTTTATATAACCTTAGACTTACTTGGTAAGTGAAGAAGGAAATGCAAGATATAACTTGAACCAAATAAAAAAAAAAACAACAACAACAAAAAACGAAACCAAAAACAAATTGTCTGTACAGGGTTCATAAACAACAGTTTAATCTTCATTAGAGACTGTAATGATAGGACAAGGGGTAACGGGTTAAAACTTACACAGGGGAAGTTTAGATTGGATATAAGAAGGAAATTCTTTCCTGTTAGGGTGGTGAGGCACTGGAATGGGTTGCCCAGGGGGGGTGTGAATGCTCCATCCCTGGCAGTGTTCAAGACCAGGTTGGACGAGGCCTTGGGTGATATGATTTAGCGTTAGGTGTCCCTGCCCATGGCAGGGGGGTTGGAACTAGATGATCTTAAGGTCCTTTCCAACCCTAACTGTTCTATGATTCTATGATTATAATAATAAAATTTGCTGAGGCCATATGAATGTCTACAAGTTTATTACTGATAGATACCTTGTGGAATGAGCACTCTGGAGCATGAAATAAAGTCTGTGTGAGAAAGGGCAGGACCATTGTCTAAGTATTAAATACTAGATGAAATTTTATCAATGAACTTACTTTCTTTTTCCTGATTAAGAAGACACTTTTATACTTTTTTTTATTTCAAAGGAAAAATACAGATACTGGTATTAATTCAAAAGAAAATCAGAAGGAACTAGATGTTCCCTGAGGTATGTTTTATCTGCTTCATCTATAAAACAAGAGTGTATTATTTATTTGGTTTACATTATTTACATGTGTATATATGTGTGTGTACTTTTAGTCTCATTTTTACTCAATAAATAAGTATTATGTTTTAGTACACATCAGGTGTAATAAATTGCAAGGCTGAAAAGTTTGTACGAGTATTAGTACAAGTGTAACTCACGACACAAAAGTTTGTCTAATAACTTTAATCAGGCCCTGACAAAGCCTACCACAGTAATAATAAGCTTATTTTCTCTGGTCAATGGATCTGAACTGAGAATTAGAAAACTAAGGAAAGAAAGGAGGTTATTCCAACTATCATCAGGCCATTTCAGTGCATACAATGTGTATTTCAAAATGTAGGACATTTTTTTTTAAAAGCACTCTAGCGTGGTGACAATTAGAATTTCTTGGGATAGCTACTCTAGCTGTGGAGCCTGTGCAAAAGAGCTATAAGTCTTTTCACCCTAGGCATATGAATATCCAGCGTGTATTTTCACAATAATCATTTAGAAGCAGTTGTGTGGCCTGTGGGCATCACTTCTCCCAGTTCAACAGCCTTCATTTTTTTCATTTATCTGAGATCAGTATCTTTCAGCAGAACAGATTGCATCAACATTTCCTCCATTACTGGAAGTGGCCACTATCAGAAGTATAAAAAGACCTTGCTGATCAGTCTAGTCTCTTTAGATCCTGAATGGGGCAGAACTGAAAAAGAACAGAATGTATTGTTTCATAAAAGGATAACATTTTGAAAAAATATATCCTTCATATAATTCTGCTAATACCAGAGGAGAAATGTTGCATATTTGACTCAGAGTGTTCAGAAGTGATGTGAAAGTTATTTCAATTGACTTTTTACTGTGTGAGAATTTATTCTTTTTTTTCATTACTTCATACTACCAGTGTTTACCTCTACTAGGACTGTACACTGTACATAACTAAAGCTTTATTCAGTTCTTATATAATGGAATGGCTTCAGGGGTAGAATCCATAGAGATTTTATTTCCCATATTGTAATGTCTGTCCTGATTCCAGTTCTCCAACTGAATCAAGGAGGAATGACTCATGATTGAAAACTGTAGTCTCACAGGCCACATGGAAGTGCAACAGAAAATGGCAGCTGTAACTTGCAGTTTGGAGCTGTGTATATCCAAGATATACACACATCCTGGCTGGGCATTGAGGCATGCAGAACGATTTAATAATAAAGAGAAATAAATTACTCCAAGCAGTGTGTAATTGTCATAAAAAATTAATAAATAATGGCAAGCCACTGGTTAACTTATTGTTAGATTTATCAACATTTTGCCCATATAGACATATCCCTAATACATTTATTTTCTTTCTTCTACCAGATGTGCAGCTGCTGTTTCACTTGCAATAAAAGCCACATTTGCACAGCACCACAAAAGAGCACAGTAAATGTATTTTTTAGGTAAGAAGAATTTCAGATACAGGTCAAAGTCATCATTTTCCTTCCTGAATTTTAGGATCTGCTCAAGACTCAAGGTTTCAGTAAATATAATTATGTAAACATCATGAGAAGAATGGTCTTCTCTAGTCTTTTCTAGTAAATTCATCAGTAAAATAAGATTAATAGTATACATTCATACAAGTTAAAGTCAAAAGGTGTCATAGGTCATTACTTTGTCATTCCCATGTAAGATCAGCCATAGTATTTCTTTACATTTGAGTCCAGCCACTGCCAAGACGTCTTTCTAAAGAGACATTCACTTTACTATCAGTTTAAGCAACACTCAAATTGACATTTTCATTTAAACAAAACTACTCCCTTTTTCTGTGCTAATTGTGCTTTAATTGATCAGAGCTCAGATTCTTGAAATGCTAATGCAATCCATGAGTACTAATGACTCTAAACACAGGTACTTGTTAAATATTCCTTGATTTTATGGCATTCAAGTCTAAGGATTACCTTTAGTTCCAAAATAATAAACTTCTAACCTGGTCTCTTGTTGCAGAATGGCTCTAAGAGCAAGGCCATGGAGCCTTAGAGGCCTTGTGCGAGCAAGGCAAGGGGTAGGCCTCACAGGTAACGGGATACCGGAGGTGGGAGGAGAATGTGAAGGAAGCTGGGTAGAACTAACCAATACTGTTGTGCCTAGGAGGCGTGGCTAAACACCACTCGGATTTAAGCAAAGTGCGCCACAAATAAAGTAGAAGTTTGCTTATCACCCATATTGGGTTGGCCTGTCTTGCTTCTCCTCACCGCTTACAGTCTCTTAGTGGTAATTTATGAGGTGAGCAATGGTTTTAAAATAGCATGCACAAAGTGTAACTAATTAATCAATTGTTTTTTCTTTCATAACGGGTTAATTGTGCATTCCATTGCCTGCAAAATAATTCAAAAGAATTACAGAAATACAAGTGCTGAAACTTACCTTTCAAAGGATGTGGTACTTTTGGAGTTCAGTCTGAATGAAAGATTTGGTAGAAGACAAAGGGTAAAGCGTATTCTCTCCCCTGAGATTGCACTTTTCTTTGTGGCTATGTATGTAACAGAGATAACATACTTTGAAAGTAAATCTTGTAATTGTGGCATTGAGCTCTCTTGCACTGAAGATTGCCAGATGAATTTATTTCAGTTGTACATGCCTTTAAAGGAACTTTCCACCAGGAATATTATAAAAAATACATTCTCTAAGTTGTGAGTTTCTACTCAAGAAGAATTACAGTTTAGACACTAGGAAAAACTCATTTTGAGTTTAGGAGACTTTGGGCCACCTTTGGGAAGCTCACTGTGGGAGATGTGCAGACCCACAGATGGGTCTGTGCACATGAATCTCAGTGCTCTGGCCAGCCATGGATCTCATCAAACTTCACCTGGGTCCAGTCCTCAGAAGTACATCACTACTTTTAAAATAAGCCCATTTGCTCTTCTGTTAATGAAGCTCACCAGGTCAAATGTTGTCTGGAAGTTTTTAATTACTGAATCTTCCAATAAATTTTCGTGCGCTTCTGGCCTTAAATTTTGAATGTGCTTAATGACATATTTGCCTATAATACCGAAAGGCTGATTTGTATATGACAAGTACTCCCTAAGCATTAATGTTCATTAGTAAAAACCTTCTTTCTCAATACCCTCACTGGGATTATCTGTGGGAAAGAAGCTTTCAACTGTTCAGGCTAACTTTTGTCAATAAAACCAGATGCTTGTTATTTCCTGCTCACTTTGTGTCTCTCCTTGCAAGATCCAGACAGATGTTGAACTGTAAGAAATTTTGTGCATGTGAGTGTGGCCTGGAGAGCTGAAAATGAAATCATGAATAAGGAAGCTTACCCCTGCTTAAGCAACAGTACCTTTTGACCTAAACTCCTGCCCTTTTCTTCCTCCCTGCACAAATGTTTTTCCAGTACCTGTGAAACTGCGCTGTTCTGGGGTTAAAATGCTGTCTTCACCCCTACAAGAACAAGCAAAACTTGTGATTCTGAATCAGTAATTCTAGTAGGACCACAAGTAGGAGGAAAGTGTAGCAGAAAACAGCAAAAGGCACCATTAGAGTAGTGTATGAAAGTGATTGTACAGTATGGGTGTCTGTGACAGCACATAAGTAAAACTGGGGATCTCCCTTGGACCTGTGTTGCTTTGAAGCCTACCTGCCTATCAGACCAGGGCTGGAGCTTGTGGAGGTAGTCAATCCTCAAAATATTATTCTGTTCTGTTAGGGTTGGAGATGAATCTTCATCTGGAAAAAAATCAAAATATTTAAGTTAGAGCATTCAAGTTAAAGTGACGTTATGGTCACACTTCCCAACCCAGATAAGCATATATTTCAGATGCCAAGTTAAGGCCAGGGCGAGTTGAAGCTGAAAATGCAGGAGAATGTAAAAAATGCAGTGTTTCTCATTAAAATAAGGGTTCGTTCTAGTTAAGCATCCCGCGCAGAGCCTGCATAAAATACTCAAATTATAGTTGTTATATTAGCATAAGGAAATGGCTAGAGGTGGACTTAAAAGAAGATTACAGATTCAAGTTAATGAAGACATTAATTAAGACATTAACACAAGTTCATTTTAGATATAACAATTACTTTCTATGATGTGGCCATTTGCAAACATCTATTTTTAAAAGAGTTTGAAAATGGAGAGAAACATGCGATAAGAATATATACTTTGTGAGCATTTACTGGGAAGCCAGACCTAAATTTCACATGAATCCCTATATATTATAATTAGACTTACTGTCCTTCATCTCAACAATCTTCAAGTTCAGTCACAGTTCATTTATAGTCACATTTGTTGTCTTAAACCCATCTTATTACCACGGTTTTAGGATTTCTGAGAGATCATGATACAAGATTTCTCAAAGCTTTTAAAATGTGAGTTCAGTGAAGAAAAAGAAATTAATTTCATGATCAGTGTATAAGTAATGTAAAACTCTAGATTTAATTTGTAAAACTTTATGAAAATATGCAACTGCTTTTGATTTCACACAATATATTTTAAATCTGATTAAAAAATAATTAAAGTCTGAATATCCTCAATTGCTGGTATCTGTAGAGCTGAATTTCTATTAGTATCTTTTGGTGCAAATTGAAATATTAAGTCCAGCTGTTTTCCTCTGTAGAAATTCCTGAATTTACATTTTTTTAAATCAATTTTTCTGTAATTAAAATTTTAATGAAAACCTGCACACTTTTAGTAATTAAAAAAAAAAAGACACCAAATAAACAATAACAAAGAACAAAACAAAACCAAACAAAAAAATAACCAAACATCAACCAACAGGGAGGAAGCTGAACACTGATTATTTTTCCAGATATAATTGTATTAATCTAGGTATAAACTGATACCTTTAAATGAAGTAACCAATGAAGTAACACTGTCCAGATTTATACCATGGAAACTCACACCTTTCCATGTAGCACCCTTCATAACTTGCTCCTAACTGCTGAGACCTCTACATAGGTTACTATCTATAGAAAAGGTGTAAACAACTCAGGTTTATGGTATATTCTTTTGAAAGGACATACAATTATTTCCTGTGTATTTGTGAGTTGATATTTGAGAACCTGTCTGGAGAAGTAATAAAAAATTATTTCACAATACCCAAATATGGTACATATATAAGATTCTACATGCTTTTCTATTTAATGACATAGTAAATTAGAATTTGGCTCCTTATATCCCTAGAGTTCAATTAAACCAGATATTTGAAAAACAGAGAGTAAAATAATTTTATTCGCAAAAGGTTCATGAACATTTTCCAAATAAACCAGACAGCAATTTATCTAAGACTCTGTGTACTGCATACTGAACTGTTTCTATTTGTTTAACATCATTGCCATGAAAAATAGTTTGTATGTGGGGTGTTTTTTCACTGTATCAAATACTAGAAAGCCTACAAAATCACATTCTGTTAATGCTAAAAGAGGTGTAGGCTTTCATAGTTGAATATACCTATTATCTTCACAGAATACAAGGATTTCATCTAATTCTGCATATGGTTTATGTTTTTTATTATGAACATTTGGAATTACGTGAAACTACTGTATGCAGCTTTTATACGTTTCTTTGAATATTGATGCAGTTGAAGAAAAGAAGAAATTGTTTCAGAAGACTATAGAGAAAAGACATGTCTTCTCTAAATACATTTAATTACACAAGTACTTTTTTTTTTTTGTTGCTGCAACACTGGTGGCAACAATTTTGTGCACCTTAGAGCCAAAGAAGGGGTTCTATCCATAAATGTTCAGGGGACTAATCTGAAGGACACCCGTAACGCACTCTCTCTTCCCCAGTTAAACAACAAATAATTGAGAAAAATTGTACCTTACCATATCAGTGATATGTAATCATCTTCCCTTCATATATGTCATCACTTGTATTCCTTGCTGAATGTAATCATATACCTTTGATCCCACTATAAAAAAAAATATATTTAAAAATATGAATGTATATTTTGCATGATGTGCCAAAAAATTTGCCCCTTTTCCTTCCTTTTTTTGTCCAATGGAAACTTTTGCACAGAATTAAGCAAAAAGGCTGAAAGCAAGCTATTAATCAAAAGAAACAGATAGATATGTAATCTAGATATTTTCCAGAAAAGTCCAGTATAGAAAGAAGGAGCATGGATGGAAAAGGAGGTCTTGCATTTCCTCGCTGAATGTCTTTTCACACTGGTGTCAGGCGTTTATGCAATTCCACACTTGCAGTTCACTGTGCTATTGCCTTGGCATGTGTGAAGGCTTAGTGCTTCTTGCTGCTGTGAATCTTCTTTCAAGATTATACAAGTTTACAGTGGAAATTCATAGTGAAAAGGTGGCAAAGGAGATTTTTTTTTTTCCCAAGGGACACATATCAAGCAAGCTTTGAAAGAACTTCATGTACTACCACTGTAGGAATGCAAAATAGAGTATCCAGCGCTTCCAGTATACACTAGTTGTATATATTATTTTCTCTTACAGTAAGATTCATTAGCTCTTCTAAAACAATTAACTATGGAGTAATTATAATGGTTTGAGCTAACATATATAATTCTGCAATTAAAATAATCTTAGAGAATCACTGAGTCAGCTACTGATATTCAACTAACTCAGTAAATTTCAGTAATGTGGTCATTTAGAATAGTTTGTTCCAACTTTCAGATTTCCCTACAAGTCAATAATAGCAAAATGCAGGAAATGGAACCACTCAAAATGAAGTAGCCTTTTTCTCAGTTACTCCTCCTTCTACATTTATCTTCTCACTGTCCGTTTTTTCACTGCCATCAATCACTAATTTCTTCTCTCCTTCTCTTCTTGTCCAGATTTTAAACTATGAATCTTATTTATGTTTTATTTACTGAAGTTAATTAAAATTTTAAACTGCAATGAGAAACAACTTTTTATTTACATATTCAGAAGCCAGAGCTGTGAAAAGCAGGCGTTTCACTTCAGAAATTGGGTATCAGTAATCTTCTTCTTTTCAGTGATTTATTTTTCTTTAAAACTGTATTAACATTATTTATTGCTTATTCTTTGTATCTATACTAGCTATTATGGCATGCTACAATAGATCTAGACACTAATATATGGTACTATAAGTTAAAATACCATTTTAAATAGCTGTAGCTCTTACAAGAAAACCAACTTTACTTATTTTTAAGTAGCAGCAATTTAACAGTAGACTAGCATAAGTTTCTGATATTATTCCATATTCCTCCATAGTTGTGGAAAAAAAAAGAAAGACCCTGGAAATGATACAAAAACAGTAAATGAAATATTACTACTTCACTAGTGATAAAGGCACTGCTTGACTAGAGAAAGCTATGTAGAATTTTTTCTTACACCTTTTAAAAAATTCCATCAGATAAATGATAAAACTTAATTATCACCATTCTTGTCAAAAGAATTCTTTGTTCACAGTATCATTTTCGTGTGACAGATAGTTTTATCTATTACACCAACAAATACAGATAATATCAAAAGAATCTGAGCAAAATGGGGGAAATGCATTCCAAAGCTGTTTTAATAATATATAATCCACTGTGCATCTAAGAAAATGGAAGAGTTTGTAAAAAAATGGTAATTATTTTCTATCTCCATGCTAGCCTAATCATTCTAAAACAACAGTGCACAAAAAAGCAAAAACTTCAGATATGTTCAAAATAGTGTTCTTTTAACTGGAACAAGTAAGCCTTGACTCAGACATAGTCTAATTTCAGACAAGTTTGACAAAGTTAGAAGCAACTGTTTGGTAAATCTTACGAAGGACTGAAATAATACTCACAAGTCCTTACTTAAGGAAGCTTTTGAAAAAACAAAAACACCACAGCCCAATGTCTAATTACCTTTTTCCATTGACAGATTTAAGACTGTAGATGTTGAGGATTCTATTAAATCAAATTTAGATATGTCACTTTGTATTTTACCAAGAATCACATCTTTGTTACATAATAATCCTCCTTTCTTTTCTTTTTATGTATATGCTTTATCCAGACCCTGCAAGAAATGTGAAACTTTTCCTCCTCCTTTCATGGCTCAGTCCAGAGACCTCTATGTCAAAGAGTTGGATATAGACAATTTCTGTACTCAGACAAGTCACAGCTATAATTTTTCCCTAGCTATTGCCATATTTTATGAAATACACTTTACATTTTGTCTCCTAATAATCATACTAGGGATTCTTAAAAAGCTGAAGCAGGATTTTGCACAGTCCATATTTGAAAGCAACATGTGGACAGAAGGTCTAAGGCAGAACAGAGTTATTTTCTCTCTACTTATGAGTCAAGAGTTCTGACTGCAATCAGTGTGGCAAGTGCCATTGAAATATACTCATGTATGAGAGCCTGTAGGCTTTGGGCATGTCCTCAGACACCATCTGTCTTTCTATCCACCTTCATGGTATCAACTGTTAACATGACAAATCAAATAATAGCCAGACTCTCTGAGAGGTGCTGAATTATTGCTGCTCTACTGGCCTCTCTGGATTTTTTCATATTAGACATGGTCAGTAAGTGACTCTTAAGCTTTACTCTAAACTGGAATTTATTATTTCAGTCATATCAAATACATTATTATTTACTCCTGCAAGTTCTCTCACACAAGCTGATATATAGATGAATCTTGTGACATACTGATATATTTTAAATTTTCCAATAATATAGAAACTAAACTAAATATTTCTGAGTTCCCAGTGGGGAAAAAAAAAAAAGTAATTAATTTAGCAAGTGCATTCAGTATCAGGTATTTGTTGTGTTTCTGTAGCAGAGCATGTAGTGAAACATTCATTAGGACTGCAAATATTGGTGGCAGAGGGTACAAACAGTGACTCAAAGAGTTCTAAAATTAGACTGAAAGGAGAAATGGGGCTGGATTCTGGATTTCACCCCAAGTTGAAATAAAAAAAAACAAACAAAACAAACCAAAAGGTTTCTACAAACAGAAATGTTTAAACACCACCTGTCTTGAAAAAAGACAGTTCTATATAAAGTTTAACTTCAAATCTACAAGGAACTGAAAACTAAGAGATAAAAGGTTTAAAAGATTACTGCACTAAACTTCTCTTTAGCATATGTATGTTTTACGAAAAAAGACAGGCTGGAGGGGTTTTTCTCAGTGGAGGAAAATACAATGTCTTACAATAGAAACTGCACACAGGAACTTTGTTTTAATGGTGTAGATTTTAATTCCTTTTACTCTAGTAAAAGATATAGAGATAATAATTTTATGACTTTGTAACTACAAAGTTCTACAAATTTTATTAATACAAGAATGAAACAGAGCCTGCAAAATTGTCAAACAGTTACATTTCAACAGAGGGAACGTCTGTTCTATGTAGAGATTATATTTTTATATACATTTCCTATATGGAGAGATTTTATTTTTAGGAAACAGAACACTGATGTAATGGTATTTTTATCAGATACTTGAATTCACATACATACTGATGTAAGTATATACACATATTTATGCATACATCCCCCCAGTATGCATGTAATTAATATGAGCTTATTGGTAAGGAAAGGCTATGGCTTAGTAAGAAAGAAGGTATAGAAGCATGTACCAAATATCCAATCTGTACCCACAGCATAAATGTACTGTAAATAAAAACTAATCTAAATAAAACTTGTTTTGATATAACAGCAATTGTCATATTGCAAGTTTTTATTCTTGTAATTCCTAGGAGATGGGGTCATCCCCTTCTGCCCTCACAGCAGCTCTTTCCCTGCCTCCTTGTTGAATGCTGTAAGCAGCACAGAGAAAGATGGAAAACAACTTTACTATCATTTGTCACTGCAGAGGACTTTCCTTTCTCATTCATCATCCAGTTCTGAAAGAGCAGGTTGTCTTTGACTCTTCAGTTATTCAGATGAGACAACTATTCTTTTTGTTACCTTTGTGAATTTTTGTTCTATTAACATTTTCTGAAGTCTTAAATTTTACTGCTGTTTATAGCCCTCCCTTGTCCCTTTGCTCTAGCGACTCATTGTACATTCATAAAAATGACATTTTGGGGATCAACAATAGCAGGAAAGTATACTGATGCAGCAAACAAACAGCACTGAACTTCCTAGACCATATGCACACAGAGCCAGGGGAAGCTTCACTTTTTAGAATGACAGAAACATCAGTGCTTGGCTGGACAGTTCACTACATGAGAAACAAATTTTCCACATTTACTCCAGATATTGATATTTGGTTGCATGAACACCTTCCGTATGGACTTCAGTGAGCAGCTGTCCAGGGTGACTGCCTGGAATTCTGGAAGGGAACATTATTGATTTAGCAACTGAACCACTTTTCAATAGTGGCCAAAGAAAAGGTTCAGAGAAAAACATAAGGCTCCTGTAGCATGTATCTGTAATGGGTATAACATAACCCCTTTCAGCTGTGAGAAACATACCCCAAACAGAAACTCTCTGGGAGCCTTCAGTAATTATCTGGTTATTGATGCACTTCCACAGTGTGAGTCGCACTGGTCAGGATTGCAGTCCTTCAGGGGTCACAAAAGGGAACCGTAAAAATCCAAAGAAAAATAATTTGTCACTAGTCCTCAACAATCCTGTCTTTAAAGAAATTAAAAATCCAGTCTACAGTGTACTGAATTTTCATCACACGTATTCTCTAGAGATAAATTTTATCTTGTGAAGAATATATATTCCCCACCATCCTCCCTAACATCTATTTGTTGTTTTTATTTATTAATTTTTACTTCTAGAGTGGAAATACTAGCACAGAGTATGCATTTTGACTTAGGATAAACAGTAACTGAGCATAGAAAAGTTAGTGCTGGGATTTGTCCTGTTTCATTGGCTGAGATTGAGACCCTATTTACATTTATGCAGTTTTGATATAACATTGATACCTCACTGTTTCATTCTTTCTTCATTGTAGTACTGTTTTAAAAATCTGTGAGACTGAAGTGGAGGCATATCTGTAACATTCATGCTATAGGGATTTTTAAGATCTATTATGTGTTAGCCTAATATACGTGGACATGTTAGTAATGGAATGAAATCCTGATGCTGCAATGAACTTTTGTAGTGGTTACATGTACAATACATTTGCAGAAACCTAGCCTAGCCTGTTACAGAAGCAATTAAATAAAATGCTTTTCCAAATTACTCTCTAATTCTCTAGTCTAGTTGCACAATTTAATTCTGAATTTAATGAACTGTAAATGTGACATCAGAATTTTTGTCTAATACCAAGAATTTAGATTTAATAAAAAAAATTATACTAAACAGATATGTTTAACAATTATAGTGCAATTAAAATATGCAATCAAGCTTGCATAAAATATATACTCAATCTCAGGATATATTTACACAATGTTCTTTTTATTGAAGTAGAAACTATAGTAGTTTCTAACACTACTAGAAAACTAGCTGAGCTCTCCTAACTGCACCATAGATTGAATTTCCATAATGAGTCTGCTGCATCATCTTGACTGATGTTTCCATGAGCAAAGCAGATTCCAGTTTGAACTTCTAATTGCATACACCACAACAGTCCCTTTTTTCGCATCTTACATCCTCTTAGCTTTGCTTTTTTCACAGTCAACATCTCCTGCATAATCTATTCAGAAATGATTGACAGTTCAATTTGGGCTGAATTTACACTATGTGCAAGGGGAGATTCTGGACCATAAATATTAGGGAAAGGAAGAGAAAAAAATCCAAACTTTTGCCTTGGACCAATTTAAGCAGGTTTTGCATTGGCAAAAAAAAAAAAAAAAGGAAAAATATTTGAAATAGAAGACTATATGGGTTCTATACATATTGTAGGCAAGGACAATTTGGCATTGTTTAATTAAGATTTGGGTTTGGGGCAGAATGACATTTTCACACATTTCTAAAAAATTGCTGAAGCTACCCTGGAGATGTGAGGGAGGAATAAAGCAGTAACATTTCAATGAACAAAACATAGATTTTCATACACTCTACAGGGACTGTATATAATCTTTAGCAGTGTAAATCACCATTTCATCACTTTCTTCCATTGGAGTCCTTTGAAAACAGACCTCTTAACAGTCCATAATTCCTCAAAGGATGATCATCACTGACTTCAAAAAAGTAGTCAAGGTCATAATTGTAGGACAGAAAACCTGATTAAGACGTAGAGTCAACTACCTCAACCAACCTGCAGAAGAAACACTTGCATTTTACTGCAAAAGGCTTTTTCTTAAAAACTCCTTTCTGTTTAGAACAAATGCTTTAGAGTATAAAAAAGGTTGGTCAAATATCTCAAGATGCCAACTTAGATGGAACTCAAATCACCTACCAACATCACTCACAGTTGCTTAGGTTCTTTTAATATTTACAGTATTCAACCAAATATAGGGGAGTTCAAGAAAATCCTACCTTCTATTACCATCCAAAACTCGTTTTATTCTCTCTTTCTTAATTAAAAATATCTCTGCAACCAAAGGTGCATTCATATCTTAATTTGTACAATGACCTTGAGACAAGTACAAGTTTTTGTGCTATATGCCCCTGAGGGCACACATTTACTTTTTAGACTTTCAAGGGATTGAACTTTGATAAATTGCAATACTTTAAATACCCCAATATCTGTGAAAGGAAAAACATAGAAAGATTAGAATTTACGCAGATTTGGGGAAAATACTTAGAATAATTCTCGTGAGAATTCTGAGTGACAGGAGACATGTCAATTACTGTATTTCTAAAAATTGCAAAGAGGGAAAGATAATTTTGAGAAACCAGCAAAATTTCTTTCATATTTCAGAAGTGTTGCTATTAAACATTAAGCTAAATGGAGTAAAAAGTGATTTTCATGATGTCATTGGATTGTCTACAAGTTGGATTAAATGTATTCTGAAATAACTGACTGCATTTACAATATAATTATTTAAATGTATATATCATAAGATGCAGGTGTCCCTTGTTCCTTATTCTTTATATAAAGCAAGGAATTATTTCATTTTTCAGAACTGATGGGTGCCTAGAAAGAACAAAGATTCATTCCAAGATTCATTCACAAGAAAACTTACATTAGCTTGATTAAGAGATATGCATAACAACTCCTTAAGAGTTATATAGGAAAGAAAAGAAACAGTATTTGTAGTAGAGCTGGAAGTAGAAGAAGAGGATCTAAGTAGAAAGCACAGTCTAATAAAGAAATGAAAGGGAATCTTGGACTCTATAGCTTTAATGTAGCTGTAGACACAGTATACAAAATGTAATTTTTAAAAAAAGACTAACCATGTTCTTGTGCCATATTTTTTTCTAGATTTTACCTTTATTTAGTCTGTGAAATGCAAGTAATTATATTTCAATTGTTTTGTAACATGTACTCCACAATGAACTATGCTCTGAGTGTTTTTAATTTTGTGTGGGCTACTTTGCATTGCTGCAATTGACAGGACATTTATGTGAATATCTTGTATCAATGTTATCAATATCAATATTATATGAATAACCCAGGATACTGAATCTTCTTTATATAATGGACATGATGTTTTGTAAGAAAATGTTTTCTTTAACACAAAGGGTCATAGTACTTCATACTTTGAGTCACAGGAAGGTCTCTTTGTCTGAATATTTTACATTTCTCATTTAAGAAAAAAATTCAACTTCTGTCTGAACGCGTAAAAGTCCATGGAGTGGCTAATTGTCTTATAAATGTTCTGTCCAGCTCTAATTAAAGCCATGTATTATTGAGACTCTATGCCTGTTCTGAACTGAAGCAGTAGCAATTCTGAGGAGATTCTTTGTCTAATATTTTAAGTGATATGATAGTGCTATTAATGCAAGTATTTTTTATTTTCTTGAGGAAAGTCAGTTGGGCTATGTTAGCAAATTACTCTGGGGGGTGCTTTAAATTTAAGGGTAATTATTAAAGCCTGCCAGCAGAATCACCTTAAACAAAGCAGGTGAGGGTACAATGTAGCTTGTGATAGAGAAGCAGAAAGAAGAAAGGAAGTCATCTCCTAAAGTATTTGAAGAATGAAAGTGAAACAACAATTTGAGAACTAACTATGGTAATACTTTAAATGTGGTTTGCTATTAGAAGGTTGAGAGAAAGAAATCTGACCATAAATACAAGATAATAAAACAGTAAATTAAACCCACAAATTAAACAAAATTAAAATTGGGGGTGAGGGTAGAGGTGTGGGGTGTGGAATTTTGATTTTAATAATTAACCTTAGATTTCAAGAGCATCAATAAATTTGTAGCACTTTTGGAAAGACCATCTTCCAAATTGAAAGGTACAGTAAAATCAGTCTTTTCACTATGCTATTTCCTACTTAGTGCCAGTAAATACAGATGCAATAACTGATAGCACTGGCTTAAACAATTTAGAAAGGCTGGTTAGAAAATGAAATGACTGAAAAATGCAAAGAAATCTATTTTATTCCTAAAGTATTATCTCTATTTCTGAATTTGTTAACTTTTTTTAATGGAAATAATAGAAATGATTAAAAAGCAAAGACTAATTCTTAGCTGAAAAAAGTATTTTTCCTACTTTAAATCACAGGTTTTTATTTTTCTTTTGACAAATAAAAATATGATAGCCACAAGAAGACGACAAGATTTTGAGTTCATTTGAAATTACAGTAACCTTGGTGAAAATTTTTTCTTAAGAATTCGAAGAGTTGAGTTTCCATTGTGAATTATTGCAGAACATATATGTTTATTTATAATCTTTTTTTGATGAAAAAAACAAAATTAATGAATATTTGTGGCAGATGTCTCAATTAAACAAAATAGTAAGCTGGGTTGTTTTCAGTAAGTGTTTAAATAAATATGATAGATTAAAATGTGAATACTAGGAGGAGCACTGACCATGAAGTATTACCTATTGAAAGACACAGAATATCATGCCCTGATTTTCATGCTGACCCTTTCTTCTCTCCAGGCCTGAGGTACATTATTGCATCATGAACTTAGTTTTAATATGAAATGAGTTCATAAATACTTTAATATCTGGCCCTTAGAATTCAAAACCATCTCCTTTTAAAGTACAACCCTCCAGCTACATTTAAGAAATGGTTTTCATTTCATTCACACTCAACTTTCATTTATATAAAATATTAGAATAACATTCATTTCACATCTGCCATATACTTCTATAAAAAGCCAGATTTGATCTTGGACCTAGGTTTTGGAGATGGCTGCCTTTCTCTACTATTTATCTGGTTATTTAACAATGCAAAGATCAGACTGTAGTAGCCAGATCAATAAATTTCATAGAACTAGTAGAAGTCAAGCTTATTTCTTAAAAAAAAAACAACAAAAAAACATCTGAACGACTCACCATGCATATGTTCAAAATAATGGCTCACAGATGCACATAAATATTATCAGAAGGACTTGGAAAGAAAAGAGAAGAAATGTCACATGAACTCCTTAGAAAAGAAGAACCAGTGTAAAAGGCATTAATCCATGAATCTGCATTTCTAAACATGAGTCAGGCATAGAAATATCTCTTAATATATTATATATAATGGGGAAACCTGACTAAGATCAGTTTCTTTTTTATTTTTTTTGTAATGTTAGCTCTAAAATATTTTTGTTCTGGGTTTTTGTGTTTTTTTTTTGTTTTAGAGTGAAAATATAAGCTGTGCAATGATCTCCATTTATTTTTCCTGCAACACCTTGGAATAACCCTTTCTGATCAAAAATAAATTACCATAGTGAACATAATTCTAATTTTTTTCCATCTTAAAGGTTAATAAGACTAACAACTTGGCAGTTTAAAAAAAAATGCAAAGGAAAACCCCTAATTTCTACAGATTACAGTTGGATGGAGAAAGAAGTGAATCCCTGGATTGATTCCCAAAGCTGAGATGGGTGGTTACACAACTCATGGGCTACAAGAGGCCCCTGTGGAGTTGCAGCCACCCAGGAGGGGCTATGCTGTTCTCAGCATCTAGCGAGAACAGCAGGAATTTCCTTCCATGGCTGCAAGTTAAAACAATGAGCTGAATCCGAATCAAGAAACACAACTGTGCAGGTCAGAAAAATGAAGCTGTAAAATGCCAGTTTTTATATTTAGGGAGTAACAGAAGCAAAATAAAACCACCCAAATATCAAGAAGTTCCATGTCCTCATGGCCCCAATTCTGTCCCTAGATAGAGCTGAATATCCCCACTAATTTGACTAAGTCATCATTGGCATAGCTGAGAGCAATGTTCACTCCTTTGTCTTTTTTTTTTTTTTTTTGACTCCTAGAAAAAAATTTCTTTGATACATAACTAATTAAAGTGCACAGGGCACTTTTTGCGTAAGTTGAAATGGTGGGAGATAACTGGAGACCTGTTCTCTTTGCATGTAGAATAATAGAACTTGCTGGCATTTATCTAAAGCAATAATGAACTCTTTGATCTCTTTAATCACATAATCCAGAGAAAATTATTCTTGACCACTCAAAGAACAAGTTCCAAATGATTAATAGTCAACAGCAAAAGACTTATTTTAACCTGATTTGCCCTAGAGACACTGTGCTTTTAGCTTGGAATGCTTTCTCAACTTAAAAAATTCAATCAATTTTCATTCTAATTTGTACTATTTCTTCTTCATGAGGTGGTTGCTTGATTTTTATAATGCTAAAAGTGACTTCAACAGAGCTTTAACTGAAAACCTAAACAATTGGGATCAATTCTTTCAACTGTATTTTAAGCAAATTATCCTTTTCTAATTGTTAGATTTTTTTATCCAGTCTCCTAAAGCACGTAATGCACATGGATTTAAAGGAAAAGATTTCAAACTATTATTACAAACCAAGGCTTTAAAGTGGAGAGCAGCCACTCAGCAGGAGTATTTAGATGGAAACTATATTTGAGGAAGAACAGTCCCACAGTTTTCTTCCTAACATATGGAAATGTTAAAAAATGTAATGCAATGGCAGAGGCTGATGCAGAGTGAAAACAGGAAGAAAGACCTTCTGGTTGAAGAGTAGCAAGAGCAAGTCTTTCTTTTGGTTGTGACTTTAAGTACTGTCTGCTTCTGCAGTATGTAGGGGACACATGTTACCAACCCCTATATATACAGAAATGTAAATTCCATCTTGCAGTAAGGCTATTCCTTAATTCCTTACCAGAAAGTAAAGAAACACATAAAAATATTTTAATGGAAATAAAATTGTACAGAATTGGAATGGGTGTTGAAATGGGTACCTCCAGGTGAGTAAAACCAGTCAACAATTTTCTGTGCTCATTACTTTATGTAAGTATGAAAACTAACATTTTTCCTCTCTTGCTCCCTGCCCCCTATGCCCTCTTAATGTTTTGGAAAGAAGCAGGAAAGAAAAAAAGTCAATTAAAAGTGTTGAATGTTCCTGAACTCATGAAGTACAGACTTCTGTTTTCCAGCATCAAAGCTACAGGTAATTTAATGAGTGCAGCACAAATGCTGAAAGAGCCTCTAAGGTTCTTTTCGCTGTAGAACGTGTACTGAAAGACATGAAAATAAATTTGGTGAAATACTTATAATAAAAGGATCTGGTTTAGTGGACTTCAAAAGCATGCTAGACTCCTTGGAACACTGCTGTTAAAGTGTTGATGTAACTAATAAAATTTGTAGAGATTAAGTCACTCTCCTGGCCCGAGTTCAGCGGTCCAAACTACCTGGCTTGTTGAGGGCAGACTCCAAGCTGGGTAACCGAAAGCACTGCAGCTGTGGAGTAGCACTGAAATAGGCCTGAAATACTAAAACAGTAAAACCTCTTCTTTTCATCAGCCAAAGATGGGATTTGAGTCTGGGTCTTCCACGTTCCAGAACTGTACCCTAACATTAGCACAAGTCCATTTTCTCTTGCTAATCAACCATGACTAGACAAAATGGTTTACACTGCGCAGATGGGCAGTTAATTTCTTTTTCTGTTGTGTTAGCAATACTCTCCATGATGTGGTAGCAGCTGTGACGAGGATGGTAGATGTCTCCAGTCTATGCTCCATTTAGCTCCTGCATGTCAAAGGCATTGTCCTGTGTCAGGAGTGAAAAGCTCTGTAAAGAACTGAAGTGTCTTCTGAAGCACTGTTATATTTCAATAATTTTTAGATTTCTGTCTTTTCTATTCTATTTTTCTCTCCCTTCTAACATGATACCAGGACCTGTTGCCTTCTGGAGCTCATAATAAGCTTTATTAGCCACAATTCTTTTCTTTACAAAAAGAAAAAAAAAAAGAAATAAAGAAAAGGAAAAGAAATAGCAGCAGTCAGACTCAGGCTGCTAAAATGGCAGAGCATACATTTTCACATTAGAACTGTGGCTGGCACAGATATGACACCATGAAGATCAGAGCCTAATCTATGTCTTGCTAGAAGCATATGTAACAGCACAAATTCTTCTGAGAATTGGCACACTACATACACAGTCCCCCAAAAAAAGTTTGACTAATAAGTGTCCAGCAGAATAAAATGCGTAAAAGATTCATTAGTTTTGAAGGTGCCATTTATGAGGCTAAATTCCTTCTTATTTTAAAAAGTTACTTGTTACAAAAGGAATGTTCTGTTATTTCTTCTTATCCTAACTAGCTTTGCCTAAGTTTCTGCACAAGTTCTTTGGAAGCCATGAGTTACCTGGCTTACAAAAAGCTATAGTATGTTAACAAATGTTCCTTATCTTAACTGCATGTGGTCTTTGCCCCTAAAGTCTGTGCAGATATCAAACTGTATTTATCATAAAAGAATATTCATAACATTTTTCTATAGGATGCTGTAAGCACTTACCAAATTTTAAATAGAGAACTGCACACACAGTTATTAATTGGGTGGCTTCTTATATCTGGAGAACATGTAAGGAAAAAGTGTATGCACATTATACCAATGAGACTAAGAAAGTAATGTCCTGGAAGTAAAATGACAGTACATAATACATAGGTTAATAATGTTATTTGAGTCAGTTGCTCTGTGGATAGCTCCCTGTAGTTTAAACACTAATAATATTTTGCCTTATTTTAAATAGAGAAAAATATTATCACAGCTGGGAAAACTTGAAGTGCATTTTCAAATGGAAGCTTAGAAACCTCAGGTATTCTATTTAATAAAAATTATTAAAATTTTAAAAACAGTCTTAAATTATACAGTGAAAATACATTTGGCGAGGATAGGGACAAAGTCTTAAGGAAAAATGAAAGTTTGTCTTGAGTAACATTAAAGGGTTTCCAGCTCTGAATCAACAATTTCAAAAACAAACCATCTGAGCTTTTATGTTACTCTAATCTTTATAAATCTAATTTCATTTTATAAAGAATTTCCCAGTGCTTGGCATATTTTAATGAGGTAAGGTAAAGAATGAAAGTCTCATTAAGAAAAAGGAGTAAGCGTAGACCCCTACGGCCATAAAGTTTTCACATGTCCAGCAAAGATATTTCTGCCTTTAAAATACTTCTGCCATAAAGAAACTTTCACCTAATTAGGCACCTGAAGAACAAATGGATTTTTAAAGTACAATGTACCCTAGTTCTTATTAACAGCTTTTGTCAAGAGCTCTCCTTTTGACAAGGAGCTCTCATAAAACATATCCTGGTTACAAGTATGAATTTTTCTCACTGATATCAAATATTGAAGAGTTTGGAATTCATTTTAGCATTGAAATGAAATTTGAAATTTCCTGAAAAATCTGAGCCTAGTACTTATTGCTTAAAATTTATGAAAAGATGTTTTATTTTTCTATTTGTAATTTTTTTGTCATTTAGAAGGACATTTCTGAAGTATCTGTTTTAAGCTTCACCTTACTTCATTCCATTTCCCCTAGATTTTAGGAAAATAAAGCTTAAGTCTTACAACCACCTTTACAAATTTGTTCTAGAATGTATTGACAGATGCTCAGAGATGTAGAATCTTGTTATCCATTTTTTGAAAAATATAATGTAGTTGTTTAAAGTTAAAATGAATATAACAAACAACATTGTTCAGGGTGTTAGTCATAAGAAAATTCATGGCTACACCTGTCTTAGAAACTGGCTAGGCTTTTATCTTGAAGTGGTTGATCTCAAGGAAATGGTCTGCCTTAGTTAAGTAAACTCATTAGTTATAAACCAAAATATTTTATGTAAGATTTAGTTCTACTTTAACTAAAGAAAGTAGATTTTCTCACTTCTGTAGGTGAAAGCAAAAAGAACTCACACTTTAAATTATATTTAAAGTCCTAGCTTTTTGAACTTCTGTTACATGGGTTTTTTACATATCTGAGGCAGAATGGTTTCTATGAATGACATATAATGGACACCCAGTACACGGACGACCTCTCAAATTCTAACCAGCTACCATCCTTGCCATCAAAGCTTGATATTTTATCATGTTAACTTCCAACATCTTTCATGACAGCCTCAAAGACATCATTAGATCTATCAACACCATTTTCCACGTTTTGTCCAGTATCTGTGCCAAATATTTCTAAATATCTCATTAATAATTGAATGTTTATGTTATCTGCACTGAACTCTTCTTTTTAAGGCATTCTCCAGTTCAACAATGCTACAAATTTAGTAAGCTAATTTTAACTTCAACTTTGTCACAGTCCTTATCTTCTCACTTTCTTGAAGTTTCAGGGCATGATCTAGTGGCTCATGTATAAAGCACCAGAAAACTGCATTCATCAAACAGCAACTAGAAAATAAAAAGATAATTATGTCTATGTACTACTCTTTATTGTATCCTGCATGCTGAGATCAAAATAACCTGTATACTGAATAACATTCTATTTTGAATGATGTTTTGGAAGCACAGTGTTACTATACGAGTATCATAAATTATATATCACTGTCTGGGATCATGCACAGATATTCCCAGGAGACTCTTACTATTGTGAAAACAGGTAGTGTGTAATGTTGACCACTGAAACTGAAAGTAATCAGGCAAGAAATGTCCTGAACAAATGTAAGTAAGTGTGGTATCACATTATTCTTTTGAGCAGCAGACAAAATTTGTCCAACACTATCCTTAAACAGTATTCTTTTCAAAATGACATCACACAACTATGACACAATCTTCACTACAAGAAAGACTCTCTAATTTTACTTCAGCTATTTAATGCTTTCATTGCCTTATCCTTCGGTAAAGCCAAAGTGAAAACGGGTATCTAATTTTTTTTGGCACAGAAAACTCATGATGGAGTGAAATCACAAGAGAATTCATACCTTTTACTGACTTAATGCATGTTCTATAGAATATCTCAACAGTGAAAGGTGATTATTATATTCCTGAGTATGAAAGTTTCATAACTCATAGGCACCACAAGTGCATTCAGATTTTGAGAGTTAAGGTCAGTCACAAGAAAAAAAATAATCCCTTTTTACTAGCAAAATATTAATTTATAAGAAATATTTTTTATTGATTACCACTCCAAGAACAGCAGGCAGCTAATAAAGCACTTACTTAGATGATTTTTGTCGATCCTTCCATCTGCCTATGTTGAAACTAAAGCCATTGCTTGAGGGCTTTTATACATTAGATGGCAAAGCTCAGAAGTCATTTAAGAGAATATTATTCTATTTAAAATTCTAAATTATTTTACTTCTCATATGTTAAATTTGCCTTTTTTTCCTTTCTGAATTAAACACGAGTGTTTTTTCACAGGTTCTAGCCATTAGAATTCTTTAGCTGCAATACGCATTTTGCTTTGTAATATATTTAAAATATTCATCCTTAACAAAATAATTACAGAGTAGAGCCGATTCTAATAAAATTATCTAAAATACAGTGGGGTTGAACTCTATTTTAGGTTGTGGCTCATCAGGGTTTATACGTCCATGAGTACCCTTTAAGTGAATAATACACTGCGCTTCATGTGTTTTGTGCAGATGAATAAGCAATGGATTGAAATGAAAAGTCAGAAAGTTATTACATGAAAATTAAAAGAAATTCTTTTGTGTAAAATAAGACATCACTGATGAAAACTTGCATTTAGATGAGTAAAATTTCAGAAGAGTCTGTACTTTATAAAGGGAGGATGGAATACTGCCAGGTTTTCTTACGTAAACAGGATGTTGAGGTGGGAACTGGGGTGTTTACAGGCAATACAAGGTTTTGGAACTTCTATTTCACTCTGTCTTGAAACAATGCTACTCTCTAGCTTTAGAAATTAAAAACCTGCATCTTAAGCCAAGATTTTCATGGCATGTTTGTATACAAAATTCATTCTACCACAGGGTAAGATACTGAAGCTTTACAAGGTGACAGCAGATGAGCAAAGTTCTTGTATTTCAATATTGGATTCCTTAGAAATTAATTGAATTTCTAGATTGAGGATTTAAAACTCCAAGTAATGCATTTTATTAGTACAATCGCTGTGCACAGTGGATTTAATGTACCACTCCTGTTAATAATAATGTACCTCTAATCTACAGTGCACTTGTAACTGTTGTGCAGAAAGCTCTGACTCGAGTCAGGGATGTGGAATGCTTGACTTCCTTCCAATATAGTCAAATCACTTGCCTATCAATGCTTCTAAAAGGAAAGAGCTTCCAGATTAGGAGGCACACATACATCAGAGATGGATTCTGAGCAGAGGGTTCAACCTGATGCAACAAAAACGTGGGTTGACCATGAACTGTCTTGAAATCACTATAGTAGCACTATTCTGGGCATTGGTAAACTGAAAATCATAAATGTTTCTGCCACACTGAGCAATGAAATGCTTCCTTAGAGGAGACTTAAATACAAGTTACACCTCCTTAATTTTATTTATAGATGAAAAATCTGGTCCAGATTTATAGGAAATTGGCAGTATAACTGAAGCTGCATTTCAAGGAAGAGAGAAATTTAGTAGCATAGATAGATAGATAGATAGATAGATAGATAGATAGATAGATACAACTATTTACTCATTCTGAAAAGGCAAACCTTGACTCACTAGGAATGGGATATTGAAAAAGCACTCAACACTACTACCCCTGAAAGACAAAACTCCTGCTCAGCTGATCAGACCATTTCTTCCTACACTAACTACTGTTAGTGAGAGTGTCCATACAAATTTTATTAATGTTCATTACCTTAGACATCTCACTAAAATTAACATGAGTTAACTAAGTACTTCCAATCAGACAAGCTCTTAGAGACAGAAGCATCAAGTGTCACAGGTAGCAGCTATAGACAAGACCTACATTTCCTGCAAATCCCTAGACAGAAAAAACTTCAGATTTCTGCTGCCAGTACCAGTGATGGTATTTTAACTCCCGTGCTTTTGTTTTGTGTGCTCCTAAAACAAAAGCCAACTGGGAGAAGTTATCTGTAGGAACTCAGTGAACACCATATTAGATTTTTGGCAAATTTATGTACAGGATAAAACTGGTTAGGATCTAGCATTAATTATATTATGTGCCTTATCAAGGACATAAAAAATTTGCATTGGGACCTGCCAGTAAAACTTTGTCAAATAGTACAAGACAGTGCATGGAAGGCTTAAGTCATGTAAAGAAAAAATGTTCATTAATAAGCTGTCAAGCTCAGTATATTATTTTTTTTTTGTCCTCTCATTACCCTTTACTGTGCATTCTATTTAGCAGTATTTCAGTATTTAACTGAACTCTGTATTTAATAAAAGCAAAAATATTAGCGTATAGATCCTAAACAAAACCACTTCTGAAACATATATGTAAATGTATGTACATATGCCTTAAAACATTTAATGTAACATTAGATTTTCAGCTGATTGGGCGCATGTTGTAACTTTTAATGATGAATGGAAACTTTCTGTTTACATAGAGGCTCATGAATTTTGATGCTACACCAGAAGGAATTAAACCTAAGAGCATAGTTAATATGGCAAAATTTCCTGTAGGCAGCTGTTAATGATACAAATATTTAGTCTGCAGTTTTTGAAATAAGATGATCAAGAATCTTCCACAGTCACACTCTAGGAGCATAGGAATTCAGGATATGCAAAAAAGCCTTTCTATAAAATGCAGGCACATTCCAGAGATGCATTTAAGCCTTAAATAGCTTTAGAAGAATTTAAATAATAATAAATTACTATAATAACAAATAAACTGAAAACATAAAATAATTTTTCAAATGTGAATAGTGATCATAAACACAGCAAGATTTCATGGAATTATTAATGGATTATATTTAGAGTGTCTTTTATTCTGCACCTGAGTTAATGTTGGTCATTTAAAGAAAAGAGTTTTAGAAGCTTGCTTTCTAAATTCCTCTACACACTTATCATAGAAGGCTTCCAATTCTACTTCAGTGTAATAACTTTTAGTGTTAATACAAATTATTTATATGCTCTGATCCAAGGAACAGAAAAATGCATGAGAGTTTTGAACATCAGTCTCAAGGGTTTTGCTTACAACTATCATTAGGACTTACTTAAAAACCTGGATTACCCTCCAAGTTTGTCTCCTGATAACCAGGATGGACATTACAATGAAATGTTCAATGTTCAGTGCTTTTCAAGAGAGAATGTATGACCTGCTTTGATTGTGCTCAAGATAAGTTGAGAATTCTGAAGAAAGAGAAAAGAAAAAAAAAACAGAATCATAGAATGGTTAGGTTTCCAGCCTAGTTCCAACCACCCTGCAATGGGCAGGGTCACCTCCCACTAGATCAGGCTGCTCAAGGCCCTGTCCAACTTTTAACAGTGCCAGGGATGGAGCATTCCCAACTTTTTGGGCAGCCTGTTCCAGTGTCTCATCACTCTCACAGTAAAGAACAACTTCCTTATATCTAACCTGAACTTCCCCTGTTTAAGTTTAAACCCACTGTCCTATCACTACAGTCCCTGATGAAGAGTCCACCTTCAGCATCCCTGTAGGCCCCCTTCCGATACTGGAATGTTGCTACGGGGTCTCCACGCAGCCTTTTCTTCTCCAGGCTGAACAGCCTCAATTTTCTTAGCCATTTCTTAGGTGAAGATCCAAGAGAAGACCTTCACCAGGTTTGGCAGACATAAAAGACAGTGCAGCCTTGCTTTGTATGATAATCAGTAGATATTTGCACTGTAGAAAACTCAGGAAAGAGTTAGATTTAACGATTTCATCTGTTTTATGATATGTTTATATTTTAAACATATCATCTGTGGAGAAACTTGCAGAATTCAAGTTATATATTAAAGTAGTATACATTAACACCTATTGATTGATTACAACAGATCCATGAAACAGAGCTAAAGGAATGTGCGTATTTTCTACATTTATATAAAAGATGACAGTTAGGGACGGTTATGCTTCATTCAGTGCTTCTCCATAATGAAGGGTTTATTGTTTAAGATTAGCAGTCCATTCTGTTTGAAAGGATAAATGTGTTCCTAAATGCAAAATTCTATCATTAGCATGTTTTTTTCCACTTTAGTGATTTTTCCATTTGTAAATAAAGCTCCACTATTTGTACGTCAATTTATTATCAAACAATTAATAGTTCATTCCGATATAAATACGTTTAACAGTATAAAGATGTTTGATTGCTGATCACTGTCAGTTATTTTAAATTCTTTTAAAAAGTTCTCTTATATGTAAAAAACTTGAGAATGCAATCGTGGCTGCTTTAAAACTTCTAACTATTACTCTTTGTACAACCTTTGGCATTGATAAGGCTGCCTAGGGAGTACACCTGAGAATTTAATCTAACCTGCCTTCATGATAACACACAATATTTGCTAGATCTTGATGGAATTTATATTCACTTCAGTAAATTTCCTCTGATTTATAAGCTTAGATTTATCTCATGTCTCTACTATATCACACATTATTCATCATTTAGAAGGTTAAGAGATATTTACTACAAAGAACAGTTTTTTAAAAAACACAGAGTTCTAGATAGAAAGACACTGGCAAGGAAGAAAAATTTTTAGCTTCTCCAACTTCAGGTACATCTGAAAATAAACTATAGCAGCCGTAGATGGAATGCAATTGCCTAAAGTCAACAGAGTTATATATGGGGTGGGAGGAACCCACCATCACACTGTAGCGTTTTCGAAAGTAATGACTTATAGGAAAGATTTCCAATAAAAGTTAAATTATTAAAGATGTAGTAATTGGCTTTTATGTTAAAAGTCAACATGAAGTAGACAACTGCCATGTTCAGACACTTCCTTAAAAAAAAAAAACAAAAAAATCCCCAAAAAACAAAACAAAAAAAAAACACCCACCAAAACAAACAAGAAAAAAAATAAAACACCACCCCAAAATATTTCTGTTTACCTCAAAGCCAATGTCATCAGCAAGATTCAGATCAACTTGATGATCCAAGAAAAAAAAAAAAAAAATGTATCAAAGGTATATATGCAGACATACTTCAAGCACCACACTGATTTTTCATTGATATAAAAGGTATTTGCATGCTAGGATCTTCTGAACATTCCAATCTCATAATTACAACTTCAGGTATCCAAATACTTTAACAAAGACATTCCTGACTTAAGTCTTCCACCTCAATCAAGGGGTAGGGTTATCCTAAATCATCAGCAGTTGGATCGTTTTATACCAGCTAAAGCAGCAGAAATCTAATGAACAGTAACAATTCAACAGCGAATCCATACAGGCTGGGTACAGCTGATACTTCCCAAGTTCTATCTTTAAAGTTCATGTGGCAACCATTTTTATTACTGAATATATTTAATTTGTCAATCGATTAGCTATTTCCCATGGTTATAATTTACAACTACTATTTAAATTGTAAGTAATATAGGGAAATGTATGTCATCAGTATTTTTTGTACATAGTTTTCCCTGTACACAGAAATTTTAATAGATATATTCTGTGCATGCCTTTGTTCTTAAATGCCTGTGGTGGCCAATCTATCAAACTCAATATAATCTGTGGAACAGCCTTCTGGCATGTCCTCCTGATTCAATGGCATCCTATAACCTGCTGAGTAGTAGAAGATACTGTTTAACAAAATTACAAAATTTGGCTGCGTTTATTCCTAGACATAGTTCCATAAGTTTTGAAGAACCAAAAAGTGCATTAAATTTTATGCTAATTTCCTTTCTTAAGAAGAGCACAGTTTTAACTCATGATCTATGGCTCAGTTTTTTTCCTCTGAGACATATTTCATCATAAGTTCATCTGTTCAAAACATTTAGCTTCTTACAGTGAACAGGGGGAAAGAAGGGGTGATGTATTTTCTGTTTGGGTTTTTATATTCAGTAATTGTGGTCACCCAATCATGAAGACCAAGTTCATCAAGGCATATACAGATGCACTAATGTATTTTTGGAAAACACAGGCTCTTTATTGAAGAAACATTTTTTATTATTAAATAGAAGTGTGGAATTCCCTGGGGTACTCTGATCAGAGTCTGCAAAGACGTGAGTCCTCCTGTTCAGCATTCCTCTGTGTAGTACTTCCAGCTGACTTTTAAAAATCAGTTCCTCTCCAAAGCTACAAGAACTTTGTCTTTTAAATGAAAATGGGGTAGACTTGAAGGTTTTGTATGTTGAGTAAATCTAACAGTTTCAATAATGAAACCAAAAATTAGTCATAACAATCAGTTGTTATTCCTTGGCCAGAGATATTTAAATAATGAGAGTGTGAACTGACAGCACCATGCAATAGTGTTTGTGTAAAACACTTTATATGTTGCAGAGATGATCAATAAAATAATGACTTAGAATAGCAAAGAGGTAGAATCTGAAAGAATTGCATGCATAAATGACTAAATTATTTTTAAACTTTCATACTGCCTAAGTTTTACTAGCTTATCTATCTAATGTGCTTTTAAATTAAAACAGGTAGGCTTGATATTTTTTGAATCAGAACACATCAGAGAAGTCTCACAATTCCACTGTGTGCCAAGGAGTTTTCCTAGGAGGCTTTGTAACTACATATATCTTTCTCAAAAATAAATGATGAGTCATATACTTGCCTAAACAAACTTTAATGACGGGTGCTATTTAGTCTGTTCAAATCAAGCTGATTAATGTATCGTACGATATGCACATATCCTGTGCATTCCCTTATTCGCTTGATTATTCCTGCATATTTCTGAATAAGTTGCTGAGGATAGGTAATTTTTTCTTGTACTTTTTTTGTTTACTCATTCAACTTAAACTGGTAATTACCAAAAAACAAGGTAACTTGAAAAGTGGCTAAGAGAGGAACAAAAATGCCTTTTTCTACCTCACATACGAAAAAGCCAAATGAATATTTACAAGAAAATAATAAAAAGAAGTCACTTCTGAAGCCAGGCAAATAGCCAAAAACATGATTGGAAACAGCAGGGGAGATTTCTTCTTCATGCTGCTTCTTTGACTACTGTATCCTTTCATTGTGAACCTTCACAACTCCACTGCATGGAGATGGTGCTCTGGTTTGTACTGATGGATCATACCTTCTGAAAACTTTGGAAATTTGACAAAGTTTGATAAGAAAATCAGTTCATACCAAAGCTGGTTAATGGAGAAGAAAATTCTTCAGATATCATCAACCGAAATTATTGCTACTGTGAACTCATGTAATTTCACTGGGTTTACTAATTCTGACTATTTACATGGGTAATGAAGTTGTCTGCAGTTTTTTAATACTATGTGGCTTGCCCTATAAAACATCAAAAGAACAATTTCACCAGTAGATGGACCTGGAACTCCAAAATACTTTTGTTCTGATCCTTTCTTCAGTATGACAAATTTTATCCTTACAAATTCTAGGGAAGTCTCATTTATTAAAGGAGAGAGGCTTTCTTTCTCAGAAGCATTTAAATTGGTATATTAATGTAATATCCCAACTGTGCTTACATTTTGGGTTTCATTATATGTTCTTTCTCCTGTTTAGTCTTTACTCTATTTAAGTGAATTCAAAAACTCTGTTTTCTGTGAAGGCTCAAAACATCCCAGTCCACAAAGTAACAGCCAGAAGACCACTTTCTGTTTCTTTCCTTTTTGAGGAGCTGAATGTCAAACTCATCTCACCTCTCTTTAAACCAAGGGATAATTCTCTGGTCTTAATTTGTAACATTCAGCATTATGCTCTACCTAACTAGGCATCAATCTGTTCTGAAGTTGAATCTCTGTCTTGTAAAGTCAAAGAAACCCTAGAGTTTGCGTAACTATCTATAGAAGGACCGCAGTAAGGGAGGAATCTTCTCGCAACACTGAACTAAAACACCTGTACTCCAATGTCAGCTTCTTCACTCCTGGCCCAGCAAGTACCTGGGGAAAACAAAACGCAGACAAGATTCCCTGAGCTCCAATGTCCCCAGGCTGCTCCAGAAGCAAGCTAGTACTATTGGCAGCTGGCATGCATCATGGTATTTGAACAGCTGTAAGCTAGGGGAAACAAATTAGTTCAAAGAAAAAAACCTTTCAGGAGAATGGCAACACTATATTTAGACTCCTATTCAAATAGCCCTACTTCAATGAGATGGGGAGTATATCATCATCGTCTGTGATTAGACATTTATCACACTGTCATAAATTTGTGTGAGTTTATATGAAACTGCTATGAAGATTGTGCAAGGGTTGATGCAGTAATTCAAATATGTGTATTTAGAAGGATAAATCCAGTGAGGAGACACCACACACTTGACAAGAGAATTAACAGAAGTCAAGTGGATTCAAGTAAATCTGACATAGGATCTGAAAAACCTGTGAACAACAAACAGAGATATGCACACAACTAATTATTCAAGTCATTGTTTGGAGTAGACTGAAGGGAGATGATATTATAGTAAAAAATATGGAAAGCTTCCTCAAAAGTAAAGATAAAGCTGCTTTTCATAGAGATAATGGATATGACCAGAGGAGGAAAAAGGAAAAAAAAAAAGAAAAAGGATGATACTAGGAAAAAGCTTTCTTATAGAAAAGATGATGAGGTGATGGAGTAAACTGGGGGGTTGCCAGTACCTCAGGTCTTTCAGGACAGATTAGTCATCCATGAGATAACAAAATAGAATTATAGCTATCAAACCTGTCTCAGAACAATGATGTAGACTGAATGATCACTTCAGGTCTTCTTCAGACTTAGACTTCAGAGTCTAATTCCAAATACTGCCATTGCTAGCATTTTCATGTTCTTGTTTTTTTTTTTTAGGGAAATATTTGTTCAAAAGACAAATAAATAAGGCTTCTACAGGCATACTGCTGAAGTCTTTACAGTTTGTGCAAATTCCATTATTTCAAGCTAAATATAACTATCATATAAAAAGTCTGGGATAGGAAGCAAACAAAAAAAAGGCAACCAGAATTGGATTTCTGGAACAGACACAAAGGTATTTCTTCATCTTAGTCACAAACAGAATAATATATTGCAGGAAAAAAAAAAAACCAAAAGGTAGCTGTTTTTCTCCCATAGATTTTAATATATTTCTCCTGAAATCCCAATATTACACAAAATCACTAAGATTTTTAAAGAGAAAACTGCTGGTTTGATGTTGCATTTCAATGCTGCTGCAAAGATCTGTCTGCACTTTGTCTACTGGTAAACTAGATGTCAGAAACAATGCCTGTCTTGCAGTGGAAGACATGAGCACCTTCGTACTTTCAAACCTTTCTGGCTATAGCTTCCTACATAGCTAGATGGAGATAGGACTTGCACCTGTCTCAGCTTGTGTGCCTGATATTTCTGCAGTCAACAGAACACAAACATACCAATATACCAACAACAGAAATATATCACCTTAAAGGTTTCTGTCATTTTAAAGCCACATCTGGCTGCTGGACCAGCATGCTAGTAGACTCTGTCTTGCACACCAGGAGATTCAGATGCAAAAATATTATCTAGAAATTTGCCTAGAATTCATCTGACAGCTCATTTCCCAATCTGAGCTTTAACAATTTTCTTTCTCTTAGTCAACACAGAAGACCTTATACCTCCTCTGTCTTCAGCATTTGGCAAGAGACTGAAGAGTGGCTGCCTCATGCCAGGCACCCTTCTCTTCTTACAGTGCTGTGGATTGTAATGAAGAGCATTAAAATACTGTTTCTGATACCTTTTTTATCAGCCTAGCTTACAGGAGCTATCTATCCAGTCACTCATTCTGTATAGGTATTTGTGACTCTTTCTAAACCCCAATCCCTTTCAATCACACTCACAGATATCACAAATTTAATGAAAAAGTAAAAGACTAAACCATAATTAAGTCTTTTCAAACTTAATGAAAGTATGGGTTTGAGAACAGAGAGAAGACTGAATGACTTCTGCTTTCAACAGGCAATTTCTGCAGTCATAGTAACCTAATATGCGTTGCAGTTTAAACCCAGTCAGCAACTAAATACCATGCAGCTGCAAGCTCAGCCCCTCTTTTATCCCCTCCGTCCCCAGGCTGGATGGGGAGAAGAACTGAAAGAATGTAAAAATATGCAGGTTGAGATAAGAAGAGCTTAATAAATAAAGTACAATTTAACAATACCACTAATAGAAGGGAATAACAAGGAGAGAGAAATAAAACTAAAAGGGGTGGTGGGGAGGAAAACGATGATAAACACAAGTGATGCACAATACAATTGCTCACCACCCGCTGATCCATACCCAGCCTGACCTGAGCAGCAATCTGGCCTTCTGGGTGACACCCCCCCCCCCCCCCCAGTTTATATACTGGGCATGAAGTACTGTGGTATGGAATACCCCTTTGGCTAGTTTGAGTCAGACGTCCTCTCTGCTCCCTCCAGGCTTCTTGTGCCCCTCGTCACTGTCAGAGCATGAGAGACCGAAAAGTCGTAGATCAGGATGAGTGCTATTTGGTGACTACTAACACATTATTGTGTTATCAGCACTGTTCTCAGAAAGCTAAACACAGCACTGTACCAGCTAGGAAGAAAAATAACTCTATCCCAGCAGAAAACAGGACAATATATTATTGCCAAATTAATGTGGGGTCAACAGCTCTATAGCTCAATGATCAAAGTGCAATCAGTTCTTAGTTTCCCTGACCTGATACAATCATTAATTTTTTAAAAATTTTCTTACTGAGTAAAATCAAGCTATAAATTCTAGTGCTTTTTGTTCTTTAATTTAATACAAATGTAGTTTAGGGACTGAGCTATACTTCTAAAAGTGTTTGTAATGGTGTAGCTTCAAGGAAGGGACTAGGATATCTTGTAGAAATCTGCTTAAGAGAGATATAACTGGATCTACTGTACTCCTATACTGTTTTACCTCCCAAAATATCATGTTTCTATTCTAAATATTTTTAGAGAAAAATAAAAGCAAGTGTGAATAGGTCAGAGTAAGAATTAAGAAATTCCAACTTATTACCTGAGCTTGATTTGAAAGACGCAGTCTTGATTTATACAGTAAAGTACCAAACCCAAATCCAAAAATATTTTATGTATTTATCATCACATTCCATTAATCCTTCTAGGAAGTAGTTTATTTAATTCCACATTTTTCTGGGGTTAGTTTTTGTTTTTTTGTTGTTTGGTTGGGGGGTTTTTTTTGGTTTCTTTTTTTCTTCTTTTTTTTCCTTAACTGTTAAGAACTTGGCAAACGGATAAAAAAATGTCACTGATATGTTTTGCCTGCTTTGCACAGCTCTGCCTGTGTGACTATATAATTTTAACTGGAAAGGAGTCTGGAAAAAGAATGATACACAACTTCTAGAATAATGCTGTGTTCTCTCGCTACATCAATGAAAAATAAGTAATCAAAATCAAAGCCAAAACATGCTAATGAAAGTAAGATTTTTCAGTGAAACTGAAGGGCAAATTGTATTAAGCCACATATAAGGCATTTTTAAAAGTGGATAAAACACAAGTGCTCCATAAACCACAGCTTTGTGCAAATTAGCAAAATAAATAGTAGGAAAAATTGTGATAATCATATTATTTTCAGTACAGGTATCTTTGCAGCTGTATAGAACACAGCCTATACTCAAATACTGAGTAAATCAAAGCAAAGTGAATTTAATAGGTCTATTAAAAGTGTGCTAATGTATCTTTATGTAACTTAGGGCAGCAGTACCAATTCTATAGAAATAAGGGTAAATATAATGTGTCCTAACAAATAGTGATAACTGATTTTAACAGGTACTTAGAAAGAGAATATTTGTTTAGATCAATATCCAATTAAGAGTGTGGCTTTTCAGAGAGTACTCTGGGGTTTTTTCAAATTACAAAAGCAAAAGCTATTAGTAAATCTTATTAGTTTCATTCTGGTCTCTTGAGATTTTTTTTCACCTGACTACTTTGTGTCCCTTGAAAGATGATTTTGAACACAGTGTGATATCGATTGTTTCAAGGCACTAACGTGAACTGATCAAACACAGTGAAAGAAAATTTTACTGTATACATAGTCAAACTGAAGACTAAGATTTGTCAACATCAGAGGTTAATAATTTCCACTTTACTAAAAAATTAACATCTAATCAGTGACTCAAGAAGAAAATGGAGCCCTACTCATATTTATAATCATATGGACTCTGGGTAATGTTACAGCAAAGTAGCTGCAGAAACATCAGGAAAGTATGAACAATGTATAAACAATGAACAAAAGGTAAATTTTTTGAGGGAAGAAAGAAAGAAACTACGCCCTCCTTCTGCCTTTTTGCATTCTTTGTGTTTCTTCAGCCTAAATGAAGAGTAATGCAAGACCATATATGCTGATTTCTTTTACTTACTGAATAATCATACAAGATGAGAAGTAAGACTAGAATTAGATTTCTTTCTTAAAAGAGAACAACCCTTCCAAAATTCTGCACATATTATTTAGTGGAAAAGTACTGTAAGTACAATGTTGAATGAAAATGATGAGATTTTCCCTTCCTAGAAATAGGAGGCGAGATCCTGGAATGTCTCCCTATCTTCCCCTTCACAAAATGAGTTTTAAAGCATAGATAGCTTCTGTCTCTTCAGTCCTCCAACATCAGTCTTGCTATGCAGAAAAACAGAAGTCCTCTTAGGCTTCAATATTATACCCATAGTTTGAACATTTCAGCTAAGGTATTCAAAACTAAGCACCACAACTAACTCCTCCTTTTTAGTCAGTTTTTTCTCTATTTTGCCTAGATAAGAGATGGACTGTGGCTGGCTGATTCCCCTGGAGGGATGACAGAATTATATGTCTCTCCTGCTTTCCCTCAGCTAATAAATGTCAGTTGACATACATGGCCTTGTGCTGTCTGCTAATTAGACTATCACTTAGACAGATTAACTAGATCAGTGTGATAGTGTAAACCTAGTTAGGAAAAGAATCTGAGAATATTATAAAAGAAATTTTTACAAAAATTATTTTCTTCATTAAAAATATATATACAATACAGTGAAAACAAAAACATTTTTAATTTAAAACACAGTGACAGAATTATTTTAACAGTAAAAAACTCCCGAATATAGCATGTTTCTCTAGTAATAACTGTTTTGATGAATGATATGGACATCACATCATTTAGGTTCATAATTCCTCCTGACTGTCAGCCCCTTGATATCAGACAATGTTCACTATGGC
The DNA here is from genome assembly GCF_034315485.1 of Pezoporus occidentalis. Classification (NCBI taxonomy): domain Eukaryota; kingdom Metazoa; phylum Chordata; class Aves; order Psittaciformes; family Psittacidae; genus Pezoporus; species Pezoporus occidentalis. The sequence continues at coordinate 7,702,831 of NW_026916158.1, forward strand.
AACAATATTACATAGTCATGTAATCTCCAAAGTACCAAGACTAAAAAGCAAACCAAACAAAAAAAGATGTTACTACCAAGAACTAGGAGACAGACAATTATAATGATGATACAGAACTAACAGCCTTGGTAGAACTAATGAGAAAAAGCACACTATTTTTTTTACATATAAATAAAATTATTTGTCTGCTATCATCATGCTTTCAGAAACGAGTATTTTAATTTTTTTTAACATAATTTAAATGTTTCTTAGCTGTAATTCAAAGCATACCAAAGGAAAAGGAAAGCCATCACTGAGGTTTGGGATCAAATACTAGTTTTATAGACAGTAGGAAAAGAAAAAAAAAACTTATTTCAATATCAAATACAGTCTTCTCACTTCAGTAACATACTAGCATCAACACAACAATCAGAGAAAAAATTGTGTTGTACTTTTGCAGAGACATTATGTGTTGTATTACGGTCCTATTACACTATTCTTTGAAGTTTCTATTGCATGTGAATGAAATATCTTTTCATTACAGAATCTTCCAGCTATGAAAAATGACATGTTTTGTGTTATCGATTTGTTTATCCCACACACAATATTTTTTTACACTACCTTTCATAGGCTATCTTTTACACTATCTTTCACAGGACTGTCAGCAGAAATCCTCACTCTAAAAGCTGTGCAGTTTTCCTGTGCTTCAGCTGTAATGAAATTAAAAAAGACTGTAGGGCCTGTTGTTAACCAGACTGGATGGGGCTTTGAGCGACCTGCTCTAGTGGAAATGGCCCTGACTGTGGCAGGTGGGTTGGAACCACATGATTGTGTCCCTTCCTACCCAAATTGTTCTGTGACAGTATTCAGCATACCCACAATCTGTGTGTCAAATGATTTTAAACAAAGAGTGGTCTTTTGTTTACACAGGCAACTTCCACTCTGACAAAACTGAAGTGAACTTCATCTAAGTGAAGAAAAGAACTTCCAACAGTTTCTACTGTTCACACTTGAAGGATGCTTATTACAAGGAAATGTGAAGTGCACTAGTGAAGAGAAATAGCTAATGTGACATAAAAGCAAAACTAGCATGATGACCTACTTTTGTTGTTCTGCTGAACGAAGTTATGTTTCCTCTTGCCTCGAGAGGCTGTGAATATCATTACTTACAGTACTAAACATATTATGCACTTACCTTCAATGACAGCTCAAAGCACAGAGGTAATCCAGGGACAACAGTATTTAGCTTTAGTGACAATTGCACCCAGTGAAGCCCTGGGAGGTGTTCACTGCACATACAGGATAAGGAAACAACATAAAACACAGTTGCAGGTGTAGTGGAAGACATTAAAGTCATCACAGATATTAAGCCTGAGATAGGAAGACTGATTCTTATAGGTTTTCCACCTGATTCCCTGGTGATTACTAAGACCTGATAACTATCCTGACCTTTACCACTAAGGAGGCTAATTGAAGAGGCTAAATTGCTTAGGTAATGCAAATGAACACAATGACAGGTGTCAGATAATTTGTTGTTAATTGGCTGTGTTAAGAGAAAATGAGGAGCAAAATATTAGCTTCTTTTTGAAAACAGATTCAAACAGTTATCGTAACTCCTCAATGGGTGCCTATGTAGCCTCCAAACATTCTTATCCATAGAGATTTTTCAGGTAGGGAATTCAGTCTTGGTTCTGCAGTTAGACTATCTTGAGACATTCACAGCTATGAACTTAATTTTTACTAGAGAGATGTTTCTAAAATTAGGTGGAAACTGCATATAAAGAATAAAGTTTACTCTGTGATGAGCCCAGAGTTCCTGACTCTATGCTTTGTGGACATTGAGGCATTTGTTATTCGATAACCTTTATTGCACTTTCTAGTGTAAAGGACATAAAATATCAACCAATGGAACATTTTTTTTCTTTTTTTCTTATCTCATATGATTGCATCTGTCACAAAGGCTAACTTACTGATTAATGGACTCCAAAGATTTTCTGGGAAATTGTGTTCAACTAATTGATCATTTTCTGACATTTAATTCTTTTTTTCTTTTACATCTTCTATACACTTGCTGCATGCAGAACATGAGAATATATTTCATAAAATGTATAAATACAAAAGAATTAAAGTGGTATCTCCAATTGTTTCAGGAATTAAAATAACATCTTGGCAAACGTTGTATCAGCAGATGCAGGGCTAGTTTCTGCATTATTCAGCTTTGCTCGTAGCAAAGGTATGGGCCTACCTTAAAACAAGTATAAACGAAGAAAAATGATTCACTTTTCATTATTTGCATGAATTTGGATTCAGTCTTTAAAATCATTGTATTAACTGTTCAAAAATAAACAAGAGTATAATCCCATAACTACTATTTAAATCAGAGTACTTTATATTAGAAGGCAAATGTGCGTTCTTACTTTCAATAAAAAACTTGCTTTCTTAGATTAAATTAGAGGCTGGTTAAAAGGTTTTGGACACATTTGTATATGCAGATCAATATGAAGTGTATTTATCTATCAAGTGATCTTCTCCTCACTCCTTCCATCTTCCACTGATGATGTGGGAAGGAATGGGAAGATTCAGTTCATAAACGATTGGCTTCGAGACTGGTGCTACAGGCAGGGCTTTGGATTCTTTGATAACAGCTGGTTTTATAGGGCACCAGTCTGGACAACGACAAGTGAGAAAGGTTTGTCTCACAGAGGCAAAAGGATGCTGGGGCACGAATTAGCAGGGCTCATTTGGAGAGCTTTAAACTAGATTCGAAGGGGGATGGGGTTGTAGCTGGGCTTGCCCCGGTGGGGCAGCGCTCCAGAATTGATGAAGACTGGGAGGCCTCCTATAATCCTAGGGTGAAATCAGTGTGCTCAGCTCGCTCCCTGGAATGCCTGTACACCAATGCGCGCAGCATGGGAAATAAGCAGGAGGAGTTGGAAACCTGTGTTAAGTCAGGAGACTATGATCTGGTGGCAATTACAGAGACGTGGTGGGACAGCTCACATGACTGGAATATAGTCATGGAGGGCTATGTCCTTTTCAGGAAAGACAGGCCAGCCAGGAGGGGTGGTGGGGTTGCTCTTTATGTGCGGGAGGAACTACAATGCACCGAGTTCTGTCCAGGGACAGATGACGAGCGAGTAGAGAGTCTGTGGGTGAGAATTAAGGGGCAGGCTGGCAGGGGGGATACTGTTGTGGGTGTCTGTTACAGACCACCGGATCAGGGTGAGGAAGTTGACGAGGCCTTCTACAGGCAGCTGAGAGCGGCCTCACAGTCACAGGCCGTGGTCGTCGTGGGGGATTTTAACTTCCCTGTTTGCTGGAAGGACCACTCGGCAACCCAGCCACAGTCCAGGAGGTTCCTCCAGTGTATGGATGATAACTTCCCCCTGCAAATGGTGGATGAGCCGACCAGGAGAGGAGCGCTGCTGGATCTCATCCTCACTAACAAGGAGGATCTGGTTGAAGCAGTAAGGGTTGAGGGCTGCCTTGGTTGCAGCGACCACGAGATGGTGGAGTTCAGGATCTTGTGTGGTAGGACTAGGAGAATACCACGTAGAATTGCAACCCTGGACTTTAGCAGGGCAAACTTTGGCCTTTTCAAGCAATTGCTAGGGGAAATCCCATGGGCAAGGCTGCTTGAAGGTAAAGGGGCCCAAGATAGTTGTTGACATTCAAGGATTGCTTTTTCCGTGCACAAGATCGGAGCATCCCGACACGTAGGAAGTCAAGGAAGAGGGCCAAGAGACCTGCGTGGCTAAATAGGGAATTGCTGGGTATGCTCAAGTGGAAGAGGAGAGTTTACAGGTCATGGAAGGAGGGGCTGGCCACTTGGGAGGAATATAAGGCTGCTGCTAGAGGATGTAGGAAGACAGCTAGGAGGACTAAGGCATCCTTAGAATTAAACCTGGCGAGAAGGGTCAAGGACAGCAAAAAGAGCTTTTTCAAATACATGGCAGATAAAACTAACACCAGAGGCAATGTAGGCCCACTGATGAACGGGATGGGTGCCCTGGTGACAGAAGATACAGAGATGGCAGAGTTACTGAATGCCTTCATTGTCTCTGTCTACTCTGCTGCAGGCAGTCCTGAAGAGCTCTGTACCCCTGAGACCTTAGATGAAGTCAGGTCGACGGAGCGGTTTGCCTTAGTCGATGAGGAATGGGTTAGAGATCAGTTGAGCAATCTGGACATCCATAAATCCATGGGTCCAGATGGGATGCACCCGCGGGTGCTGAGGGAACTGGCGGAAGTCATTGCTAGACCGCTCTCCATCATCTTTACCAAGTCTTGGGAAACGGGAGAGGTGCCTGAGGACTGGAGGAAAGCAAATGTCACTCCAGTCTTCAAAAAGGGCAAGAAGGAGGACCCGGGTAACTATAGACCGGTCAGCCTCACCTCCATCCCTGGGAAAGTGATGGAACACCTTGTCCTTGGTGCCATCTTAAGGCATATCAAGGATAAGAGGGTTATGAGGGGCAGTCAACATGGCTTCACCAGGGGGAAATCATGTTTGACCAATCTCTTAGCCTTTTATGAGGAAATAACACGGTGGATGGATGTTGGCAGAGAGATGGATGTGGTCTACCTTGACTTCAGCAAAGCATTTGACACAGTCTCCCACAGCATCCTCACTGCTAAATTGAGGAAGTGTGGACTGGATGATCAGGTAGTGAGGTGGACTGTGAACTGGCTGAAGGAGAGAAGCCAGAGAGTTGTAGTCTATGGGGCGGAGTCTAGTTGGAGGCCTGTAACTAGTGGAGTGCCTCAAGGGTCAGTACTGGGACCGGTATTATTTAATATATTCATCAACGATTTAGATGAGGGAATCGAGTGTACTATCAGCAAGTTTGCTGATGACACTAAGCTGGGAGGAGTGGCTGACACGCCAGAAGGCTGTGCTGCCATCCAGCGAGACCTGGACAGGCTGGAGAGTTGGGCAGGGAGTAACTTGATGAAATATAACAAGGGAAAGTGTAGAGTCCTGCATCTGGGCAGGAACAACCCCAGGTTCCAGTATAGGTTGGGGAGCGACCTGTTAGAGAGCAGTGTAGGGGAGAGGGACCTGGGGGTCCTAGTGGACGACAGGATGACCATGAGCCAACACTGTGCCCTTGTGGCTAGGAAGGCCAATGGTATCCTGGGGTGTATTAGAAGGGCAGTGGTTAGTAGGTCGAGAGAGGTCCTCCTTCCCCTCTACTCTGCCCTGGTGAGACCCCATCTGGAATATTGTGTCCAGTTCTGGGCCCCTCAGCTCAAGAAGGACAGGGACCTGCTGGAGAGAGTCCAGCGCAGGGCAACCAAGATGATTAAGGGAGTGGAGCATCTCCCTTATGAGGAAAGACTGAGGGAGCTGGGTCTCTATAGTTTGGAGGAGACTGAGGGGTGACCTTATAAGTGTCTATAAATATATAAAGGGGGAGTGTCACGAGGATGGAGCCAGGCTCTACTCAGTGGCAAACAATGATAGGACAAGGGGTAATGGGTGCAAACTGGAACACAAGAGGTTCCACTTAAACTTGAGAAGAAACTTCTTCCCAGTGAGGGTGACGGAACACTGGAACAGGCTGCCCAGGGAGGTTGTGGAGTCTCCTTCCCTGGAGACATTCAAAACCCGCCTGGACACATTCCTGTGTAACATTATCTAGGTGTTCCTGCTCCGGCAGGGGGATTGGACTAGATGATCTTTCGAGGTCCCTTCCAATCTCTAGCATACTGTGATACATAAGAAATGGGATCCAACCTTTGGAAAGTAATCAACTCTATTCATTATTTTCAGTTCTTCCAAGTCTGTTTACTTATATTTAGAATGCCATGTATAAAATGCAGTTTATAGCAACTATATAGTATACATATTATTTCTCAAGGTGAAATTTTGACCTATATTTATGGATTACTACAAAAAAAAAAAGTACAGACAGTTCAATATGACACATATTTTGTCTTAAATAACAATGTTCAAGCAAATGAAAAAAAAAGCTCAAATTGTTATATGCCACCTCTTAAAAGGGTAACACAGATAAGCTCCTCAGCAATGGGTGCCTTTATATTTTGTTTTGTCCCACATCAGACCTAATTAAACTTATTCTTCTTCTCAGTGTAGCTAAGATGAAGTAGTTGGCACCATTTGTCATGGTTTAAACATACACAAAGTTGTTAACATAGCTAAGGCTTTGTGACTTCTCACCAACTTGATCTTGAGAATAACCTTAACAAACGGAGGTCAGCAAGTCCTTGTTTTACAGAGATGAGGAACTATTTACCTTTCCAAGATTTTAAAGCCACTTCATTTACTGCTTATCTAACAATTATGACAGTGAAAACTGAATTCCAAGCAGGAAATTTCTGTTATATATGTTCAAACAGCAAAAGATGCTCTCAGATTTTTTTTAACTGCAGGTGTAATTGTTAGCTTGGCAAGGCATAGCTCAATCTTTGAGCAGTGGATTTACCCACATTCCACACATTTTTGTCTGTAGTTAGGAATCAGATTCATTTCCAAAGAAATGAAGTGACAGCAGGTGTCTTTGACATGCGTATGCAATTTTTATAAACCCAGTACAATTAGCTATATAATTTTTACTTCTAATGTAATAAAACAAGGATATTTCTGAAACACATTGGTCTCCAGGTCTTTTTTATCCAACAACAGCCATCACTACAACTGATACAGAGTAATTTCAAATTACTTTGAACGTACAAATTCCTCTCTGAAAACTCCTAAATCAAGGCTTTTTCTGAAGTATTGATAACATTCACTTTCTAAGGTGGAAAACTTAGACCTGTTGCTGAAAAAATTTAAAATAACAACAACAACAAAATTGATTCTAGAATCCTGAAAATATTTTTTAAAAGTCAAACAAAATTACAGACATTCGAGACCCTAGATTTCTGAGGAAAGAACTCGACTTGTTTCTATTACTCCAAGGAAATATAAATAAAAGTATACATAACATTGAAAGTCCAGAGAGGAAAAAATACATTGCTATGTTTAAGTTGAATCTGTGCAAGGTACATATTTATTATCATATATATGGGGATTTTTTTTGTCATTCTCAGAGTTCCCATAAGCAAAGTAATGAGTTCTTTGAGCATGGGTCTATATTCAAAGGTCCTCATTCAACTGGATAGGTATGTAAATATTCACAATGGACTTAACATCTTGAGGGCTGAAAGTTAAACAGAATCATAACCAACAGGTTATGCTTTACATTTGTATGTATGAATATACTAAATGTTCATGAGAAACACAAGCAAACTCAAGCCATATCTAGGGCCTCAGCTTCTCTCTTTTTGATAGAACAATGCTTTCCAAGCCCTTTTGTAAGTCTGGCCCTACAGTTTAAATTTCTGAAACATTCAGGAAAGTTCTTCCTACTTATTTTAGCACGAGATTATGACAGTTGTCCCACCAGAAGTGGACTCCTAGCTAATGATTGCAAACTGGATAGGAATGAGCCAAGACTAACAATATTAGAAAATAATTGCCAGAAAAATGCTTGCTGAGCAAGGATAAACAATATCAGCTCAAAATTGTGACATGATGAAAGGCAAACAACAATGAACAATGCCCAACAGAGATTACCAAAAGGTTAGAATGAGCCATGTTCCCTTGTTCAGCCAATTTCATTAAATGAAGCTAAATGACACTAGACACTGATTAGTGAGTAAATGGACAAAACATGGGTAAGACATTGACTAGGCAAGATGAATAAAAAAACCTATTTTATTCTTTTCTGTATGTAACATAGCACACAGCATGACTATACACTACAGCACAGCTTTTCTTCGTATATTTGTTCTGTAATTCTGGGATTGTACAACCCAAGATGCATACATTCTCACATAAATAAACGATTTTCAAATTCACCCAAGTGGCCTCTGCTTTGTTCTTATTTTCTACCCGTGAAGACTTGTAATTCCAGTTCATTAACTAAAGCAAAAACTCTGTGGTGCCCTTATGGATTCTGTGGGTTGAGTTTTCTCTCCAAGAGTTACACTAGGGGAGTTAGTCCATAATTTCAGTGAACAGTTCTTAGAAACAGCACTTGTAAAAACCAAGAACTTTAGTTATGAGAGTAATGGCTGTGGAATATGAACAAACAACAGTAAATCTTCTCTAATACTTATGCAACTGATTCTCTGCTAGCGATGTTCTCTGAAATGACACCCAAGAAATGCATGGCAAGTCAAATTTTTTTATGACAGACATCGAATCCTCATAAGGCTTGTAGCTGGACTGTTTCATATATGACACAGACTACAAGAGAACTATTCATAAAACGCATAGCTATGTGGAGCAGTACAGGTCAATGTTACGGAGTCTGGGGTTCTTTTAAGGCAAGTCACCAAATCTCACAATTGCAAACTCAGTAACTGGTGATCAAGTGGAAACTACAATTCAGAATTAGCAAGGCTTGTGCTAGCTGAGTAACTCCATTGCACTGAATCCTAAGTAGAGCACTGTATACAAGTATACCAAGTCTTAGACACTTCAAAGTTTCATATTTAGTCCACCAAAACAACAGGGGTAGCAATATCAATAATATAGGAAAAAGAGGCTAATTTCACTATCTAGATGCCAGCCTACAAAGGTATGACACAGAGCTCTAGCACCCTTGAAACAAGCCACAAACAATTTTACCAAGAAAGCACTGAAATAAATATTCACTGAAAGGAGATAAAGTAAGAGAAATAACATCCAGCTGTTGGGCTAAGAAAAGGCCAGAAGTGGGGCACTCTCTTGCCTTACATTCACTGCTCAACCGTATACTACTATTGAGAGACACTGAGAGGAAAGAACTCAAATAATTGCTTCAATCAAGAATATTGAGAGGGCTATATTTTGTGCTGTTATTTCTCATAAGAGTGAAGACAGGACCTTTGCTTTAGTTAATATTCACTTGACTTGACACATCATTACAAGCATTAGTATTAATGTATAGTATTAAAAAAAACTTGTACCAGCCCTTGCCTGGGCTTCTGAATGGCATTTATCTTTATTAGTCAATTCAGCAAGTGGAGATAGGGAAAGATGCCATACAAAAAGTCTCACTTTGTGAGAAGTGCTGAGAAACCAGCTCCTACTACTTTCCTCACCTTGGAAATATAGATGAGCTTGAAAATATTCAGAAACACAGCAAAAGCTAAGTTCCTCTTCCACAGCTGCGTTGCCATGGTAGGTTTGTTGTTCTTGTATTTTGTTGGGCTAATATCTTTCATGGACAAAGGATTCATTATACATCTTTCAGATAGCACATAGCAGTAAAAAAGAAATACAGGATTGTATGGAATCATAATTCTACTAAAGTTACCATGAATAGCTGAAGTCAACATTTTAGCAAATAATTATTTAAATTATAAAGAAAAACAATAAAAAATTCAGACTAAAACACAAAACCACAATTTTACAAAAGAGAAGCTGGGGTTCAGTTCTGACCTGAGGAATGATGCTTCCCAGGTATCTAAACTGTAGGCACTCACACCTAAACCAGCCATCCTAGCTCTGCATCATAGCCAGTAGAGTAAAATAGGCATGTCTGAGGGGAATTAATTTCTCATTGATGAGCCCTCTGTATTATGAAAGGAGCTCATGATGTCCAGTTTAGATGTAGATATCTAACTTTTTAATGTCTAGTGAGCTAAATTTTCCGTAACGCCTTTTTCTTCTCACTCAAGTATGGCAATTCTCAGTTAACCTTTACAAAAAACTTAGTAAGAAGAAACCACAAAGTAAGTTAATGCTCACATTGTGAGCATAGGGTTCACGCTGTCTGCTTGGCTGAGCAGAGTTCCTGCACCTTTTGGCAGGCAGCTCCACAAAAGGGGTAGTGCACAGAGCATCGAATAGTATTCCTAGTGAGAAGTTTATAAAAAGCATCCTAAATGCCAAATGAAATCTTCTTTCTGTAAATGGACAACTAACAGTGTTCTTTAAAATTCATTCAATCAATTCAGCTTTGGTAATACGAAATGAAAGGAATTTTATGTTCAGTTCTGGCTGCTATGATGCCATTGAGCATTTCTAATCTGTCCTTAGTGTCTTAACTACAAAAAAAAACAGAGTTACTATCCAGTAATACCTTACCCAGAACAAAAAAAAAAAAAAAGAAACTGCTTTTAAACACTATGTCATAAATTCCCTTAATTCCAAAGCTGTGCAAATCTTTCATGCTCACATATATTCCTCTGAGCACATTTCATACCAAGTGGCCTTTCCTTTTCTGCTTCTTTACACAATATTTGTGGGTAGCCACTTAAGAACACTTGAATGAATCATGCTGAAGTGCTTATGAATATCTCTTTTGCTCTGGATTATTTATGGTGCAAGCCTCTCTTTATTGAGATATTACAACTATCTATCTGAGGTAAGCAGACATTTGTGCACCCAGTCCACAAATTGTAGCTTTCTTTTTTTTAATTACTTTTTTCCCTACAAGTGCCTCACCTTGTATGGGGTAAAGATGTCAGAATGAATCTGAGAGATGATGTTTAGTTGACATAAGACATCCTTATATCAGTAAATTGAAAAAGTCTTAGGCAATCTAAATTGGCAAAGAATCTTCCTCTTATGAAGGTTACAGTTTATTTCTTCACTGGAACATATCAGATGATACAATATGTCCTGGGTTCCGCAGTAGCAGTCATGTTTTTCCTTTGTGTTAACTGGTACAGTGCTGTGTTTTGACTTCCAGTTTGAGAACAGTGTTGGTGAAGCCGATGTTCTCGGTTGTTGCTAAGTGATGTTTACCCTGACCAAGGACTCTGTGAGGCTCATGCTCTGCCAGGGAGGAGGGGAGGCTGTGAGGAAGCAGAGACGGGGCGCCTGACCCGGGCTAGCCGGGGAGGTATTCCATACCACAGCACGTCATGCCCGGGGTGAGGGGTAACTGGGAGTTACCCGGAAGGACAGGGGCTTCCGGGTGGAGTTCGTTTCTCTTGGGCGGTGGTATCGTATTCTCTTCCCTTGTTATTTTCCCTTATCATTGTTGTAGCTGATAGTAGCGGTGGTGATTTGTTGCTGGACTGTTCTTGTCTCAACCCGTAGGAGTTGCACTCTCTCGATCCTCCTCCCCGTTCCTCCGGGAGCGGGGAAGGGGAGAGCCCCGGTGCGGGGAGGCAGGGGGGGGGAGACGGACACGGACCTCGATTGTTGTCAGCTCGGCACCACTCACTGGGAGTGAGTGAACAAGCTACCTGACTGGGTTTAAACCACGACAGTTCTTTTTTGGCGCCCAACGTGGGGCACGAAGGGTTGAGATAAGAACAGATCTGACTGGATTGATAGTCACTCGTCACAATGCTGATTTATTGGCTCTCAAGGTTGTTCCTCTTGATCTCACAGTTTCAGTATATGATATCTTACGTCCATCCGGTACTTGCTGTATTAGTGTTTTTCAAGTGTGGGGCTTGGGCTAAGGTTTTTATCCCATTGTACCTTATGGTAATGACTTGTAATAGAATAGAATCATTGATCATGAAACTGATCTGGCTTATGTTCCCAGTGTGGTCACCACCTTTATACTTTGGGAGGTATATGATGGAGGTGCTTAGCAATTACACATCTTTTTTCTCCTTCTCAGGTGCTCAACCTGGGAAGGAGACATCCTTTTACCCTCCTAGTCGTCCCCCCAGACCATTTACATTTGAGAGTTTTGAATTTTTTGAATGGCCTTTTAATGCTGTTGAGACTTGTTTGCTGATGGTGATGGGAATCACCATGCTAACACGCATACAGAGTGTGTTTTACCCACTACTGATTTCAAGAGTTAAGCAGATTCAGGTTTGGGTCTTGTCTGGGGTCAAACGACGATGTAGGAGGACCGAGAGATTTTCCATGAGGCTGGACAGCCATGAGTGGCAGGGTGTGTGGGATAGTATGGACAAGTATCTAGGTCAGTGGGCCCCTCCAGTACTTTGGAATTTCACTACCGAACAACTGCAAAATCCAGAAGAATTAGTAAAACACTTAAATGAGGTGTGTTGTCATTCTGGCCATACCAGAGATGGACAAATCACGGCAACGTGCTGGGGCTTGGCCTATGCTTACAGGGCCTTGTTCAACACTATCCAGCACCTTCAAAAGGAAAAGAATGTCGGCGGATCTGAGGGCAAAGCAACAGTCGCTACTCAAACTTTGGCTGCAATGAACAGCACAGCTGTCCCAGTGGCAAGTACAGCAGCTGCTCAAACTTCAACTGCAACAGACAGCGCGGTTACCCCAGCTCCAAGCACAGTAGCTACACCACCCCCAGTAACAAGTACAGTTGCTACTCAAACCACAGTGATAATCACTGCAGCCAAACCAGAGGACCAATTCGTACCAATATCAGTTGCCCCTGTACGCAAGAGAACAAGCAAAAAGGAGGCAAAAAGGGTGAAGCGAGATGAAGAACCAATGAATTCACCACCCGGTCCAGAATCTGATCAGGAGTCATCATCACATGACGAAGAAGAAGAAGAAGAGGTAACTTCTCGACCTCGGACCTCAACCGAGCTGCGGAATATGCGAAAAGATTTTACCCGTCAACCAGGGGAGCACATCATCACCTGGTTACTCCGATGCTGGGACAATGGGGCTGATGGTCACGAACTAGAAGGTACAGAAGCCAAGCAGCTGGGATCACTTGCTAGAGAAGGGGGAATTGACAAAGCAATTGCAAGAGAGAAAAAGTCCCTCAGCCTTTGGAGGAGGCTCTTGGCAGCTGTGAAAGAAAGGTTTCCGTACAAGGACGATGTTACGAGTCGTTCGGCCAAGTGGAATACTATAGACAAAGGCATCCAGTCTCTGAGGGAATCGGCCATCGTAGAGATGATCTATCACATCAAGCCGAATAACGGGGATACACCTATAGATCCAGATGAAGTTGAATGTACACGACCCATGTGGCGAAAACTTACACGGAATGCACCGTCATCATATGCCCATTCATTGGCAACAGTAACCTGGAATGACATAGTACCACTAACAGTGGATGAAATGGTTCATAAACTCCGAGAGTTCGAAGACAATCTCACCCCTTCCATCATCTCAGCTGTGAAAAAACTGTCCCAGGACATCGAACAATTGAAGGACAATCTATCTGATTTATCCGGCTCCTCACATGTACCAACACGCGTCTCAGCTATTAACAAAAGGCGTCCTATTGTTCAAGAGAGGAGATACAGGAGGTATACGCCACGGGGTACCCTATGGTTTTACCTGCTGGATCACGGAGAAGACATGACAAAGTGGGATGGAAAACCTATTTCAGCTTTGGAGGAACGGGTGAGTGAACTGAAGAGGGGAGCAAGGGCCAAGACTGATCGTCCCATGAGAGCTACGGCTTCAGTCTCTGGTGATCAGTTTCCCAGATGGAGTGGAAGAGCTGATTTTACTCCAGCTCCTGTGATAACGAAGAATAATCCCTTTCAACACGACTTAAGTGTCCAATGCTGTGACGACCATTAGAGGGGCCCTGCCTCCAGCCAGGTGGAGGTAGGGGACAATCGGATTTACTGGACTGTGTGGATCAGATGGCCTGGCACATCAGTCCCACAGAAGTATAAGGCTCTAGTAGATACCGGTGCACAGTGTACCCTGATGCCATCAAGCTGTCAAGGGGTGGAACCCATCTATATTTCTGGAGTGACAGGAGGATCCCAAGAGTTGACTGTGCTGGAGGCTGAAATCAGCCTGACTGGGAGGGAATGGCAAAAGCACCCTATTGTGACTGGTCCAGAGGCTCCATGCATTCTCGGCATAGACTACCTCAAGAGAGGGTACTTCAAAGACCCAAAAGGGTACCGGTGGGCTTTTGGTATTGCTGCTTTGGAGACTGAGGAAATTGAGCAGCTGTCCACCTTGCCTGGTCTCTCAGAAGATCCCTCTGCTGTGGGGTTGCTGAAAGTTGAAGAACAACAAGTGCCAATTGCGACCACAACAGTGCACCGGCGGCAATATCGCACCAACCGAGACTCCCTGATTCCCATCCATCAGCTGATCCGTAGACTGGAGAGTCAGGGGGTGATCAGCAGGACCCGCTCACCCTTCAATAGCCCCATATGGCCAGTGCGAAAGTCTAATGGAGAATGGAGACTAACAGTAGACTATCGTGGCCTGAATGAAGTCACACCACCATTGAGTGCTGCCGTACCGGACATGCTAGAACTTCAGTATGAACTAGAGTCAAAGGCAGCCAAGTGGTATGCCACGATTGATATTGCCAATGCATTTTTCTCAATCCCTTAGGCAGCAGAGTGCAGGCCACAGTTTGCTTTTCCTTGGAGGGGTGTCCAGTTCACTTGGAACCGACTGCCCCAGGGGTGGAAACACAGCCCTACCATTTGCCATGGACTGATCCAGAATGCGCTGGAACAGGGGCAAGCTCCAGAACACCTGCAATACATTGATGACATTATTGTGTGGGGCGATACAGCGGAAGAAGTCTTTGAGAAAGGGAGGAAAATAATCCAAATCCTGCTGAAAGCCGGTTTTGCCATAAAACGGAGTAAGGTCAAGGGACCTGCACAGGAGATTCAATTTTTGGGAATAAAATGGCAAGATGGACGTAGACAGATCCCCACAGATGTGATCAACAAGATAACAGCAATGTCTCCACCAACTAATAAGAAAGAAACGCAAGCTTTCTTGGGTGCAGTGGGGTTCTGGAGAATGCACATCCCAAATTACAGTTCGATTGTAAGCCCTCTCTATCATGTGACCCAGAAGAAGAATGATTTTAAATGGGGCCCTGAGCAGCAACAAGCCTTTGAGCAAATTAAACGCGAGATAGTTCATGCAGTAGCCCTTGGACCAGTCCGGACCGGACCAGATGTAAAAAATGTACTGTACACTGCAGCTGGGGAGAACGGTCCTACCTGGAGCCTCTGGCAGAAAGCTCCAGGGGAGACTCGAGGTCGACCCCTCGGCTTTTGGAGTCGGGGATATAAAGGATCTGAGGCCAGCTATACCCCAACTGAGAAAGAGATACTGGCAGCCTATGAAGGGGTTCGAGCTGCTTCGGAAGTGATTGGCACTGAAGCACAGCTCCTTCTGGCACCCCGGCTGCCCGTGCTGGGCTGGATGTTCAAAGGCAGGGTCTCCTCTACACATCATGCAACCGATGCTACATGGAGTAAATGGGCTGCACTAATTACACAACGAACTCGAATAGGAAATCCCAGTCGTCCAGGCATTCTAGAAGTCATCATGGACTGGCCAGAGGGCAAAGATTTCGGAATGTCACCAGAGGAGGAGGTGATGCGCGCTGAAGAGGCCCCACCATATAATAAACTGTCAGAAAGTGAAAAGCAGTATGCCTTGTTTACTGATGGCTCTTGCCGTATTGTGGGAAAGCATCGGAGATGGAAGGCAGCTGTATGGAGTCCTGGACGACAAGTTGCAGAAACTGCTGAAGGAGAGGGTGAATCGAGTCAGTTTGCCGAGGTGAAAGCCATCCAGCTGGCCCTGGACATTGCTGAACGAGAAAAGTGGCCAGTACTTTATCTCTATACTGACTCATGGATGGTGGAAAATGCCCTGTGGGGGTGGTTGAAGCAGTGGAAGCAGAGCAACTGGCAACGCAGAGGTAAACCCATCTGGGCTGCTGCACTGTGGAAAGATATTGCTGCCAGGGTGCAGAACCTGGTGGTGAAGGTACGCCATGTAGGTGCCCATGTACCCAAGAGTCGGGCCACTGAGGAACACCAGAACAACCAACAAGTGGATAAAGCGGCTAAGATTGAAGTGGCTCAGATGGACTTAGATTGGCAACATAAAGGTGAATTATTTTTGGCCCGGTGGGCCCATGACACTTCAGGCCATCAGGGCAGAGATGCAACATATAGATGGGCCCGTGACCGAGGGGTGGACTTAACAATGGACACTATTGCCCAGGTTATTCATGAGTGTGAAACATGTGCTGCAATTAAACAAGCCAAGCGGTTAAAGCCTCTTTGGTATGGAGGACGATGGTTGAAGTATAAATATGGGGAGGCCTGGCAGATTGACTATATCACACTGCCACCAACCCGCCAAGGCAAGCGCCATGTGCTTACCATGGTGGAAGCAACCACCGGGTGGCTGGAAACATATGCTGTGCCCCATGCCACTGCCCGGAACACCATCCTGGGCCTTGAGAAACAGATTTTGTGGCGACACGGCACCCCAGAGAGAATTGAGTCAGACAATGGGACTCATTTCCGGAATAACGTTATAGATATTTGGGCCAAAGAGCATGGCATTGAGTGGGTATATCACATCCCCTACCATGCACCAGCCTCTGGGAAAATCGAACGGTACAATGGGCTGTTAAAAACTACACTGAGAGCAATGGGTGGGGGAACTTTCAAGCATTGGGATACACACTTACCAAAGGCCACCTGGTTGGTCAACACCAGAGGATCTGCCAACAGGGCTGGCCCAGCCCAGTCAGAACTGTTACATATTGTAGAGGGGGACAAAGTTCCCGTGGTGCATATGAAGAATTTGCTGGGGAAGACAGTCTGGGTAATTCCTGCTTCAGGTAAAGGCAAACCCACTCGTGGGATTGCTTTTGCTCAGGGACCTGGATATACTTGGTGGGTAATGCGGGAAGATGGGGAAGTCCGATGTATACCTCAAGGGGATTTGATTTTAGGGGAAAACAGCCAGTGAACTCAATTGTATGCTGTTGCCTGCTGTGTAATGCTTTTATAGCCCATCAACTAGATGTCTCCAGGTCACCACCGACTGGCCCTGACTTCCCTCCAGCCATCATCCCAACAGAGAATGAACTTTGAACATCATGGACCGAATGGACTCGGCAGCATTATAAGGATTGGTCCATGCACTAAGAAAATGATTTTTCCTCTTGGTCTGTATGTATATGGATGTATATATGTGGGAGAGCGATGGTGTATTGAAAATGTGGGATCTGAGCACGACGTGAATGGTATGGAATAAGGGGTGGATAATGTCCTGGGTTCCGCAGTAGCAGTCATGTTTTTCCTTTGTGTTAACTGGTACAGTGCTGTGTTTTGACTTCCAGTTTGAGAACAGTGTTGGTGAAGCCGATGTTCTCGGTTGTTGCTAAGTGATGTTTACCCTGACCAAGGACTCTGTGAGGCTCATGCTCTGCCAGGGAGGAGGGGAGGCTGTGAGGAAGCAGAGACGGGGCGCCTGACCCGGGCTAGCCGGGGAGGTATTCCATACCACAGCACGTCATGCCCGGGGTGAGGGGTAACTGGGAGTTACCCGGAAGGACAGGGGCTTCCGGGTGGAGTTCGTTTCTCTTGGGCGGTGGTATCGTATTCTCTTCCCTTGTTATTTTCCCTTATCATTGTTGTAGCTGATAGTAGCGGTGGTGATTTGTTGCTGGACTGTTCTTGTCTCAACCCGTAGGAGTTGCACTCTCTCGATCCTCCTCCCCGTTCCTCTGGGAGCGGGGAAGGGGAGAGCCCCGGTGCGGGGAGGCAGGGGGGGGGAGACGGACACGGACCTCGATTGTTGTCAGCTCGGCACCACTCACTGGGAGTGAGTGAACAAGCTACCTGACTGGGTTTAAACCACGACACAATACCATGTTTATCACAGTTCAGATTAAATTGAAGCAGCATGTTAATCTTCTGTTTGTTTTAGTGTTTGTCCTTAGTAGATGCCAAATGTTTACCGTAACTTGATCTGTTCTCTTGTGCTACTGAGTTAATTTCTTAATTTCATATATATTTTGTATGTATATATAGTTTCTAAAGATTACAAATCAGCACACCTTAAAACTTGGAGTCAGATCTTCTGCTGCATCTTCATTGAAATGGATGTTTGAATCAGCTACAGATATGATGCTGTATGGTGACTGCAATGCCTTTTCTTCTCATGGTTTGACTACAGTTAGCTTCTTACACTGTGTATTGAAAAAGAAAATCAGGGTGAAATATCATCTATTTCTTCATAACCTTTGATAACACACTGAAATGTACTTCAGTGATGTGCTACTATAATTGCATGCAAAAACATTAATGACGGGGGAATTAAAAATGGCCTTTAGAAAAAAAGGAACTTTTAAAATTCATTTATAGCATAGCAACTATAATTGGTACAAGTTTACAGACTTATTTTACAGAAGTATGCTGAGTTGCCCATTACAACTTGCTAAAGCAATATTTTTCCAAAGCAATATTGCACCTCATTCTGGAAGATTCTTTAATTAATTTGAAGAGTGAAGCACTGCAACAATAAAAAAAAGGAAAAAAAAAAAAAAAAAAACAAAAAAAAGCCCACAACATGTGCAACTGAGCCATACAGCAACATAATTTTTACCAGTTACTCCATGTTCCCATTCCCATTTAATTCTGTTACATCTGCAGATGTCTCTATCTTTTCCCCATAACTAATATTGTTCTTTAATATAGTGTAATGGCTACAATATAAACCCTCAGATCTAAGACAATTCACTTGTTATGCAAGGTTATTAATTTTTTTTTTCACATTTCTCTGGAATACTTAGTTTCAAACACATACTGTTGACTGAGGTTTTAATTCAAAATAGACTTTTGAACAGGTAGTAAGAAAGTAAGAAGTAAAATCTAATTTCAGAAAGTATGTAAAACTGCAGAGGAAAAATAATTTCTTAGAGAATTGTCTGCAGGTGACTGACATTCTCCTTATAGACACATGACAATCCTGGACAGAATGGAACCTCACTGTTTTGTCTAAACACAAAAGTACAGCAGCCAAACAGTCAAGATTTAGGAGAAAAATCTATAGATCAGGTTTGGGTTGTATCTGTTCCAGGTTGGTGGTTTCAAACCAGCTTTTCTTAACCCTTAGACTAAGTGTGAGCATACCTCCATTCATGAGTCCTGCCTCTTAGTGACAATGTTTCTTCTTACAAAAAAAATCATAGAACCATTTGGGCTGGAAGGGACCTTTCAGAGGTCACCTACTCCAACTCCCTGCAATGAGCAGGGACATCTTCAACTAGGTCGGTTTTCCAGAACCACATCCAGCCCAGCCTTGAATGTCACCCAGGATGACGCATCCACCATTGCTCTAGGCAATTTGTTCTGGTTTTTACCACCCTCATTGCAAAGAGTTTTTTTGCTCACCTCCAGCCTGAATCTCCTCTCTTTTAGTCTAAAATTATTACTCCTCATCTTATTGCAACAGGCTCTGCTAAAAAGTCTCTCTTCATCTTTCTTACAGGCCCCTTTTAAGAACTGAAAGGACACAATAATGTCTCCCTGGAGTATTCTCTCTATTCCAGGCTGAACAACCCCAACCAAGTCACCCTGCTCTGAGACTAGCTAGTCCTGAAATAGCAGTAATAACAAAAATCCTTTTGCTTACTACATTTTCACAGACAAACTAATAAATACTGGATGCTGGGGGAAAGGAAGAATATTTAAAGTCTGCACTCAAATGCAATAACCATGATCATAATTTTCTCAGCTTTGCCTACCAAGCATTATTCAACCTTTTGCCATCAGAAACTATTTTTTAAGACAAGATACTACTGATATCTATGCTGAGTACAGGATGCCATTCTGCCAGACTATAGAAGGCCTTATTCTTTCCACTTAGTGCTATGGGTAGCATTTGGGAATACATGTTTATTCAGAGTGAATAGAAGAAAGAAATAAGAAGTTTATCAGCAGCCAACAAAGCACACATACTGTGATGATTAATATGCATTTGAGTGTAGAACTGCTCTTTCTCCATTAAAACTTGTATTACTTAAATCACATCTTTCATCAAAGTCTTCTAATTGCACCACAGTTTGTGATCATTTATCTGCATTTCATTTTCAAGATGAAAATATACTGTATATATCAGAGCATTTCACTTTAAAGTGTAACACAGCAAAATGGGTTTCTCGTAGGGAAAACAATTTTCTTCTTGTCCACTTTAGCCAAAAGGAAGTTAATAAATGCATAACATTCTTAAGTCTTCATCAAAAAAAAGTTACACAGGTAGACATCATAATTATACATTCCTGCTGCAGTTTAAGGTTCACAGGACAAATTTACAATTGCTTCATTACAAATTCTGTGTGATTTCTTCATACATTTTAAGGACATAGAATATCTGCATATCTAATTTTACCGGTGCAGCCTTAACAAGAGAGATATCTCCTTACCCAGTATAAACTGGATGAGGATCTGACTGTAAGAATTTTGTTGATACTGTGCGAAACTGAAGAGATACAAGGAAATAGGTATCTAGAAAAAAAAAAAAAGAAAGGGGTGGCCACTATACTGTGACTTAAATTATAACATACTTGTCCTGGGTTCAGCAGTAGCAGTCATTTTTAATCCTTCCTTGTAGCTGGTGCAGGACTGTGTTTTTGACTTTCACCCTGGGAACAGCGCTGATAACACCGATGTTTTTAGTTACTGCTTAAATATTTAGTCTGACCAAGGACTCTGTGAGCCTCATGCTCTGCCAGGGAGGAGGGGAAGCTGAGAGGAAGCAGAGGCAGGACACCTGACCCAAACTAGCCAAAGAGGTATTCTGTACCACAGCATGTCATGGCCAGTATGTAACTGGGAGTTACCTGGAAGGGCTAGTTCACTGCTCGGTCAGACTGGGTATTGATGGGTGGTATCGTATTCTCTTCTCTTGTTATTTCCCTTATCATTATTATTGGTGGTAGCAGCAGTGATCTGTGTTATACCTTAGTTACTAAACTGTACTTACCTCAACCCGTGGGAGTTACATTCTTTTGATTCTCCCCCCCATCTATCCAGGAGCGGGGGAAGGAAAGGAGGGGAGTGAGAGAGTGACTGCACGATTTACGGCAGAGCTTAAACCATGACAGTACTCCAAGAGGCCACCTCTTAAAGTGAATGACATGGAGGGAAAGGGGGTTCATTTTTCAAATGTTTGTCCTGCTCCCAGTGAGATGTTCAGGATTTTTGGGTTCTTGCAGGTCTGTTTTGAAAGAAAAACAAATGAAAAAACAGTTGAGTGCTTATACACTATAGTGTATACTAGGTTTGCTTAGGCTCATTCATATGAATAGTGATGCGCTGCTTTATTAAATGTCACCTCTTTAGCAGGGGTTTCCACTAAGGAAAATCTAAGCATCCTGGGAAATCAAGATTTATCAAAATGGCCCTTTGTCCAATCAAAATGTAATATAGTTCTTTAAATATGATGAGTATGCATATATTGAGTTGTCTTTTATGCCTGTGTGTATTTATATAAAAATACAATAAAATATACGAACAATACATTGCAATTAATGTGATTATATGGAGAATAACTCAACATTAAATTAGTGACAATTTTCTTTTTACTGTGAACTTTTTTTTTATATACTTAACGTAGCTATCAATATTCAGTATCACATTTGGCTGGATATCAATCTATTTGCCACACTGTGTAGGGCACCAGATCTGATGGTTAGTTTTTTGAGATAAGTGGGAGAAAGGCTGTGTGGGATAAAAATATAGATATACAACTGAATAAAACAATATAGTACAAATATAAGCTGATAAACATATTTCCTAACATAATACATTATCTTCACATTGGTAAACATCAAATGCATGTAAACACAAAACATTCTTCCAGATACATTTATTCTTATAGAACCATCAGTGCTTGCACCTCTATAATTACAAAATTATTCTTTTAAATATTTTTATAAAGAAAGACAATATTTCATTAAAGAGGCAATTAATAAGCAGTAATACCTTAAATACCCCTGTTTATATGGGGTTTCAGATTTTGTATATATTCATTCCAATCAGTTTTGACAGCAAATCTGTGGCTGATGGTTATGCCAGTCATAATTGAGTCTCTTTCCCATTACACTCTTATTATTGCAACATATGCTTTGCTTTTGAGAGTAAGAAGTATCAGTTTTATATCACAAGAAAATATTATTTATGCCACTGTCTCCTTTTCGTTTTGCATTAATTTCGTATTAATGTAAAGGCATTCTAGAAATCAGAAATATAATAATGGAATCTGAATGATAAATATAGGAAGGCATCCTAAATAATGAAAATATTATACTGCTGTAACATGTATTTATAGATCAATTTTGTATCATAAAATCATAAACAATCATTACCACTTGTCTGAGATCATTAGAAGCCAGTCACTTACTTTATTTTTATCACTGCTCTGAAGCCACTGACACAACCTCAGTGTAATAAGTCTGATCAGGAAATCAACATCAGTCTTACCTTATTTATTGATTTTTTGCCCCATTAGGAGAAAACAGATTTTTACATACTTCCTAAGTCCTATATACGTTTATGTTTTAGTTCAAGGTAGGTTAAAGAATTATTATTTTAACAGTGTAACTTTTTGAGGGAGGGGTGGTTGGTGTAAAATGGATACAGAAAAAAGATACTATTTATTGTTAGCTGAAAGTTTAGAACTCTTGTTTTCAGTTTCATTTTCTCAACATATGTTAATTTTTATGTTCGTTTACATACAAGTCCAGATTAGCTCCTAAATACTTTTTAGATACTAGGAATAAAAGAGGAGACCTTAAAGAAAAAAAGCATTGTGATGTAGAAGGCAGCTTGTGTATCTGTAAGCTGCACCAGGTGATACACATGATGTCCTGAGAGCTGTTAAACGCAGTGTTCTGGTGCTAGTTAAAATTTCATTTTTAAATCCACCCAAACAAATGTTACCCTTACTGATGACATTTGTAATCCTGTAGCTAAAAGTAGGTCATGCTGCAGTATTCCCTGTTAGGGATTTTCCACCATAGTTGGATAAGGACTAACTGGCTCAGCAAATTGATAAAATTAAT
Source organism: Pezoporus occidentalis (assembly GCF_034315485.1). Taxonomy (NCBI): domain Eukaryota; kingdom Metazoa; phylum Chordata; class Aves; order Psittaciformes; family Psittacidae; genus Pezoporus; species Pezoporus occidentalis. The sequence goes on from NW_026916158.1 coordinate 7,725,543, forward strand.
TTTAAACAAACAATCATAAAACATGAGGCTTTCTTCAGGTCAAAATTAACACTGAAGTCACAGAAGCAATAAATAGAAAAAAATACCTAACAGAGAAGTTGATAGAACTCAAAAAAGTTGCAGATGCTCATTTCTGGGTAAAAACTTGAAATTTAACTTTTCAGAGACTGTATTTACAAAGCCCATAGTGTTGAACCTTACCTAGAAAGCACTGATGGCTGATATGAAACCTAACTATATGATTCCAGTCATTTGGGAAATGACTGATTACAGTAATCTGTAATCTGGACATTTATAATCATCAATTTTTCCAAGACTGGCCTCAAGAATATGGACATTAGTCACCACTTCACCTGAGTCTATGGACTCAGGACACAAAAAAATTGTGCTGAAACTCCATGCATTCTTTAAAAATGTGTTGCATCAAACACATGTCCAGAGACACATGTTATACAATGTATTTGGGACGAATCAGTGCAACTGTGTGAAACCACCTTTTCTTTTTTCTTTTTCTTTTTTAACATGTTTACATATATATGTATACACACACACATAAGTATAAGCATATATTACATAGGCTAATGTGCTACATATTATTGTTACATGGCAGGATGGGAGAAGCATTATTACTTAAGGCTACAGAGAAGATAGATTACTAATAGATGATTCCCCCACTTGGCTACTAAACATAATTTAACACTATATAACATGATGGAATTCTTTAGAGATCTACAATGACTCCATAACTTCCAAATCTTCCAAAGCTACATGAAGCCTTTTGACACATAATAGATTACAACACTTCGCTATTAAATCTCGTAACATCCTGTTTAGTTTCACTACCGGATTCTCTGCAACAGGACACAGGCTTCTGTATGCTTTGCATAATATAAACAACCTGCCTATATTAGGACTGCAATAGTAAGAAGTTAATTATGTCATAAGAGTTATAAGTTCTGTTTGGATTTACTCTAAGAAGCAAAGCCAGATCCCAGTTGCAGCCTGTCAGCTTTTCTTTGAATTGCCACAGTAATATCCTTTTCATCTAACAGTATGCCACCAAGATGGGACAGGTGATTTAAACAGTTGCTAAAACCTGCTCAATATCACTGGCAATGGTGCCCTAATGTGACTACAGTGATGGCCTTTTCCTGAAAAACTAAAATCACAAGCCTAATTTAGTTACTTTAAATGCAGTTCTAACAGTTTGTCTATATTTTCATGTACAGAGGGGTGGTTTTATATTTATATATATCTGTGTGAGCAACAAGTATGATTACTGAATGTAAAAGAAACAAAGGAAAAGATTACTCAATATTTCAATATTTCAAGAATACCAAGGACCTAAATTTCAAACTCTGAATCATGGCTCATTGTTCATAATAGAGTTTGAGTGCAAACCCTCTTCAGAACTTGTATGTTAGAAAATGTGAAAAAATACATCATCATTCAGAATAATGCAACAGAGAGGAAAGGGAAAAAAAAAACCAAAACAAAACAAAACCAACTCCCACTGGAATCCTAAATGTTAGCATTTAGGATTCTCTAGCACTACCAAAATTTCATAATGTAACCACTTATTACTTCCATGGTGATCTGACACCCACAGAAGTTAAATTAGCCGTGATCTATTACTGAAGTTTTCTGTTAATATAAGCAAAGCTACTGTGCCACCTGGTGAACATTTTCATAGGCAAGAGTCTCTTTTGCTGCATTTATCAATATAAAAGACTAATTCAAGTACTCTTGACAACTTCTGTTGGTGCTTGCATTAAGACATGTGAATAGTTGCAATCAGTAATGAGAGGGAGAGAGATTCCTATCACTACAGAGTACTGGTCTTTTGTCAGTACATAACTAATGTGCTCATTATTTTTCACTAATACATGTTTTAATTTTAGAGAAAGTGAAAAAGCATTATTTGTGGCACATGGCAAATAATCTACAGGGGTAAGATATTTGATGAAAATTTCACTGTGTTTTCAGCTCATGAATTGACCACAGTCAATCATGATTGATCATCTAATTATGATCAAACTTGATCATCTAAACGTATGCATTTTCAACATTATTTCACTGAACGCTAAATAATTCTTAGCCCATCAGCTGCATGAATCAATCTGTTGAAAGTATTTAATAATACTCTGTTATTAAATGTTAATCAGAACATTAAATCAAAACTATTGGACACATAAGCACACAATATGGGTTATTCTCTTGGCAGATAAACACAGAATTAAATTTCCTGAACAAAATCTTCATTGTACATCTGAAATATATTCTCTGGAATTACACTGTGACAAGTATTTAAAAGCAGATGTTTTGGCCCATAACTTTTACAACAGACAGTATACTTATGAAACTGATCCTAAAAATTCATTAATTCAATCAATGCTAAATTCAATTCAATTCAATCATGTCAAAATTACCACAAACCTAGACTGGACGCAGAGAGGCCCAGCCTAATGCCCATTGTGGTACTCCAGTAAAGCAACAGAGAAAAATATATAAGTGTAGGAATCTCAATAATCTTATATATACGATGTAAACATTACTTAGTGGCTATTTACCATTTACATCCTGATCAGATATTATTTACCTAACAGAAAAAACATTTTAATTTTGTGAAAGATTGGACTCGGATCAAATCCTGTCTCCCATTTCATGCTCTAGAAAACCAACCTTCCTAGAAGGCTGAAGAAAATATTTTCAGAATTTTAGAGAAGCTCAATATTTAAAGTATGCCTTTGACCAATATCTATAAGGGATTTGAGTCTTCTGTTATCTTGAATGTTCTGTTATCTTGAATTGAGTTTAGGGAAAGTAATTTCCTCTATATACTGTCTCACCAGATTTTGTCGATTCAGTCAATATACTGCTCCTCCTTTTAGAATTGTTCAATTTATAATTTCTCTGTATAATTTCAACTGTTGGATTTACCCCTGTTTGTTTATTGTTTTCATTCTGAAGGTGGGCACTTTTCTGTATAACTTCTGTATCAGAATAAACTAAATTAACTCCTTCATATAGAGGTCTAAATTATTTGGGCAGGATATTGTGTTTTCTCATAGACAGTAGCATCTGATTTTGGTCACCCTAATGAATTTTTAAATAATACAGAAATTTATTTCCTACAGTACTTTCATTAGGTGAATAACAGCAGTATAATGAGTTAGTTTTCAGCTTTGCTCCCATTAGAAATCATTGTTCATGTGCTAAATAATACCCATAAGAACATAAATCTTTCGTTGGCATATATGTAACGATTACATGAAATGGCAGGTATGCAATTAACTATTATATGCCTATGCAGGCTTTCTGATTGGAATCTAGCGCATCAGCCCTTTACAGAAAGGAAGATAATTAAAGTTCAAAACTTTATGACAGAAAGAAAACCTACATTTTCCTTTCCTAGAAATAAAGAGTTTCTGGATGAAAAATTTGTCTTATATTAAATTAACACGGCAAACTGAAGGCCTTGTTTGGATAACTTAAAGATATTTTAGGTTCTTGACAATGTGGATATCTCAAGTTTGTCTCTGATTATATTTGCAAACTTCTCATACAGCTCATATCTTTCAGGATTTTGTAAATCCCACCTTCAGATAAATGCATCATCTTGAGCCTACCATGAATTTAGATATATCTGAGACATATCTCTCATTCTCTTTTCAGAAAATACTTGCATACAAACTCTTCATACTTTTATTTACATTTCTGCACCTTTCTCATTTATGAATTTCACCAAGACTGGTATAGCATAGATGCCATCCTTTCATTGAGTTCTACTCTATCTACATCTGGGGCCATGGTAAGCTGCTTTTGTACCACTCTTATTTTGATGAGTAGGCTGCTAATGACAACATCTTTTTTTTTAATACTGAAAAGTGGTTAATTAGCTGTTTGACTGGGTGAGGTTCTATGGTTGAAAATCAGTTGTAAATTGCTTTTTTCATCAACTCAGTCTACTAAAATACAGACATTCATAAACTCACAAAGAAAAAAGTGTTTTAGATAAGAAAGAAACAGAACTTAGAAATACCATTTTATTGCTACAGTTACAATGCATTCATAAAAGAGGTACCAAAAGTCTGCGCTAATATCCAATTTTGTGTCAGTTTCACGTATATCAAAAGAAATATGCCCCCTTTCTTTTGTGGTTTTTTTTTTTTGGGGGGGGGTTGGCTTGATTTGGGTTTTTTTTTGGGGGGGAGGAGGGAGTGTCTGGGGTTTGGGGTTGTTTTTTCTTTTTTCTTTCTTTAATTTTATAGTCATTACAAATAAATAGCATTCATCATACACACACTATTACTCCAAAACAGTTTAATGCATGGAAATCCTTATCATGATGAACCATGAAAGCATCTGGGAATGTGACTTTCAGACCACACAGACTGTGCTCACCTAGCAGAGGTAAGGAATGCAGCAAAACATGTATAGTTCACTTTTCAACAGAAAATGCTTATTGGTTTCCAAAGCATACAGGACTACTATAAAGCTAGAATTTCTTTTGGAACAAACCAAAGTGCATTTGTGTCTATTGTGCATAAAGGAAAACATGTTTACCACATTACAGCAGTAAGGTTGGAGATAAGCTTTGTCATTTCCTTGCAAGCAAATCCTTGCATCTGGGAAAAAAAAAGAAAGCCTTCTGTCAGACAAGATATACAGGAGTTCTGTGCATCAACCGTGGTTGATTCTTTTTTATAACAAGACACAGTTCATTACAGTTAGATCATTATCATACTAGAAAACTGAATATTCCAATAAATAAATTGTTGTTTATTATGTCTTAGAATTGCTTAGGGAACAGTTCTTCATTTTAAACCAGTTCTACCCCATACTTGAGGAGATTCATCTTATGAAGCTACTATACTAAAATACAAGTTTACAATCTTCCTTTACCAGGTAGGTACCCAGTCAACTTTAAAATGTCACATACAAAAAAAAAAAAAGGTTGGAGTTATTTTTGGTATGATTATAACTCATATTCACCTTTATATTCTAGTCTGTGATGAATCTTCATTTTAAAATGTAATAGGAAGTCATAGAATTGTTTGGGTTGGAAAAGACCTTTAAGATTATTATTGAGTGCAACCATCAACCTAACACTGTCAACTCCACCACTAAGCCACACCTATACACCTTTTCTGTGACAGAGATGAATTCTTTGGTGAAAGAACAGAACAAAATTCTCTTGGAACTATCAGAAAATGCAATTTGTCGAATTCTTCAATATTGCCATTCAGACAAGTGCAAACTATTGTAAAACACTTGTCAGGCCATGGGATAGAATTCAGTCCTTTGTCTCCTCTGACTCAGATTTAGAATCAGGCTTTTAGTTACTGTGCATGTGAAAGGCTTCACTATAAAGTAATTCAGTGATGAATTTGACAGTTAAGAGGTTTAACATTGTTAGCACAGTCAGACTTCTAATGAAATTTCCTCAGGTTTCATGGAAGAAAATGCATCATTTAATTTCTGCAGACAAGCTCTGGTCTGTATTTTCATGTGCAAAAACCACAATAGTTTTTAAAACTATAAATGACAAAGAGCCAGGCTAGATCTGGACTAGCTCCAAACATGTATGTGAAGGAAGACTCTAAAGCTAGATTTCCCCCACACTTGCAATCACACATTTATATTAGAAAGATGAGATTCATCTCAAGAAATGTTCACTGTTAGTTAAGTATCAAGCTACCTTCTTAGATTTGCTGAATTGTTTCCTGTAACTCTAGCAGGACTACCAATTACTAGTCAGGACTACATTCCTAAACTTTAGATGACTAAAACAAGACTAAGTTTATCCCATTCTAAATGAATATTTTACATAAAAGAATGAAACCAGTACTGAGCACAAGGTACATGCCATTACTGTCAAAAAATTATTAAGTAGCAGAATACAATTTCACATTTTTATAGCCTCATCTGTATACACATTTTTCTAGTTACTTCCATAAAACTGTCTAAAAGTGCTATATAAATATTAATTAATTAACCTCCCTTGCATCCCCGTATGGCAGGTATTTATTTTTACATTGTATAGCTGGAGAAACAACTGCAAGAAAGCTAAGCTCTATGCGCAAGTCCAGTACCAATTCTGTTAGAAAACCATGAATAAATAATCCTGGACACTTGTAAATAGACTATGATGTGCTTCAAAAAGAAGTTATCTATCCAGCCATATGTAGCCTATGACTTCAGAGTAATGGGATTTCCAAGGACTTTTCTCTTACCACTGCTCTACAAAATCAAACATTTCTAAAAAGCTACCTGCCCAGGAAAAAAACAGTGTATGTTTTGGTGATAGATTTCCATAGCTGAAACTGTCCTGGGTTCAGCAGTAGCAGTCATTTTTCTCCTTCGTGGTAGCTGGCGCAGTGCTGTGTTTTGACTTCCAGCCTGGGAACAGTGTTGGTGAGACCGATGTTTTCGGTTGTTGCCAAGTGATGTTTACCCTGACCAAGGACTTTGTGAGGCTCATGCTCTGCCAGGGAGGAGGGGAAGCCAGGAGGAAGCAGAGAAGGGATGCCTGACCCAGACTAGCCAAAGAGGTATTCCATACCACAGCATGTCATGCCCGGGGTGGGGGGTAACTGGGAGTTACCCCGAAGGACAGGGGCTTCTGGGTGGGACTCGTTTCCTGGCCGGTGGTATTGTACTCTCTTCCCTTGTTATTTTCTCTTATCATTGTTGTTGGTGGTGGTAGCGGTGGTGATTTGTGTTGTACATTGATTGCGGGACTGTTCTTGTCTTAACCCGTGGGAGTTGCACTCGTTCGATCCTCCTCGCCATTCCTCACAGGAGCAGGGAAGGGGAGAGCCCAGGGGGATGGGCCTCGATTGCTCTCAGCCCGGCACCACTCACTGGGAGTGAGTGAACAAGCTGTCTGGCTAGGGTATAAACCATGACAGTTTATTTTTTGGTGCCCAACGTGGGGCTCGAGGGGTTGAGGTAATGACAGATTGGTCCGGATTAATAGTCACTCATCACAATGCTGATTTACTGGCTCTCAAGGCTGTTCCTCTTGATCTCACAGTTTCAGTATACAGTACCTTACTTCCATCCGGTATTTGCTGTATTAGTGTTTTTCAAGTGTGGGGCTTGGGCTAAAGTTTTTGTCTCATTGTACTTTATGGTAATGACTTGTAATACAACAGAATCATTGATCATGAAACTGATCTGGCTTATGTTCCCAGTGTGGTCACCACCTTTATACTTTGGGAGGTATACAATAGAAGTGCTTAGCAATTACACATCTTTTTTCTCCTTCTCAGGTGGTCAGCCTGTGAAGGAGACATTCTTTTACCCTCCCAGTCCTCCCCCCAGACCATTTACATTTGAGAGTTTTGAAGTTTTTGAATGGCCTTTTAATGCTGTTGAGACTTGTTTGCTGATCGTGAGGGGGATCACCATGTTGGCTGCAATGAACAGCACAGCTGTCCCAGTGGCAAGTACAGCAGCTGCTCAAACTTCGACTGCAACAGACAGTGCGGCTACCCCAGCTCCAAGCACAGCAGCTACACCACCCCCAGCAACAAGTACAGTTGCTACTCACACCACAGTGATAATCACTGCAGCCAAACCAGAGGACCAATTCATACCGATATCGGTTGCCCCTGTACGCAAGGGAACAAGCAAAAAGGAGGCAAGAAGGCTGAAGCAAGATGAAGAAGCAATGTATTCACCACCCGGTCTAACATCTCATCAGGAGTCATCATCACATGACAAAGAAGAAGAAGAAGAGGTAACTTCTTGACCTCGGACCTCAACCGAGCTACGGAATATGCAAAAAGATTTTACCCATCAACCAGGGGAGCACATCATCACCTGGTTGCTCCGATGCTGGGACAATGGGGCCGAAGGTCACGAACTAGAAGATACAGAAGCCAAGCAGCTGGGATCACTTGCTAGAGAAGGGGGAATTGACAAAGCAATTGCAAGAGAGAAAAAGTCCCTCAGCCTTTGGAGGCGGCTCTTGGCAGCTGTGAAAGAAATGTTTCCATACAAGGACGGTTAGGAGTCGTTCGGCCAAGTGGACTACTATAGACAAAGGCATCCAGTCTCTGAGGGAATCAGCCATCGTAGAGATGATCTATCACATCAAGCCATATAACGAGGATATACCCATAGATCCAGATGAAGTTGAATGTACACGACCCATGTGGCGAAAACTTACATGGAATGCACCGTCATCATATGCCCGTTCATTGGCAGCAGTAACCTGGAATGACATAGTACCACTAACAGTGGATGAAATGGTTCATGAACTCCGAGAGTTCAAAGACAATCTCACCCCTTCCATCATCTCAGCTGTGGAAAAACTGTCCCAGGACCTCAAACAATTGAGGGACAATCTATCTGATTTATCCAGCTCCTCACGTGTACCAACACACATCTCAGCTATTAACAAAAGGCGTCCTATTGTTCAAGAGAGGAGATACAGGAGGTATACGCCACGGGCTACCCTGTGGTTTTACCTGTGGGATCACGGAGAAGACATGACAAAGTGGGATGGAAAACCTATTTCAGCTTTGGAGGAACGGGAGAGTGAATTGAAGAGGGGAGCAAGGGCCAAGACTGATCATCCCATGAGGGCTATGGCTTCAGTCTCTGGTGAGCAGTTTCCCAGATGGAGTGGAAGAGCTGATTTTACTCCAGCTCCTGTGATAACGAAGAATAATCCCTTTCAACACGACTTAAGTGTCCAAAGCTGTGACAACCATTAGAGGGGCCCTGCCTCCAGCCAGGTGGAGGTAAGGGACAATTGGATTTACTGGACTCTGTGGATCAGATGGCCTGGCACATCAGTCCCACAGAAGTATAAGGCTCTAGTAGATACCAGTGCACAGTGTACCCTGATGCCATCAAGCTGTCAAGGGGTGGAACCCATCTATATTTCTGGAGTAACAGGAGGATCCCAAGAGTTGACTGTGCTGGAGGCTGAAATCAGCCTGACTGGGAGGGAATGGCAAAAGCACCCTATTGTGTCTGGTCCAGAGGCTCCATGCATCCTCGGCATAGACTACCTCAAGAGAGGGTACTTCAAAGACCCAAAAGGGTACCAATGGGCTTTTTGGTATTGCTGCTTTGGAGACTGAGGAAATTGAGCAGCTGTCCACCTTGCCTGGTCTCTCAGAAGATCCCTCTGCTGTGGGGTTGCTGAAAGTCGAAGAACAACAAGTGCCAATTGCTACCACAACAGTGCACCGGTGGCAATATCGCACCAACCGATTCTCCCTGATTCCCATCCATCAGCTGATCCGTAGACTGGAGAGTCAGGGAGTGGTCAGCAGGACCCGCTCACCCTTTTATAGCCCCATATGGCCAGTGCAAAAGTCGAATGGAGAATGGAGACTAACAGTGGCCTGAATGAAGTCACACCACCATTGAGTGCTGCCGTACCGGACATGCTAGAACTTCAGTATGAACTAGAGTCAAAGGCAGCCAAGTGGTATGCCACGACTGATATTGCCAATGCATTTTTCTCAATTCCTTTGGCAGCAGAGTGCAGGCCACAGTTTGCTTTTCCTTGGAGGGGTGTCCAGTTCACTTGGAACCGACTGCCCCAGGGGTGGAAACACAGCCCTACCATTTGCCATGGACTGATCCAGACTGCACTGGAACAGGGGCAAGCTCCAGAACACCTGCAATACATTGATGACATTATTATGTGGGGCGATACAGCGGAAGAAGTCTTTGAGAAAGGGAGGAAAATAATCCAAATCCTGCTGAAAGCTGGTTTTGCCATAAAACTGAGTAAGGTCAAGGGACCTGCACAGGAGATTCAGTTTTTGGGAATAAAATGGCAAGATGGACGTCGACAGATCCCCACAGATGTGATCAACAAGATAACAGCAATGTCTCCACCCACTAATAAGAAAGAAACGCAAGCTTTCTTGGGTGCAGTGGGGCTCTGGAGAATGCACATCCCAAATTACAATTCGATTGTAAGCCCTCTCTATCATGTGACCCGGAAGAAGAATGATTTTAAATGGGGCCCTGAGCAGCAACAAGCCTTTGAGCAAATTAAACGCGAGATAGTTCATGCAGTAGCCCTTGGACCAATCCGGACCGGGCCAGATGTAAAAAATGTGCTGTACACTGCAGCTGGGGAGAACGGTCCTACCTGGAGCCTCTGGCAGAAAGCTCCAGGGGAGACTCGAGGTCGACCCCTCGGCTTTTGGAGTCGGGGATACAAAGGATCTGAGGCCAGCTATACCCTAACTGAGAAAGAGATACTGGCAGCCTATGAGGGGGTTTGAGCTGCTTCAGAAGTTATTGGCACTGAAGCACAGCTCCTCCTGGCACCCCAGTTGCCCGTGCTGTGCTGGATGTTTAAAGGCAGGGTCTCCTCTACACATCATGCAACTGATGCTACATGGAGTAAAAGGGCTGCACTAATTACACAACGAACTTGAATAGGAAATCTCAGTCGTCCAGGCATTCTAGAAGTCATCATGGACTGGCCAGAGGGCAAAGATTTCGGAATGTCACCAGAGGAGGAGGTGATGCGCGCTGAAAAGGCCCCACCATAAAATAAACTGTCAGAAAGTGAAAAGCAGTATGCCTTGTTTACTGATGGCTCTTGCCGTATTGTGGGAAAGCATCGGAGATGGAAGGCAGCTGTATGGAGTCCTGGACGACAAGTTGCAGAAACTGCTGAAGGAGAGGGTGAATCGAGTCAGTTTGCCGAGGTGAAAGCCATCCAGCTGGCCCTGGACATTGCTGAACGAGAAAAGTGGCCAGTACTTTATCTCTATACTGACTCATGGATGGTGGAAAATGCCCTGTGGGGGTGGTTGAAGCAGTGGAAGCAGAGCAACTGGCAACGCAGAGGTAAACCCATCTGGGCTGCTGCACTGTGGAAAGATATTGCTGCCAGGGTGCAGAACCTGGTGGTGAAGGTACGCCATGTAGGTGCCCATGTACCGAAGAGTCGGGCCACTGAGGAACACCAGAACAACCAACAAGTGGATAAAGCGGCTAAGATTGAAGTGGCTCAGATGGACTTAGATTGGCAACATAAAGGTGAATTATTTTTGGTCTGTTGGGCCCATGACACTTCAGGCCATCAGGGCAGTGATGCAACATACAGATGGGCCTGTGATAGAGGGGTGGACTTAACAATGGACACTATTGCCCAGGTTATTCATGACTGTGAAACATGTGCTGCAATTAAACAAGCCAAGCGGTTAAAGCCTCTTTGGTATGGAGGACGATGGTTGAAGTATAAATATGGGGAGGCCTGGCAGATTGACTATATCACACTGCCACCAACCCGCCAAGGCAAGCGCCATGTGCTTACCATGGTGGAAGCAACCACCGGGTGGCTGGAAACACATGCTGTGCCCCATGCCACTGCCCAGAACACTATCCTGGGCCTTGAGAAACAGATTTTGTGGCGACACGGCACCCCAGAGATAACTGAGTCAGACAATGGGACTCATTTCCAGAATAACCTCATAGACATTTGGGCCAAAGAGCATGGCATTGAGTGGGTATATCACATCCCCTACCACGCACCAGCCTCTGGGAGAATCGAACAGTACAATGGGCTGTTAAAAACTACACTGAGAGCAATGGGTGGGGGAACTTTCAAGCATTGGAATACACACCAAAGGCCACCTGGTTGGTCAACACCAGAGGATCTGCCAACAGGGCTGGCACAGCCCAGTCAGAACTTTTACATATTATAGAAGGGGACAAAGTTCCCGTGGTGCATATGAAGAATTTGCTGGGAAAGACAGTTTGGGTTATTCCTGCTTCAGGTAAAGGCAAACCCACTCGTGGGATTGCTTTTGCTCAGGGACCTGGATATACTTGGTGGGTAATGCGGGAAGATGGGGAAGTCCGAAGTATACCTCAAGGGGATTTGATTTTAGGGGAAAACAGCCAATGAACTTAATTGTATGCTGTTGCCTGCTGTGTAATACTTTTATAGCCCATCAACTAGATGTCTTCAGGTCACCAGCGACTAGCCCTGCCTTCCCTCCAACCATCATCCCAACAGAGAATGAACCTTGATAGAATCAGATGAGTTCCGCAATAAAGGAACGACCAGAATCAGCAGGCAGTGAAAGAGATGGAACCTGACATCATGGACCGAATGGACTCAGCAGCATTATAGGGATTGGTCCATGCACTAAGAAAATGATCTTTTTCTCTTGGTCTGTATGTATATGGATGTATATATGTGGGAGAGCGATGGTATATTGAAAATGTGGGATCTGAGCATGACGTGAATGGTATGGAATAAGGGGTGGATAATGTCCTGGGTTCAGCAGTAGCAGTCATGTTTCTCCTTCGTGGTAGCTGGCGCAGTGCTGTGTTTTGACTTCCAGCCTGGGAACAGTGCTGGTGATACCGATGTTTTCGGTTGTCGCTAAGTGATGTTTACCCTGACCAAGGACTTTGTGAGGCTCATGCTCTGCCAGGGAGGAGGGGAAGCTGGGAGGAAGCAGAGAAGGGACGCCTGACCCAGACTAGCCAAATTGGTATTCCATACCACAGCACATCATGCCCGGGGTGGGGGGGTAACTGGGAGTTACCCGGAAGGACATGGGCTTCTGGGTGGGACTCGCTTCCTGGCCGTTGGTATTGTACTCTCTTCCCTCGTTATTTTCTCTTATCATTGTTGTCATTGGTCGTAGCGGTGGTGATTTGTGTTGTACATTGGTTGCTGGACTGTTCTTGTCTCAACCCGTGGGAGTGGCACTCTTTCGATCCTCCTCCCCATCCCTCAGGGGAGCAGGGAAGGGGAGAGCCCGGGGGGGGGGGGGGGGTGTGAACAAGCCGTCTGTCTGGGGTTTAAACCACGACACCTACAGATGTTGAAAATGGTGGGGCACTTTTCCTATTGTATTGCAGAATTGGTATCTGCATGATATTATTTTTAACTGGTCAAATACACTATATGCTCTACACCTAAAAGTTTAAACGTGTGCTGTGTACAAAGGCAGCATTAATTTCAGAGGGCAGAGAATTTAAAGTAATTTGTGGAAGAGACCCTCCTTTTCTTAAAGACACTTAAAGAATTGATTGTTCTCTGTTTTTCCTGTTAATCCTGTAGGCATCTGTGTTCAAGGCCAGCTTGAATGCGGCCTTGAGCAACCTGATCTAGTGGAAGGTGTCCCTGCTCATAGTAGGGGGATTGGAATGAGTTGATCATTAATGTCCATTCCAACCCAAACCATTCTATGATTCTGTGAAATTTTTTGGGTGGACCAGGGAAACCTAAAGATTTCAAGGAGAAAAAGTATGAGAATCAAAATTCACTCATGATAAGAGAGAAATTACTGAAGAAATACAGATCTCACCACCAAAAAATGTTCAAAACCAGAAACAGCCACTGATAAATTGAACCAGTAACAAAGAAGAAAAGAAAAATAGTTTTAAAACTTCTACCACCCTGAGAATGAACACAGTTTGCACAAAAAAAAAACAACACAAACCTGACAAAAATACTAAAACCCAGCTTAAACAGCATAACTACAATAACAGTGTACTACACAACTGTGCAGCAGTTAGTATGAATCATTCTGTGGAAATATTCTCTCCTGAATGCTCTTTGGAAAGCCAGTTACTGAATCTTGGAATATGGCTTGGAAGACCCCACTGCATTATCACCATTTTAATATGGATTTTTCCTTCACCTTTTTTTTTTTTTTTCCCCGAAGTGGCCACAATACTAAATGCCATTGCAAATAAATGTATTTCACTTGCAACTCCAACAAGCATTTTCTTTATATCAACTTGATAATGACCTGCATGATACTGCTGTATAGAGGAACTTCTACTTTACATCAAGTGTATGTGTTTCACACAGAAATATACTCAAGAACAGATTAGGTTTTTTGATACCTAAGAAAATTTCTGACAGAATTTCTAAGAGTGACATGGGCAGTATACTAATATTTCATACCCTGCATTCATTTGTATTGACTTTAAACCACCTTATTTTGATCCAAAACTTTGTTCAAAGACTTAGAAACTAAATCCGATGTTGTTGAAAGAAATAAATTTCATTAACTACTTTCAAACACAATCAGAATTGCTTTTGGACATATAGCGGTATACTACTGGCAACCATTCCTTTGACGTGCTATTGAAGAAAAGACATGGCATACTTTTTATTAAATATAATCATTCAGGTATCATCCAAAAACAAGCGCATCAAGCACTGACTAAAATTGGATTTAACAATGGATAAAAATTAGAAGATAAATATTCAACAATTGCATGAAGTCATCATTCTACTGCACTTCCACATGCAGATTATGCAACATTAATAAATTAAAAAATGAGCCTTTGTGTCAGTTAAGTGGGAAATCAGTGTGATTTCAGCATTTCATTTATTCAAAATTACTAAACTAGAATTTCCTTTAGAGTTTGTATAGGATGGAATTAAATTTTTGTTCTGAAATCTTGATCTATAAAACAAAGTATATTTTTAGTAGAAAAAAAAAATCTCTTTAGTTGCCAACTGAATATAAAACCAAAATCAGTACACTATACCTGCATAGGGAAATCCATGCATTCCACAAAGATGTACCACTTGAACTTCATTCCAATTAAAGTTGGAGAAAATTATTTTGCTGACCACAGTAAGACAAAATTGGGTAATTAGGCCAAATCCTAAAGTACTTATTTAGGATTAAAGTTTATGAGAATAGTCCGTAAGTGGTTATTATTATGATATAACACAAACCTATTAGTTTCCTAAGTATTTTGCAAATGCGTAAGAAGAAACAGCCCGTGATTGATTGCTGCTCTTAAAGGTGGCTTGAAATAGGTGGGAGGAAGGTGGCATGACTCCACAAGAATCATAAATCCCATTACTGGCAGAAACAAGAAAAAGAACTTTCATTTCTTCCGTAAGGACACAGCTACTAAAGCCAGAAAGTTTTTTTGCAGCATTTGCCTACAAGTGATACCAGTGAGTACTGAAAAGGAATTTGGGGGTCTTAATGCATTTCTGTTAGTATCAATTGAAAGTATACTGCTTGTCTTTCTTGCTATGATATGCCACAGAATTATCTCAGTCCCAGGGGCAGCAACATTAGTTCACAGTTTTAATTTAATTTTATTTAGTTATTGTCTCTTTGGCAGCAATAATAACTTTCTCAACATGATAAATTGCATGGATTCTTTTGGTGTTCTTTTGGGGACTTGGCAATTTTTACTGTGCAAATACCATTAGTGCTGTTTATTTCTGATTATTAGATATTGCAGTTTCACTGTACTCTCTTATGAACTAGATGACAGGGTTGGGAGTAATTACCTGCCACTTTAGTAAACCTTCTTTACAATGCAACAGGAGATTTTTTTTGTTTTGGTTGGGTTTTTTTTCTTTATTTATTGTTGTTGTGTTTGTTTGTTTTCTTTTTCTTGTGTTTGCATAGCACTGGGCTTTTAAATTGTGAATCACCACAAGAATCCATCTCAAAAGATTCTCCTTACCTTTTCAGTCTGAAACATCAGGACATCATAGAATCATAGAATAGTTAGGGTTGGAAAGGACCTTAAGATCATCTAGTTCCAACCCCCCTTGCCGTGGGCAGGGACACCTTACGCTAAATAATATTGCCCAAGGCCTCGTCCAACCTGGTCTTGAACACTGCCAGGGATGGAGCATTCACAACCCCCCTGGGCAACCCATTCCAGTGCCTCACCACCCTAACAGGAAAGAATTTCCTTCTTATATCCAATCTAAACTTCCCCTGTTTAAGTTTTAACCCGCTACCACTTGTCCCATCACTACAGTCTCTAATGAAGAGTCCCTCTCCAGCATCCCTATATGCCCCCTTCAGATACTGGAAGGTTGCTATGAGGTCTCCACGCAGCCTTCTCTTCTCCAGGCTGAACAGCCCCAACTTCCTCAGCCTGTCTACATACGGGAGGTGCTCCAGTCCCCTGATCATCCTTGTGGCCCTTCTCTGGACTTGTTCCAACAGTTCCATGTCCTGTTTATGTTGAGGACACCAGAACTGCACACAATACTCCAGGTGAGGTCTCACAAGAGCAGAGCAGAGGGGCAGGATCACCTCCTTCGACCTGCTGATCACGCTCCTTTTGATGCAGCCCTGGATACGGTTGGATTTCTGGGCTGCAAGCGCACACTGAAGCTGGCTCATGTTCATTTTCTCATCAACCAACACCCCTTCTCCACAGGGCTGCTCTGAATCTCTTCTCTGCCCAACCTGTAGCTGTGCCTGCGATTGCTCCGACCCAGGTGTAGGACCTTGCACTTGGCATGGTTAAACTTCATGAGGTTGTCATCAGCCCACCTCACAAGGGTGTCAAGGTCCCTCTGGATGGCATTCCTTCCCTCCAGCATATCAACCATACCACACAGCTTGGTGTCATCGGCAAACTTGCTGAGGGCGCACTCAATCCCACTGTCCATGTCAGCGATGAAGATGTTGAGCAAGACCGGTCCCAACACCAATCTCCGAGGGACGCCACTCGTTACTGGTCTCCAGCCAGACATGGAGCCATTGACCACAGCTCTTTGTGTGCGGCCATCCAGCCAGTTCTTTATCCACTGAGTGGTCCATCCATCAAATTGATGTCTCTCCAATTTAGAGACAAGGATGTTGTGTGGGACAGTGTCGAACGCTTTGCACAAGTCCAGGTAGATGACATCAACTGTTCTACCCCTGTCCATCAGTTCTGTAGCCCCATCATAGAAGGCCACCAATTGGTCAGGCAGGATTTCCCCTTAGTGAAGCCATGCTGGCTGTCACTGAGCACCTTGTTGATTTTCATGTGCCTTAGCATGCCATCCAGGAGAATCTGCTCCAAGATTTTGCCAGGCACAGAGGTGAGACTGACTGGTCTGTAATTCCACGGGTCATCCATTTTCCCCTTCTTGAAAATGGGGGTTATATTTCCCTTTTTCCAGTCATTGGGAACTTCACCTGACTGCCATGATTTCTCAACTATGATGGCCAGCGGCTTCGCAACTTCATTTCCCAGCTCCTTCAGGACCTGCGGATGGATTTCATCAGGTCCCATGGACTTGTGCACGTTCAGATTTTTAAGATGGTCTCAAACCAGTTCCTCTCCTACAGTGGGCGCAAGGTCTTCATTCTCACAGTCCCTGCATCTGCCCTCCAAGACTTGGGTGGTTTGGTCAGAGCCTTTGCCAGTGAAGACCGAGGCAAAGAAGTCATTCAGAACCTCAGCCTTCTCCAAATCCCGTGTAGCCAGTTCTCCTGAGAGCTTCCTGAGGGGGCCTACATTCTCCCTAGTCTGTTTTTTACTTGCTATGTACCTGTAGAATCCCTTCCTGTTATCTTTAATACCTCTAGCTAAGTTTAATTCTAACTGGGCCTTAGCTTTCCTAACCTGGTCCCTAGCTTCCTGGACAACATCCCTGTATTCTTCCCAGGCCGCCTGTCCTTGCTTCCACTTATTATAAGCCTCTTTTTCATTTGAGTTTTCCTCAGGAGCTCCTTATCCATCCAAGGAGGTCTCCTGGCCCTCCTGCTGCACTTCCTTCTGGTTGGGATGCAACACTCCTGAGCTTGTAGCAGGTCATCCTTGAATATCAACCAACAGTCTTGGGCCCCCCTGCCCTCTAGGGCTGTATGCCATGGAACCTTCCTAAGCAGGTTCCTGAAGAGGCCAAAGTCTGCTCTTTTGAAGTTCAGGGCAGTGAGCTTGCTGCATGCTCTTCTCACTGTCCTGAGGATCTCAAATTCAAGCATCTCGTGATCGCTGCATCCAAGGCTGCCCTGGAGAGTCACATTTCCAACGAGCCCTTCCCTGTTGGTGAGCACGAGGTCAAGCATGGCACCTCTCCTGTCAGCTCCTCTATTACTTGCAGAAGGAAGTTGTCTTCCACACAATCGAGGAACCTCCTGGATTGCTTGTGCCGGGCCGCACCGTCCTTCCAACAGATGTCAGGGTGCTTGAAGTCACCCATGAAAACAAGGGCCTGCGAGCGTGAGGCTTTTCCTATCTGTCTATAGAGTGCTTCATCCGCAGGTTCTCCTTGATCAAGCGGTCTGTAACAGACCCCCACAGTAATGTCTCCCATAGCTATATTCCCTTTAACCCTGACCCACAAACTCTCTGTGGACTGCTCACCTGTCCCCAGACAGAGTTGCATAACTCTCCAGCCTATCCCTAACATAAAGGGCAACTCCCCCTCCCCGCCTGCCAGGCCTGTCTTTTCTAAAGAGCCTGTAACCTTCCATTCCAACACTCCAGTCATAGGAGCCATCCCACCATGTTTCTGTGATGCCTATTATATCATACGCCCGTAGATGTGCACACATCTCTAATTCCTCTTGTTTGTTCCCCATGCTATGGGCATTTGTATAGAGGCATCTGAGCCGAGCTCCAAATGAAGCCGGCTCATTGGCTGCAGCGGCTGGTATCCCAGTGCTCTTAGCATTTATTATAGGTTTTGGCAACTGACTGTGTGTGTTGGAATGGAATGATGCCCCCCTCCCCCAGCACAACTAGTTTAAAGCCTCCTTGACCAGTCTGGAGCTTTAGACGAGCTCCACCAGCCCCCACTAGACCTGGCCTACAAGCTTGGGTCCCATGTTCAAGACACCAAAACCCCTGACTATGACACCACCCTTTTAACCATTTATTAACCTGGCTAATCCTCCTAGCTTTTTTTAGGTCCTCCCCTGTATCCTGGAGAATTGACGAAAAGACTATCTGAGCTCCAGAGCCCGTAACCACCTCCCCTAGGGCTCTGTAGCCCTTCTTTATGTTCCCCAGGCTACTACTATCTATATCCCTAGCACCCACATGTATCACCAGGAGTGGGTAATAGTCTGTGGGACTTACTATAGCAGGCAGCCTCTCTGCCACATTCCTGATCCGTGCCCCCGGTAGGCAACACACCTCCCTTGAGACAGGGTCTGGCCGGCAGACGAGTGCTTCTGTCCCTTTCAGTGTAGAGTCCCCTACTACTACGACCTGCCGCTTTTTCCTAGCAGCACCAGTAGAGATCTTCTTTACCAGTGCATCAGCCGGCTGTTTCTGCCTTGAGTGCGCTTCCTCATTAGCCCCCTGCAGGACAGCAAAGCGGTTCTGCGTGGAGACGGGGGATTTAGGGGGAAGCCCTTGCTTTTGGTTGTCCTTTTCCTTCTCTTTTTGTTGATTTTTTTTTTTTGTCACTAATTCCCAGCTTCCCAGGTTAATGGCCTCCTTCTTTCCCTCATGAGGCAGAGGTGAAGCTCGAGGTCCCTGCACAGTTTGGGCCAGGAGCAAGCATTCCTGCTTCCTCTCAGCTTCCCTGACACCTTGCAGCCTATTGACAGCATCCCGCAGCTCAGCCCCTGCTGCAGGAGGACCTCCACCAGGGAGCACCGAGTGCAGCCCTGCCCTTTGTGCACCCTCCCCTCCCCAGACCAGTGCAGGCACTCTCTGCACCCCGAGCTCTGCACTGCAGCCTCCCCTCTCACCGGCTCTGTCTGGGTGCCTACGTTGGCCACCGCAGGGGCAGCCAGAGCAGAGCTCCCGGACCGGGCCCTGCTCATACGCCGAGCGCTCACCATCCCGCTCCCCTGCCCGCCCGAGCTGCCTCGCCGCGCTCCCTGGGGCAGGTTTTTACCCAGCCAGGGCTGGTGCCGCTGCTCCTGGCTCCGCCCCCTGTGAGTCAGCTGCTCGCTCTCGTCAGCTGAGCTGCCGGCTCCTGGGCAGG
This sequence comes from Pezoporus occidentalis, assembly GCF_034315485.1. Classification (NCBI taxonomy): domain Eukaryota; kingdom Metazoa; phylum Chordata; class Aves; order Psittaciformes; family Psittacidae; genus Pezoporus; species Pezoporus occidentalis. The sequence continues at coordinate 7,745,215 of NW_026916158.1, forward strand.
TCCTGTCGAGGACTTGAGGCTCCCTCGGTGGCTGTCGCCGCTCTGAGTTGAGGCTCCTGGACGCTGATCTCCCCCCCGCTCCGGTGTTGAAGGCGTCCTCTCTCGAGCTACTCGCCTCAGCAATTGACATCATTGTTCTCCTTCTATTATTTCTAATATAGCGCTCCCTCTTACCCATCCTTGAAGACATTTTGGATTATATAGGCTCAGGGAAGCTTCTCCTGTGACACCTCATTGAAACATTTACTTTTTCATGCTTTTGCACAATATGAAGCCCTTTCACTTCATCTTTTGCTGTGAAATATCTGTTCTTTCTGACTTTCATAAAATATATGTGGGTTTCTCTTTTCTGTTGCAATGTTAATTCTTCTGAATTATATAAGGAAGGGCTTATTATAGGGAAGTATGAACTTAATGAGATCAAAGCACTAATTTCAGCTATGTTAAGGTCCTTTTATACCAGTCTGACTGTGTAAAGGTACTTCAAAGCAAGTCTCAATGTCTCACACTAAGCACATTCAGGGACACATTTTTTTACATTTTGGCATGAGATTCTGATATTGTGTGACTACTGGGCTAACTCTTCAGATTTTTATTTTTTTTTTTAAGAAAAGGAAAGCCATCTAATCTTGCTATAGAGATATAAAAGGAGAAAATCTAAATTTGCTTGTGGAGAGTATTGTTCCACATTTTGCATAGTGAATCATTACATCTTTTCATTTTCTCAAAGCAGAAAGAATGTGCTGCATCACAATTAGCTGCATCTATCTGACAAGCAAAGTAATACCCACTGTCTGGCGCATCTAAGAGAAACAGAGCTTGAAGAACTTATAGATCATTGTTGCTGGTTTCTAGGATAAGCATAAGAAATTTCTAAACTAAGGAAAATTCCGACAAAACCTGTTCATTATTTAGCATATATGGACAGAATAAGATTCTACTTACAGACTAAAAAATCATTGTAAATATTGCATTTATATTATAATAAAATATTACAATTGTAATCTAACTAAAAACTGAAGGAGATAAATTTGAGCTTTTTCTATAGCACTTTTCTGTATCAATCTAAAAGGGCTTTACAAAGAGCTCAGGTATCATTACTGAGGTAACTAAACTGAGATACAGAGTGGAAAACTGAGATAGTTTCATGCCACTTTTGGATTAATTTGGGCTTCACTATATTGTAGGTACAGGCGAATGTGGGAGAAAGAGAAGACTAAGTCCATCTAATCTCTAGATACAATCTGGGTATTTATGTAGTTCTAAAAGGAAACTAAAAAGCCCAGTGAAAACATCCTAGATTTCTAAGATTCTAACATGGATAAGAAAAATAGTTTACAATGTGAGATAAAGGGGTCGTTGTATTATTATAGCAAAGATAACAGAACATAGAATCATAGATATATAGATATACTATTTTCTTATTAAAAATGATTTCAGAATGATGAATTGCCATTACATAATTTAACAGGTTGATTCAAATATTTAACAGAAAGTTTATTTTTCATTAAATCCAAATGCTTTCTCAAGCATACGTTTCATACTTTCAAAATGTCACTCGATGAATTCAATACAGCATAATATCTGTAACAATAAAAGAAGTCATAACATTAAAAAATGCCTCATTTTGCCTATGAAAAGGGAAAGCAAAGAGTTTCTTTGAGAATTCCTTTCCTGAGTATTCACAGATGAAAATGAAGGGTTTTTTTAAAAAAAGTATTGGTCAAAGATATTGAAAGCCTATCCTACCGAGATTGTCTATAGACAGATGTTTTACTTTGAATGGATTTGCTGTTTGAATAAAGGCCAGAAGTGCTCTGGTATTTTAAAATTCCTAAGTTCTCATATATTAATATGTCAAGTCTGCAGAATGATACCCAGACAACAGGCACACTAAAAAAAGTTATTCTATTCTCTCTGGTAAGGATTGTGTCTGGAAAATCCTTCCTGCTTTAAAAATCTATGAAAAATCAAGATGCTAATCTAGACAACAGACACACTTTCAAATGTGCTTTAGCTCATTTGCATTGCATAGCATTAAAGTTACAGTTACCAGCAAACTGTGTTCGTTTTTCAGAATCATGGTGGGTTTTTTGTCCTTTGAAAGAGTAAATACATAAATTCAAACAATATAAATAAATAAATAAATGGGTATAAATAGTTCCTCGTGTTGTTAACTGATTGTTGGAATTTCCACCCTGGAAAATATTAAACATGTTCTACTTGCAGAAACATAGGGTAAAACTTGGTGCTGGTACAAGTTTCAACATGCTGCTGTTGCTGTGTTTCTCTGTAAGAAAGATACAGGACATGATTCAACCACTCTCTGTTACTATCTGTTTCTGCCCCATTCAACCAGCATTTGATTTGAAAAACACAATGCTCAAACTTTAACTGTTTCCATTTATGACCTGAAATCATATTATGTTATGTTTTGGAGGGTATTTAATTTAAAATTAAATATCAGTTTGATGTCTAGTCTTCATTAAACACTTTATTTTCTTATGGAATCACTCTCTGTAGATGACATGATCATCCTTCTCTGCAGAAATAACTGCTCCAGGCATGGATTGTATCATTTCCTTGTTATTATACAGAAAGGGACAGTAGGCCTGATTAAGTCTAGTTAATGCTAACAACCCCTGTCATGTTAATAATCATTCATTTTTGTTTATTTTAAGGTCCTAGACACATTATACGTATAATCATAGAACTCAAGGAGGGAAGGCACTTGGAGATCATCTGGTCCATTCCCCATGCCGAAAGGAAGGACCAGCTATTACTTCATCTGTCATCTCAGACATTAGTCTGACCATCCACCACTGTCTGACCTTCAGCGGCAATGACTATAAGCACCCTAAGCAATCTGTTGCATTGTCTTATTGCCCTTTTTCTCAAGTTTAACCCAAATCTCCCTGGCTGCAATTTAATACCATTACATCCTGTCTATCTAAATACAGAGTATTTTATTATTTTCTTTACTGTATCATTATTTTACACAGCTGAAAACTATTACTATGTCTCCCTTCAGCCTTTTATTTGGGAAAAAATTAAAACAAACAAATGTGAAATACAAAATCTTGTCTAGTATCTGATACTCTTGCTTCCCTATGCTACGCTTTCGATTTGACTCATCTTTCTTAAAGTGCTCAAAATTGGACACAATCTGAGACGTGTGTTGAACAGACTATTTATGATTATCTACTCCTTCTTCAATATAAGATAGATTATTACATTCTGAGAACACTATGTATTCTCTTCTTGCATATTTTGACACAGTTGTGCAAGATTTAGATTACATGGTTCAGCATGGGTATTTTGTATATCACAGCATTTCTTATGCAAGCTGATGTCCGGGTTGTGTTTTCCATACTGTACTAGCACAGGCAGTTAATTCTGCCTGGGCACTCCTGCGCTGCTGAGTGGTGGTTTTTATGGCTGGCTAACGTCAGTCTGGATTCTCATCCATTTACACTACTCTGGAATGGCTTCTTAATCAATGTTACGTTAGCATTTTTTAATATATAATTTTAACTGTATCAAATGATATATAACAAAGATTGTGCTCTACTTACAAAGCCTTCTGTCTTATATAAAGCAATCAGATTGCTCTAGCATGGATAATTATTTAAAAAAGACGTGTTGGCTCTTATCAAGCTGTTACCTTGTAGATACCTATGAGAAATTAAGCTGACTGGTCTGCAAATCATAGCTCCTATACATTTTTTTTGAGTAAGACATTAATTTTCCTTTCTCCCAGTAACTCATCTGCCTCTAAGCCATGTACAGTTCTGGTGTTTACTATTGAAACGCTTCTCAATATTAATTGAGACTTTATAGTAATACAAAATTCTAAGTAGTTCTAACTCTGCAGAAAGCTCTGAAAATCAGTGTTATAGTAATTATTATAGTGGCCAGCTATATGATAACTTAAAACATGCTTGTTCAAATAAATCTATGTGTACATTAACTTAGTTCATATAGATATTAAAAATAATTTCTATATGCATTAAAAAGATATCCTGCCACAGTATACAGGGATAAGCCCATGGGTCCTTTATTCATCTAACCTGTTTTCTCTTTGTTTGCATTTTTTTTAATATATTAGAGCATCAGGCAAATATTTAACTTATTGCAGGATACCCACATAAATTATTTTACATTCAAAATAAGCCACAGTACAAAAATTACTAAATCAATTTTTAATAATTGATTTTTTTAATCCCCAAAATTGAAAGTGATGAAAGATGAAGATCTCAAAATTGATTAAAATATTCTTTTTCAAGTATAGTGTCAGCATTGCAGTACACATCGACCCAACATTGTTTGTTCATAAAAGATTCTCTTTTAATGGTAAAAACAGCTATGCTCTGACCATTACAAAAAGCTTCATTTTTGAAGGACAGTACATGATCTATTCTTCAACATATTTTTCAAGAAATGAGCTCCAAAAGAATTCACTATGCTAAGCTGTCCTCCATTTGCAAAATATATATTTTTTCTTATTCAAGGACAACCACTAGTTATATGATCAAAAAATGACAATAAAAAAGGCAATTATAGGTTGTATTGTAAGTGGTTAAACTTTCACAGAGCAAGGTTTGAACTTTGCTAGCAATTATTTTTTCTTCCAGTAGAACATAACAGATAACTGAGCACAAATGACAGGTGTTTTACAGAGAGTAGACAAAATGCAGCCAGGAAAATAGGGTCACTTTATACTACTGTCCAGAGGAACTAAGAGCATTTATACAAGAGTTCAATTTGGACCATTCTCTTTAAAGAGTGATTAAACCTTAATCCAAGGCAGGCACATGCAGAATTGCAGATTAGTGTGATCCCATATCAAGGTGCAATAATAATTGGCACAAGAAGGTAGTCCGTTTGGCAGAGAAAAAAAAAGAAGTATAAAAGATTACATAACATTCACTTTTGCTTCAAAAAATAGATTTGCGCTTTCTTCTTATTTTACATTATACATTAATGGAAAATAAACCTTTTCATAATAACAATCAAAAGCTGCTTGAGCATATTTTAATGTGTTCTTATTTATGGTCTGGTACTTGAGAAGAACACCTAATACCTCACCTGCTCTTAATATACTTTAATTTTGATTAACACAGGGCAGGTTCATCACATCAGGTGTTGGCCAGCACCACATTTTGCAAGCTGTTGGTGTGGTCTCAGATATTTAGAACTTTTTACAAAACTCAAGAGTCCAGATGATGAATCCAAAGAAACATTCAATTTAAAGCAACTTTTCTCAAAAAGTGGAACACCATGTGGGGCTGGGTTTCCACACTAAAGTTCCAGTAATGTTCTAAACATTTTCATTTGTACTGTTTTGATCCAGGAGCTTGGTTTGGATGTTGAATCTCAGTCAATCACACCTTTGGTCTTCTATTTTGTGTAAGTCTTTTCAAGGACAGGCAGTAACCTGTCCGTCAGTCCCTAGATTTGGGTGTCACTACTAATGACGCTTCATATTATTGACTATTTTTTCCCTTGAAACAGAATTCTATGTGAATCTGACACAGTTTTTGAAAAGAAAATGTGCCTGAAGTATGTTGTGAAAGAGCAAGGCTGAGAGGCACAGATGTTACTACTTGCTGCCATATGCTGTTAAAGCTTTAATAATGTGCATTTATACTAAGTTTAAAACGGTACTCTGGCACGCTTCTCTCCTGTATGAATGTCAGAAAAAGTACTGTTCTTTCCTTGGCAAAACATGCCAACAAATGCAGTAACCTTCTTAAAAGTAATGTGATCTTTTTGATGCTGTACAAGTGGATACTTGGAGACTTTTTTGTGAAGATGAAGCAGATCATCAGGAGTCCCTCTAAAGCATTTTGTATTGACTTTCTCATTTTCTGAAGCAGCAGCTTTCATCTTGGTTTACGTGACCGCTACCTTTCACACAACTTTTAGATATAAATGTGAGCCACAGGCTAACATGAAAACAAAGAACATTTGCTACCATACAGATTGCCACATGAACATTACCTCACCTGCTCCTTGGATAAAATGTCTGGTACATGTTCCATTCAATATATTTTATACTGAATGTTATTATGTTAGTATTTAGTTAAAAAATGTTCACATTTATTTTGCTAAGCTTATGTCATGTTTACCCTATGTTTCCGACTGTGTTAGTCAATTGACTTTGGTGGATTTCCTTCTTGCCTACATGCGTGCTAATGAAGAAAAACAATTGCATTATAATTGCAACAGCCTTTAGGCCCTTGTTATCATTATCATACTATTCATGTACTACTTTTTTGTATGACATAAAAGCCAAAACCTAATTATTTCAACTTATTCCACAGTTGAAATCTGAGATAGCTAAGAGTCGGTCAAGTCTGTGGTACACAAAGTAATAGGCTGCAGACACAGCTCCAAACAGATTCAGCAACCTGCTGCATAAGCATAAGCACCACTAAAGTGGAAAGCAGTGGCTCCTCAGCTCTAACTATTCCTGATTCACAGGGAGACTTTCAGCCCAAGCCTTATTCCCAGTGGTGGGAAGTGAAGGTGCCCATACCAGTTGCTCAGACATGCCTATGGCCCAGCTAGCACAAATCTAGGATACATGCCGGGAGTACTGTGGTTTTGCACTTCAGATTCTGTTAGGGAAACATATAAACCAATTCAGGAAGCCCACAGCAGTAGCTTATATTTTGGGGGTTTATTTTGCACTCAAGATGACAGATCCTATGAGATTCCAAAGTGCCAGTCCTGTTTCTAAAAGACAACTGTCCTACAGGGAAAAATTTAAGTTCCAGAATATGAAAGAAAAATAACAAACAAAACCAAACCAAAACCCACAAACAATAACCATGAACAAATATTTCTACATGAATTATGGTGGAAGAAGTTTATTGTTCTTATTTGGTGTATTATCCTATTTGTATGGGAACCTTCAAAACCTCCATAGTCTTTATTAAAAGTATAATATTAAACTGTGAAATAACTCAGTTCCAATCAAACAACACAGACAAGTGTTTCCCCACCCTCTGAATTAAAGCCAATGACAACTGAAGGCAAACTACCACATAGACAGTATTTAATTAGAAGCCCTGATGGAGAACACTAAGCCTGTCGGTATCGCTTTTATTTTCACTGTGCTTTCAATAGAAAAAGGTACTGTCAATTTATGCCAGCAGCCACAAGTTTTCGTTTGCCTGCCTGTATGAAAGACTCATATATCTATAAATGTAAGCATATGTAGGTAAAAAAAAAAAAAAAGAAGGTATAAACAGCTATAACAAGACTACTTGAAGTAAATTTGAAGTCCTGTATCACTGACAGCAGAAATGTGAAAAAGTTCCAGTAACTAAAACTTGAAAGATTGAGGCTTTTCATAGAACTCATTTAAAATGTTTTGTCTCCATCATTCACTTTTGGGAGCATTTCTATTTTTAAGTTGGATGGAGAGTAGACTGGTCTCCAAGCTGCTCCATTACATGTTCAGTCATTTTACCTGAATTTCACCATTTACCTAACCTTCTTTATTTGTTTTTATTCTATTTTCAAAGACAGTCACTCTTCATCCTTTCAGTGGAACAGATAATACTACTAAAGCATGGAATGGCAGGCAAACCCAAACCCTCTTCTGCTGCTGAAGACAGGGGAACTCCCCACCCAGACCTGGGAAAGCATAGCCAGGCTGAGAGCTCCCTCTCCTGTTGTAACACATTTTTCACCACTATACTTTGCTTCAAAGAACCAATACAAGAAAGGAGCAAAACAAACCTGACAGAAAAATAACGGGATATCTAATGAACTACAGTACAACTAAGCTCAGGGGAAAGTATGCCTTTCAAAACTCTCATATATAAAAATAGCAATTAATACTAACTTCTCGAATTATAAACGTCTTTTACCACATCACAGAGACTTAGTATCAACTATGGTAATATGACCATGCTATGCACTGGCAATGTATTACAATTGTGTAAGTAGAAAGACAGAAAACCAATGGAAGTTCATCCCAGAACAATCATTAGAGCTCCTTACAACTTAAAAGCAAACAGCAACATAAATTCAGTATTTATTCTGTATTTACTGAGAGATTTGGCGATTATGGAACATGTAACACAAATGATGATTCTTTTAATTTTATTTTTTTTTTAATCTGGCATTCACTGAGATGAAACATTTTGTCTACAGGAGAACCACAGGGAAGGAGCTTACATGCTACCAAAAGTCAAAATTAAAAAATAAAATCTCAGAACAATACAACATATTAAACTTAATCAGCACAAATCTATGAATATTCAGTGGCTTCCCATTTTTTTCCAATTAAAATATCTGATTTTAAATGAATCAAACATGATTTATTTTATTAAAAAGAGGAGTCAAATGAAAAGTAATATAAAGCACAATTTTCATTTGGAATCTATTTAAAAAAAAAATAAAAACAAACAACAAAAAACTCCACACCACACAGCCACAGAATTAAGTAAAAAAACTACTCCAAAACTGTATATATAAGAAGGTAATAGACTAAGTAAATCATCTATGCTGAGAGGAAAAAAAAAAAAATCCAACAAATATTTAGACAGACAATTCTGAATCTGTGATAGAAGTGTAACACAAGATTGAGCTGATATACATTGAACTTAAAAGCAAAACTTTCACCATCTCATATAAATCATAAAGTAAATAAAATACTGAAAATGTGAAATACAAAAGAACCATGAATGACTACAGAAGAAATTATGTGAGTCAATGATCAATGAATATAATGGAAGTCTTTCCAGTGACATTAATAAAATTCAGAGCTGGCTTTTGTGCTCAAAAATGAAAGCAAGTTTAGGTCATAAAATCATTTTCAAGCATTAAAACACAATAATGACAGCCCTTTCTGTTTGGCTCGTTGTCTGTGTTGGCAGAGTTGGGAGGGGGAAAGAGGTGTTGAGATTGCTATTAGAGAAAGATGAAATGTTACACCAGATTAGAACCAAGAGCCAGTAAAAAATTTCTGGCAATGCCCTTGAGATAACCACCCCCTTGAGATAACCACCTGTCACATCACTGGAAGGTGCTTCTGAGTTATTTTCTGATGTAGTTATAGTCTTAAGTCCCTATTTTCAGTATAACATATTACTTTTTAGCAGCTAGTATTCTATACTGCACATGTACTAATTTTCCTTCTTCCAATGGAATTTTTAATGAAGATAAATTATGATCATGACATTTACATCTCAATGATTTTCACAGTTGAAACATTCTCATAATACTGGCGCACATGCTGTAAGTGGGTTACGCAGCCAGATACTAAAGCAATCATTTTATCATTGTCAGAATGAACATAATGCCTACAGCAATCAATTGGACTTTTATGGGAACAGTTAGCTCAGCTGTTTTTTTACATTGAAAGAAATGCATGGAAGTGCCCATTATCCATCTCCACTGTCAAAGCTTTCATTCCCAAGAGCGTGAAACTCACACCGCTAAGATCAGAAACCAAGAAAGGGCCAAGGTGGCCAACAGCAAAGGGACCAAGAGCCCTGGGAAGAATAAATGAGGGCTACTCAATGCTGGGTACACTCATTTAGGTCAAACAGAGATTTCAGCTGTGGTTGCTGTACCCATGGAGGGGAGGAGGTAGCTAGATAAGTGGGAAAAAAAGAAAAAGAGTTCACAAGAGTTTCTTAGGGGAAACAGCAGCACAGGTGTCAAAAATGAGGACAGATTGGCCAGTTTTCTCTACTGACACTATGTAAAGTTACAAGTCAGAATAATAATAGCTGATAATAGCTAGCAGAATAGCTAGGACAAGATGTTTTTCCAGCTACTTATCGTTATTTCTAGGAGTTCCAAAAGTTCACTTCTGTTTCAGATGCTCAGGTCACTTGGTCCTTTGTTGATCCAAGCTGCCCCTCTATCTTAGCTTTCTCGCAACAATTCTTGTGATTTAACTATTGTTAGTTCAGCAGCTCACACACCAGTCGTCTGATGCATCAATAAGGATTGATGCATCAGACATCTATGTAGAAATACATTCCATAAGAGAGGAATGTAGGAATGTATCTACATTTCCTGATCTATTCCATGTGCCAAAGAGCCCGAAAAATATTGTCACTTGCTTATTGAGTCTTAAACTGCATCATTAATCAATAGACATTTTGTGAAAGAACAGCGGATAAAACACAGAAGTCATTAGAAGGACCGCCAAGGTAGGCAAACAGGTTCACACAGGAAAGGTGAATTACTCCTGTGGATTAATTACTGTGCCACTCTTGGTAAGGTACTTCATTTTATTCCTATTTTCAAAGGCAAACTGAACATGCCCTCATTTCCTTCATCCTTTTCTGTTTGTTGGTGGTTTTTTGTGGTTATTTTTGGTGTATCGTCTGGCATCTTCTAGGCTGATATCTTTCTAGAGTGCCCTGCAAAAAAGATCTTTAGAGCCAAATTTCTTGAGGATGAAAAGGGATTGCACTGTATGATGCATCTGCTAGCTCTATAGCTCAAAAGCAGTCTCCTAAAAAGGGTAATGGAATAATGAGTTCTGTGATATTCACCATCATTCCCTATACCCCAACATAAAGCCAGAATAAATTTGATTTGACAATACTACAATGGACATACTTCAGCTAACTTATCACAGAATCTGGAGGTACTCCCAATTAGACTTGGAAAAAATAAAATGTGGTGGTTTGTTGTTTTTTTTCCACACAGAAAAGATCCTCTAACTTATTAATATCTGAGCTGACAACATCAGTAAAGTCCCTACATTCCTAAGCTTTGAAAACATCACACCTACAGGAAAGACAGAAGACTCACAGTGATAAAGTTCCTTAAAGTAATTTCTGCTTTTTTCTACTGCACTGAGTCTCCAGATCTGCTTAGGAAGAGATATAGAAATAATAAATCTTTAGATACTTTTGGAGAACAATAAACAGTAAAGGTTAAGGCTGAAAATATACTATTTAAAATAAAATAGTAAACACTTCTGCCAGCTTCTTAAGCATTCAATGGCCAGATACACAGAAGAAAACCTGATTGTTTCTGTTCATGTGTTTCTTACTCAGCTTTCAAGTTCTGCAAACGTAGAATCTTCAGTCCTCAACTTCTATACTTTATAGAAATGAATGATGAAGATCAGATCCCATCACAGTCAGACTTTCTGCACTATGTTATTCTAATGAAAAGGCCTCTCAATTTGTTAGCAAACTCAGGGCTCAAGTTGAGCCAGGTGCATACAGACACTGCATATGCGCAGTGCCTGTATACACAGATATCACTGAGAAGGCAATTGACAATTTTTTAATGACTTCCATGAAGGAATACCTCTACTGACACTTGTCTCAATAAAAGTTATTTACTTGTTATTGAATAAAGATTTTTTTTAATAACATATTTATCTGGGCAAATATCATGCATAAGAACTACAGTCCAGCAAGAAAAAAATCCACACTTAGATTAATTCCACAGAAGAAACCTGAAAAAAAGGACTTTGTTATTGCCAATATTACAAAAAAAAAAAAAAATTATAAAACTCAACTGGCTATGTAAAGGCAGCTCAAATCTCCACAGTTTAACAACTGTTGCCAAAGCAGGAGAACACCTTTGCAGTTCAGCAGCTGAGAGGAATTTGGCAGACTTTTTACCTACTCCCTACGGCTTTTCCAATGTTAGATCAAACCTCTAGACAGGATCCAGAAAGCATGTTAGCATGCCTGGTAGACTGGCGCCTCATTGTTCACTATGCCACACTTGCAGGCCTGCCATCTAAATGGACAGCAAGAAGAAGCAGGCCTGAGGGTACTTCAAAAAAGCAATGACAGGTATTCAAGAGAAAACCAATGGACAGTTGGTTAAAAAGAGACTCACTTTTTAGAGGCCTATACCTACATCTTAGCTCCTTAGAATGTCAGCCTAGGTGGAGGGAGAGGCAGAAAGACATCTGACAAAAGTCCATTGGAAAAAGCCAAATACTTCAGTGCATTCAGCCAAACAAACATCATTCCCTAGAAATCTCTTCTCCAGTAGTGTGGATGATTGATCAAAAGCATCTTAGCCTTCTATGCACTCATTCCTTTACTGCAAAGTCTAGAAATATTTTCCCTACCCTACCCTTGCAGTGGCTCATTTTTGCCTGTGATTTCAGCTGTTTCAACCTGACACCCTTTCCCCCGCCTTTCACCCCCAAAAGCAGTTTATTCACTCCTTAGCTAAAAAGCCTACTATGGTCCAAGAAATACTTTTTCATACCAAAAGACAAAGATGTGGAAAATGACATTATGCATGGCAAAAGCTTGAGACACTGGGAATATTATTTAAAGTACAGAAATGTGAGAAGTTTGAAGCTGCCAATTGAAACAAAGGGAGCAGCAAGAAAGGAGACTGTGGAAAATGTATTGTCAGTGACTCCTGTCCTGGAATTGAATTCCTAGGTGAGTGCTGAGACAGTCTCTTGAATGCTAATGAGATGTTCATCATTATCTAGTGCTTCAGCTGACTTTGTGACTAGAGACAATACAGAGCAAGAAAAAGAAATACGAAAGTGTTTGCAGATCTGGGATATATAGCACCCAGACCATTGGAAGGTGGGGGTAAAATCCTGCATAAATCCCCCTCCCCAGAAAAAAAAAGACTTGAAGAAAAACAAATTCATTGCAAAGAGCAGAGGTTTGGTAGCATTTTACAACCATGAGTTTCACATGGCACCCTGCAGGGCACCAGCAGAGATAAAACTGCAATCCATGCACACAATGAGTCTTAAAGAACTCCTCAGGGGGTGACTGATGTGTATCACACTGTTCTCTTGCTTGTTTTGCTCTGTATTCAGGACATATTTATCTCAACTGAGAAGGTTTGAATTGAAGTAAGGAGTATTTAGTGTTTATATACAGTTTTACATCAACACCAAGAAATATTTTGCTAGTAATACTGTAGTTTGATTATTTTAGTATCTAGTATTTTTAGATCAATGTCCTACTTATCTAGTATTTTCAGATCATAAGCAGCCATCAAAATTTAAAAATACTTTAGTAACAAGAATATAAGAAACATAATTTACCATAAGGAAAATCTTGGGAACTAAATCCGGAAGAATGATTTTAAACCATTTTTTTAGGATGTTGACCTACTTAGGATCTTTCAAAACCTGAAATGATAAAGCTCTGCTTTTAATGGCATAAAATGGAAGATACTACCATCATCTATTTTTTAAATCTCATCTAAAGAGACAGCATTGTAACAATCACATAACAATGGAGCTGTAACACTGTGATCAGATAACATACCAATTTTCAAAACATTTCAGATATAAAAATAAAACTGGCTTTGAAAAATATTAATCCTGATTTTAAAAATAAAGTTTTGATTGTATTTTATAATCCCGTCTGATTATACAACCACAAATTCTAAAAGTAATTAGATTTACAACTATTAAGTTGAATAGCAGTAAAGTATCTATGGATGTAGAGTTATCATTTCTAAACCACTTAACACATAGCAGAATCTATATTAATTTCCTTCTACTTTCCTCATCCTTTTACCAAACAATGTGAAATTTCTTTCCTTACAGAGATAACTATGCTATCAGAGTGAAAGACTTAGTTAGTTAGTTAGTTAGTTTATTTACTCTTATTCTTTGGAAAAAATCCTGAGAGATGTAGCGATGTCCTTCTCAAAACTGTTGGATTTGAATAACCTACCAAACTTTGCAAGAAGACATCAATACAAATGGTTCATGGACAGGGAGCCAGCCTTAAACCTGGGAGCCTTACAATCAGTTCTCTGCTTGCCAAAGCCCATCTTAGAGAAGTCAGATAACATTAGAATGCAAGTTTTAGAACAAATGTGAGAGTTTCGTACCTACTGGGTTTTCAAAGTAAAATGCCAGACTGTTGAAAACAAAATGTTCTGCAGAGCACTGTCAATTCTGATCAACTTTTGAAGTCAGTAAAAGTAAGGCACCCAGGTGCCTTTGCATCTTGGTATTTGGATAAACTGTTCAAGAGTAGTTCATCTGAGAACAAATGCGATTCTGTAACAATGCCAAGGTCAGTGATGTGCTGAGTAAGTACCACTGCAAGTCAAGATGCCTGAGGGCACCTTGAGCTCATATACCCAATTTTTCCACTATGTCAAAAATGATATGAGAAGAGATTACATCATGCAACCTGCCAGCTCCTTCCTTTTTGTTAAATCCTTGCCCACCCCAGCTTGTGAAATCCCCTCACGTATCTGGCATGCTTCCCAGAACTTGCACTGAGTTTCATTAAAGAGGGAGAATACTGATTTGGGGTGATCTGTTCTGCATTGTCATAAAATATGTCACAACCTACTTATTCAAGTTGTAGAGGAAATCTGGGATCAACAGAGCATGAATAAGATCAGAAGCTTTTACACATCTGATTTCTTCCTTAAGGTTAAAAAAAGCAAGGGATAGAAAAAAGCCATCTCCCTGAATATTGTGGTTTTGGTAATATCAGGCTGGATCCATGCTGATAACCATCTTGAAACACAGAATGCAACCTCTTAATAAACACTAAACCCTTCTAATCTGAAAGATTGCTCTAATTACCAGAAATTTAATTGTTCAAGGAAAGCTTGTAAAAATAGAAGTCACTGTGTGCTCAGAGAATAACAATATTTGTGCTTTTTTTTTCCTTTGACAGGCCCTAAGCCACTGGGTGGTATTGCAGTATGTGAGACTAGACACAGATGACCGGAAATATAGATAGTTACTAAAAACAGACCTCATTGAACAACATTTGCAAGACTTTGCCATAAATCAAAACAATGGATTTTTTCCAGTAAAATTTGTATGTTCTTTTTCAAATGCCTGTGGCATGTTTATTACTCAGAAAGTGTTGCTTCATAGAATGCTTTTTGGTACTAGCATTCACACACAAAAAGAATTAACCAAACAACATTAGAGGATAAATTGCATTAAAAAATTTGTGGTAATAACTTCACTACACAAACCAGCCCATATAGAAGATTTCACTACAGAATATGGAAAAAAAAACCTATAATTATCCCAAATGAAAAAGGCAGTCCTGTTGCCAATGACAGTGGCAATTTTTTTAGGCTAGAGAAAGTGTATAGATACTGGATAAATAATGCCAACTTACAAGAAGTAAACTACCACACCCAAATAAATAACATTTAAATTTATTATATCATCTCATATGTATTTTTCTCGGTGGGATTAAAGTTTTCCCCAGTAGTTTTGTTTACTGAAGCAATGGATAAGAGAATCACACTAGAGAGATGTTGAAATTCACAGCTTTTGTTCCTATGCCCTGAAAGTCCCTTTGCAGAGACTTTTCCCCCTTAACCAGACAAACAGAACATCCTTTCATGTTGTTAACCCAAATCACATGTTTCATATTCTTGCTGTTATACTTCAGTAAGTCCTCTGGTGACAGAGAAGGTTACTCAGGTCTGGAATTGTCTCTTGAGCTACAGCAAACACATTTAGTTAAGTCTTTTTTGGATTATATAATTTGGAAAACAGTCTAATCTGTTTGTCTGATCCCCATACATGCCCACAGCACACAAGATTTGAAGACAGCTGTCAAACTAGCAAGACGCCAAACCTGCTGCCACCCCTGAGTTCTTTCAGAGGTGCAGCTATCAGGGGGGCAGAAAGAAAGAGAGAAAACACATCTAATACCTAATTAGGAGCAGAAGATTAGCCCTTACATTCTGAAACCTTCCTTCCTCTCTGCAGTAAATATTATGTAGGTTAAAATTTTACATAGTTATAAATCTAAACTTCTTCAAAATTTTTAAAGGGTCTTCCTTTATCATTCATTAAATCTGTCTCGAAATTACAAGACATTTGCTCAAATACTGTTTTATTAAAATGCTTGGAGCTGGTTTTACAAGAAGCTCTTTCCAAAAGAGGTATGTGCCTATGAAGATCTATACATATACAGACCAAAGTAAAAGGATGATATACAGTCTTCCAGGTGCATAATATAACTATTGTGTAATATTACATAATATTATTATCCTAAAAATATTTCCTCTATATTAAATGTTGCACAATTAAATATGAATTTCACATAGATCCTGGTCAGAGAGGTTCACGCACACTGATCTAAGAATAACACTTATTCACCTGTGAAGCATTTGTGTCTAAAACTCCTACACTGCTAAAACTCCAACTGTTTGTAATTCACATGACTGCAGACTGCACATTCTATTAATGAAGAACAAGGGCTTCTAGCTGTTTAATCAACTGTTTTAGACGCCTCTATCTAAACTCACTGTTTAATTTCCCCTTGCTGAAAAACTTGGATGTTTTCAATGTTCCAAGATAGGCACCTTCAGATATTAAACCAATGGTTTGGGTTTGTTTTGTTTTTTTGTTTTGGTTTGTTTTTTTTTAATTAAGGTCTCTATTTTTGCTACAGGTTATTTTGTTACTAGAAATGGACAGTTAAACCAGTTGTGGAAAAATCTGTGACATGTCATTTTGCAGTGCACATAACTTAAAGAACATTTTTGATATGAAAACATGACACATGTCTAGACACATAATGTTCCTTTGTGCAGTTTAAGACTGACACATTTCAGAGGCTACACATTGTTACTAGCAAAAAACGAACACATTTCACTTTTCACCTTGTGCTGACACTATCTGGAATCAGTGAGATGATGTAAAGGGAAGGCAGGGTCAGAAGTACTGTGTGTCTTAAAGTTCAGAATAAAATAAAAACTTCAGTAAGAGCACATAAGTAAACCATCACAAACTAAAAGTATTTAAAAGCTGTTCAGAAAAAAAACATGCAAGAAGCAGTGGTTAGAGTTGTACATATATAATGCAAGAAATTTTCAGGAGATATGTAATGATAGCGCAGCTAAAACATGGTTTGAAATGATTTTGTGAAATAATTTCCACTGGGATAGTTTAAGAAGTTTCCTATGAGATCCTATGGCCATATTTGCATATCATTAGACCTTATTTGAATTTGCTTGGACATAAATACACTGGAGAATAATATCATTATGGAAAAATCTAAAATGTTTAGATACAGACTGGTCACCTCATTCAGAGGAAAAAGAAACAAAACCAAATTCAGCAAAGGCACTGAGAAAAAGCACACAGGGGATGAAAAAGAGTTCAGTGGAATTTTAAAATCTAGAAAGTGAAACCTGTCATATTCAAGATGGTTTTACAACATAAATGAAAACAAATAGTACAAGAATGTTTCATCGTGAATAAAAACAGCATCAAAAGATCAAGTGGGGCTTTTTGACAGTAAGATAAAACATAATCTAGATATAGTAAAAAATGTAAATGGATACATTAAATTTTTAATAACAGCAGTACTGAACCTGTGGCAAAAGTAAAATGGCTAGTGAAGATGACAGCACAGTCACAGAAATGACCAAAGTTGAGATGAAGCGCAATACTTACTCTATCAGCATGAATAGAGAATCATCATCCCATAGTATTAAAGTAACTGGCATATCAACTCTCAATTCTTTATTTTATTTCTTTAATTTATTTTGAAATTGAGAAAGAAGTGATGAGTGCAATTATGGACCTATTCTTGCAGCTTTAGTCCATGTAAGATGTTAAACACCCTTAAACACACAGATGGAAATAAAGACCTAGAAAGGAAATTAAAAAAAAAACACAACAGTATCTAATGGAGCCTAGGTTTCCAAAGAAAGATTAGTGATACTGGCTTACTGGTTTTCCTCCCCCCCACCTTCCCTCCCCACCTACCCCACTAATTCCTCTCCCCAAAAGAACTAGTTCCTTGGAAGAGAAAATAAGATAAATCTAATCTATCTGGACTTCAGCAAAATACCTGATTAGTTGTCACATTGAAAATTACTTGTCAAAGTAGTCTAAGTGAGGATCAGCAGAAAAAATGAGGATGGCCGGAGAACCATCTGAAAGAGACAGAAAAGTGGACTAATGAGTTTAGGCTAAATTTCCTTGTGACAGCAGGGATTTAGGCTTAATGACTTAGGGGGTTTATTCCTTGATCGTTATTTATGCCCTTACAATAGGGAGCTACTACCCATCTGCAGGATTCTTTCAGGTAAATATAGAGATGTGCGTACATGTTTGCCCATGAAGTACTTTTAAAGAATAACAGCATGTAGGTCCATGTAAGCTACAACTGGGATCATATGAATCTTTTTTCTAAAACTATATATGAATGAAAAGGTAGGTGCTAACATTCCTATGACATTGTGGCATGTCACTCTGTGAATAATGAGTGTGAATAAATATTGTATTCATGGAATTTTAATCTCCCTTCCATCTAAAGTTCATAACGATATCAGTACTAACAGATTCATATTCCCCACCCAGCCAGCCTTATCAAATGACAAACCCTGGCATTCAATTGCATTAAATGATAATTAGTCAGTCTGCTTCTAATCTGGTGGTTCATATATCATGTCGAAGGCTTTCTTGTAAAAGAAGATTGAATTGGAATTTCATCTATACCATTAACATAATGCATTACAATAATGGGTTCCAATCCCAGATTGGAAGCTTCAAGAAGTTTGGATATGGAAATGAATCTGAACCCAAGATTTCTGCTTCAAGTGCAACAGGCCAAACCAGAATCCATATATTTGTCTCCCTCGGAATGTGGGAGAAATTGAGATTTTGCATAAATAGGTAATTATATTACTTAATTAAATCCAGTGTGATAAAACACTGCTTCCAAGACTTAACCAGTAATAATAGGATGAGTAGAGATTCCCAAGACAGAAATCCAAGAAGCCACTCAGTCACCTAGACATAAATTATCAGTGCTGTAAATGTGCTGGAGCTTCCCACTTAAGCTTCTTCCTGCCACCCCAGAGAAGTGTCAGACTCTTGTGGGTCTTCAGTCATACCTGCCAGATCCATACAGATGTGCCAGACAAACTATAGCATCTAAACTGATGCTTATGCTCAAGTATCTCTTTCTTTATAGGCACAGGTTCTGCTGAGCTGGAAGCCATTGTGGCAATAGGTCTATTGAAAGGTTTGAGGATGACATTAGCCCATTTTCCACAACTGATGAGGCATCTCATATGGAGCTCAAGCTGGTAAACAAAGCCAGCTCCTGAGAAATGCAGCAACTAGTGCAGATTTGTAGTTTGCTTTCTCTTTACAACACAGACCAATATACCCACCATGCATGGCAATTAAGGACCTGCATGATGTAGAACAGTGATCTGTACAGCATCAACCAAAAGGATATTAGCCATCAAAACACAGTGCTAGTAAGTTAAAATCTTTTAGGGGTAACTGAAGTGCAGGGACATTATGCTAACAATATCCATGTGCAGTATAGCTACAATCAATCATTTCTGATGATAACTATCAAATTGAACACAACCAACAGTCATTAAAATTATTAATGGCTGAGTCTCTGAGGAAAGGTAATTTTGTGCTGCCCTTCAACTTTCTGGAAAACCATGGAAGAGACAGTTCACACGTTTGATTACCCCACTACCAATCTTCAATTGCTTGTTTCTCTTCAGCTACATCTTTGTATATGGGACTTCTATCAGATCAATTGCTGTGCTCCTGCCATGTAACTGTGTCTTTGATGACCAGCCTTCCTTCTACCAGACTTAAGTATTTGCAAATAGAACAGAATTTTTCACTTGATTAAAAGCTAATAAGGCACTGGTAGTAATACCAACCCTTACAAGCTGCAGTCTCAGATACAGGAGCAAATAAGTCCATATAAACAATAACTAATCAGATGGCATGGAGTCAAGAATTACAGAAGTACCCTTCCTCATCAACAAGTCATGGCTTCCTTTGGTCTGAAGTCTGAATTCCCTATGTTTTGCTACCCTCACATGTGGGACAGTTATCCCTGATAAGAAAACTGTATACTAGAAGACAAATTATTTACTATTACTAGGTGGCTTTCACATATAACTTGGTGTAAGTACAAATGACAGTGGCTCAGTCATACAACTTTCCTGTCCTAGTCACCTTCAAAAGACCTTAAAAAATCAATTTTACTTGCATTTTTACAAGTAGGACATACTAGCAAAAATAAAAAAAAAATTAGCAATAACTTCAAATGTGTTTTTTCCTGTAAAGTGAGTGTAGAATATAACATAGCATTATAACACAGGGTATTTTTCTTCCAATTAGTATTCTGAAGTGCTTTACAGATTAGAATAACGTAATCACTAAATTAAATAGCTTATAATGGAAGAGATGAAATATAGTATTAAGAGGCTCAGAAAACTGAGAAAAACTGCTTTCCAATGAGATTTTAAAAGATACAGCAAGTCAATGAGGCAGAGAGATTCAGAAAGGCTGTTCCAGATGGCACGGTCTTCAGAGGAATAGGGTTTTACAGCAAAGGCACATTTGTGAGATAGCACAGTAAAAAAATGGTTGTCAGACTAGTAAGAAGAGAAGAGTCAATAGAAGATGACAAAATCAGATGCAGTGCACAGCTGTCTCAGGACTGTGTTCAGTGGTAGAAGCATTAGGACTATCAGTTTAGCTCTCTCCATTTGTGCTCCCACTCTTCATTTGACATGTCTTAGAAAATGCCTTACTTTTACTGTATTTAGGCACAATACAAAACACAACTGACACGCACATCAGCTGAGTTGTTCAGAACTATAAATGAGATACAAGTAACAGCAGCAATAATGGCCATAAAAAAAGATCTACTGGAATAGATTACAAGTTCAAAAGCATTTTCAAACTATACCTTAAAATTAATAGAAGAAAAAAGAATTATATTGGAGAAATAAAGTCAAGGAGACCCCAGTGTTTTTGGTATGCACAGGCAACATCATTTGGAAAATTCTACAGACAAGAGAAGCAGGACCAGGAGACAGCAGCGAAGAAAGGAAACTGAGAATTTTTTATTTATTTATTCTTTAACTGTAAACCAAAGAAAGATATGGGCAGAAGAGATCTGTTAATGAAATTGAAGATTCTCTCTAGAGAAATGGACTTGCCGTGTTAGTCACATTTCTTGGAGATTAAGATTAGAAAGCTGTCAAACTGATCTGCATTTATCACACAATTGTGTAATGTACATTCCTAGACCTACACACATTGGAAGGACTAATGATATCAAAACAGAGAAAAATCTTACAACATGAAGAAATTTTGTCATTTCTGCCTTTAGTTCCAAATGTGTCACTACACATAATCCTCTGGGCTCCGTGGGAGTTTTGCCTGAAATGTGACAACATGACTACTCCCACAAAAGAGTAGGCTTGGATATGTTCCCTCTGTGATGTGCCTAACTTATGAAAATAACCATTGATGGGTATCAATACAAACAAAGCTTCAGTCATGTAAACATTTTTACTATGCTTTAGAATTGCTCTTGAGATTCAGAGGTGGTTATTCATCAAGCTTCTCTGCAATCACAAAACTGACTACCACAAACACAATTTTCACTGAAGGTCTCATTAGTGCTCAGGAGAATTGTCACTTCAGACACCTTTTACTGAACATCATCATTCCTGTAAAGCTCTGGAATTCTCTATATGTAAGGTAGCAGTTGTCATCCAACGGGATTAACTCAGTAATGGGTCACAAATGAGACACAGTAAATGGAAATTTTCCTGAATGTTTCTTTTGAGGACAACATAATTCTTGAAGAGAAATTAAGTAGATATTTTTAAAGAAGATTACATTAAAAAAAAAAATAAAATCCATGCTGTCATTTATCTAAAACATGTAAGCAGGTATATAATCTGAGAATGCTCCTCCATTACTTGAGAAAAACAATCATTTCTATTTTGTAAATTCTAATTTTTTTTTTAAGAAATAAACAATCTGAATACTAAAAACCACATTCCAGAAAGAAAGGGCTGGACTGTGATTTAATCAGCTAGAACTTTTAAATAACAGGGAAGGAACAGGGCAAGTGCCTGCCTGGCTCTAACCTAGCATACACAAATTAGAGGTGTATTTGAGAGGTAATGAGAAACAGTTGCTGAGATACAAAGTGAACCTCAGTAAAAACTGAGAATTAAGAAATCTACCTTCTTATTTTAGCCCCATAACTTTTTATATGATTTCAGTTTCCTAAATTTGGGAATCAAAAGCTTTTCATTCTTAACTAACGCCTTATTTTTCCTCAGTAGTAACTTTCACAGGTCAACAAACTGCCACAAAAAAAGCTTAGGGAAAAAGGCAACTCTTATGCCACCAAGTGAAGTATAGCCTTGATTTAGTTAAAAATTAAAGTTACAAATATAAGTAAAGAAATACACATGAGTAGTCCTATTGATTTTGTTTGCATTGTACTAAATCAATTTCAAGGTAATTTATTCATATGAATAACTCTTCAGCATAGCCCTTACAGAACATCTTTTCAAAAATTGAAAGAAATCATTGTATCTGTCAAGCAGAAAAATATTTCAGCCTCTAAAAATTATGTCTTCTCAGAAATTAATTATAAATGAAGGCAAATATGATATAATGTCCTATATCATTAAGTTTATTAGTTATGAATACATACCTTTGCACACATTATGGACCGAGATCTTCACCAAAAACATTCTGGTAACATTTTACTTCAGTCTTCCATTTTAAAATGTAATTATTCTTAAATGATAAGCAAATAGATTTATAAATTCAGAAGTTTATTTGGAACTTTACTAAATTAAGTAATAATTACTTTTAACAGGTAACTGGCAAATGTGTTTGTTACTACAAAGCAAATGTTAAAACTACTACAATGCATCTTTAGCCTCTAGTTTTATAAAGTTGGTCATTTTAAATCACACAATATGATCGCATCTTTCTTGTTGATTTTATTATTGTCAGAACTCAACACAAATAAGAAAGCAAATTCTATCCTTATTCGGACACACATATTTCTTGTTACTTGCAAATTAAAAGTGAGCGTGTCAGAGGTGATAACCTCCAATATATTTTGTAATTATAAAATGTCTGTGTAAGTTTGTTAAACATCACTCCTTTAATTTTCACAAGTCACAGGGATTAATTTTCTAGACACTTATGCTACTCTGCCAGTGTAGCTGAGAGGTTGAAAGAAATACAAACCAGCAAAACCAGTGAATTTTGCACTCCAGGCTTTTCTAAAGCTCTTTTCCTAAGATAACAATAGGTCATCAGGCCTTTTGCTTATCAAAATACTTATTGAAAATCTTCTGTCCTCCATAATGGCTACAGGGGGCTCCTTCTAAGAAATAAAAATTATCCCTTCTTCAGTCCATTCTAATTTCTAATCTAAAACTCACTAGCAGAAGAGTCAGTCACCATTTTTACTCACTTGACAAGGTTCTTTCCAAGCCACATCAACCACTGTAATGAACTGCAGTTTTAGTTTACCTCCATAATAAGCCCCATCTCTTCTATTGAGAGACCTAGCAGAAAAGGGTCTACTACTTTGCACACAACTGCCACAAAAAGAATGACAACTATTTAAGAAATTTTGAATACCATTTTATGTACTTGACATCTGGGCACATAGCTAATTACCAGCTGAAAGTTTCAATGAGGAAATATGTCCAATTATACTAGTTCTGATAGAACTGATCAGGCTATATGAGAGAGTTGTTGAAACTATGGTAAGGATACCATTAAAATATTGCTTTTGCTTTCTGTAATACTGCCTCTTTAAACTAAATACAAGACTGTTAGGAAATAATTATTTTTGTCATCTCTTCAGCCTAGCCTCTGGTACCCGAAGAATCACAAAGCATTTTGCATATTAGAGACTACGTCTTTCTCTCAGCCTTTTTTGTTATTGGAAGGCTGAAACAGTCAAGTATCTACTTTTTGAATGAAATTTCAGTGTTTTTGAAATGCAGCTATGTTGCAACTGATCTAACCTTCCATACACAAGTATCTCCAGCAGACGTCACCAGAAATCATTTCACAAAATCTCCACGCTTCATAGCTCTGTAGTTTCTGGTGGGCTAAGCACTGTTAGGAAAAAATGGAGTTTTTACAAGGGCGTGTAGGGATAGGACAAAAACGAACGGCTTTAAGCTAAAAGGGAGTAGATTTAGATTAGATATTAGGAATAAATTCTTCACTGTGAGGATGGTAAGGCACTTGCAGAGGTTGCCCAAAGAATTCGTGGCTGCTCCATCACTGGAAATTTTCAAGGCCAGGTTGGACAGGGCTTTGAGCAACCTGGTCTAGTGGAAGGTGCCCCTGCCCATGGCAGATGGGTTGGAATTAGATGATCTTTAAGACCCCGTCTAATACAAACCATTCTGTGATTCTATGATTATTCTGTTTTCCATAGGTGAAGGAAAAACACAGGTGAAATATACTGTGAAATACACTGGTAAACAATGTAGATTTTAAGAAAAAGATTCCTTTGTATTTAACTGGAATGGACTTACTGTAAATCAAAAGCTTAAAAGTTTTAAAGTTGTAATTGGATCAACAGGGCTCTGATAGTTTTATGGTTTTATAACAGTGTGGATCTAAAAGAATGTTGTGTTTTTTGTTTAAACAGGCTGCTCACAAAAGACAAGCAGTAAAGAATAGAGATCCAGTCTGGGATATATTTTCAAAGGAATTTAAAATACACTATCAATCTCTTAATGCTCTTTTTGTATCACAAAGTAAAGAAGGCTCCAGTTTAAACTTCAGAATGCAACATACACTAAATTGCCAGCTTATTCTCAGTGCGACTAAGACCCCATTATTTGACAGATGACTAAGGATTTAGCTGATTGTCTGCAGTGTTTGATATACAGTCTTGACAGGCATAGTCTATTAAATTAGAAAAATGCCAGCCAAAGTGAGTGACAGAGATTTCCACAGATGCAGTAAGAGGAGTGAATAAAACAAAAATAGTAATGTTTTCACCTTACAGCCCAGACACCCAGCAGACTGTTATCAAGACTGTTATCTTTTAATGATAATTACTGTAGCACAGAAAGAAGTTAGAGGTATTTGGTAACCTCAGTTAGTAATTAAGATTCTGTGGAGAGCGGCATGCTAAATGCTTATAATCTTGTCCCTAAAACCCATTTATCTAAGTTCCACTGACTTTCACTGGACATAGATACTTAAGTCACTGAGATGCTTTTGAATAACAAATCCAAAAGAGCTACAGATAAAATTGTAGGCATACAGAAAGCTATACCTTTCTGTTACTGAAATATAAAATATAGAGATAGAATGTCTGCACTGAATAACAGCATGAGCACATATACCTGCTGAGAGATTCTAAATAAAGGGTCAAGTCTTGAGACATTACCTTGCTGCAGCTTTTTGAAGCATCCTCTTTAAGGACTGGAGACCTTTGTAGCCTTTAATATCAGTAACAATTTCAACAAGAAGTTAGATTTTCCTCTCCTGTATATACCTATATATACCATGTAAATCCTATCCTATCTACCAGTATTCAGAGCATGCAAAGGGCACAAGGAAAGTAAGGCCACCTGTCAAGCTGAAAAAGAACAAGTGCTATTAGACAGGATTTTACAAAGTGACAATAGCTAAAGTAGCAAAAGAGAAAGTGCAGTAAATATGCTTGAAATACAAGCAGGAGAACAACCTGGACAAAAAAGTCCTTATAGACAAAATTACATTAGGTAGATCAAGGACCAAGCTGCATTTCCAATTTGTAGAAAAACTACTAGGTTTACTGTAGGGCAAGTACATTAAGTATTTGACAATCCAATACAGCTTTGAACTTAGCTTGATATTGTCTTTTAAGAAAACTATTATTTTTTTCTAGTTCATAATTAAACATTTAATAAAAGCTGTTATATATAACCAACACAGGCCAAGTGAAACATTTGGGTATAATCTTTGGTTTTATTCACATAGCCTGGGTATATACTAAAACCTATGAATAGTTAACTGCCAGAAAATAATACTCCTGTCTTACAAAGGAAAAATATTATTAAGGCTTAAAGTATATTCTTAAAAGAAAGAAAAATTGGAGGTGAGAGGAGACAGGACATACATATAATCTAAATGTAGATCATACAATCAGAAAAAAAAAAAAAGCAGCAAGTAATCTAGTGGGATATGAAAACTTCATTAAATTATGCCTTTGCTCTAACCCTTGCTTAATCTTCCCAAATTTTTGTCACATGCTATGGATAAATGGCTACCTAACAGCACCAGTGTGGTATGGACATAAGTACTGCCCCACCAAATCATGAAATCAAAATAAAATTTCTGAGTTACAAGATGCATTTTTAACAGGACAGTAATATTTCTCCCAATAACCTAATGCATTCTATTCTCCATACTATTGACAAGAATCTTCCCAGATCATTTCAAATAAGTATCTCACAGTTTCTCCATCTGAAACGTTAAAACATGACTGTGTTCCACATATGAACTAGGTTTAGATACACAAGTGTGGGGATGACTGCTCTCAAATCTGGAGTAAATTACAAAGCTTACTTTAAAAAAAGCCACTTAGCTTAAATTGAAGCACTTCCAATAGGAATAGTCATCTACATTCCTAACATGAAACTGCAGCAATATAATAATTCCAAAGTTTATATTATACATTCAGAATTGGAAAACAAATGCCTGCAGCATCTCTAACACAGGCTATAGGTTATCATCCCATGTGCATTTGTGGAGAAAAATACAATCAACAAAATTCTCAAAAATAAATTAGGTGTAGGTTTTCAGGACGCTGTACCGTATTTAGAATTCTTTTAAAAATTCACAGAGTTTCCAGATCATGAAAAAAAAGAAAATAAATATATTAGTTTCAAATTTGTTTTCTTGATTAGTTTTTCATTTAAATTAGCTCTGTTGACTCTAATTATACAATATTTCTTGGTTTATTAAAAAGCTTTCCTTTTCCTTCAGTCACACAACAGATATCTATTCCCCCTCCAATGTCCCCCCAGGTTTACATGTCTCTAATGATTAGTAAAACTGACCATGAAATTAAAAAAAAACCAAAACTGCCAAAATGCAGAAGTTACTTTTTATTTTCATTAAAAAGCTAGAAAATGGAAATTTAATATTTCATTTTCCAATGTGTGCAGCAGATAAACCAGACCCAAGTCAGTTTCAGTGTGGAAACCACACAAATGAGGCAATAATTTTTTCCCATTTGGCATGGTTTACCACCATGGAACCTGCAGCACACTAACAGATTGGCCCAGCCTTTAGGCAGGAGGGTAAAACTGGACAGCAGAAATAATGGGCAAATTATCTAAGGTGTCCTCTGCTTGTGGATAGCAGCACTAATTTTAACTTGACTTCTCTATTAAGAGTTTAATTTTTCTCTTTTATTAGCTTATCACTAGTTTTTGCTATCTCATTGGAAGGTCCTTCTTTCTTCTCTTCCTGAAGTGTATTGTAAGATGAGGAATAGCTGATACTTCCAGCTCTTACAATTTTTATGTTCTAATGTTTCCAAATTATCAAACATAACTTTCAATTTTCTGTCAATGGTATCTATGTGATTTGTCACCAAGTAGGCCCAGAGGGCCTCACAAGACCAAGCAATTTCAGTCAGATGAGGTAAACTGAGTCTAGCAAGCCTTTAGACCCTGCTGACTGAGATCTTTATAAATCTAAATAAGCTGTTCTCTGTAGACCATTCAGTGAAAAATGCTTTACATGTTTAAATTCTTAGAAAGCAAAAAGTAATGAGGAGATCCATGTGGTCATGTGACTCACATCCTTTGATTCCCTTTCTAATTCAGTGAGCAAGGATCCAAACATATGAAATATCAACCTCTACTAATATGGGTGCAGCTCTTATTGATACGAGTTGGGGGTTTTAATCCTGATTATGCAAGGTAATCCTAGCTACTCCAATGTTTTTTTCATTAAATACACTGCTTCTTTTTCAGTCTCAAATATCAATTACTGCAACTATTGGTAAATGTTAATTTTAAAATAACTGCTGATACTTGCGTAAGAAGAATGGAACCACATCAAACAAAACCCCTGAAACAACTAGTCCTGGGATAAGAATCTGAATAAAGGGTATATTTCACAATTAACTGTACTGAATTCTTCAACTTGTGAACATTTTATTTAAGCACCAGAACTTCTATGTACAATAGTTAGAATCACTGGGGATATAGCCTTTGTGGGCTTTTAATTAATTTCATTTATCATGATTATCTTCTAGATTTACTGAAGCAGTCTACAGGAGTGTCATTTTAATAAAATTGCAGTCACCATTTCTATGCCTAGAGTTCCTTCCTGATATTAAATAACATACTAAGGATTTACAAGTTTAAAATAAATTGGCCAGTATTTGTAACAATGCCAGAATGCTGACATTCACCAACCACATTCATTTCTTCATCCAAAATTTTTCATGTTTGTGATAGTCACAGAATATTTCTCATACTTATCCTAGAAAAACTATTAAGTGATTTAGATTTTTTTTTTAATTAATTTCCTTATAAACACAGTCTGCAGGACTGATCTTGAATATATATCATTTTGCTTACTAATTATATAGCATAATTCCTTTGCATTTTTAACTTATTTAATTAGGTTGCTTTTGATGATTTCTTTGTTTGCTTGCAATGAAAGCTGCAGATCTTCCAGACTGACCAGATTTCTATATATCATTCCCTAGGGAAGAGTTGCCCTGTTTTACACCTGCTGAAGGTCTGGCCGATGGGAGCCAGGGGTACAGTGCTCCAGCTGCAGTTCCAGTCCAGATAAACCTCTCATCCAGGACAGAATCTAGTCCTTCAGAGCCAGTGTAGCTGATGAAGCTCATAAAAGCTTTGCACTTAATAATATTAACGGCTGGTTTAGTATAACTAACATATCTGCACTCACAGATTTACTAGAATGGCTGAGGAGCTGTTAACCTATTCAGTTAGTGCCTTCTCACAGTCCAGACACTGCACTGCACCTTTCTCCCCTTACTATTGATAATACAGTCCTATTGCTGCTCTATAAAACTCAGGAGGAGTTTTAGGAGGAGAAGGGATGTTTCATGAAATCCTCAGAAGAGTCTGTTTCCTCCTGTGCCTTGAAATATCACACAACTTCCAGCTACAGATGATCATCACGTTCTTGACTTCCCTTCTTGAACACTTGAACCTGCCCTTCCTAACAGGGCATGGTAGCATTTCATTATCCAGGCAAATATCTACCAAATTCAGAGAGGTAATCATGTACATCAGTGCTGCATATCTTAATGCAGTTTGGAAAAATCTTTCCTAAAGAGATAACTTTAATATGATTTTAATGAGACTATGGGACTATAGTTCAAATACATTTTTGTTTCTCATTTAGATACCTTGTCTTTTAACACCTCATCACTATTCATTAAGTTTAAACTGCATTTTTAACCTCTATTCAAAAACTTACTTTAAGGTAAGGTGAGGTAGTTTCTTGAAAGCCCTCAGGCAAGATTTGCACATCTCTTAAATTGCAGTCATCTGTTTTGGCAAGCAGATCTTCTCAAAAAGGAAAGAATATCAAAGAAATCTTGGCCATGAAAAAGCAATTTTTAAATTTATTTTTTTAAGAGTAAGATTATTTTTGCTAACAGTTTTTTTTGTTTGGGTTTTGGGTTTTTTTGCCATTGTAGTTAGCCATGTTATGAAAAGCACAGTCCCACAGACAGTTATTCTAGAGGTTCATAAATTTCAATATGTTGTGGATGGCTTAATTGGTTCAGAGCTCTAGAGAAAAGCGTGATACTTTAGGCCACATTTACAGCCTACAGAAAAAATTGGTGTTGACCCAACATTCTACCAGGAATAACAGGCAACTGGAATCAGCTTCTGTTTATTTACTGTGCCATTCCTTGTACCTTGCACACTGAATCCAGCTAGAGCTAAGGATGGCTAGAACAGGCATCAAAACTGACAGTCTGCTTGCTCGATAAAGAGCAAATAAAGACAATCTAGTTAAGGGAAACACCTTTACCTTCATTTCTGAAGTACCTCTTTCTCCAGCATGCATGAGTTCACTAAAGGTCAAAATTGCCACTGAATATGGTTTGGGGCCTGATTACAAAGCTAATTTTGCTACTGTCTTGTTATCTGTGTTGTCAGAGACATGTGACAGTAAATTCTCTGAGGGCTGCTCTTATGGCCATATCCCACACACATGTATATGACTTCAATACCTAATGTATAGGAGCCCTAGACTTTAATGTAATACAAATAAAAGGTATAAAAACAACCTTGGGCATCTCTATGAAGGAAAATGGAAAGCAAACATACATTTCACAAGAAAATTTCAAGTTAGTAACTTCATCTGTATGTTTAAAAGTATAACCAAATGTCACATACTTAAAGGAAATATTTTTACACATTGTATAGTGCTTAATATTTAGAGCTTCTGATTTTTTTTTATCCTCAAATTATACATAACAATTCAAACCTTAAGGAATTCAAATCTTAATGAAAAGTAAATAGGAGCTGGCTGAAGCAGTCTAATTTCAACACTCCATAAGATTATTTTCAAATGAAAGTGGGCTGCTTAGCAAAAGAAAAAACAAACAAACAAACGCAAAAACCCCAAACCAACAATAAAAAAAAAACAACAACCAACCAATAAAAAATCTCAAGTTTCTATTTCAAGATGTCAGAGAGCATAGTATTAGCAACACGTGGGCAAAGTATTAAAGGATCAAGCATCATAACAGGGTATCATCTTTCTTTACCCCTTTGTAATGGATGGGAGCCTAGCTGGGACTTGATTCCCCCTCATGACTGAGAACCATAACAAAGTATGTTGGTTGCCACAGTGTATTGAGCAGAGTATTGTCGTGGTTTAAACCCAGTCAGGTAATTCGTTCGCTCACTCCCCCCCCTTTCTTGCCCTCCCCCTGCTCCCGGAGAGACAGAGAGGAGAATCGAAAAAAAAATGCAACTCCCACGGGTTGAGATAAGAACAGTTTAGTAACTAAGGTATAACACAGATCACTACTGCTACCACCAATGATAATAATGATAAAGGAAATAACAAGGGAAGAGAATACAACACCTCACCACCAGCCAACCGATAACTCGCCCCCCCTCAGCCCGACCAAGCACCGACCCATACCTCCTCCAACCCCGCAGTCCCCCAGCCCTTCCGGCTAACTCCCAGTTACCCCCCAGGCATGACGTGCTGTGATATGGAATACCTCTTTGGTCAGTTTGGGTCAGGTGTCCTGTCTCTGCTTCCTCCTGGCTTCCCCTCCTCCCTGGCAGAGCATGAGGCTCACAAAGTCCTTGGCTAAACCAAAACATTACTATCAGCTCTGTTCCCAGGCCGAAAGTCAAAACACTGCACTGCACCAGCTACCAAGGAGGGGAAAAATGACTGCTACTGCTGAACCCAGGACAAGTATATATGTTTATGTTCATCATGACTGTTTGTCGTAAAGAGACGGGAAAACAGGTGTGCAGCTATTCTATGACCTTCATACTTGACCGCATTGGGGTACCTGGCCAATGCTCTGAGTGGACAATGATGAGATCATGAGAAACCACAAAGTCCCACAAGTAAACGATTGGAGATTTGGCATAAAGCCAGCTGTTTTGATAAAGGTATAAAAGTGGGACCCTCTTGTGGCCATGAGAGAAGCCTCACCTATGGGTGGACACACTGCATAGGAATTTTCCCAATTACCTGAGACTCCTGGCATCAGCTGCAATGGGGCTTCCCAGCTGTAAGTGTGGTCTTGGATTATGATTCAGTGGTAATTGGTGATGTATTTCTTCTTAATCTCTGTTCTTTCTATACAGTAATTATTTAATGCATTGCTTACTTTCCTCTGTACTTTACTTATATTCCTGTATCTCTGATTTACTTTATAGTACTTAGTCACTATATAGAGAGAGATATTTACCTAATTCACATTAGTGTGCTTGCTTTAGCGTGCTTATTGGCTTTATTGTACTTGTTTACTAAACTGCATATTATACAGCTAGTGTGTGGTAGCTTTACATCTGTCGGCAGAACACCATTTCTTCCTCAAAAATGGAGAAAATAAACAACAAAAAAAGCTCTTTTATAAGAAAGGCTTTGGCTTGTTTCTCGGTGAAAAACATGAAGGCACATGAGATATTTATCTGGTGCAAAATTCAGTTCAATATCTAAATTACTTTTTCGTCTCAAAGTTCAAACAAACCCCAGCAACTTTGAACCTTAAGAGCTCCACCATTGCAAATTCCTTGAACAGAGGGTAAAGCTTTGCAGATAAAAATAAAAACTGCTTTTACTATTCAAGAGACATGGAAACTGTTTACAGTTAGCCCCTATGCTGCTTGTGTTTAAGAAAAGGTTTTAAAGAAACAAAACACCTTTATCTCTATATGGGTAGAGATATATCTCATCATCAACCTGTAAATCAAGCCTTGTGAGCCAATTCAGCTGGAAATACTACACTGTAATTACACTGTACAACC